>NC_141239.1:0-657500 GCF_054856555.1 Leptonotus elevatus | reverse complement strand
CCAGGTGGGCCCGTTTCAGCAAGGCTCGCTTTTCAGTTTGATGGGCGCGACCTTTAACAAGTTGCGCATTCGCTGTCGGATTTGACGTCGCCTCCTTTTGGTTTTCCTTCACATTTGCTGAAGAACAAAAGGGAGGACAATCGCGTTACCCACAATGCTTCACTTCACCCGTCACTGTTGCCTCCTTTTCATGTGCGCGTATCCCGTTTTTCCTCGCGACTCACAGCGGAGTCATCTCATTTGCATAAGAACAGCAGCAGGCCGGCAGCCGATTCCGAAGACGTGTCGTCGGGTCGATTACAAAACACTTGTTTCTGTTTTTTTTTTCCTTTTTTGACACGTTAACATGCGAAGTATTGAATTGGACGACAGTGAGCCAACTGATTTTGCTTCTTGCATTTGCTGACGTGTTCCTGCGGAGAAAAAGGCCGCAGCGCCAACAGCGGCGCGTCGCGACGGTTGCCAACGCGGCCATTCGGATTCCAAGCAAGCGGGCGCGTTCGCGTCCGCTGATGATGTCGTTCTGGTGACGGCGAAACTGCAGGCGGGAAATATAGTAGCAACATATCAGCCCGGCGCTAACCACCAGCAAAATATGTTGATTGAATGGAAAGCATGCTGCCCAGTAAAAAGCCAAAATCCCCACAAATTAAATGATAATAATGATGATTAAAAAAATATCATAATAATAATAATAATACATTAATGTCGCACTTTTCATGCATCGACGCAACCCAAAGTGCTTAACAAAAAGCCAGTCAAGAGGGATGTCAAATGATCACTTCCACGACATTCACAATGTCCCGTCACCGATGAGCGACTTTTATGTAAGGTTCATGATGATTAAAGCACAATGGCGGAGTTGTGCATTCCGTCAATATTGACAGAAGGTTCGTCAACCCGTCTGTGACGGACGGCCATTTTGTTTGTGAGACAGCTGTCAGTTAATTATATCTATGAGCTGAAAATTGGGTATTTGAGCTCGCATACAGTTGCACCGTATTAGTTTCATGAATTCATTAAGTCATGAAGTAAGTTGAAAAATAGGATCAGGTTATGGAACTGCTGTTTGCATCCTTGTCATAATTGCGGACATCGCCTGTCCAACAGTAAATATGGACAAAAAACCTTTTCATATGATGCGTCTCTGGACAACAGAGACAAATAAATGAAAGATGTCAAAGTTATTGCATTGTCACAAAATGGCGCACTCTTTCCAAATCTTTTGTGTCTCCCTTCTTATAGCAGCAGCCACATATGGCACGAATATCTAATGTTACTTTTCACATAATATGTAATAATACTAGGGGTGTCAGGGGATTTTTTTTTTTAATCGTAATTAATTGCATGACTTCAATAGTTAACTCAAAATGAATCGCAAATTTTAGATCTGTGCTAAATTGCCAATAAAATATGCACTCTTTCGTACTCTTGTTAACATAAAAGTGGGAACAAATATTTAATATAAATATGGCTGCATCTTTTAGTCATTGATACAGTAATTTCTAATTTCCTAAAATTGAGTTAAAAAGAAAAAGATGTACTATACTGTACGAGTGTGATATTGATTTGTGTTGAGGTGATTTTTCTGCCACTAGATGGCATAATAGCATTTGTAAGACATTGGCGACAGCTCAGTGCATTTTTCTTTTCATATTAAGAGCTATCTCATCTTTAACATGAAGTACATTTCTTAAATGGTAAAATGCTTCCAGTCTGAACAGATATCGGCATTATTATTCAATTTATTACTGCTAAATTTTGAGGCGAACGTGCCTGCTGCTTGTGACTGGAATTCCCCCAGCACAGGCTTTCCAAGTACAGGGCGGTCATTAATGGCACGAAAAAAGAAAAAAAAAGAAGAACTCTAATTTTGACATCCTTGAATAATACATATTATGTATAAAGCCGAACGTGCTAAAACATGTTTAATGGTGCCGTTGAAACCAAGTATCTCCACTCACCTACTCGTCTTTCTTACCTCCGTCTGCGGCCGTTGTTTTCCAACGATAAACGACTCCTCCGCAGCACCGCGCTTCTTCCGTTCTGCTTCTTCCGTTCTGCTTGTTTCCGACGCATTTGGCTTCATTTTTCGCAGTCACTTTTATGGGCCATCTCAATGACTTTCAAGCCCCCCCCAAAATGTAAAAAGCTGCATTGTTCCTCTTGTGCGACGTCCAATCCCCGCGTAAACCTCCCCAAACGTGGACGTCCTCCATTCCGCCTCATGGGAATTCCCATTTGGCGTGCCGAAGTGCTGCCTTTAAAAGCGCCGCTCTAATTGCGGCGCCGCTCGCAGGCAGGCCCGTTCTTCCCATTTATTTTATTCACAGGCTCGCTGATGCGCAGAAAATTCCCTTTGGATGCTTGTGTGTGTAAAGGGAGATTTACATTTTGTGTCCAAAGTCATTTCAGTGTTGAGCGACTTTTCCAATGATGGCGTAACTCGTCCGGGCTTTTTTCTCTCGCTTCGGCAACACAAGTTCCAGCTGATTAACTCCTTAAATGTGATTGTTTATCTGGTCTTTATGATCGGACGGTTTGGCTGCCGTTTTTATTGACTTCTCTCAGCGGGTGTCAAATTTAAGCACCTCATAATTCAAGTTTATGCTACAGTCACATTTGAATGGATCTGCTGACGCACGCAGGGAGAAAGGACAGGAACGCAATCGTACACGTTGAGAAAAGTTTTGAAGCCGCTTGTCAAAAAGATAAGCCAAGTTCACTTTGAGTAATATCGTCATTGGATCACGACTGTCTTAGATGTAAAATGTGCATTGACATTTTGACCTTATTGTGAGGTTGAAGTCGTAGGGCACCATCAATTTCCCCTCAAAACAACATTTTCAATTTCAATTGGCATTACATGAAAACAGTCCATTTTGTTCACCATTTATTAATTTGTTGCTAGGCAGAATTCCAGGGTAAGCGAACTGTCAACTCTTTTTATTGTTGTTGTTTTTTGTTTTTTACCAAATAAGGTCAAACGTAACGTATGAATGTTTGCCAGTTAATTATTTTTTATTATTATTATTATTTATCTCAGAAATGATATTCCGTCCAAATACTTTCTTTTATTAAAAAACAAAAACTTAGTTATTCGTCAGTTTCCAAAATGTTTGACAAAAAAACAACCCAAGAAAATGCTTTAAGAAATTTATAAATATACAAATATATATATGTGTGTGTGTATGTGTATATATATATATATATATATATATATATATATATATATATATATATATATTCATGGTTTCCTAGACAAATGTTTGACAAAAACCAACCCAAGAAAATGCTTACAAATTTGAACAATTACTATATTTTTTTTATCTCAGAAATTATATTCCGCCCAAATATACTTTTTTTTTGGTAAAAAAACAAAACAAAAACCTACTTATTCATGTGTATCCTAAACAAAATGACAAAAATCAAGCTAAGAAAATGCTTAAAAATTGGAATATTAATAAGTAATAATGCAACAATAATTTGCTTTCAAAACATACAAAAATGTTCATATAAAACCTTTAAAACAGCGCAAAGCATTTACATTTTTGTCTTTAGCTCAGCCTTTATTATGGAAGTAGTACCTTTTGTGAGAAATATCGCCTATGCAGTATTTAGCTTGTTATTCTGCAGAAGGATTAACAGGATGCAAGTGTAGTATGCAGCATGAACCGCCAGACTGACTATCGGCTCATCGGCTCCAAGATGAAAATCAGGATTCTACCCGAGCGAAGTCTCCTGGGAAAGCACAAAAGCAGCTGCATGTCTCCAAAGTGAACAATCCCTTAGCCAGTGCAGAATTCACAAAGACACTGGAAGGGCGTGTCGAACACAGACAACGTGAAAGTCAGCTGGGCCTCCTTCCATAACGCCGTATGCTGCCAGTCGCTCACCCAGCACAAACATCGGAACCAGTAGACAATAAAGAAAAAGGCAAAATTGCTGGTAGAAAATGCACAGGCTACTTTTGAAACGACTCGATTGCGAAGAAAGCTGCTTTCGTTACATTTGCAGAAGGACTGGAGAAAATCCAGCACAAAAAAGAAATTCGTCTTTTTCTATGAGACGACTAACTCCTCAACTTGCTACCCCTTCTCCAATACTCACAGCTGACAAACGCTCTTGATGGAGCAATACGGCCCCTTGAAGAGAAACAGACCATCTCACGCAATTAACGAAGCGATCAATGGGCTTCCACGGGTCGACATCAATTAGTAGAAAGTAGAGAAAGCACTTCAAATGGAAAAGCTCCAGGACTCGATACAGTGCCAGCCAATGTCTGCAAGCACACCGGGCCAAAACTCACAACAAGATGGCTCCATTGTTTCAAAACATCACAATCAGAAGAGCTTTATTGTCGTTATCATCTCACGCCGAGTCAGGATCTTCTTCAGCAGCCTCACAACATCCCAATGTAAAAAAGAAAAAGAAAAAAATTGAGTAATATTCACTTGAAAAAAGAGTTTTGAGTACATTTGACCAGTTTATTTATTTATTTATTCAAAAAGCTTGAACTCATGACCTTCAGCTAGGCTGTCTCTACCACCTGAGCCATGCCACTCTTGCTGTTTGCCACTATTTTGCTTTGCTGGTTTGTCCAAAATGAGACCAAAAACGGGTCTCTCGGAGGGTACAAGGATTCCGCCTGACACCATCAATATACTAACACACAGCAGGAGCGGCGTGGCTCAGGTGGTAGAGTGACTGTCTCCGCACCTGAAGGTTGTGGGTTTGTTCTTGTAGCTTTTTTATTATTTTTAGTATTAATAAACTGATCAAAAGTACTCGAAAAAAAACTTAGAAAATGTTAGCTATCAGATATCCAATGTGAGTTCTGAAAGCAACTGACATGATGTTAATAAACTAAATCTTTTCTTGACCTTGTCTGGATGACCTCATTCAAGGGATCTGTCAGTTCAAGCGCTTCCATCTCGACTGCATCTGCCAAGTCGCTCATGCAGAGTCAAATGGCAGGACCGAGTGCCTGACACAAAAATCCTTAACCAGACCTGGCGTGTCACAAAGATGTCAGCTTTCCCAAGCGTGGCCTGCAGGGCGAACCGCTGGCCGATCACAAGCTGCCACTCGACTGTCTTGCCCCCAACCGCCTCACACGCCTCAGGGCACGGATTGGCCTTATCGGCCGCTTCCACAAGCAACCCCACCGCGCAGACCGATAAAGTAGGCAGGTGGTCCTCTTCCAGTAGGAATTAGGATGAATAACATGACGTGCATTTGGAGAAAATAAACACAGCCTTGCCACATTCATCAAAAGTGCTTTTAGGTTCTTTTAATGCCAAAAAAAACAAGAAAAATACATTCAAGTTCAATTGGGGATTGAAAAAAATCAAACATTCACAATATGCCACTCACAGTTAAAAAGCAAATGACAAACAATTGAAGTAGCATTTTGATGCTAATCTTGCACCGATAAACACGTTAATACTTAAGTGACGTGTTACATTCAATATCACGCATAGTACACACACGCAGTGTTCACAAGGGCACTTGACCTGAAACAAAAAAATGGAGTCACGTTTTCCCCTCAAAATAGAAACTCTCAGTATGATGCAGTGCAAAACCCACAATATTAATAAACATACTGCACTATGATTTGTATCCTTGTCAAGGCAGAAATTGTAGCATTGGATTTCATGACAGTGTTGCAGGTGTACCTAATGGAGTGGCCTGTCATCAATGAGGCGCAAACCGAGAATAGCAGCGACATCGCATGTAAACTGATCTGAGAGCTGCCGCTTGACTGCACAATCACAGTGTGTGTTTGTCCTCACAATTGAGGGAAACATGCATGATGACATCATCAAATTCCTCTCGCCTCGAGTAGGACTGGACAAAAAAAAAGAAGAAGTGGTAAATAAATGGCGCTCACAGTGACCCGAAGCGTCGCCAGGGGAAATCTAACCTGTGACCTCTGCCCGTGTCGCTAGACTCGCTACTACGTCTTTGTGAAAGATAAACGTCTGATTTGTACGCTTCTGGATGTTGCTACATGCCAGGAACATGCGCGAAGGCTGAATACTGGACTGACCTGCTAGCATGTTTTGGAGCTGCAGCATGAATGTGGTTACGAGCTAGCTAAGCAGGTGCCTAGCATGAATGTGGTTACTATGCACAGCTAGCTAATAAAGTGCCTGCTACCTTCAATCCTGCTAAATTGGCCCATTTCCACAAACTGGCCAGTTTATTTAATCACCTTTTCACACTGCGGAAGGCATAATTGGTAAGTTACAATTTATGCCAAGTAAAAGTGCAGTTAAAAAGAAAAGAAAAAACACCGTTATGGAGGAGCCAGACACAATTGTGGAGCAGTCCCATGTTAGTCGACTTGAACGCTAAAAAGACAGCATATCGGCATAACATGCGGTATAGTGCCGCAAAGGAGAGACCGGGTGGAACAAATAAGTAATAAAACATGAACATAAAACATAAATATCGCCGCACACAACATCACGGAGTCTATGGGAACGATGAGCGTCACGAAAGATGCCGTCTCCGCTTAAATACTGCGAGTCTCCGCATTTATCCGAGAGACTGTTCATGTGCTGCTGTTTTAGCTAGCAACCGAGTTCAAACGAGCTCACCCGCGTGTTTTTTTATTTGAGGAAGGCATTTATTTAATTTTTCCATCGAGAGGCTGTGATTGGTCTCGCTGTGCTACAGGAAAGCCGATTGAGGACAAGCCTGAAGGAATGAATGAGCTTGCGAAGCCTCGTGAATCACCGTCCTGAGCGCAACCTGCTGGGGGCAACGGTACGAAAAGAAGGTGGGCGACAGGAAGTGAGACTTGCAAAAGGAAGAAGAGTCATGACTTTATGAAGGAGTGTGACCACATCGAAGTCCAAGTGCATGTAATCTATACGGAATAAGTTAAGTAACGCAAGTCAACACATGGAGCAAAATTTCACTGCGGAAAAAAAATACTGCTAAGAGCCGTTATGAGGTTTACACAGAAAACAACAACGCATTTGCCTTCAGTTGCGGTTAAGTCGTAGCAGACAATCGACTCCCGCTGCTGCCCTTCGGTTAAATTCGCACTGACATCTGAAAAGTGTTGACGAAGCGTCGAACGAACAGTTTCTGCCTTCAGTTTTGACTTCAGTGAAAGGAGGCCGCCTGGGAAAACAACCAAGCATTGGACGGCTTGACTACGAAAACACACGCTTGGAGTGGAGTTCCAAAGTTTTCTGCATCTGCCTTCAGTTGTGGCTCAAATCGTAGCGGAAACTCGATTCTGAGGCCACCGCAGTCTTCCGTCATCATAAGTAGACTTGGCTACTGTTTTGTGATTTGTCAAGTCTCTGTCTTTGTTGACGCTTTGTTCTGCTCGGCTTCCATGACCAGGATTTGCCACAACAGTCGAAGGCCGTTGTCTTTTCTGGACTGCTGCATGACTTGCACTGCAAAAATAAAATATAAAACTACCAAATAAAATGCTACGACCTTCACTCAAATGCTTTGCCAGATTTGACACCACAAAAGTCGTGCCGACGTCTTCTCTGGCTGCCTTCGGTTGCGGCTCAGTCAGAGCCGACACTCAATTCTGATCAGGAATCGGGTAAACTCGCAGTGACATCTGTAAGAGTGGCTAGCTGGCGAACGGACAATTTCTTCCTTCAGTTTAGTGCTTGTATAAAACCAAAGTTCAGAGTCTTTGTTGGACTGCAGCATGACTTGCACCACAAAATGAAGAACTGCTTAAGACCCTCCAAGCCTTAGAAGGGTTTGGAGTGGCAACGTCTTCTGCCTCTGCCTTCACTTGTGGCTCATTCAGGGCAGACAGTCCCAAACGTCTGCTCACGGTCTTTCTTCATTTTTTTTTCTTCCTGGTATTAAAACAATTGAAGTCTTTGCTAACAGCCGCGAACGCTCCGTGAGGGTTTGGAGCGCGCGCTCAATTCTGAGGCCGCCAGACTTCGACGACCGCGACCGCAACTCACCGTGACGTCTGTATCACCAACTAACAGTTTCTTGCCTTCGGGTTAGTCCTCGTGCTAAAAAAAAAAGAAAAAAAAAAGAAGTCTTGGCTGGACTTCCGCATGACATCAACGACAGGAAGTGTCCGGTGTCGGCCACCTCCTCGCCAAACAAGCAAAAACCCAATGGATGAGGTGCGGAATAAGCGTTTTGGAGCGTCACGAAAGCTGCCAGGGCGGGTTGAAAAACTTAATGGCGTGATTTTTGGCCCACTTGGCGAACACAGTCTTCTCCGTGACAAAACGGTGCCCTCCGTAGGGGGCGCTCTCGTGCAGCAGATACTCGGCGCACTCGTCCCGGCTGCCGGACTCGTAGTAGTGGTAGGGGACTTTGCGGTAGCCTTCGGTCCTGGGGAGGGAACGGGGGATTTTGAGAGCGTAACCGTTTTTGTTTTCCCACACCGGCGCAGCCTTACCTGCAGTAGGTGTCGTTGATCATGCCGTAGACGTGGATCTCTTTGCACATGTCCATGGCGAGGATGAGCGTGAACCAGCCGGTGCTGAGGTACGACCCCGACTGGATCCTGCAAACACAAACAAACCAACATAAATCCTAAAACAGCTGCATTTTTATTGGGCCCCCCGACAAGGGCGCCACAGCACTGCTTTTCATTTTTAAGGATGCGAATGAGCAATGGTGCCGCCATTTTACTGGAGGGCAATGAGAAGCCATTGTAAACCGCGCGAGTGCTGCTGCTTATTTTTATTGCTTTCCTTACAAAGGCTACTAACGAGTTACTTACGTAAGAATATCAAATTGGTGCAGCAACGGGAGAATTTCTTCGAAAACAACTAAAATATATATTTTTTTCAATCATTTTTTCTTTTCTTTTTAATAGGAAACACACAAGCTGTTATAATGACTGCTAATTTGTGGTTTGATGCCAAAATGATTTTTGACCTTGTAACTTATGAGTTTTACAAGCAGTCGGCTTTGGTGAGATTTTCCTGTGAAAAACAGCACTGTTTTTGGTCATTGTGTCTATTAGCGCTTTTAAAATCAACCCCCAAAAAAATCTGCCCTTTTTTTGTCTATTTTTAAGACTCATGCATTACATCATAAAATAAAGATAATGACATTCAAACGTTCACCCTTTGGTTTGATTTTTCTTTCTGTGACAAACGACTCTAAAACAGTCAAATGTTCTGCCAGTAATTCATATATTTATTGTTAAGTGTCAAGGGACCAAAAAAGTAGTTTTTTATTATTTATATATTTTTTAAATGAATCGGCCCATTAAGTCATTCACTCCCAACCATTTTCACAAGGCTTGCAGAATATTGTGTTCTATTGCTATAAAACCATGGAAACTACCAAAAGAAAGATTAGAGTCTCTTCTTTCATCAGGAAAAAAAGTGTATTTCTGTTTCCGTTTTGCTGCAATTAACATTAGAATATAGCTAAGTTTCATCATTATTCATAAATCTGTTTAGAACTGTGGGGAAATCAGCTTGTTTGCAACATGGTCCTGGTTGATCTGTTATACTCTGCTGCCACCTGCTGGCCGTTTTTGTAACTACTACCGTTGGTTCACCCGTTCTTTGCAGTTCAGAGGCTTCATCAAAGCCTTCTGTATGCTCTAGCATACACACAAAAAGAAGGGGGATCATTAAAAAACGTATAAATATGTTTTTGGGACCATGGTAATAATTAAAATAGAATGTATTTATACGTTTTTTTTAATGATTTCCCCCCCCCTTCTTTTTGTGTGTATGCTAGAGCATACAGAAGGCTTTGATGAAGCCTCTGAACTGCAGAGAACGGGTGAAGCAACGGTAGTAGTTACAAAAACGGTCATATTAACAAAAGAATCACACATCTGAAAGTGTACATCATGACCTTTTAATTTGAGGTCAGACATGATGTGATTTGTTGCCCAATGGTTTTTGACCTTGTTATTGGTGGAGCTTGGGGATTGGTGACATTTTATTTTTTTGGGGGGTCATCACATAATCCTACATGGTTATATTGACAAAATAATGACATATCTGAAAAGCCATCACCATGACCTTTAACGTATGATTCAATAGAGTTAGTCCAAAAATGATTTTTTTTAACTTAACTGTCACCTTTAACCTTTGGGTGATTTCCTTAAGGTCAAGCTAGATCGCAACCAAAAACCAAGCAGCTCCCTTCCTGCTTCCTGCTGCCTCCACAAAGCCATCAGATGCAAAAATGTGAAATGATTGTGCTTGTGCTGCGGGTGACCTTGAACTTTGACCTCATGCTTTGTAAAAAATCTCTGAAAGCAGCTTAAAAAAAACATTGATGTGAAATATCAAACATTGGGCTTCTCATTTGTGACATTCAGAGTGTGAAAAATCAGAAACATAACAGCGTGTACAGCACGCGACGTAATGCAACACAGCAGCCCACACACACGCAAAATGTCACCTCCGACGCAGGCTGTCAGCAGCCACCGTTTCCCGTCACATTGCGAAGCCATTTCGCTGAAAAACCAGAACAGAACATTCCTGTCTCTGTTCTGCCGTGAACGTTCTGTTCCTGAAGGACACTTGGAACGTTTCAAAATGGAGGTCTCATCACAAGGCGGCAGATGCTCCGTGATGGCTGATGTGCCCGATATCCTTTTAATCTCGCTTTATTAACGCCGATGTCACGCCTGTGTAATCGGGCTTCATAATCGGCTGCGAGCGTCCTACGCCGCCGCTCAGTCGGAAAAATTGGCCTTTGAAAAAAAAAAGAAAAAAGAAAAAGAAACAGCTCAGCTGTGTTGCATTCATTGCTTTGGAGAAGAGGCACGTTGTCATTGTACACGAAAGATATGTTCAACCCGCTGCACTCGATTGCTTCTGTCTGCCTGGACCGGGCACGCTTTTCATTGCCGCTACAATTGAGCAACCTTGCGAAAGTGACATCATCTCCTCAATGAAGTCGACTTATTCGATGTACTCTGCATTTGCTACAAAGCCAAACAAAGAATCATCCTTGCTCCAGACCTTCTCGTCACCAACGCGATGTGTGACCTCCACTCGGCAGATGGAGCGCTTCTTGCTCGCATGAACATAGCGAACCAGAACGCGTACCCCGCCCACACATTCACAGTTGTCCTTTTTAAAGGTGTTGTTGGCAAAGAATGTGCTCACGTCGCACCTCGCTTTGACCCCTTCCCCATCAGTGCAACGTGAGCTTGTGCAAGATGGCGCTCTCAAAGGAAATAAAAGAAGGGGAACGGGAAGGCTATATATATATATATATATATATATGTTATTATAATGCATTTCTTGATCTGATAGTCAGTTGGTATACACCCTTGGCATAATGGCCATGGATATATTTGCAATGTACAGAGGTGGGATTCGAACCCGCAACCTGCTGGTTACTGGACAATGCACTTCATCAAATGCGCCACTGAGCAGAATCAGAGAGCTGAGAAGTTGTATGTGTGGAAGTGGCACAAAAGTTCAATGTCAGTCCCATGGAAAATGTTATATTTAACATTAAATTGTACCAATAATGTAAGTAATGTGGAATCAGACGATATATTCCCAAGATGACGTGAATTGTTGAAGCGCGTTGAAATTTAAATGTATTATTGCACGGCGAAAAAAGTGAGGAGAATAAAATGCTATAATAACCGTATTGAATAAACTGGCTCGAAGCAACATACGTGGGAATGCTAAAGTAAATAAAGTATAAAAGTAGTGTTTTGGTGCCATCTTGTAGCATGTGTCTGACAAGAACAAACTCCACACACAGTTAAGCCAAAATTCCAACCCCAAATCTTCGAACTGAGAGGCAGATATTCTTTTTTTCCCCGAGAGAGCTCAGTATTGTTCATTCGGCAATTTTACCGATTTTACATGACATCATCATTGCTCTCGCTTTTAAATTTTTATTTTTTTTTATTTTGTATGTGCATGTGCGTGTGAGTGTGTACTCATTAGTTCCCCTAAAACCTATTCAAAATCCCATACCGTTCACCTAAACCGAATACTTCAGAATCCAGCTAGAGTCGTGAGGTTGTCAGGAGACCCGAGGAAGGATCAAAGAAAAGAAAGGAAAGTAAAATCCAGCACCAACCAGACATGACCTACTACCCAGCGGGTTACCAACCAGAGTCTTTCACCAACCCCAGAAACATCTCAATTCCGAGAGGCAGATATTCTAACCACTTCACCACCGTGCTGCCTCCTGCACAATCCAATTAAACATCTTGACGATTGGGTTGTGAAACCGGCGACTAACCACCGCTGGCTCGCATGGAGAATGTTTTGCCATAGATCCATAGATGGGATCTTGCCGTCTAATGATCACTCCGGCAGGCAAGCGGGCGTGACAACGTGATTTAAGCGAGGTCACTTATCTGCCGTGTTGACCGATAGCGTCCGGCAGGAAGCCGCCGCTCAGCTCGGCGGGTGGCGGCGATAAACCTCGTGTGTGCCGCTTGCAGATTATGCCCAACGGATAACACCCGTGACACGTTTTGGTAAATGGAGAGCAGGACACGAGGGTCTCCTCAACCAGCAGAGGTTGTCGTGAGTTAGCCGCCAAGACGGGTTGTGATTAGAAGAAAATCGGGATGTAAACTGGAAGACTTATTTGTCAACCATTTCCAAAGCGCTTGTCCTAATTGGTTGCAGGCTAGCAGCGCTGGTCTGATGGCTGGAATATATTCCAGCGGGTGGTCTCAGAGCTAAAGCCCTTTTCACACTGCATTTGCTCAATGTGAAGGAGTCACGCGGCATTGTGAAATTACCAGCTAGCTTCCAGTGTGCCCATTAGTGTGAATTTTTTCGCCATTTTAAAATTTAGTCTCAGTTTTAGTCCAGTTTCAATCACACTTGTTAGTTTTTATCATAGTCAGTAGTGGTGTGAATTGCCTCGTACCTGGCAATTCGATTCGTATCACGATTCATAGGTCACGATTCGTTTTAATACCGATTAATCCCAATACGAATCTATAAATGGATTTTTTTTTCTCAAATTTAGAAAATACTAATCATCAAGATTTGTATGAAAATGTATTTATTGATCTGAAAATTCAGGCTTCTAAGTGAGCCGCTGCATTTAGCAAACAGGTTGCGGTCTGTTTCATGTTTGAACAGCACTGAAATCAAATATTACGGCTTAATGTTCCATTAATATAACATTCTTCCATGCTTAATGTGTGAATCCTAACCCGAAGTAAGATGCTTGTTGAATATTCACATAAAAAATTGGATGTTTAAAAATCGATTTGGCCGCATATCGAATCGAGAATTGCGCGCTGTAATATCGCGATATATTGCCGAATGGATTTTTTCTAACAGCCCTAATAGTCAACCTTATCCTGTTTTTTATTTAGTTCTCTTGTAGTCAACTATAAATCTATCCATTTTAGTCTTTATTTTAGCCCAAGAAAACATAACTTTATTCGTCTAGTTTTAGTCAACAAAAACTAGTCAGGACAATCATTTTAGCCACGAATATTTTTGTTCTCAGATGATGTTGAACATTTCACATAAAAAATTCTCTCATCTTTTTGAAGAAAAACTCACAATGACAGTATATCAACAAGTGGCTACGATGGCTCCTTGCTACGAGCTAATAAATTAGCCAGCATTAGTTAACGGTCAGATTAACATTATTGTTGGAACGTTAAAGCTGTTGGATTAACATTATGTTTTTACCTTTCATTGTAAATCCACCTCTGTTTGTTTGTGTGTTTATGCATGTTGCACTCGCTCGTTGCAGATTTGAAAGGGGGGGGGGGGGGCTGTCACTGTGTGTCACATGACAGTTAGCAGAGACACGACTTTACTAAATCATTATTAATCATAATTTTCCTTTTGTTTTTGTTCATGAACTAAAATGTCAATAGATTTGAGTCCAGTTTTTATTAAGTAAAGTACATTTTTATTTTTTTACATTTATTAATGAAGGTTTTAGTCCAGTGAAAACTGCGCATTGACGAAATTATTGTTTAGTTTTCGTTGATGAAATAAACACGAGTTCCCATATTTGGCAGTGCTGACGTCGCAGCCTACCAGGAAGTAAAAACGGAGATTTTGCCGCTGGTTGGACTGCGCTTCGATCGTTTATTGTTGCAAAAGAATTCCCCGACTGCTCATTTTGAGGACGACGACTGAAATGTGAATGTTGAGCGTTAAACTTCCCAGCCTGGTGCCAGCATCAGTTACGGCTCCGACACAAGAAGGTGGGAAATTAACGGTGGACTTTCCGCCCGCGCCGGGTCGCCCTCTTACGAGGCAACTCGTTAACGCCTCTTTAGGGTACGGCCTCCAGTGCAGCGTAAGTTACTTTGATGAGGCCCCGAGAGGCCACTCGAAAAAACACCCGCCGGTCCATCGACTCAGTCGGCACAGCACGTATTTTCCTCTTGCTGTGTCTTCTGGCAATATTTCCGATATCGCTCTAATAGTAAACACAGGGAGCGTTGCCTTGTTTTTTTTAATTGTTTAAACGCTGTTCGACTTTTTTTTTTTGTGGTTGCTGTGTCCATCCATTATCAGAACTGCTTTTCCTCTCAACATTTATATAAATAATTTCTGAATGACGTTTGAAGCGAGGAAATACGGATTGTTTTTAAATAAACAGTTGCCAAAGACGCGGCGCTAGCTAGCAGCTAGGCTAAAAACGTTTCCCTAGTTATGATAGTCTAATAATTGCTTATTTTCATACACTTTTACATTTTTGATCATTGTGCTGCTGGGAAATGAAACGAGAGACATCAAAGAGGCTATTTGTGGAGAAATCTCAAAATCAACATTTTCGTACAAACTGTACATTTTCGATGAACATCCTTCTGACGTGGTGGACCATTTTCCGCTCGTTACATTGGATGTTCACATCGTCACTTCGAAACGCAAACAAGTCAAAGTTTCTTGACAACAACTCAGAACATTTTGTCTTCAATTACAATATGTTTCGACTTCACATTCTTGGCACTTCATTTTCCACTTAAGGATATTTTCTAACAGTTAATACGAAAGTGTGGCCTCAATGCCATCAAGATGTCATAGTAAACAGAAGGTGGCAGATGTGCGTGCCGAAAGAAATGCATTAGCTCATTCAAACCCAAAAACGAGTAAAAACAATTTTAATACTTTGTCCTTCACTCCCAAAAACGGATTTACACGTTTTTGTATTTTTTTTTATGCAAGAGCACACAGAAGGCTTTGATGCAGGATCTGACATGAACAGATGGCTTAAAGCAATGGTAGATGAAAAACGGTTTTAAAAAAAACGGCCAACGGGGGGCAACAGAGTATAAGAGATCAGCCAGAGCCATGTTGCAACAAGCTCTTTTGAGTTTTCACCAGAAATATGAATATTGATTAAACTTAGCTATATTCTAATGCTAATTGCTGCAAAACAGAAACAGATACAATTTCCCGGATGAAAGGAGACTCTAATCTTTCTTTTGGTAGGTTCCATGTTTTTTGTAGCAATAGAACACAATATTCTGTGGGCCTTGCAAAATCTGTGAAAATCCAGTAAAACAGCCGTGAGCGAAGGGGGTTGCTTCAGTGAAAATGGCTGGGAGTGAATGAGTTAGAATTGAGCTCATTGCTGTTTACATGACGACAGGAAGCGGCAGTCAGACGGTGCCGTCCCGTCAATTGGATGGCGTTCAGCATCACGTGCCACGTTTCCAGCCAGCTGATGCTTCTCAGATCGTCAACTTGGTATTTGAAACCCAGCCGGAGAACGTCGTTAAAGATCAGGTTGAAAGCGCTGACAATCTTGAAGTCGAATCCAGATTCCAAATGGCCGTTGTTGGAAAAACGTCTCCGTCTGGTTGCCTCCCCAAGTGTTGTTCGCGCGCACGAAGGCTTCTGTTTTCAAAGATAAAATTCAGGTGTAGCGCCGCCGGGTTGTGGTCGCGCACCAGCAGTTTGATGACGAGCCCCTTTGCTCCGGGATTGGCTCGTCCTCTGATGCCGATGCTGCGGTTCACGCCAAGACCGTTGTCGAGCGCAGCTCGGAATCCGTCGTTGGGGTCAGCGGCCGTGGCGAGCGGGCACGAGCGGGCGATCGAGCGTGCGATTGGTCGGCGGAGCGGCGGTCGATGTCAGTTTGGTTGGACAAGGAGGGACGGTAGGAAGGGTTTGACGGGTTGTAGGACAGGAAGGACATGGAGTTTCGACTAAGGCAAGCTTGTACTCAGCGGGCGCTGGCCCAGTTGACCCTCTTGATGCATCAAAGCACAGACTGAGACTCTGTAGGTTATTGGCCAATTAGCACCCGAGAACAATTGCAATTTAATGTAAGG
This sequence comes from Leptonotus elevatus, assembly GCF_054856555.1. Lineage (NCBI taxonomy): Eukaryota > Metazoa > Chordata > Actinopteri > Syngnathiformes > Syngnathidae > Leptonotus > Leptonotus elevatus. The sequence goes on along the minus strand of NC_141239.1, from coordinate 641,263 downwards.
ACTTCCGTCTGTCAATAAGGCGCCTCGACCACAAGCCGATCCAGGTCGAGATCTCTGTTAATTGTGATGCGAGCCAGGACTGCTCGTCTTGATCCCAAATGCTCACTAGGGGGCGCGACAATCCAATTCCGCATCGCTCGGCTTACGTTGAAAAGAAGAAACAGTCGCCCCTGTAGTCCAGCCAGCCCGTTTTTGGAGCGCTGCGCGGGTCCAAAACAGGCCGAGAGTGACGGACAGCTTCGCGGCGAGTGACGGCATCATGTTTGGGCCCAAATCGGCCGGAAATAATAAAGCCACCGTGGCTGATGATGATGATGATGATGATCTCATCTGCAGCGCTAAGTGCATGCGCCTCTCGTCTCGAGGACACGCCCACACACCAAGTCACAAAAGACTGCAAAGGGTTGATGCTCTTTTGGGGCTTTGCACGCTTTGTGGAAGTCCATGATGTCATTTCATAGCCAAAAACAAACTTTGGAAGACAAGCAAATAATAAAGTAGAGGGGGAAAAAATCGGAGAATGCATTGGGGTACGAGATGTTATACACAAGGTCGTCTGACTAACATGACAACTGCTGTCCCGCTGATTAGTCAACGTTATGTTTACAGGTCATTGTCTCTCGTATGACTCGGTGTCCTGGATTGGCTGGCAACCTCGTTCCGGGTGTACCCCGCCTACCGCCCGAAGCCCGCTGGGACAAGCTCAAGCGCCCCCGCGACCCTTGTGAGGAATTAGCAGTTAAGAAAATGGACGACTCGATGTGGTTCGTTGCGCAATGATTTTTGACCTCGTCACTGGTGAGCTTTTAGTGGCGATTTGTACTTAGGTGTGACATTTTGGGTCAAAAATAACCCAATTATGGGTCAAAAATGGACCGATACTCTATTTGGGTCTATTTAACCCAACTTTGAGTCAAGAAATTGGTCTTTTAGTGTAAAACAACTCGTAAATATTGGTCAGATCCTTTACTTGGGTCAAGAAATTAAGTCATTTTGTATCAAACTACCCAGAAAGTTTGGTCAAATTGACCCATAAAGTGGATCGGTCCGTTTTTTTTATCCATAATTGTTTAACTTTTGACCTAACAGTTTTTAGAGTGCTGAATTGACTGGCAACCAGTTCACAGTGTACCCCGCCTACTGCCCGAAGCCAGCTGGGATAGGCTCCAGCACCCCCGCGACCCTTGTGAGGAATAAGCGGTTAAGTAAATGGATGGATGGATGCCATCATACAATAACTGCCGGTGGCCAGAAGGTGGCGGTAAAGCACAATCGAGTTTGCCAACTGCTAAGATAAAAGAAGAAGAAGCAGCACAGCACATCGATATCATGTGAAGACGACGTTCACACTGCAGGTCTCAATGCTCAATTGCGATTTTTTTTGAGTAAGCGTTCATATTGCTTATTAATTGCGACCCCGGTTTGTCTGCTGTGCGAACGTTATACGTTCCCAAAGCACGACGTCGCTCGCAACGCTGCGTTTGCGGAAGTAAATACGTTTGGTCCAGCGTCCTTGTCGGTTTCAAGTTTCTGTAAGCTTCATTTGTGAATAAATAAATAAATAAAAACGTATGGCCCAGCGTGTCAGAACCACAGACTTCTTAAAGTCCGTCGTTGGGGCTCATATTTTTTACTATCTACAGAGGAGTGATGCAGGAGGAGGTAGAAATAATATTCTGTGAAAATGAGGCGAGCCTGTTGGAGCCTGTCTCACGGAGACCTCTCCTTTTTTTTTTCTTTTTTTTTTCTCCTCCCTAACGATGACATCACGTCATTGCCGCGCGTAATAAATGAGCCGTCTGCGTGGCTAAATGACTATCACCACCGCAAATGTCATCTTTGTGCGTCAAGTGGGATTAAATTCAAGACGAGGTCCGGAGTTTTGACCATTTCTGTTTGTCAAGAAAGCGTTTCTGTTTGTAAACGAACAATTCAAAAACGGACCCTTCCCGTGGTTCAAGCCATACGAGCTCAACGTTTATGCCCGCTGCCTCTGACCGTTCTCGTGACGATGCGTCTTGCATTATTGATCCGAGACTGCGCCGGCGATCTACGACGGGGATAATAGTTCAAAACGACATTCGCCTTGTGACAACGGTGAAATAATCTGCTAACAACAGTTTTTAATAACAAAAGAGCAGACTCGACTGCGACAACACAACAGCCAATAGCGCGCTGAGCTTCCCAAATAGTCTGGGATGCTTTCCAGAGCGTCGGGAACGACCCAACCCGCAACCCGCAACCCACACCCAAAGGTTGCTGCAGCCTTTTGGCTTCGCTTCACTTATTGCCAGGTGTAAATATAAGGATATAAAAAACCCTCGTTCTACATTGCCGAGTTACCCTTGTCGATGTGACTTAGCCTAGCATGTCGCTAAATCAGCAAGCTAACATTTTCTTTTCTGTGTGGCAAACGTTGGACGGTGCCTTTAAAGTCAAATATAAAGTCACAACTGTTTACCTGAAACAACTTTTCCGATTCACGTACGTCTCCCGAGCCGTGCGGACGTCGCGGATGTGTCGAGCATAAATCGAGCTTCATGCCACCGCCCGCGCGGAGCGCATTTTGGGCTTTTGATGGCGCCAAGGTCGGATGTATGCGTCCTGGCCGCAAACAAGAGCTTGTGGGGTGACATTTCAGAAGATATTGTTGGAAATGTTTGTTTAATGTTGTGTATTTAGTCCATAAAAAAAACATACATGCAGATGTACTAATAGGATAAAATCATTTAAACTGTCAAATCAGTAAAAACAAGCCTAAAAAAATGAGGCTTTATTAGTGACTAAAAGACGTTAAAGATGTTGATAATAGATAATAGATAATGAAATGTGGATCTCGTGAGATTTTCAAACAGAAAACAGTTTTTCCCAGTCATTTAAGGTCATATTTACCTAATAAAGATCTGAAAAGATCTCATCGGAACATTTTATTTGAGAGATGGCTCATCAGGTTTTGTGTACAATGATGTCTGACATACTAGTGAATTATATATTTTTTATTTATTTATGAATTACTGAATTATGAAATTAATTACTTATTACTTTAATAACAAATTTAAAAAATATATGTTAGGTTTGCACACAATGATTTCGGACCTTGTTACTAGTGATTTTTTTGTTATTTTTATTTAATTGATTTACTTTGAAAAATTAATGATTAATTAAATGAGTACATTTGAATGAATCAGATTACATAATCAATTTAGTAATTACATTTTATTTGTTCTGTAAGTTAGGTTTGCACACAATGATTTCGGACCTTGTTACTAGTGAATTTTTTGTTTTTAAATTTGATTAGAAATTGTAATTAATTAAATAATTAATTAAGGCCCGAGCAGTGTCGGAGGCAGTGTTAATTTAGTTTAAAAAAAATAAATAATAATAATTAAAGCTAGGTTTGCACACGATTTCTGACTTTGTTTCTAGGGACTTTTTATAAGATCATATCGACCTAATCATTAAATATCTGCAAAGGTCTCATCAGGACCTTTAATTTGAGATGCGACTCGATGAGGTCGACGCAAAACAAATTTTTGGCCTCCATACTGACGTGCTCTGACGCCATTTTGACTCACCTGTCCTTGCCCGTCTCCTTCTTGAAGACCATGTCGCAATAGTTCATCCTGTCATCGGAGGTGGCGTAGATGCGCGCGTGCGGGTAGCTGTCGGCCGCCTGCCGCAACATGTTGTACACCACGCCCTTGCCGTCGGTGCGCATGTTGCGCAGCGGGCCCCACACCACGTACACCGTGTCGTTGTGCTGGCCGAAGAAGTGCTGCGGCCTCTGCAGCAGCAGCGGCACGCTGGTGTGGGACACCACCCGCAGCGTGGTGCGCCGGCCCACGTCGCGCTCGAAGCCCCGCGTGGGCGCGTTGTTCATGCGCCAGATGCACGGCGAGCGGTCGATGAGCGGCCCCGCCGCCTGGCCCAACATCTGGCCCGAGCTGGACACCACGCTGCACAGCTCGCATTTCAGCTTCAGGGGCTGTCGCGGGAAACGGCACAAGGTTAGCGTCACATACTTGTTGTTTTTTTTGGTAAACAAGGCACTTTGATTCGGATCTTCACCGACTGCTATGTTAGCTTCTCAAGCTATCCGCCGTATGCTTGTTTATATTTGAACATTTTGGAATACTGTTGGTGTTAAATGCAATGTTGTTACCTTCCTGCTCCCTCTGTGGTAAGAATATTTAAAGGGACAGCGCCGCACTTAACATAATCGTACCCACACTATACTTTGACTCCCTTTAATATGAGTGCAATGACAATATTATTGGGATGTTTTTGGCTAAGGAGGCTCATGAAGGAGCCCATCAAATATATGGAAGCGATCATAACTTGCATAGGTTTTAAGAGCGGTGTGTAATATCTCCGTCAGCGAGTACGTTAATTGAATGGGCCCCGGGAGGTTACGATGCAGAACGGAGAGGCGAGGAAGCGTCGTCGTTAAGTGGCTGTAGAACATTATAGCTATGAAGCGGTTAGCTGCGCTTTCAGGTGCCACGAGGAGCCCTTCAGCCAGAGAACTTTACACGTTATAGTCCCAAAATAAAATCGCCGCTGAACGTTTATTGCACGAATTAAAGTCTTCCTAAATTGGTTGATAAAAATGTATTCATTCATTTGTAGGCAGGTTTTATTTATTTTTAGATCATTAAATAATTATTGGTGAATAATACAATAAATATTTATCTTCTTTTTTTTATAAATAGCTGAATTCAATTAATTATAAATATTTAAAATTACAATTATTTTAATAATGAATATTAACATAAATTATTTAATTCTATTTATTGCACTGAATAACTGGTTCGCTGATTGTAAATATTAACAAAATAAATAAGAGTGGCGTCTTGAGTTACAAGTTTCTTGACTTTTTTGAGATACAAGCTGTCACTTGACAATTTTTTTTTAACCCTCGCAAAATCTCGAATACAAGTGTACTTCAGACCCCCACCACTAGATGGCGCTAGCAAACGTGCCAACATCCAACCACCATCAATTCACATGGGTTTCCTTGCAGTGTAAGGACAGTATCAACTGTTGGCAGCAATGCACCATTAAGATGAGTTTCCAATCATAGAAGAAGAGGGACGTGAATGTCAATACATTAGGTACAGCTGCGCTCACATTCTCCATGTTTGTGGAGAGCAAATTTTATTGGATGGAAATGGGAAGAGATGATTTGAGATACAAGTGTTTTCCCAGAACGGATTAAACTCACATCTCAAGGCACCACTTCGTTTTTTTTAATTCCTCTACAAATGACCAAAACCATTTTAAAAATAAAATGTGGCCCTTGAGCACAATAGTTTGCCAACCCCTGTTGTAAATGAATCAAACATGAGCACCTACTGTAGGCATTTTTTGTAATCCTCATAATCCTGCCACAACCTTTCAAAAGCGGAGAGTGGGCATTTGGGAAAACGCAGCGTTCATTTCACTAAATGGCTGTATTGCTGTAAACTTCACATCGCCGTTGATTAAAATGCACAAGGCGGCGTTCATTAATAGGCCGTGATTATTACATTAGCACAATCGTTCCCGCCGGACGCCTCCACCTACGCAGAGTCATTCTCCTTGAAAGACGCTCTGTGCTCGTCTGTTGATGGGTGAGAAACGTCCTCTAAATGACCAATAATTCACTGATGCTCGTGAATAACCGTCTTACTGCCCATCATTTGCTGAGAATGAGAGTCCTATTAACATAAACACAGGAAGTAGAAACTTACCGAAATAAAAGAAGTAACAGCACAAATAGTCGGACTCAAGATACTTCTCGCCAGTCACAGAAGATACAAATCAAAATGCTTTGTTCACGCCGGCTGTGGATGTGAGTCCAAAAACAGGAACTAGAATCCTACCAAAATAAAACTGGTAACAGCACAAATAAATGCAATGCACCATGCTAGTCACAGAATATCGTAATCAAAGTGCTTTGTTCACAAAAGTTGCTCTGTGGACGTGAGTTCTATCAGGGGAACAAAAATTGGAAGTGGAAACCTATCAAAATAAAAGCAGTAACGCCACAAACATACTGCAGAATGCATGAATCATGTCAGAAAAGACCCAAGTCAAAAAAGTTGGTCAATAGTGGATATGGCTAAGAGTTCCATCAAGGGAACCAAAACGGGAAGTAAAAACCTACCACAATAAAGGCAGTTACATATCAGCACGAACAAAATGCATGACACACATCACAGAAGATCTGAATCTCTGTTATTTTTTGACAACAACAAAAAGGTCAGTCCAGGCTATGGCTGAGAGTTTTATCAAGAAACAAGAACAGGAAGTAGAAACCTACCAAAATAAAAGAAACTGTCATGTCACAAAAGACCCAAATCAAAGTATTTTGTTTCCAAACAAGTTGGTCGATATAGTGAAGAGTTCCATCAAGGGAACCAAAACAGGAAGTAAAAACCTACCACAATAAAGGCAGTGACAGCACAAATAACTGCATGCCACAAATCACCGAAGATCTGAATCTAAGCTTGTTTCTCAATATGCATTCTTGTCCGCACTTACGTCCTTGTGAGGTCTTGAAACGTCATCTGTCGCGGCCCAAGTACTGTTCCAATTGCAAGTAGGCAAAAAGCCATAAGGTTCGAGCAAAGAACGGACCGAATACCCGGATGTTATGCTTCCTGGTTCTGACGCATTGCCGTAACTGTGTACCACGTGACGAGATGTTATAGAATTATGAGTCATTTATTAAAGAAGTATCATTTGAAATTATACATGAGATTTATCCAATTTAGGATTATATGGGGGGGGGGAGTTCTGGAAACACACCACCGTGAGTTGCAGGTTTTAATCTGATTCTCCTGAAATTGTGGTACAGCTATAAAAAAATTATCATGAATAAATAGTCAATCATATTTAATATATATTCATTATATTTATATATAATATTGTAAATTGCAGTTGTTAGACTAAATTGTGTAAAAAAATTAAGTTGTACTTTACATGTTAAATATGTATTAATATTTACGCTCATAAAAGGGGAGGAATACTGCACTCACAAACGTGATGCTGGTGGAGGGCAGCAATGCACGTGTCGTGCCGAGTCTGCCGCAAATGAAAGAAAAAGAAAGAAGAAGAAAAAATGTCCTGACTATGACTGAGAGTTCGGTCAAGGAACAAGAACAGGACGTAGAAACCTACCAAAATAAAATAATCCTCTCAAATAGAATGAACACAATGAATGGCTCGAATTACAGAATATCTCAATCAGAGACCTGCTATGGCTGAGACTTCTTTTGTTTTTGTTTTTGGGGAGAGCTCAGTATTGTTCATTCGGTAATCTTACCAATTCGACATGTCATCATCATCATCTCTCTCTTTTTTCCCCCCCCCTTTTCTTTTTTTTGTATGTACTTGAGTATATGCGTGCGTGTGAGTGTGTGCTCATGAATTCACCTAAAACCTATTAAAAATCCCATACCGTTCACCTAAACCGAATACTTCTTAATCCCGTTCGAGTCGTGAAGTTGTCAGGAGACCTGAGGAAGGATCAAAGAAAAGTGAATTCCAGCACCGACCAGACATCACCTACTACCCACCGGGCCACCAACCAGAGTCCTTCACCAACCCCAGAAACATCTAAATTCCAACAAATTATGGAGACCTCAAGAGACCAAAGGAAAGACTGAGGAAAGGAAAGAAGGACAGACGAAGCCGAGCGAGATCCACAGACCTCAGACCTCCACCGATTCAACGACCCGAGGAAGAAGCAGATTGTGTTTGAATTTCGCTAGATGCTGGTGCGGTGGATCTGGCGTGCATGAAAACCTCCACCAAAGAGGGGAGCCGTCGACCAGGACAGAGCAGGCGCAACCCCCCAGGGCCCCCCAGGCCGCGGCAACGCCAAGGCACAACCCCCAGGCCCCGCAGGGACAACCGGCCGGTGTGCAAACCCAGGAGCCCGGAGCGCCCCCCACCCCAACACGGCCCAACGCAGCAGAACAGGGCACGGCAGGCCCACCACAACGCAGCCCCCGTCGCCCCCAGACACCCCCACCGCCAGACCCCCCCCCTACCCAGCAACCCGTACCACCACTAAATGACTTTTAAGGTCACATTGTCAAATGTGTCGGCGTGATTGGCAGCAACCAGATTCCATTGAGAAAAGCAGTGATTTAAGCAACACTGTGTGTGTGTGTGTGTTAGCATGTGTTAGCGTGTGTTAGCGTGTGTGAGCCCTGGAACAGACAGTCAGGCGGGATGAAGATATTTCACACCTGGAAGAATCGGTGAAAAGAGGGATGCCGTCCTGCATTAAACATGCGGGTGAGAAGTTTATAACCCCTCCAGTGACACCGCGCAACGCATGGCGGGAGATTAGCATCCGGCTGAAATATGAGCGGCTGTTAAAGTGTCGCTGACGGGGCTTTAAGGGATGCTAACAGCCACCCCCGCGGATCCCAACAACAACCTGTTGGTGGCGCTCCCCGCCTGGTTGGTCCGGCTGAAGCGAAGGGATGGAAGGATGGAGGGACGCGAGTTCAGAGCGAGAGAGTCCATATCTCGACATGAATTCGCCTTTTTGCGCCGCCGCTTTTCCCGGCCGCCTCCTCGGCTTGTAATGTCTGGGAATTAAGACGCTTTGATATTTCAATTTCCATAAATTGCGCGGGGAGTATCCAGCGGCGAGCCTTTTGAAGGCATCAGAATGGGACCGCGGAGCGTGCGACAAAAGCGACAAAAGCGACAAAAGCGACAAGCAAACATCAAACGAGACGCGTTTGCCATCCGGCGACGTCACGAACGAAGCTCGACGAGACACGACTTCTGAGGACGTTCAGGCTCGTTTATCAGGGTTCGACGTTAAGCCTTTTTGGCTGGTGGCTGTCAGAAGCAGAACTTGCCTGCATATATTCAATGCATACGTAATATACATGAAGTTTTAGTGATTATTTCTTGTTTAGCAGCTTCATGCTGGCATTGTTCCACTTTAACTCATTCACTGCCATCGACGGATATAGACGTCAAAAATTCATTTGAACTATTTCTATTAGTTTAACATTTTTTTCCACTTTTGTTAACAAAAGTATGAAAACCTAGAATTTTTTATTGTATTAGAACAGATATCAAATTTGTGATTAATCGTGAGTTAACGAGTGAAGTCATGCGATTAATTACGATAAAAACATTTAATCGTCTGATGCCCCTAATTATTTTATATATTTTTTCTTTTCTTTTTTTTTTTTTAAATTAGGGGCATCAGGCGATAATTTTTTTTTATCGTAATTAATCGCATGACTTCACTAGTTAACTCACGATTAATCACAAATTTGATATCTGTTCAAAATTCTATGTTTTCATACTCTTGTTAACAAAAATGGAAAAAAATGTTCAACTACTAGAAATAGTTCAAATGAATTTTTTAACGTCTATAGCTGCCAATGGCAGTGAATGAGTTGACGTGTTTTTTCGGACCGTCTCTGCATGGCAGTTGATTCTCAGTTTTGCTAGTCAATGTGTTTTGATGAGGCGTAGCATACAAAACTTAAAAACACTCACTTCCTGTTTGGGGATGCTGACGTAGCCCGGGTGAGGTTTGAACGCTTGGTAGGGCGGCTTGGACGCCGCCCAGTGGCCACCGAACGCCTCGCCGAACGCGGGCTGCCACGGGAAATAGGGCTTCTCGGCCAGGTGGACGGCCACCACGAAGAGCGACACCACCGCCACCAGTCCGGTGGCGATCACCGACTTCCTCTGCGGGCGAGAAAAGAACAAGCATGTTTTACAGCACGGGTGCTTCGCAACGATGGTAAACGTGAAAACGGGCTATTTGGGGGAGGAAGTGGCGAAAAGTGAGAGGAAGTGACAGCAAACGAGAAGAATTGGGAGGAAGCAAGAGAAATCAAGAGGAAGTGGAGGAAACACGAGGAAACCAGGAAGGATTGAGATGAAGTGAGGGGGGGGGGGCACGGGAAGCGCGACGGGAGAAAAAGTAATGTCGTTATTTGCTCAATATTATTTCCCGACATACGTGGAATCACGGCCAATCAACAAGAATCCTTGCTCTCTTGGTGAACACGAGCTTGTTTACTAGCACACGATTGGTTGAAATGGACGTCCAAACGTAAACAACTGCTTCATTGGGAGCAGCTCATTGCGTTGGGAATTAGAATATATTTTTAAAAACTTATCTGTCGGCTGTTTTTGCACTATTTGGGGTCTCGGGTGGGGGATGCATCCTCCAAACAGCCCAGGAAATAAATAAAAAAACTTTCAGCAGTTTTTGACATCACAAACTCATTTCTGGGGCTGCTTTCTTACATCTGGAACAGGCTGTCAAAAAAAAATACCCCCCCCCCCCCCCCAAAAATATAAAAAGACAAACATGTATGCTTGCACTTCCCTCCAAGGACACCAGAGGGCGCAATTACCTCAAGTTGTGGTACCTCATGTCGATTTTTAAATATATTCTTTATGACATGAGCAAAAATCCTTCAATCCAGGTCAAACGAGCGCTAATCTGCTAGCGTCGCTAAGGGAGCTTAATGTGCCCTGAAAAACAAAAGGTGACCAGCCCTGTGTGTGTGCGCGTGTGTACGTGTGCATGTGTGTGTGCGCGACCTTGATGTGAGCTCAGTGAGAAGCCATTAGGCTAATGCGTACCTCACATCTAATGGAACATAATCCCCCGGAGGATAAAGCGCTCATATTTGCCCGTTCGACTCTAAAAAACACACACCACATGTTCATCTTAACATTATAATAACAACGAGCATACGAGTGTGTCAGAAAAATGTCCTGCTTTTACAACAAAGACGACACGGCAGTTTCCCACAATTCTGCAGTGACACATTTTCTAGCATAATGCGAGGGTACTTGTCGCCGAAACATCATTCAGCATTCGTGTACCGTGGCTAAGTTGGCAAGTTATAAACTTTGTCTTTGGAAGAATGCGGTTCAGTGGGGTGAGGTCTGGCGCTAACGTTGACGTTAGCTAGCCGTGTGCGCTAGCAAGTTGATTACACTGAGCGGAGTTGTAACCAAAACACAAGTAGCGGTCTTGCTAATTTTATCAGCTTGTCACCTAAACGTCATTCAGCGTTCGTGTACCGTGGATAATTGTCAAGTTAACAAGTTATGAACTTTTTCTTCTGAAGTTTGCGGTTTAGTGGTGCGAGGTCTTGAGCTAACGTTGACCTTAGCTAGCTGTGTGGGCTAGCAAGTTGATTACACTGAGCGGAGTTGTAACCAAAACACAAGTAGCAGTCTTGCTAACACAACACACTCAAATGTTTGGAAATTAATGGGAGCAAACCTACGTACTCTCAGCGTAACCAAACCCCTTGAAACAATGTCAGGGTTCGGTTCGTTTTGGTTATCTGGCATTTTGCATTGTGTTAGCATTAAGCTCAACGGACTTGAGCAAAGTTATGTGGTTGCCACTTGTATCTCAAGGCGCCATTGTAGCTCTACATATTTATGGGTTACTCTCATTTTTTGTTCCGCTATTCGCAGCAGGGGTTCGTCCCGATCCCGCGAGAATTGCCCAGATTCACTTCACTACTTTTATTTTCCTGATGCATAAAAGGGAAGTAGCTTAAATGTAACACGTTCGCATCCAGTCTCGACGACGCTAAATCAGATAACGGGATTTCCCGCCAGCTCAGAGGTCTGCTTCAAGGACGCGGCGGGCTCGCGGTGAGCCGCTGCACAGAATAAGTCAGGGGGAAGGTGGGAAAAGCCGGTGAGAAAGTACACGGAGGATTACGGCGGTTTGGCACCGATGAGGTGGCGATCCCGCATTTGACGTGACGGGATCAAGCCGGGATTTGCCGGCTCGGACGCTTGGCCTCGCAGTGAATCGTTTTGCCGTTCAGACGGTCCGCGCAGAGCTTTTCACACAAGGTCGCACGTTGATTGGTCCGTTCCGAGGCTTAGGGAGCGCCATGCGTGTCATGAATGCAAATCGGGTTTCCCACGCTCTGACATGGCGCAGCGTCATCCATCTGGATACTATAAAATCTTTAAGACGAGTCGGGCTTTGGAGCAAAACTGCAAATGGTCAGAATGACAACAAAATGTCTGTTTCAAACCAAGATGGCAAACTTCCTCTCTTTTCAGGCTTGGCGACTTACGACTTTTTTTTGTGGCTCGGCTCATGTCAAACTTTGTTTTTCAATGTTATGTTACGAGAAGAAAGTGTCTTCAAATAACCATTTAAAAGGATCACATTTCTTTGAACTGAGACGAGTTGTGTCCCCTTTTTAGAAAAAAAAAGTCTGGCTGGGATTTTGAAATCATCCAAAAATGTATTAACATAATGCACCGTTGATATCTTACCACGTTTATTGCAGACTTGTTATTAGCTTATTAGCTAACTACTGTTGAGCAAAAGACATTTGTCCTCTTTTACCAGGACAAATTCATGTTTTGGAATATGGGATTAAAATTTTTTTTTTTGATGTTTCATCTGAACTATCTCGTTAGTACATAACACACACACTTCTGATACGACAAGTCCCACGATTGATGACTATGGTGGCCATTTAGGGACAAACAACATTTGAACAGATGTCCTCTTTTTCTAGGGCACTCTGGGGTGTCCTGAATTTGAATTTTTTATTTTTTTTTAATTGTCCTTATGACTTATGAAATTATGTTAACACACATTTATACAACAAGTCCCATAAATGACTGCAATAGCTGACTATGGTGTCATTTAAGGGACAAACTTTTTTTTATCTACTACTTATGAACCTCAATCAGATAGTTATGCAATACACACCACCACTGATACTCCAAATCCTACAATGCACTGCGTTATCTGACTAAACAGTCGTCGCTTTTAAGCGCCATATGACCAGATATCCTCTCGTTATTATGAAAAGACCATTTGTTATTATTTATTCATTTATGCTGGAACTACAAGTCGTGACTTGACAAGATTTTCCAAAAATGACAGTCTGTCAAATTGCCGAGTCTGGTTGGAATGGCCACGTCATCCCGAGTACGACGTACAAGAATTTTGAAAATCGGACGATGTGGTCCAGAAATGTTTGTGTTGGAAAAATGTTGTGATCTGGTCCAAAAACAACGGAAGCCCTCCTGTAGTATTTGTTTCTTAACAACGTTCATGGGTCAGTGTGACACATTCTAATGTTTAATCGCCCAAAAATTACACATAGCGCAATGCAATATTTATATTTAAAAAACGAAGGTCAGCAGACAAGTTTGAACCTATTTTTTGGGGGGGAAAATTTCCACTTGTCACCACAGAGCTACTACAAGTCCCAAACCTTTTTGTCATAAACCTTTTATTCTAACTAAGCCATTATATTTTTTTAATTCAAATAAACATACAAATAATTTACATGTCGCCTTGAAAATAAATATAAATTTAAAAAAAGCAATCAAAATACAGAATAAACCTGCCTGTGTTTTAAGCAACTCTTGTAACATTTAGCGCAACAAAAACTGGAGCTCCTTGAATAAGTCCCCTTTAAACAGGCATTTCAACTTTAAATATCAGGAACAAAACACTAAACAAGAATAATATTCCGACCTACTTTATCAGTTGAGCTTTCTTTCTTCCATCCGAGCTGTCATGAGACACCTGAATTGACACGAAGCTAGCTCTTGTGATTTTGGAGCGGCTGTACTACAGCTTACTCGTCTGGTAAAATAGTACTACGTTATTAAATGTTTCCATGTACCCCCTGCATTGTTCTCGTGTACCCCTGGTTGGCAAACACTGCCTTAAGGGACAAAAAAAAAAAACACTTGGACGACATGCCCCGTTTGTCAAGGACATTTAAACATCATCTGCGTCAGCTAGCAAATATGTCACGCAAACGCACTGCTGATACTTCAAGTCCCACAATGCACTGCGAAAGCTGACTACGTTGGCTTTGAGGGGACAAATATAAGCATTTTAGCACCTCTTTTTATATGACGGTCCACTTTTTGGATGTGTTAGCGAAACTGAACGACCTACTGTAGTTTTAACGCACACCGCTGATGCTACACGCTCCAAATTCACCCCACGTTCACGTTCACATTCTCGGGGCAGACCTGCAGGCCGTGAACTTAGCTCACCCATAAACCTTTTCATGATGCTGCCAGCCTGCCACCTGCTGCTGTAAATCGACTGAAGTGATCAGCGAATGGTGACGACACGCACGCACGCACGCGTGCCACGTGATATGCAGAAATTGACGCCTTGTAATGCACAATGAAGCTTGACAAGACAGCATGACAACAGGCCCACTTTTACGCTCATATTAAATCGACCACCCGTCCAAGGGGGGTCGCGCTGAGCGGACCCCCGCCAAATGATGACTGCCGTTACCCGCGTTGGGCTTCACCTCGTTCGGCGTGCGCGATATCATGTTCACGCGTTGTTTTCGTGCCCTATGAAGGCCGGGAGGAAGCGCACAACGACCCCCTCCCTTGCTCGTCGGTCCCCCTCCGTTCACTCGCTCACCTTCCACATCCAGGCCATGTTTATTTCCACGATGCTCTCTGGACGCTCGTCAGCAGCACCGCGACGCCATCCAACGTCTCCCGGGACATTCAGCTCGGGAGGGAAAAAAAGGCCGAAACCCAGCTCGAGGGTTGGTACCGTTATTCGTCTCCTCTGCGGCCCTTTTTTTTTTTTCCTTCCTCCCTCCGAAATGGAGCTGCTGCGAGCAGAGGCTGCGCTGCGATCTTATTGGTTAGCACGGGCGAAGGGACACGCCCACTCACCCTCCCGCTTTCCTCTCGGCCGAGCGGGGGTCACGTGACTGTGGTGTCGGCTTCCTGGCCGGTGGTGAGGCCAAGGTTAGGTTTCAAACCTTAACCTTATTCGATTACAGTTTTGTTTTAGCTCCATTGAATTTCAGAAATGTCCACGTTGTATTACCATATACAATAATAACTCATTTGTTTTATGTGTCAGACAATGAAGAGTACTCAGTAACTTAGTGGGAAAGTTCATGCAACATGCCAATGTAAACCAATGGAACGCACTCAAACACAGCCAACTCCACTCGGGGTCTTTGGACCCCAAAAAACGTGTAATGGAGTTTTTTTCCTAACAGCAGGAATGGGGTTAACTTGTCTTGATACCCCATTTCGAAATGTAAAATCCCAATTGTGCGTTGAAAACCTCATTTGGCCCACAATGACCCTGTCTTGAAACCGTGGTTTGAATGTTGTCATGAACGCCGAAATCCGCCCAAGTTAAACCCGATCCCAGTTTTGAAAAGCTTAATTGAAATTCTAACCAAATCTTGAAACCGTCATTTTGAAACCCTAACCCATGGCTTCAAACCCAAATCATGTTTAAAGCTCTTATTTGAAAATCTTATCCTGATTTCAAACCCTAACCCTAATTTGAAAACCATCTTGGAAGCCTGACCTGCAGGATGGAAGCCATCTTGAAAATCTAATTTAAAACCAAAATTTTGCACCCTAACCGAAGCTTCAATCCCTAATGTGAAACCCTTACCCTGATTTGAGAACGCTAACATCAACTTAAAACCCTAATAACTTTGTCTTCGCGTCATAATTTGAAACGCGTTGATTTGAAATCCTATCATAATTTGAAACTCTAATGAGGAATATGCCACGGAGGAGGCGGGACTTCCGGTTTTTCACATGTCTGTCTCAGTTGTCCGAAGCATTTCGGAGAGCTGAATCGGCCAGCAGCGGCCGGAAACGGCGCCGACGTGTGAAACCCGGAAGTCGGAAGTCCGTGGCATCGACCTCATTCGAAGTCCTTGCCGTCCGCTTTCAGGTCGTGTACTCGGATGCGAGCGAACACTTTCTACTTTGCTGCTTGAAGTTTCAGCAGTCTGCCTTTTCTATTGTAATGTATTGAATTGCCGCATTGTTGCCGCGACAGCAAGAGGGACGGCTCGCTGTAATCGCTGGTGTTTGTCCATCGCAAACAAAGCCAAAGTGGACATCCATCCTACCCCCCCCCCCCCCCCCCCTCAATAACCTGCCTCCGCCATTACTCACGCGCCTCATTCTCTTTCTCTTCTTCCTCGCCCACTAATGAGAGCCGCTGGGCTTTGGCGGCAAGCATAAACACGCGCGCACGCACGCGCGCACACATATTCCAGTACACAAATAGTATATAGCAGCAAGGACGCCAGTGGCGCATAGACACGGTTCGAGCCTGAGGCTGTAATTAGTGCGCGAAGGTAATGATGTCATCACGTGGGTGACATGTTATGATCAGTCTCGCCTGTCAACTTGACAAGGACAACAATAGGAGGGAATTTAGAAGACGTTAATGAGCATGTCTTGTATCGCGCATGTAGTTACAAAACGTCATATATTGTCATGCACATCTATTATTACCAACGATGTCCAGTAGCATCATGTCCTATTTCCAAAACTACTACTATTAGTACTATCATTACTACTGTATTACTTACCTGGACTGTGTCCACTCCACTCATATCATATCATATATATAATGTCCATCACTACTATTATGACTTATGTTCATTAGTATACTGTCCAGTACTACCCTTGCCAAGTAATTTTACGATACTGTATACTGCCCCCTAGTGCAGTATAAAGGTAATAGATTTAGTGCAGGAGTGTGCGGTGCGTTCACAAAAGTAACAGTGCCATCTGCTGGTGCATTGAGAAGCACATTGGAACATTTATTGCTAAAGCAAACAAATAAGTTACATATGCATATTCACACTAAATGATTTTTGGACAGAAGACAAACTCAAATGGAGCGGTCAAGTTATATTTCGCCATTAAAGTGGAAGTCAACCTTAAACATTTTTTGACAATAATATGTTAAATGTCACCTCACTCATTTAAACTTGACATTCTGATTAATATTACATTCGTGCAATATGAGTTATGAAGCAAAATCCAGTCGTTTTTGTCCATCTATGGGGCCACCATTTTGTCACATGCCGTCGACTGAAGATGACATCAATGTTGGTGAGGGCTCGAGCAACGACCAATCACAGCTCACTTGTTTGTTTTATAGCTGAGCTGTGATTGGTCGTTACCCGAGACCTGAGCAACATTGATGTCATCTTCAGCCGACAGCAAGTGGCAAAATGGCCGCCCCCTGATTTTGCTGCTTAAATCATATTCCACCAACGCAATATTGACCAGAAAACCGTATTTGGACGAGTGGGGCTGCGTAGAAGATATTATTGTCAAGAATTTGGGGGGGATTGACTTCCCTTTTGAGTAACCACGTAAGTCCGCCATTTTAGGGGAGGCGTTTGTTGACATGGATGGAAACAAGTCTTCCATAAGTCGGGTACGTTCCGCATACAGGAATGTTCAGCGACGACGAGTTGCGCCGGCGTCTAGCCGAGCAGCTCCGGCTTGAGCCCGAGCCGCTGCAGCACGTCCTCGGGCATGCACAGCACGGGGTTCACGGCCTTGATCTTCTCGTCTCCCAGCAGCGAGAGGCCGGCGATGCCGAACAGCGTGTGGAACGGGTCCACCTGCCGGGAAGAAGGATTTGGCGTTGAGGCGGCGTCCGACGGGCGCACGGAGACGTCGCGGCTCACCATGTCTCCGGGCCGGTCGGCGAAGCCTCCCGTCTCCTCGTCCTGGCAGGCCAGGACGAAGGTGCGCAGCTTGTCCTTGTCGATCCATTGGATCTTGCCGATGATCCGGAGGGACGCCAGAACCCACCACGAGTAGCACACGTCGGGAAGCTGAAACCGACGTGGATGGTCAGTATGAAGGATTTTTTGAAGCTCGTTTTTTATATTTTGCTTGTTTTTATTTCCATTTATATTTCTTTTTCTGTGTTCCATTTTCAAATGAGATTTTTTTTATGCCCGTTCTTATTTTCACTTTTATTAATTTCTTTGAAAATGTGCTCCTCCAAACTCATTGGAGCGAACCAGTCACTGAATCATAATATTATATGTCAGGTTTTTTTTTACTTTACTTGATTTAAAATACATCAGTAAAGTACCTTTACATTATTTTGTTAATTCATTAATTATACAGTCAATTAAAACTTTTTTTTAAGTTACTAAATGTTTTTTCTTACTTTTGATTTTATGAATATATTTATTCAATATTGACAAACACAATTTTTTAGAAAGTGACTTGAATAATTGACTTTTTTTGATGGTGTCTTCTGTGTTTATCTTGTTAATTGATTTAACTGTTTTTCTACATGTCATTTTTTACGTATTGTATGCTCAGTATGCAGCACGGTTGTTTTTAAAGTCCTTTTCCTTTATCGATAAAGTTGAGTTGAAATGAACATTTTCTTAATTAACGTTTTGCGTACTATTTATTTTATTAATAAAATAGATTAAATGTGTCTTACATTATGTTCAATCAGTTTGCTATTTGATTTCATTATAAAATCTGCCTCCATAAACCTTGGTTTAAAGTTGAAGTTGTTTCCGAACTTGAAACGACATCTGACATGAACTCATTAACTGCCATTGATGGCGAGAGAAAATTCAAAAAATCATTTCAACTATTGCTATTAGTTTCACATTTCACGAATTCACGAAAACCGAGGAAAAAAATATTGTACATTAAAAACAGATATAAAATTTGTGATTAATCGAGAGTTAACTATTGAAGTCATGTGATTAATTATAATTTTAAAAAATGTAATCGTCTGACGCCCCTAATTTAAAAAAACTAAGTTTTTTTTCTTTTTAATTAGGGGCCTCTGGATTACTTTTTTAAAATTGTAATTAATCGCATGACTTCAATAGTTAACTCAAGAGTAATCACCAATTTTACATCTGTTCTAAATGTACAATACATTTTTTTCTAGGTTTTCATCCTCTTGTTAACAAAAGTGGAAAAAAAATGTGAAACTAATAGAAATAGTTCAAATGAATTTTTGACGTGAAAAGCCGTCATTGGCAGCGAATGAGTTAAAGGCTGACCATTATGTTTATTATAATCGAGAACTGTTTGTAATATTTTGAGCCGTTACTTAAAGGAAAGTCAGCAAAATATTAGCAACGGAGTCATTCTCGCGCGCACGATGAAAAGGCAGAATTCTGCGAGCAGACGATGACGCGAGAGCGAGAGCGAGACGGCGGCGGGAACCTTCTCGGGCCTCCCGTTGAGGCCGCCCGACGGCAGCTGCCTCTCGCAGAGCCACCAGCCCAGCAGGTCGGCGTTGAGCTGGTGAAGCTGGCCCGTCAGCGACAGGAAGCCCGTGCAGCAGTAAATCTGCAGAAACGGGACACTCCGGAATGACCGAGCGCTTCCTTGAACACGGAGCCGACGGGGCGCTTACCTGACCGGCGTGAGACTCGGACCCGGGCCTGCAGCCGAAGCCGCCGTCAAAGTTCATACAAGACAAGACGAACTCCACAGCCTTGTCCACGTCGATGGCGTCCATCTTGCCCTTTGGGGAGCGGAGAGAGACGGCGGCCATTTTGTGCATGAGGACCCGCCCGGGCGGGCTGAAGGAAGTTGAGACTGAAAATACGCACCAGCAATGAAAGGGTGGCCACCGCACAGAAGGAAAACCTTGTGTCGATTTCTCCTGAGGAGGCAAGAAGACGTGAAAATGGCGCAACAAGCTCCCGCAGGGTCCAAATTGTCACGACATCAACAAAACAAAAGCACATTTATTCACGTGACAAACGGCATCGAACCTTTTCTTGGAACCTCAATTTGAACCCCTAATTCTGTCTTGAACCCCAAACTTGAAAACACAAGCTTGGTTTAAAAGCCTCATTTGAAATCTGTACCCCTCTCTTGAAACCCGAACCCTGTCAAACCCTAAACACTGCCTTGCAACCTTAACCTTTTCCTAAAACGCCAACCTTTTCATGAACCCCTCACTTAAAACAAACTCCATCTTAACTCATTCCCTCGCAGCCATTTTGACTGAAGCAACCCTCTTCGCTCCCGGCTGTTTTACTGGATTTGGACCGATTTTGCAAGGCCCACACAATATTGTGTTCTATTGCTATAAAAACATGGAAGCGACCAAAAGAAAGATTAAAGTCTCTTCTTTCATCAGGAAAAAAAGTATATTTCTATCCGTTTCCGTTTTGCAGCAATTCGGCCCTGGCTGATCTCTTATACTCTGCTGCCACTTGCTGGCCGTTTTTATAATAACTACCATTGCTTCAAGCATTCTCTCCAGTTCAGAGGCTGCATTAAAGCCTTCTGTATGCTCTAGCATTAAAACACTTATAAATATGTCTTAGGGAGCATTGTAATATTTAAAATAGAACATATTTATACATTTTTTGGGAGCAAATGAGCTAAAATATCTAACCTCATCTTGAAACCCTAATTTGAAAACCTAACCCTGTCCTTCAACACTTTCTGAACCGCTAACTTAAAATCACAACTCTTTCTTAAAACCTTAACACTGTCTTGAAATCCTCATTTTAAAATCTTTTTGTCTTAAAACGTGAGCCACTTTTTTGTCTGGAATTACTTGAAACGCTAAGTTTGGCTTGAAACCGTAATTTAACTCATTTGCTCCCCAAAAATGTTACATTTTTCTATATTCATATTTTTATATATTGCCATGGTCCCAAAAACGTATTTTTTCGTTTTTGTATTGTTTTGTTTTTTATGTTATGCTAAAGAATACAAAAGTCTTTGATGCAGCCTATGAGGTGAAGAGGTCGTTCAACAGCTTTGTGAATAATGATGCTAATGCTAATTGCTGCAAAACGGAAACAGATACAAAACAGGATGCAGATTTTTTTTCCTGATGAAAGAAGAGACTTTTATCCTTCTTTTGGTAGCTTCCATGTTGTTTTGGCAATAGAACAGAATATTCTGTGGATCTTGCGAAATCAGTCAAAATCCAGCAAAACAGCCGGGAGCGAAAAAGGTTGCTTCAGCGAAAATGGCTGGGAGTCAAAGAGTTCAAAGCCCAACTGTGAGTTTGCTAATTTTTGTTGATCTTATTCCGTTGCGTACCCCATTTATCTCCTGCAAACGATCCGTCGTCCTGCTGCAACCCTTTGACGTACTCCACAATTTTGTCCACGTCCAACGCGTCCACGCTGTCGTACAAGCACAGAATCTGCCGAGGACGACGACAACAAGAAGAAAAAGAGTTGAGGCCCGGCGGGGACCGCGAGACGCGCGCGTTGTCGTCACCTGCACGGCGCTGAGCGTGTAGAGCAGGTGCGGGTCGTGGCCGATGCTGGCGCCGACACCGCCGCAGTCGTGCTGACACGCTGCGATGAAGTCGATGATCTCCTGGCGATTCATGCGCGGCAGCTGATACATCAGGTCCATCACCGTCAGACCCCAGTAGATGCCGCTCATGCGCAGGTACTCGGACAGCGTGTATTCCTGCGGGTTTTAAAAAAAAAAAATTAAATATAAATGTATTTGATAAAGGAAATAGATCGCAACCTCATTTAAACATGTGCCCTCTAGTGGCCAGGAAGACCAACAACAAGGAAAATGATCCAATACGGAAGCCTTCATTTGATATCCGAAACCAGTGGTGTCGAACTCCGGTCCTCGAGGGCCGCAGACCTGCAGATTTGGGATGTTTCCCTTCTCCAACACAGCTGATATATGATCAGCTCATCAGCCGGCTAACGATCCTGTTGATTGGAATCCGCTTGCGTTGGAAGAGGGGAACCTCCGACACCTGCAGGACTGCGGCCCTTGAGAACCGGAGTTTGACACCCATGCCCTAAACCTTACTTAAAGCCCTCATTTGAACCACCAATCCTGTCTCGAAACCTTAACCTGAAAACCGTTACTGTGCTTTGAACCCTACCCTTTGAAACCCTAATCCTGGTTTGAGACCTAATTTGAAATTGGAAACGTTTTTATAGAAACTAGGAAAAGCCCTCATTTGAAACCTCAAACATGACATGAAACCTTCATTTGAACTCCTAACTGGTTTAAAATCTCAGTTCGAAACACGAACGCTTTATTGAAACTCCACTTTTTGCTTGGAACCCTAACTGCGTTTCGAAACCCTAATCAGAGGCCCTGCCTTCAAACCCTAATTCATAACCTTTACACTTGTTTGAAACCATAATTCCAAACGCTAATTAAGCCTTTATTGAAACTTCAGCCCTGATTTGATACCTTAAAAGCCACAATGTACAACTATTTGCATTGCGATGCTTATTCAAATCCTTCATTTGAATCTGAAAACGAATTGAAATGACAGGAAATGAGAATGCAAACCCCATCCAAGTCCTAACGCGGGCTCAAGACCCTCATTTCAAATAGTAGATTCGATTTAAACTGTGCATCTTTTGTGGCGCACTTCTTGTGACACGAATGGCGCTGAACACTCACATAGTCGTCCTTTTTGGCGCCGTAAGCAGCGATGTAGTCCGCATGTTTGTCCAGCAGGAGAATTTGGGGCGCGTCGGGGCTAATGAAGACGTCTTTCACATGAGTACCCTGAGGTTAAAACACACGAGGGGGCGGAAAAAGTATTTAAAAGTACAGCACCGCTTAAGGATAAACATGTCGAGCTCGAGCATTTCGATGTAAAAGCTGAATGGAAATTCGCGTTATAATGCTGAATTGAGGCGGCGTACAAAAACATAAAGGGTGAATTATGCTACCATTACATGCTAGCTCAAATGCTACCTATTTTTAGCTGCAGGGTCAAATTTCTCTTGACGAGGCCCGTATTTGAGCAATGCCGACGCATTTATTCACTTTAGCTACACGTTGCCATTACAACTTTACAACAGGATAGACCGATAAAAGCTGTTTACCATGCCGAAATCTGACGCATGGTCATACTTCGTCTGCCTGTTCTTCTTCGATGATTGTCAACAACAGTGACAGTCTGACAGATAGGCGGAAAAGGCTGAAGACTCTTTTCTGCCACTTGCAGCTTGGAGGGCGAAGTGCAGCTGTAACAGTCGCATTTGAGGCACAGCCACACACGCACGAATGAATGCGCTGTGATTGTTATGTGATGGAATGTCGTTTGCCTGCTATAACAATCTGCCTGGTTTGTATGCTACGAGTCACTGGCAAAAGCAATACAATACGACGTTTGTTTTCACCGTGTAAAAGGGAGCGTTGCATTGCGGAAATATCGGAAATGCCCGGATGTTGAAGGTTGAGATAAAAAAAAAAAAGGATGACGACGTCGTTCAAAATTCCTCAGGAGACGCTAAATAACTTTTCTTTTCACGGGTACATCGGCTTGGAGCCCGTATTATCGCCAAGTTCGAGCATTTTAAACAGAAAGAATTTGTAAAAAGTAAAGGACGGGAGCTTAAAGGGACCTCATTTGGAATGAATGACCAATGAGCGGCGAAAGTTGCTGTTTCCTAAAATGAAACAAAAATAGGCAGGAGCGTAAACGGACGACGATAGCCGTCGATAAGTTAAATATCGATGGCCAACTATTCCGGAAGCCCAATTGCACTTCCTGGCTGTTCTAATTGGCATTAGTTTGATTATTAGATGTATACATATACTGTATATGTGGTTATAAAAACCAAAAATATGAATACTCATTATGTTTAGGCTATATTATAAATATCATATTAATACACAACTATATCTAAAGTATATTTAAACAAAAAAAATCTCGCTTAGGTTACTGGTGTATTGTTATGTTTAATCCCCTGCTAATTTCCTTCACTTTCACCTCCCTACTCGTTTTTGCACTGTTTTATTTACTTACGCGTTACCTCATATTTTACACAAATTACATAAATCACCGAACCACTTTGATTCTATCCTATAACATGCCAGTATTGACAAATGGCCTATACAGATATATATTATAAGACTGAGTTTATATTGTTTGTATGCATAAATGAGTTCTGGTTTCCTGGAATGTTTGTGGCGCTCGCTCACAGGCAAAAAGAATAAAAACTTTACACCATCTCTTAAAATTAAAAGCAAGATATTTGCCTCCTACAAGAAACCCACCTACAAAAATCTGAAGAAAAATTACTTATTGATAAGAATTTTAGCCAAGCGTACTCTGCGCCTTATAACAGTAGACAAAGACGAGTCTGTATACTCATAATAACAATTTACTCTTTACTCTAAATAATACAATAACAGACCCAGAGGGCCGATACATTATTATTCAGGTGACTATATTTAATAAAATATATACATTTGGTTATTTATATGCCCCTAATAATGATGATCCGGCCTTTTTCCATGAATTTTTATCTCAGCTGTTTGAATTAGCAGCGAACTCTACGATTATTATTGGAGGAGACTTTAACACAGTCTTAAATCCATTAATGGATCGTTCTAATAAAACAACATGCGTAAGGCGATTACAATCTACAAAAGTAATAGCGGAATTTATGGATGACTTTGGCCTCGTCGACAGCTGGAGACTTAAAAACCCAAATAAGAAGGAATTTACCTTCTTTTTCAAGAATGAATTTTTTTTCTTACAAATAATTATATTGCTGATAAAACAGTTACAAAAACACATCCTATTATTATTAGCGACCACGCGCCAGTCTCCCTTTCCCTACAAGTTGATTATACCTTTAAACCACCACCGACATGTTGTTTTAACATCTCACTGCTAAACGACGCAGAGTTTGACAAAATTATAAGAAAAGAGTGACTTTTTGGAAATAAATGACTCTCCAGACTTATCTCCATCTCTTCTCTGGGAAGCTGGGAAAGTAGTAATTAGAGGTAAAACGATATCATATTCATCTTATAAAAAGAAACAGGATCAACAATTAGAAAAAGACTTGGAAGATAAAATTAAACAACTGACGGATGAGTACGCAATAAACCCAAATAACCAAATATGGACTGACTTACAAAATACAAAAATACAGTTAGACAATATGCTAACTAAAAAGTTTATAATACAACAATTGAGATACAACAACTTTGAATATAATAACAAATCAAGTCAATTTCTTGCAAACCAACTTCAACGTAATCGGGAAAAATCGCTTATAACGGCTATTAAAGGGACAACTGGTGAATGTACACAATCACCAGAAGAAATTAATCAATTTTTTTATAACTATTATCACAACCTATACTCAGAAACTAACAAGCCTAACCCAGAGCATATTGAGGCATTCCTCAGTAGCTTAAGTATACCTCAGTTAACTTCTGAATATAAAGATATGTTCGATGCGCCACTTACTGTAAACGAGTTGTACAGTGCTCGAGATAGTATGCCAAATGGCAAAGCACCCGGCCCGGACGGTTATCCGGCTATATTTTTAAAGCACTTCTGGTCAATGCTTGCTCCACTATTCTTAAGAGTAGTAACAGAAATTAAACCTAATGGTCACATACGCCCACACATGAATACAGCAGCAATTCAACTTTTATTAAAGCCAGAAAAAGACCCCACCCTTCCATCAAGTTACCGTCCGATTTCACTAATTAACACTGATATTAAAATGATCACTAAGGCTTTTACATCTAGATTAGAAACAGTAATCCCGACAATCATTCATAGCGACCAGACAGGCTTTATTAAAGATCGTCACTCTACTAATAATATTAGGAGGCTCTTTAACCTTATTAGCATGTGACAGCGGTATTTGATAAAAAGGCAGTTATTATATCATTGGATGCAGAAAAAGCTTTCGACAAAGTTAACTGGTCCTTCCTCTTTGCTGTTTTAAATACATTTGGCTTTGGGAAGTCATTTATTCACTGGGTGTCAGTATTATATGATTCTCCTAAAGCTACTGTTACTACTAATGGGATTATATCTAAGAGTTTTACTCTACAGAGGCACAAGACAGGGATGCCCACCGTCGCCTTTATTATTTGCAATATTTATTGAACCGCTTGCATTAGCCATACGCCAGGAAAGAAGGATTCAAGGAATTCACTCTGGGGTAACAGAACATAAAAGTAATCTATATGCCGATGATATTTTACTTTATTTAGAAAAGCCTGCCATTTCGTTAGGGGAAGTATTTAACTTAATAACTAAATTCTCACAGTTATCAGACTATTCTATTAACTGGACAAAATCAACACTTCTACCTATTACAGAAAATTCAAGGAACCCTGCAAGCCAGGACCCACACTACTCATTTCCGAAAGGTCATTTAAAATACTTAGGCATAAAAATCTCACCTAAATTAACCGATTTAATTCATTTAAACTTTACTCCACTTCTGGATAGCATTTATAGTGACTTGGAGCCACCATTAAAATTAAAGTTTTACCCAAAATAAAAAAATAATTCTCAATGATTCCATTTAAACCTACGGCTAACTGGTTCCAGTTGTTGGACTCAACTTTACTGGAATAAAAAAAAGCAAAGATTAGTCTGACTACTCTTCAGAAAAATAAATCCAAAGGAGGTCTAGAGGCACCAAATTTTATGCACTATTATATAGCCAACCAGCTACAATATATTATTTTCTGGGCACAACCCAACAGAGATACTAACTGTTGGCTGGAACTCGAACAGGTGGATTGTAATAACCTCAGACTCCTAGATTTACTCTTTATTACAACATCGATTAAGCGACATAACTGCTTTAAAAACCCAATGATTTCCGCCACCCTGACTGCCTGGTGGAAGGCACTAGAAATGACAAAAGCCCAAGTGGAGCCCAGCGGGCTTTCTCCCGTATGGCGTAACCCCGACTTTCAAATTAACAACCAATCGTTTTATTTGAATGTGTGGGAGCAGAAATGAATGACACATCTGCACCATCTCTTCTCAGATAATATGTTTATATCATATACATCCTTGCTCCAAAAATACAAAATAAAAAACGGAAACTTTTTACATTATTTGCAAGTTAAAAGTATGATAAAGAAACAAATTCCAACACTTCGGGGTACGCGCCAACCGCCTGTTTTAGCTAAAGATATTACCAAGCTTTCTCCGACAACAACAAAAAAACTCTAAAAAAATATATAAGTTACTTTCATATACTGATAAAACGTCTTTACGCATCTCGAAATGGGAAACAGACTTGTCTATAGCGCCGGAATCGGACTTTTGGATTCAAGTTTGTGAAAACGTTTTTAAAATGACAAAACACACAAATTTACAACTTATCCAATATAAAATGATTCACAGAACATACATTACTCAATATATGATGAAGAAAATGGGACTCTCAGACTCCGACATTTGTCTCCAGTGTTTACAAAACACTACAGACACTTATTTTCATGCTTTATGGTTATGTACTCCGGTTATGTGTTTCTGGACTAAAGTCTAAGAAAAACTTTCCGCTGTCTTGGACTGTGGGATCCCGTTCTGCCGTTCTCTCCAAACTTGTTTGCTCGGTGACTTAACAACAATTGACTTACCACATAAACAATTTCAATCTACACTTGTAACCCTTACTATCGCAAAAAAAAATAATTCTTGTTAACTGGAAAAATAAACAAACTCTGAATATCGACCAATGGTCGAACCTCCTCATAAATCACATCTTAATGGAAAAAATATCTGCCTCAAATAAAAACTAAATGTCAAAATTTAAAGAAACATGGTCTACGTATATAGAATTTTTTAACCTAAACCTGGTTACTTAATTCTGCCTGTTAGCGAGAGCCACCGCAGCGTGAGAACTTACATTGATGTTTCTGTATTTGGCAATTTGTAACTAATGGTTGTGTTTCTATAGTCAGGAACCCGGCTGCTGCCAACAGGATCGAGCGGATTCACCTCCGATGGGCACTAAGGGTTAATATTCGGATTCACGGCATGCCAGTGGGTTCATTCTATAGGTGCTGCCCCCCCCTGGCTGGGCGTGGGCGGGTCTGCCCCTCTGTTGGCTGCTGGGTGGCGGCTGCGTCTTGGCCGTTCCCTGGTCTCCGGCGCGGTCCGTCGCTCTGGGCCCGGCGACGCAGTTCGGGGCCTGTGGGCCGCCGGGGTGCCCCGTGGTTTCCCTCTCACCTCCCACTTCCTCTCCCTCCTCGCCTTTCCCCGCCCGTCCTCCGCCTCCCTGTCCCTTCTCCCTCGTCACCCTTCCTCCTCCTCTCCCCCTCTCTCTGCGGCCCTGCCGCTGCCCCCTTGCCCTTCTTGTCGTCCCCTTCACCGCTCCCTTCCCCCTCCCCGGTACGCCTTCCTTCCCCTCCCCTGGTCCGGGGGCTCCATCCGTGGCCCGGGTCTCGGCGCTCCGGGGGCGTGGGTGGGGTTTGGTGTTGTGCCCGCCCCGCTCCGGTGGGCGTCCTGGCGCCTCGGGCGGGCCCCAGGATCCGCGGGGCGAGCCCTATCGCCCCGCCGGGCTGGTCCCATATGCCCGCCGGGGTCCCAGTGGGGTGGGTGGGGGTTTGGTGGGCGGGTGCGCCTCCTGCCCCCACCCGGTTGGGGGGAGCCCTGCTGGTCGCTCCTCTTAACTCTCTGCACTAGGTTTGCACAATACTTTTATAGACATATAGGGCACATAACACACTTTGGGGGGGGGGGGGGGGGGTGGAAACACCGTCTTCACCCTACAACTCCCCTCCAATTTATTTGAAAACTGGAGAGGAACTCCGTGCTATTTTGATTTTGTGGAAATGAGAGCAGGTTAAATTCAGTGTTCCTTTTTTTAATTGAAGGCAAGAAGGAAATTGCGTCTTCACCAATGCAAAACTGTGAAAACACCGCCATCTAGTGATGGGCATGACACTTCTTTTAAGTGAACTGAATCTTTAGAATCAGTTAATTCAAAAGAACCGTTCAAAAGATTCGTTCTTCGGCTGAGACGGGTTGATATGGAAAGTCGTCCGCCAATTCCTCCGTCCTCGGAGCAGTCGTATAATCGTGGCAGTTGTCAATCAGCGCGTTGTTAGCATTAGCCGTTAGCTGTAGCTTCGTTCTGGAAGAGCTCGATCTTTTGCCGTCGCGGTTCGACATTTTGCTACTTGACTTGCCAAAGTCAGCGCTTCCTCAACTCAAAAACTGAAAAAACTTTGAAAAGTCTGAATTGATACGATGTTTTTACCATTTTATGTAACTAAACTTGGCTCTGCTCGGTAGTAAGCGTCGACTTCCTCGGCCATCTTGGAACATTTTGTTGCCGATAATGCATTTGTGGGGAAATTTTTGATTTACTCAAATCAGTTTGAAATGGCTGTTACGTTCCACTAAACTCACTGTATTGTTTAAAAATGGAAGGAAATAAATAAAGGTTGTGTGTGGTACGAGAGTTAGTCTGATAGGACGGTTAGTCTGCGCGGGAGAATTTGACCAATTCTAAACTCCACCTACAAGCGATCAACAGGTTTGTTTTCATAAGGAAAGCTTTATTGGCACAAGTTACAGACAGCAACAGAGACACTTTATAGCAAAACGATTATATGATTTCCTCAGGATGGCATTTGTACAAAGGACTTTGATCTTTTAACTCGGCCAATTGTAAGGTCACAACAGGATGATCCCTCCCCCATTTGAAAACCATTTAGCAAGGCAGTCAGGTGATATCAAGTCGAGTTAAATGAAAAGAAAATGAGTTATTTTGATAGTGTATTTCTTTTACAAATCGCTGGTGTTGGGACAAAACCTCATGTCACAATTAGGCAAATTTCATATTTTTCAAAAAGCTGTACTTTTGTTCAGTCCACCCGTGGGTGTCATTTTCACAAATGATTGACCAATCTTGCTTGCTCTCTTTGATGATGCAATGTTAATGTTTGAACAGTTTTTGGAGACAATTTCAGAGGTATAAGGTTTTTGCCTGGCACCAGCAATATGTATATAAAAAAAAAAAAACTTAAAAAAACCCACAAAAAAAAAAACTTATTTCTTGGCTTTTGCCAGGTGTTCGCGGGCAATAATAAGCCTCTGGATCTGAGCGGTGCCTTCGTAGATCTGCAAAAGAGAAAGCAGCAGTTACAAAATATCAGGTGGCCGAAGGACTCTGTTCTATCCTAAAAAAAAAAAAAGTACAAAAAAATTAATAAATAGTACATTTGTTAACTCAATTCATTAGACACGGTAGCAAAATAAGCTAATATTTTGGGAAGAGCTCAAGAGAAGAAAAGCAAGATTTCAACCTCTCAAGGTTTTTCTCCATGTGAAAAAATAACAAGCATATTTTGACAAAAGGATTAGAAAGTACAGATCTGTTTAACTTTTTTACCGCCAAAAAACGTTTAATGACATATAGTAAAATCCAAATGAATGCCGCCAAAAATGTGAATTGACGTTTACTATGTTTTTTTTCCCGCTCAATGGGCAGGGCAACGTCAGTGGCTTGTCATTGGGCTTGTAAAATCCCAAAACACCCACTTACAATGGCCAGCAGATGGCAGCATTGTATCTCTTTTCAATAGTCTCCCGGTAATATGGACAATATGGACTTTACAATGAAACATCATGAATATGATGAAATGGAACGTTTTCAAGGATGACGCAAATGATCAAAGCCTTTGTCACGTTAAATCGAATTCACAGAGCGTCACTAACCAAAAAATATTTGTGTCAAAGTCACTGTTGTGCAGAAATTATCTTTACAAAAAGCTTATTTTCTCTTTATCTTTTCAATTTTCGCTCAATGTCACTCAAATTACCTATTTTCAAATCGTGATTACTACGGGTGTGCCCAAAAAAATCGATTCTCATAATCGCGATTCTCATTTAGTACGATTCAGAATCGATTTTAAATGTCCCAAAATCGATTTTATTTAAATTATTTTACACTGTCTTGCCTTTGTCTGTGTGTGCCTTTATTTGGAGTCCTGTTCATGTTGTACCCGGTTTGGCCACTGAGGGGCAGTGTGGTTCCACGCGGTCTAATGCACTGTTAAGTTGTAGCCACATTAGAGAGTAAAAGGAAAAAGTTACGATCAAATTATTCCAATAAAAGTTTTTTTTTTCAGCGTGGAGTCGTTCTTTTGAGTGATAAAAGTGCCGCGAGTAGCGCGCTAATTAGCATTAGCAAGTCAGACTGGAGTAGATCGTTACAATTCCTTGCACATCTACAGATTGAAGCAAAAATTATTGTCAATCAAATCATTTTGAATCAAAAATCGTTCTTAAATCGAAAATTGATTCTGAATCGAATCGCACACCCAAAAATCTCAATCGAATCGTGAGACATTCAAAGATTCCCACCCCTAGTGATTACTAAAGAACGGAATAAGATAGAAACTTACTTTTTTTCTAATGAAAGAATGGAACGTGACCTTTCATTAGGGTGTGCACCTTTTTTTTACGTCGTGACAGCACACAATATTCCGTTTGCTTTGAAAGAGGAGTTCAAATGCTCGAAATCAGTTGGGATTGTTTTTGGGAGAACGTGTGGCAGTGAAAGAGTTTTAAAGTACAAAATAATAGTCAGAAAAAGAAGACGGGAAAAAAAGGAATTGAACACACGAACAAATCCTTTGCAATTGGCGCCCCCACCTGGTAGATTTTGGCGTCGCGCATCAGCTTCTCCACCGGGTACTCGCTGTTGAAGCCGTTGCCGCCGAACACCTGCACGGCGTCCGAGGCCACCTGGTTGGCGATGTCGCCGGCGAAGGCCTTGGCGATGGAGGCGTAGTACGTGTTGCGCCGGCCGCAGTCCACCTCCCAGGCGGCGCGCTGGTAAGCCATGCGCGCCAGCTCCACCTTCATGGCCATCTCGGCCAGCAGGAAGGAGACGGCCTGGTGCTGCCGGACAAGATGGCCGCGTCAACGAGGCTGCTCATTGCGCAACGAAGCATGCGTTGGCCTTCCTTTTGGGACAACGAACCTCGGCAATGGCTTTGCCAAAGGTTTTCCTCTCCAGGGCGTAAGCGGTGGCTTCGTCGAGGGCCCTCTGGGCCAACCCGGTGGCTCCTGCTGCCACCTGCGGGCACATCTCGTCAGCGGCGCGTCACGTCCAAACGGCGCGACTCGGGTGTCACGTGACTCACGGGCGGCCGGGTCTTGTCGAAGGCGCCCATGGCGATCTTGAAGCCGGCGCCCTCGCCGAGCAGGACGTTCTCCTTGGGAATCCTCACGTCTTCAAAAGTGATGCCTCGTGTGTCGGAGCACCTCTGGCCCATGTTGATTTCCTGCGGTTACGAGAAGAAAGAAAGAACCCGCTAATGCAGCGTTTCGCACCTTCCAAGCAAGGCACATTTTATGAACTCATCTGCTTCCAAAAACGCATTTATACGTTGTTGTTGTTGTTTTTCTTTGCCACAGCACACAGAAAGCTTTGATGCAGCCTCTGGCCTGAAGAGGTCGCATAAAGCAATGGTAGTTATTACAAAACCGGCCAGCAGGTGGCAGCAGAGTACAAGAGATCAACCAGGGCCATGTTGCAAAAAGCTCTTTCCCCACTGTTTTAAACAGATTTGTGAATAATGATGAAAATTAGCTATATTCTAATTGCTGCAAAACAGAAACAGATACAAATATATTTTTTTCCTGATGAAAAGAGACTCTAATCTTTCTTTTGGTAGCTTCCATGTTTTTACAGCAATAGAACGCAATATTCTGTGGGCCTTGCCAAATCTGTCAAAATCTAGTAAAACAAGCGGGTGCGAAGGGGGTTGCTTCAGTGAAAATGGCTGCGAGTGAATGAGTTGAGACCAGCGAACGAAAAAAAGAAGTTTCTTTTCAACTTGGCTTACGTCTGACCTGACGTAGCAGCCAAAGTAGCAATGATCTTTTTTGCACGCTCCACATTAGCAGTTGAATAAATTACTTAGAGCTGTCAAAATTCATCGATTATCAAATTCATCTACAGCTATTTTAATACACGAGTCATCGTTTGTAACCATTTTTCATTTCAAATGGTCCAAATCCTCAGATTTCAGCAAATCAACAGTCATTGTTCACTGATTTCTGTAGTCCTTCATTAAAAAGAAGCCGATTAGCGTCTGCGTTTAATAAAAACATTTTTTTTTTTTGCTAACATCTGTTTTTACTTTGGAAAACCAAGAGCGAACCGGTACTATAGTACATCATCGATCCACTTTTTAAATTTATTTATATATTTCTTTCACTATACGAATATGAAGTACAAAATAAACACCAATGACTGGTTAATAAAGAGTCATCAGAGAAAAAAAGCTTTTATCATGCAAAATTAAAATAACTCCGATAAAACGATTAATCTATAGATTGATCTATTATAAAAATAGTCGATCGTGACAGCACTAAAGTAACCACGAGTCGGAAAAACGCAGACCTTACCTTCCGTCCGATTTGAATTCCGGGCGTGTCGGCGTCCAAAACGAAGCCGGTGAAAGCCTTGTTGGTGGGACACTTGGGATCCGGGTCGGTGCGGGCCAGCAGGAAGTACCTGAGAACACAACGGGACATTCGGCGCGGAGAAGACGGACCACGGCGCCGTGGTGGGAGCGCACGGTACGCACCAGTTGGCTTTCCCGCCGTTGGTGATCCACATCTTCTGGCCGCTGACCGCGTACTCGTCGCCGGTCTTCACCGCCCGCGTTTTGATGCTCGCCACGTCCGAGCCCGCCCCCGGCTCTGTGACGCAGTACGCCTACAAAATTGTACAGTCAACATTTTGGAGGTCAAGATGCGATCGTCTCAAAAAAATAACTAATAATCATATGAACTGCAAATGTTTTTGGTGCTACAGAAGGACCACAAGTGGAAAAACGGACGGACAATATTTATTCCATTCCAGTGGTTAATCTTAATTTTTTATTTTACAGCTTTATAGCAGTTATGATCATTAATATATGTAAAACCAGGGTTATTATAGTTTAGAATTTTCATTTTAATTACTTTGAATTTCATTTTGAGTTTTGTTTTCAGTTTTGTCAAATTTTATTAGGTTTTTTTTTAGTTATTAAAAAATGCTTCATTTGAGTTAGTTTCAGTATTACCCCCCCCCCCCCATCATGTGTATTAATTGTACGCAATATTTAACTCATTCACTGCCATTGACGGCTATAAACGTCAACAAGAGTATGAAAACCTGGAAAAACGTTTTTATTGTACATTTATAGGTATAAGATATATTATTTACAGATACAGATATAAAATGTTAACTAGTGAAGTCATGGGATTAATTATGAAAAATTATTTTAATTATTTTATTGAAATTAATTTTTCATAATCTTTTCTTCTTTTTTTGTATTAAATTTTTTTTTTTTAGAAAAACTTATTAAAAAATTAAGGGCGTCGGGCGATAATTTTCTTTAATCATAATTAATAGCATGACTTCACTAGTTAACTCACGATTAATCAAAAATTTTATATCTGTTCTAAATGTACAATAATAATAAAAATTCTAGGTTTTCATACTCTTGTTAACAAAAGTGGGAAAAATGTTAAACTAATAAAATAGTTACAATGAATTTTTGACGTCTATAGCCGTCAATGGCAGCGAATGAGTTAATAAACACCAAGGTAAAATGAAAAAAGTAACACATTTCTTACATAGTGTTGCATTTGGGCCGAGTTAAACGAAAAAGCGGCGAGCCGAGCCGTTGGAGCCAAAAGTCAAGCCGGCAAAATTGTCGCCAAGGAGGGACGTCATGTGAAAAGTGCTTTTTTATTGGCTGCTGCTGGATGACATCACTTCTGTGAGACACACTTTCAAACGGCTTTATTCCAGTTAACATTGAAATGAAGACATTTAAAATCAGCCCCAAATGCTCATGCATTAAATGAATTACTAAAGACTAAAATGAAGCATATTATTATTGTACATTTAGAACAGATATAAAAATTGTGATTAATCGTGAGTTAACTAGTGAAGTCATGCTATTAATTATGATTAAAGAAAATTATCGCCCGACGCCCTTTATTTTTTAATAAGTTTTTCTTAAAAAAAAAAAAATTAATACAAAAAAAGAAAAAAAGACTATGAAAATTTGGGAATTTTTCATAATTAATCCCATGACTTCACTAGTTAACATTTTATATCTGTAAATTATATAATTATAGTTAGTTTTGTAAACATGAAATGTAGTTTCAGTTTTTTAAAAAGGATTTTCGCTTTAATTTTATTTTGTTCACAAAACTGTTTGTTCTTTTGATTTTTAGTTGTGCTTTTTTCTTTCTTTCTAAAATAACCTTGTGTAAAACGTTGCCTGCGTGTTAAGGCAAACGAAAAAGCGCATGACAACGCAGTAAATGCAAAAGTGGAAACAAACAAACTGCATTCTCGGTGAACGAAATCAAAATGTACGTACACACATGAGCGGCTCCTCCGTCATCCGGCCCAGATATTTCTTCTTCTGTGCCTCATTTCCAGCAATGATGACAGGCATTTGCTGCAAGACACGGAGAGGCTCAACAAGCCGCTTTGCGTTCCGAACGACACATTTGAATACGGCACGACGGCGAGTTCTCACGCCAAGAGAATTTGCCTCGATGGCAGTTTGGATTCCCGTGCAGCCGTAGGCCAGCTCTTCCGTGATGAGGCAGTTGTCGAAGATGGACAAGCCCATCCCGCCTTAAAAAAAAAAAGAGAAAACAACAATCAATACATTCAAACATAAAGGAGGATTCGAACGCAGCATGCAAACGCACCGTACTCCTCCCCGATGTGACCATTCATCAGACCCAGCTCCCACGCTTTCTTGATGATAGGTACTGGGTACTGCGAACCCGAAACACAAAAAGTCCATTTGCGGGGGCTATAATTCACCTGGCGAGCCGCACCCTCCAGAAAGAGACTCACCTCCCCGCTTCTGTCGTACTGCGGCGCGTGCGGGACAATTTCCTCCCGCGCAAACTTGCGAGCCAGCTGTTGGAACTCTCGCTGTTGGTCCGTGAACTCTGCGGGACCGAGACAGCGACGGGATTGTGAGCGCGTAAAACCGGCGCTGCCTCAAGTGAGCAACTTCTTCGACCAATGGACAGAATAGAGAATATTGTCTACTGTGCAACTTTCTCACATTTCTGATGCAGATCAAGTATTTCTTGTAAGCAAAAAACATTTCCATGTACATAACATTGGGGCCCCACAGAGAACTCGAGATTCTGCTAAAAATGTTAAATATGAATAATTACACAGCAGTTAGTTCCAACCAAGCAATTTGATTATGCAAGAGTCATTCCACGATTTATGATAAAATATATATAAAACCACACAGAAAGTTGGGTCAAATTGACCCATAAAGTAGATCGGTCCATTTTTTTTTGATCCATAATTGGGTTACTTTTGATCCACTTTTGTCAACCGGCTCCATTTTGCATTTTCAGACTACTTTATGTCACTTACTTTTGCCTGTCAAAACAAACTTAGTTTGTTTCTGTCTTTGTCAATGTTGACAGACGCTTTGGCTAATTATAGCACGTTGTGCTAATGTTTGCGAAAGAAATTTGAGTTGGCGAGCCAAATAACTTTCAATTCAAGTGGGGTAATCCTATAAAAGGTCTTATGCTGCGGATTCAAATGATAAACGAGATCTGGCCGATTGATCAGACGACTTGTGAAACCATCTCATGCTTATTAACTAATAAATGTCATGCAGTGCTGTAGTTCAAATGTGTGATTAGTGAATCGGCTGTTCAAATAAAGTGGATAAATATTTGTATACATATTTTAGTTTCTCTTAGGAAGACAGTTTGTCTACTTTGTAGATCTCAAGCGTGTGTTGTAATCTTTAGATTTTCTAAACCACTGCACAATTCATGGCGAGAAATGTCTTTGTTTAAATTATTAAGATGCTTCAACATTTTAGGGGACCGTTACTTGCATATTTCCACTATTTGTATTGAGGTGTATTGTATTATATAGATTATTATTTTTAACCGGACAATTCCTTTTTTCCCGTCCAGTTGAAAACATTTTCTTCAGGCTTCTGATTGGCTGCTCAATGTTGGAGTCGAGTTTTCCTGGTTGTCATTGAACAAGTGCGTTTCTGAATAAACGAACCGCGCATGTCATCCAGTAACAAAGTCGACAAAAGTGAAAATGTTGCGACGACCCACCAAACGAGAAGCCGGTGGCGGCTGCCGTGTTCTCGCCGGAGATTTTGGCGGCGGTGGCGCCGGAGCTCTGAAGCCGAATGGCACCGCAGCGCACCCCGGCTCGAAGTACCTAGAAGGAGGAGTGGCACAGTTCAGTCCCATAGTAGCCGTTAAGGGCAATACAACAATTGGAGATATGAATGCACGTAGGACGCGCTTGAACATTGATGAATGCCGTTAAAAACAAGCTAACATTAGCCACTGACGTACTCCGTTAGCTAGCATGTCTGTAAATTGACGCGTCATGGGACATTCCTGACAAGCACAAGCTAGCTTGGCGCACTATATTGTCTTGTGCTCTCTATACGAGTAGTTTAACATTTTAAAAAGGATGAACACTCACCTTATTCAAGAGCATCGTTGCTACAACTCAGACGACACCACAACAGACAGCTTGACCCCACTCGAATATGCCAGCCTGCTCGTCCAATCACGGCGAGGCGCTCAGTCATGTGACGCACAGTGGACAGTGAACTTTTACCTAGTACTCGAGCGTTACCTAATCCTTTACACCCTTCAAATGCCTTTTTGTCATACTTCACCCGCAGCCAACACTAACCGGGAGGTTTGTTGGAGGGTGGGAGTTTGTTGCACATTTAGTGGTAAATGATAGGATAAACATTATAAACCGAACGTCAGTATATGGAGGTAAATATGGTGCAAAAGTAAATTATTAATTAAGTACCTGTAAAAAAATGTTTTAGTTGTATTAAAAAAAATAAAAATAACTGTAGAAAAAAGTACGAATTTGTATCTGTAAAAGTCGTGATTTGTACCTGTCAAAAACGAGTAGATTTAAGTCCCCACTGCGCACGCGCAGAATGGGGCACGCCCTTTTGCCGACAGCTCAGCAAGAGCATTTTTTACCTGACGTCAGAGGTTGTTTTGCAAGTCACAAGTATTTGCCCTCAAATCCCAAGTCAAGACTGACAAGTCTCAAGCGATTCACAAGTCCTACACTTTTCACGAGTTTCACGTCCTTTCAAGTCATTTTAACAGCATCGTAGATTATATAATTTCGGGTCTCAGGGAGTGAAAGAGTAGTGCCGCGTTTGCGATGTGTTACCAGAGAGTTTCCATATGCAGCTAGCAACGACAATTAGCCAATAAACTGACATTAGCTTACTTGCCGTTCTTTGTGCAACTTCAGATGTTGAACGAAGTTTGAAGTTGTTGCCTCTCCGTCAGTGATCTCATCTTGGACATACTGCAATTCATTTTTTGTTGACCACCCAAACAACTAGTGCTGCAATGGATAGCAAATAAAATGAAATCAGATCAATAGAACTTTGTCTTTATTTTATAAAATGATTTCACCCATTAAATAAATACATGCAAAAAACTCAAAATGTCTAATATGGCAGTTAGGATTTAGGAACACAACTTTAAGTGCAATATAAAGCAAGATACATAATTATTTTATACATGGTCCATGTATAAAATATCAATAACAAGATATCCTGCCTTACGTTATATTGCACTTGTAATGCACTTGAAGTTGTGTTACTAAAATCCAAATGGCCGTATTGGACATTTTGAATGTTTTTAGTTTAGTTTTTTAAAAAATAATTATAAATGAAGGCAACATTTATACTTATTTTTAATCATGAAAAATAAATTTAAGTGCAATTTAAGATACATTCCCTTCGTTTAAACAGGGGGAGTGGATTACAAAGTAGCATAGATTCACAATATTGAAAATAAGAAAAGCAAGCGAGCCAATCAACAGCTGTCAAACTACTGTTGCTTGGCAGGCACCTGATGCTAACGCTAACAGCTAGCTACTAGCCACGAAAGCCGGAGACTTGTACCGCATCATACAGTAACTGCGTAATTAACTCGCGGTTTCTTCGCGTCCTAAATTAGCTATTTAATATACTTTAGGAGCGGCATTATGATAATTATAATAATGGTGGTACAAAATATGTAAATTTAATAAAAAGGTCGATAATGCAAGACAAAATGTAAAGGGGAAGTAGTCAAGCTGGCGTTCACGCCACCATGCAGGCAGACTTCAAAGTAAAATCCACCAAGGCTGTTTGCCTTGGTGTCAATGTATTTTGGTCAGCTTTATTTTGAAGTTTGCACCTAAAAGGCTCAAGTCCAAGTGAAGTCACAAGTCTTTGTTAAAGTCCAAGTCGTGTCGCAAGTCGTTTTTGTCGAGTCTAAAGTCCTCAAATTCACAACTCTCGTCCAAGTCACATGACTCAAGTCCACACCTCTGGTAAATACTGTATTACGAAGCAAAGGCAGGAACAAGAATTACCGACGATGGAATATTTCCATCGCACATATTATCGGCATATAAATGGTCAAAGAGAGAAAGCAACAAATTTTAGGCGTGTGTGGAGGCATGTCTCACTGGTAGAGCGGCCATCTCCCATTTGTGAGGTTGTGGGTTTGATCCTCATCCCTGGTGACCATGTCGGTGTCCTTGAGCAAGTCACTGAACCCAGATTTGCTCCCAGTGGACCTGGCAGCAGCCGACCACTGGTATGTGTGTCAATGGGAGGCTTCAATTCTTAAGTGCTTTGGGCAGCAAATTGTGTATATAAAAAGCAATCCTTTTATCATGATGTTGGGACAAATATGTATTTAGCAATATGTTGGCATATTTGATTTTATGGACATTAAATCCTAACAATACATTCACCACTATAAAATCTTCCATAAGATGGCGCCTAACAAGAACAATTATTGTATGAAGGACAGGTGTTGTTATTCAGAGAGAGAAAAACAGGACATTTTAGACTTTTTTTTTTTTTAATTATCATTGGCATATGAAACATTTATTTGCCTTTCTTGGCCTTGATCTTCCTCAGGTAGAACTCAAGTTCTTTGCCCTCAAGGACGTATCCGTCTGCTCGGCCACACTGGCCCGGTCTGGAGGCGATGCAAGCTGCAAAATGGACATTGACTTCAGGCCACTCAAGTACATCATTTCATTTTGACAATCAAAAACAGCACGACGTTGCCTCGTAGTGGGAAGGGCTTCTTTTTTTTTTTACTCAACTGTGTTAAATCCACCAATCAGTGACATACCATTTGTGCAAATTTCTTATTAAAATCACTACTCAATTCCATGTAAGCAATCTATTACATGTCAGTACACCACATGGCAGATACTTTCCCCCCCGAACTGGGACTGAGTGGTAGTTTTAACGTGAAGCCTTTCTTACATCACCGTTTGAAACGACACTTGTCAAATACAACACAATGTAATATGCTGCAAAATTATATTTAGCAGCTGTTAGCGGCGTTACATTTTAGAACACCTACCCACTTTTGCTAACCTGGATATAAATGTGTAGATGCCAAAATGAGTGCGTTAATTTTGATTGCATTTAAAGTTCCCAAAAAAAATTGCTGCGCGATTAATGGCCGCTCCTTACTTGGAAAACCTGTACTGGGGGAATTCCAGTCCTAACGCAGCAGACACATTCAGGTCAAACTTTAGCAGTAATACATTTAATAACAATCCATATATTTGTGGAGACCAAGTTGTATTTTACAATTATAAAAATGTGCAGAATTCCACAAGTTAGTTCATGTTAAAGATTTGCTCTTAATATGAAAAGAAAAATGCACTGAGCGGTCACCAACGTTTTACAAACAATAATGCCATCTAGTGGCAGGAAAATAACCTCAACACATTATCACACTCATTTTTAAAGTACAGCCTTTTATTATTATTTTTAATGAATTATGAAATTACTGTATCAATGACTAAAATATGCAGCCATATTTATATTAGTTTAACATTTGTTAACAAGAGTATGAAAAAAATGGGGAGGGGGGGGGGTACTTAATTGTACATGCAGAACAGATATAAATATGGATATAAAACAAAAGCCCTGAATGACTCACCAAGCAGTTTTCCCTGCAAGAACTGTTCCTCCAAGAGCGAGCTGATCTTGGCCATCTTTTTACGCTCGTCG
Organism: Leptonotus elevatus; assembly: GCF_054856555.1. Classification (NCBI taxonomy): domain Eukaryota; kingdom Metazoa; phylum Chordata; class Actinopteri; order Syngnathiformes; family Syngnathidae; genus Leptonotus; species Leptonotus elevatus. Next base: position 600,574 of record NC_141239.1, on the reverse strand, counting down.
AATTTCTTCTGGATCTTCTTGGGCCTCTTCTTATTCAAGACCTCTTCCTCCTCAGGAGTCTACAAAACAAAGGTTGGCGACATTCTAGCGCTAAAGCATCACAGTATGACAGCCCTCAAGAGCGACATTTTTTGAGATCGCCGGCCTTTCTCAGAGTCTTCATTAGCATCACTTTCATTCAGTAGCAGAACTGGACAATTATCTTCACAGAAAAGCGACTTATTTGGCCGTCACATAAATGTGGCCACTAACCAGCTTGGCTCCCTTCTTGCGTCCGAGGGGAGTGGCGTAGTGGCCCTCATACCACTGCCTGTAGGGGAGGCTGTCAACCAGCACGATGCAGTTCTTCACCAGGGTCTTGGTTCGGACCAGCTCGTTGTTGGAGGCGTTGTAGACCACGTCGATGATCCTGGTCTTGCGTGTGCAGCCTGTGTAAGATGAAACGATTTGTTTTCATGCCCCTTCCTGATTTCATGGCTGACAGTTGTTACGACAGACGTGTTGTGTTCTCAGAGTCTAAAATATCAGCACTTGCATTCAGTAGCAGAACTGGACAGTTATCTTCACTGAACATCTCAGGAAGCTTCACCGCCTTAAATTGGAGACTTACACTCGGAGCCCCATGAGAAGTTGCCAACGTCCAATCTCAGGGCGCGATACTTCTTGTTTCCACCACGGACCCTCACGGTGTGGATACGGCGAGCGCCGATCTGACAAAAACATTTTTTTTTGTAAGTTACTGCCAACAACTTACACTCACATTTTTCCTTACTTCTTAAATGGCGTGTCAGTGTAACTATGACAAGGCCTAGCACTGGTAGGTCCCAAACTTTGCACCAAGACAGTGCAAATAAGACCTACCTAAGGTCACGTTTTCATCACTCACGCGGCATTTAGGAAGAAACCACAACATTGGAAATTCACCTTTGTGTTCGCGGGAGGTCGTCCGAGCTCATACTTCCTCTTCTTGTGGTAGGGCTTGCGTTTGCCGCCAGTTTTACGGCGTTTGTGCCAGTTGTCCCTTGAGATACCTGCGAAAAGGTGACATTTTTAAGGAGTGGCAGACATAAAGGCACGTCCACGCGAAACTATAATCAGACTATGCTTGAGAAATCAGTTCTCCAAGGTAGGTTGTCCACATTGTGTATTTGGATTCGCATTAAAAGCTTCATCATGTCACTCAAGCATAGTCATACAACTACAGTACTTTTTAAACAAAAAAAGGGAAGAAGCAGTATTTATATCAGCAGCAAACAGCGGACACAAAATCGACGATTATTGCTTAATTCATTTAAGACATTTTAACCAGCACGTTGTAGCTTTACGAAGCTACCTGGCTAGTCACCAATGCTAACATCGACTGTCCAGTTAGCCTGGTTAAGTTTACTACCTAGATTTACCTACCAGCTTCTACATGACAAAGAAATATTGAGCGTCATGAACAAACTAAGATAAAATACCTTAACCTCTTCCAAAAAACCACAACCACGCGTGCTTTGCCGTAATTCGGCATCAAAAGCTGGAGACGCGGCTAGCGAGGAGCCATCTTGGAGCACTTCACACGTCCACGAAAAATGACTTCCTTAAAACATTAGAACCGGCCCGCGTATACTGAAGTTCAACATGTATCGACTCCATTTATGTTTAGCCTTAATATATTTGTAAGCAAGTTCAAAATTCCTGTGATAACACGACAGATGCATAAGGATTCGCCTTGCAACCCGAGCATGAAAACACGTACCCATTCTCAGGCGCCGGCTAGAAAGAGGAACAGCAAAGGATCATGGGAAGGTTTGAAGCCAAGTTGTCTCGCGAGATTTCACATCGAACAACGAGGTTTGTCGTTTGTTTTTCAGTCACTGAATGTTTCGTTTTATATATATACATATATGTTATATATATATATACACACACACACATATTTTCTACATTCTGAATGTAACAGGATTGCTTTGATCAGAATAACTGTTTGCTTTTAACTATCAATTAAGAAAAATATAATATAAAATATAAAATATGTTTAGAACTGTGATACTATGGGCCGTAGCCAATATATTCAGTTACCAAATGGTGGTACATGAAAACAAAAGAAGTGACTACACTGTTTATTTACTTGACATTTTACGTACAGTACAGGCCAAAAGTTTGGACACAGTTTCTTATTCATAGCATTTGCTTTATTCTCATGACTGGTTACTTTGTAGAATCTCAGTCACTGAAGGCATCAAAACTATGTATAAACTAATGTCGAGTTTTGTACTTAACAAAAAATTTTGAAATAACAAAACGTTTTATATTATTATTATATATAGCCATCCTTTGCTCTGATTATTTTATTGCATACCCTTGCCATTCCTACCTCTGGGAACTCCTTAAAGACTGTTGGAAAACCCTTTCAGTTGACTACCTTTTGAAGCTCATCGAGAGAATGCCAAGAATTTGCAACAAAAAAAAGGAATATAAAAAGAAAAAGGTGGCTATTTATTCATGTATTTATTTTATTAATTTCACCTTTTTTTGGTTAAGTACATATCTCCGCCTATGCTCGTTGTCGTCATAGTTGTGATGCCTACAGTGAGAATCTACAATGTACATAGTCATGAAAATAAAACAATGTATTGAATGAGAAGGTCTGTCCAAACTTTTGGCCTGTACTGTATACTTACGAAAAAAAACATTTTATGATTCAGTAGAATTTTAACTACTGTTGCTTATTGTTCAGTGTACTTACATTTTTGAAAGGCACTTTAAATAGTCTTATTTCAAACAAGTATAAAACTTTTCTTTTTTTTGTATTATGTCACGTTGAATAAGAGTATTAAGCAAATATTTAAATAATGATGTAACTTAACAGAGGTACCTGAAACAAGTGAAGTTGAATAATTAAAAAAATCAAGACTTTACTCTGGACTCTTGACGGCCGGACTGGAAGCACGTTTGTCCACTGTGGCCTCCAAGAAGATTTATTTTTTTACATTTTTATGTTACTGTACTGTTCTTCCTCATTACAGTTCAGGTGACCTTGAATTTTGGGAGACTGGTCATGAGTCATTCACATGCGTATTACACAGCCATCCATCAATAAGTCGCAGTTAAAATAGTATAACAATAATCACAAGTTTCATTATAGATGTCTTTATTATTTTCCTTTTCTCTATTATTTACAGCTGTGATGACTTGGCAGTTCTTCCTTTTCAAAAGTGATGTATGTGCAGCGAAATTCATCAAGGGGTCTCACTCTTCCCAAGGGCTCACATCCGTGTCGATGGCCACGCAGTTGTAGGCGGCGTAGCGCAGCTTCTCCTCGCAAACTTTGGCGCTGCGGTGACAAAACCCACACATGCGGCACTGAGTGAGCTCTTGCAAATATAAAATACACGTTTTAGAAGGCTTTCCGCCGACCTCGGGTAGTTGGGTAAATACAAAGTACTGGAGCAGGTGGAAGACTGCGGAAGCGCGTCGCTCTCAGAGCTACAGCAGGAAGTAAAAGCAGTTTAAAGAATAAAACGTAAGATATAAATGTCACGCAAAATTAGCATTATACTTGCCAAAATACTTGCTTGTCAGAAAAGACGTATATAGGGGCGGGAAGACGACTTCGACCCGTCACAAACCTCAGAAATCTGCTACGGTCCTCTGAAAAGATTTGGGGGGAAAAAAAGTTTCATTTTGGATTCATGCGTTGAGGTTGAAGAGAGCGAGTTGACTCACCGTTGGTGAAGTTGGTGAGCGCCTCCCACAAATACTGCACACGAACGTCATTTTGTTCCAGGTCCTCGTAGCCAGCTGGCAAACAAATTAGAAATATATTGCATGAGCAATATGGGGGGAAAGGTGGGAAAATGGCATCTTTCACGATAAAAAAGGTTTTCTTATATGTGCAGTCAACTCACTGAGTCGTTTGAGGGCTTCCACGCTGATCTCCGGGTCTCCGCAAACCTTCTTCTCCACTTCCTGCCAGGTCAGCAGATCCAGAACCGCTTGCGGGACAACTTTGAGCAGCCCCGCTTGTAACGCCGCGATCTGCAATGCCGTCAACAGACGGATGACGCATAAAGCGCAAAAGCCAGCGAGTCGGGGGGAAAAAAGCGCGGAAACGGACCTGCTGCTTGCTTTCCTCCAGCCGGGCCTTCTGCACCAGGCGGATGAACTCGCGGCGGTCCTCGTAGCGAACGGCCACGTTGCCGCCGGCTGGGACCAGCTCCGCCATCTGGCCATCGCTGAGCAGCGTGGTGTACACCAGCTCCTCGCCGAAACGGAACTCGAAGGTCTCGCGGTTCATGTTGTCCATGGCGTCCAGGAGGTTGACCTGACAATGTCGCCGACATGATGAGTGACCTTTAAGCGCAATCTGGACTAGATCTGGATAAAAACGGGATTTAATGATCGAAGAACTACAAAACATGCATACAGTACATATAAATGGTTTGACATTATCTTAATTTTCAAACTTGAAAAAGGGGATTATTTACTCGACTGTAGGGAATACCAGGCAGATCATTATATATATTATATATATATAATATAATATATATATATATAATAAATAAATAATATATATATATAATATATAAATAATATATATATATATATAATATAAATATATATATAAATAATATATATAATATATAATATAAATATATATAAATAATACATATAATATATATAAAATATATATATATATAAAATATATATATATAAAATATATTATATATATATATAATATATATATATATATAATATATATATATATAATATATTATATATAATATATATAATATATATATATATATATATATAATATATATATATAATATATATATATATATATATATATATAATATATAATATATATATATATATAAATATATATATCAGGCAATTAAAAAAAATATTTAAGTAATTACAGGATTTCTTATTAATTAATCTATTTAAATCTGATATATGATAAAGGTCCCCAAATAAAGAATTTGAATTCCAGGACATTACAAAATTTTAGTGCATGACTAATCAATTGAATACACCAAGAAAAGAGTGCTTCATAAATGAAATTCAAATGAAAACGTTTAAGTACACCAATTAGGCCATACATTATTTTAAAAGATAATATCAACTTTAATTTTGTTAAATTTTTTGGGGAACAAACTTTCATCCAAACTTCCACAAGCCGCGGTCAGTGTATGGAGGGCATGAGATGAACTGACAATATAAAGCTGTGGTGTTTTTTTTAGCTAAACTACCACACTGGTAATCAGGAAAAGTGTTCGTAAAGGGCCGATCAAAATTCCTGAACGTGTCTTGTGAATGGCGAGAGCATGGCGTGGGGCAGGGCGACTCTCCCGATAGCATGTTGCTTCTTTAGGAACGCAACGGAGGCTTACCTTGCTTTCCTTATAGGAGTTTTACATTGCTCGGCAGAGAGCCAGCCGCCATTTTAAATAGCGACGTAAATAACAACGGCAGCGTATGTCCAAATAAAGTTTCTACAAAATGTATTAAACTTGAAATGATTTTTGAAAAATGAATCTCATATTTATGTTATTAACAATCAAATTAATAATATAAAGCAAACTTGTCATGACAGTTGGGGTTCCTTTTAAGTTTCCATTTAACTTTTTGAGACATACTGATAACCTTGGCTCCTTGAACATTTTTTTTTAAAATGTATCCATCCATCCATCCACCGCTTATCCGGCGTCGGGTCGCAGGGGCAGCAGCTTTAGGAGGGAAACCCAGACTTCCCTCTCCCCAGCCACTTCAACCAGCTCCTGCACCTCAACTGGCTCCTCTCATTGCGGAGGAGCAGCGGCTCGACTCCGAGTCCCTCCCGGATGACCGAGCTTCTCACCCTCTCTCTAAGGGAGAGCCCGGACACCCTGCGGAGGAAACTCATTTCGGCCGCTCGTATCCGGGATCTTGTTCTTTCGGTCACCACCCGCAGCTCGTGACCGAAGGTGAGGGCAGGAACGTAGATCGACCGGTAAATCGAGAGCTTCGACTTTCGGCTCAGGTCCTTCTCCACCACACCGGACCGATACAGAGTCCGCATCACTGCAGACTCTGTACTGATCGGCCCGTCGATCTCCTGCCCTCACTCTTGACCCGGAGAGGGAACTCCACCCTTATCCGACTGAGGACCAGGATCTCGGATTTGGAGGTGCTGATCTTCATCCCAACCGCTTCACACTCGGCTGCGAAGCGCTCCAGTGAGAGTTGGAGATCACGGCTTGAAGAAGCCAACGGCACCACATCATCTGCAAAAAGCAGAGATGCGATGCTGAGGCCACCAAACCGGACCCCCTCAACACTTCGGCTGCGCCTAGAAATTCTGTCCATAAAAGTTATGAACAGAATCGGTGACCGAAGGGCAACCATGGCGGAGTCCAACCCTCACTGGGAACAAATCCAACTTAACTGCCGGCAATGCGGACCAAACTCTGACCGGTCGTACAGGGACCGAACAGCCCGTATCAGCGGGCTCGGTACCCCGTACTCCTGAAGCACCCCCCACAGGACTCCCCGAGGGACCCGGTCGAACGCCTTCTCCAAATCCCCAAAACACATGTAGACTGGTTGGGCGAACTCCCATGCACCCTCGAGGACCCTACCGAGGGTATAGAACCGGTGCACAGTTCCACGGCCGGGACGAAAACCACACTGCTCCTCCTAAATCCAAGAATCGACTTCCCGACGGACCCTCCTCTCCAGCACCCCTGAATAGACTTTACCAGGGAGGCTGAGGAGCTCTACAGCACCCTCCCCCGGTCTGCCAATCCAGAGGCACTGTCCCCGATGTCCACGCGATGTTGTAGAGGCGTGTCAACCACAACAGCCCCACAACATCGAGAGCCTTTCGGAACTCCGGGTGGATCTCATCGGTTTCCAACGACTTCAGTGACTTCGTCCCCAGAGATAGGAGAGCCCACCTCAGAGTCCCCAGACTCTGCTTCCTCAAAGGAAGGCGCGCCGGTGAAATTGTGGAGGTCTTCAAAGTATTCTCCACATCCATCCATCCATCCATCCATTTTCTGTACCGCTTGTCCTCACAAGGGTCGCGGGGTTGCTGGAGCCTATCCCAGCTGGCTTCGGGCTGTAGGCGGGGTTACACCCTGAACTGGTTGCCAGCCAATCGCAGGGCACACAGAGACGAACAACCATACTCACAATCGCACCTACGGACAATTTGGAGTGTCCAATGAACCTGCCATGCATGTTTTTGGAATGTGGGAGGAAACCGGAGCACCCGGAGAAAACCCACGCAGGCACGGGGAGAACATGCAAACTCCACCCAGGAAGGCCGAAGCCCGGACTTGATCTCACAACCTTTGCACTGGGAGGCGGACGTGCTAACCAGTCAGCCACCGTGCCGGGTATTCTCCACACTGATTCACGACGTCTGGAGTCGAGGTCAGCAGCGCCCCGTCTCCGCTATACACAGTTTTAATGGCGCACTGCTTTTCTCCCCTGAGACGCCGGATGGAGGACCAGAATTTCTTCAAAGCCGTCCGGAAGTCGTTTAGAAATTTAAAATGAAGTATATTGTCTAATATAAAAAAAAAAAAACTTCTACATTTTGAAAAGTCTGAAAAATTGTTAGATAAGCATTCATCCTTTAAAATATTACAACAAAGTCAAGATTGGCATTTGTATTTTAAACAATTTTGACGCCAATATTTTACTGCAAATGAATATCGGCTTCACATATTAGGTGGCTTGAATTATAACATATGAAAAAAAAAATAGCCCCCAAATATCCTCACCAGCACAGAGTCAACAGCGTGGAAGTCTTTGCTCCAGCTGACTGCCTCCCCAGTCAGCTGCTTCCACACCAGACCGGGCAGAGCCAGAACCTGTTACATGAGAAAAAAAACAAAAAACAAGGAATACAACAAAAATCAAGTATGACTGCAAACGAGACAAAAGAATCAAGAAGACCGGAATCACTCACGAGGAAATCTTTCCCTCTCAGCGCGGCACCCATGAGCTGCCCGATCCACTCGTACTTGTGGAATTCTTTACAGGATGGGTTGGGGACGTAGTAGTCTCTGGCCTCCAAGGCACCCTGAAGAGAAACAGAAAGAGAGAAAAGAAATCATAATGTGTGATCTCGGCGTGTCACAAGAGTGCTTTGTCCTGTCAGCGCTTTTATTTGAATAGGTTCCTGTTTCCTGTTTCCTGTTTTTGTGCCCAGCCCCTCTTGTAGGACTCTCGACCAGAGCCGGTGATCTATTGTACTTTTTTGTGAAGAAAGGATGTCGACTTTTACTTTTAAGTCCATCTGTTTCAACGAGGACTTGTCTTATTTTGGTAGGTCTCTACTTCCTGTTTTGTTCCCGCTCCCGTGGGTTTGACAGCAGTCACACTTTTCATTGTCCCGGCACATGCAGGACAGTCAATACTACTAAAATAGTACTTCAAGTCTTGCCTGTAAAACTTAATAAAGAGAACGCTAGAGGTTCGTCGCTACCTGGTTGGAAGTTCGCGTGAAAAAGGGCAGCGGCATTGGACATTCGGCCGAGCTGGGACACAGCTCCTCGGACATGTCGGCCAAGCTGTCCCGGAAGCCGCCGCCCTGGTCGATGATGCCCTCCGCGATGAATTTGCATTCCCACCACTGGTCGTAACGAGCAGGCCACCTGTAGTCCAAAGTCTTCTCCATTTTATCGGACGGCTTCAGGCCTTCGTACACCTGCGGGGTTGCGAGTACTTGAGCGATTTGGATTTACACAAACTAAACTAAACTAAAATATATATATATATATATACAATGTGTGTGTGTGTGTGTATATATATATATATTTTTTTTTTTACTTGAGAAAATCAGTACTTGTGAGTCATTTTGCCATCGTAAAAACCAAGCAGAGCTGACCTGGCTGAAGACGGCGTTCTTGCAGCCGGCGTCCAGCGAGGGGTTGTCCCTATGCTCCATGGCGAGCCGCCTGTTGATGTAGAGGCACGGCAGGAAGTTGGGCTTGCTGGTCTCGGAGTCCTTCAGGCACTGCGTGACCAGCGCAGAGCGGCGTTTGGACTGGAGCAAGAACTGCTTTATGCTCTGAAATTGTGACAAAGACAAGCAAAGTCAAAATAACCTTAGACCGCATCAGAAAGTGCTAAAAGGAGATCCTATCGGTAGGTTTTAATTAACAAGTTCAGCAACAATAATCTCACTTTGATGTGGTTGAAGGTGCCCAGGCTGTAGTCCCAGGCAGGCACGAAGTGCGGGAGAACGCCGTCCAGCAAAGAAATGAACCTGTGAGAAGATACACGAAGAGATCATTCGAACAGTTCTGAGAATTTTTTCATTCGGCTCGCTTGACCAGAAACGTTTCCGACCTCTGGATGATCCGCGCTCGGCGGTAAAGGACGTCAGCCGCTGTGCCCTGCAGACGGGGGTAGCGCACCAGGTAGGAGGACTGGAAGACGTCAGCGTTCAGTCCCAGGTCTCGCTCGCACGACGACTTGATCTTCAAGCCCCGGATGCGCACGTCTATACCCTCGTCTTCCCAAACCAAGCGACACGTGATTATGCAAACCAGAAGAAGCGGGTGGACACACCTTGAGTATCAAGAATTACTGCAAACTTGCTCATCATTTTCAACAAAATCCATTTTCAACAAAATTTTCCAACATTATTTAAAAAAAAATGCATTTGCCTGCAATTTCCTGTCATAGTTACCAAGTCTTGTATTAGGACAAATTAAATTATTTTGCATGCATGTTTAGAAGCTCTAACATTTTGAACATGTTCAAAATTTCTTTTGGCAACAAGAATTTTTTTTGGGGTGATCAATACAATTATTTATGAAAGTCTGGCAAACGTCTTTGTGACTGTTTGCAACCTTGAATAAGCCCCGACTAAAAAAAAACAACATTTGCTACATTCGCAAGCTGCATTGATAATTGTGATTCCCTCAAGGGAGTTCTTCACATGATCAATCTGGGACTTCCCTCGGCAGATTCGTTCGGGAAAGGAGGGACTTGCTGTACAATACTTCGAGCCGATTGGACGATGTGGCATATCTTTTGCACGTTTGTTTTGACCAATCGCGGCAACGGACGAAAATGTCGTCTCGTGAGGGGAAAGCGTGAACATCTTTACCAGATCAAAAATTCACAAAGCGCCTCTCGCTGTTCAAATTCAACAAGGAAACGGTGAGTAATTCTGCGAGAACAGAATGAATTGCAGCGACCAGTCATCTGTTTGTTTGTCATCGACGCGACTTGGTTCCGTCCCGCCCTTAACCACGGCTGATTGGTCCGACCTAAAAAAAGGTCGGCTGCAAACGTATCAGCGAGAGCCGTACAAGATGTTCTCCGGAGTTTGTGAACTCACAAATACCGCAAGAACATTCGCAAACACAAACAAGACTTCGCCGCTTAGTGATATTCGGGCTTTCGAATATGGGGAGGGTCAAAAAGCTTTCGATATCCATATCAATGATCAAATAAATATATAAAGGCGACTTCAGCGATTTTCATCTGTGCTGTGCGTTCTGGAACGTAACCCTCGTGATAACTACTGTTTTCTAAAATTACCGTGTTTTTGTTTAACCCATTAAGGCCTTTAAAGCCGGGAGAGCGGATACGTCCTTTTGTTTTGTTTTGAACAATTCTTGGTCTCTTAGCCAATTAAATTCATCAGAATATGCACGAGAGGGTGACGTGGGCCTCGTAACATGTCAGATTGTTGATTTAAAAAAATATATATATATTAAAGGTTTATAATAATAAACTTAGGTTTGTGTGAACGCCACATGTGTAAGATCTAAAATGTTTTTGGGAATTATGCTTCTATTTGCTTCAGGAGCTGAGATATCAATTATTTAATAGGCATCGACAATATAGTTGAATTTTCAGGAAAGTTTTCGGGGGTGATTTTAATGTCAACCATAGATTTCAGAGGCATGTTTTGGCAGGCGCTTCAGACCTTAACGGGGTAAACAACTGCCCTCTTATTCCAACTCATACGTCGCGCCAGCCGCATTTGAAAATCCAAACTCACCCCGACATTCCTCCATTCGAACCTCGATGACTGGCAGGTGAGATGACATGTCTTCCAGCACGCATATCTCCCCAATCAGATTGCTGGAGATCAAGACAGGCAGAGGTTGTTCAAAGTTAACATTGCTTTTCAAAAAGCTACGTTTCATCGGAGCGATTCAGAGTCTGCGGGTTGAAGTGCTGCATTTTTAAGAAGCTCACTCGTCAATAGTGACATCGCTCAGCTTCTTCAGGGTGTCGCCCTCGCCGCCGTACACCGTCACCCTCTTCGGCATGTAGTTGTCGTCTGTGGAGTCCACCGTCAAAATCAGCTTACTGCGACACAACGGGAAAAAACATTTGCATTTGGATGACGCCAAGAGGGCGGCACCGGTTTCCGTTGGCGGCGTTGGCGGCGTTGGCGGCGTTGGCGGCGTTGGCGGCGTTGGCGGCGTTGGCTTCTCACTTGACCACAGTCCCCCTCTTCATGTGGAGGCGTATCCAGTGCTGTCCCTGCATTCCGTCGCTCTCCCAGTACGTTTTGGTGTCGCCGTCGGTCAAGCTGTTGACGCCGCTGCTGGGATCCTCCTAACAGGGACGTGATCGGCATCATTTGTGAGACTTCGGCTCGGTTGAACCCCGACCGCCTCGTAACTGCAACAATATGGTGGCTAGCCCAACAGAAAGCTGAATGGCCGCTGTAAACATTTATCATTTGAGTTCTCGCAGGTTATACGTGCAAATGCACAAAAAAGGTCTACAACAACTTGCAAATGTTCGCTGCTTTCGGATAAAGCATTATTGACCGTGTCCAAACTCACCGAACATGAGGAGACGTCAATGCTGGTCACGCTCTGCTTCAGGCTGCCAAGGTTCTCGTCCTCTTTGCCGACGTGGTCGTAGAAGTAGTGCACCAGGTCCTCGTCGCATTCATACGTCCACGTCGGGGGTACGTATCTGGAAATTGGCAATGTTTGATTTGACTGGAGGCATGTTTGAGTGCATCTGTTTGTATTGTTACTCTTTTATTTTGGTAGGTTTCTACTTCCTGTGTTTGTATGCATTGCGTTTGTCTTAATAGGAGTGATAGAAAAAAATAAAGGAGTAAATAAATGGAATAGAGAAGAGTAATAAACAATAGTAATGATAATCATTTTTTTTTAAAATCCTCTTTTAAAAGCATAAAACTAGCTAAACCTTCATTAGCTCATACTCACCTCAGCTTCTCAACGGCGGCGGCATCCGGCTCCGCTACCATGGGTTTGGATCCGAGGAACATGGCGTTCTCCACGTCCACCACCTGCTCCCACCTGTTGCACGCCTTGTGGTCATAGCCCAGGAGCTGCTGCTGTCTGCTCACCGTCTCGGGCGACTCCACCGGCACCAGCTTGTCGCCACCCTCGGTGTACTTGCATACCAGGATCCAACCCTCCTCCAGCTCCTGCTCAGGACGATGTTCCTCCAGCTGCTCCTGGACACACAAGTGGATTTTGCATTTAATAAGGTGAAAGGTTAAAGACACTTCATTGAGCTCATAACCGCTGCGTCATCATTTTGTAGCAAAATCCTTGAGAGCACCTTATGTCTCTCCACTAGGGGGCAATGTTACTGTGCAAATGCAAAGTACACTGGTGAATTTTTGTTGTTAGGTCTGACAGCTGGAGATCCCCATTTTCTTACAAAAGTATAAAATACTGTACTTAACAGATACAGTATGTGCTTGTTTAATAAAAAATAAAGGTTTTGTATTTATTTAAATATGCTACTGATCATACAATGAAGTATGAAAGAAACAAGCATGAATGCAATATTTATTTAACACTATTATGTTTCCGCAAAGTATATGGCTACTATAAAAATATTAATAATTAATAAGAATTAATAATTGCGTGCAAGCAGTTAAGGTAAACATTTCCGTTTACAGCTCTTTCTAATAGGGCTGCACAATATATCGAAAAAATATTGATATCGCGATATTAGCCCATGCAATATGCATATCGCAAAGATCATATGTAAAATATGCTTTTATCTGAATTTGACCAGTCAGCCACTAACTAAAATGCGCATCGCTATCCAATAATTTAACATTATCGTGAGGTAATTACAATTAAAGGTGCATGTCGCAATATTGACAAAAAACGTTTGTTTGGATAGTATCAATTTCTTTCGCCAACCCGGAAGTAAACGAAAAGAGGAATTGTGGTATATATGTGTGCTAACCAATGCCGTAAACGGCACGGTTAACTTTGACGGTGCCGTTAACTAACAGCGTGACTAACCATGTTTTGAACGACGCATACTTAACGGTCGGTTAGTTAACGGTAGTGATGGCAAATCGAAACAAATCGGGCGGGTGAAATTACTGTAGGCGCGTTTGTTGCGCGGCGCGATGCTGTGCGTGCAGTATTTGTCCACATTAGTTGTCATTAATATGATTTATTGCATGACGGCGGTGGAAAGCCAGTATTGGGACGCGGCAAACAGTAACGGAAACATTATTGCTGTGTGTTTCACGGAAGTCCGTGGCATCGAGTCAATACTTTCTGTCAAAACTTAAGATGCCCAGTCGCAAAAAAATCATAACAAATGTAGCCTACAGGTTTTTGATTAAATGTGATTCATCAGAGCATTTAAGTCATGTTGAGAGGCAAAATGAAAAACAAACCAAGTATCAGCAACAAAAAGCTCATTTGTACTTCTATACTTATTTTGGCGGGGTGGGGGTTATTCCGTTTTTGTCTCTCTATTACAATCACAGTATAGGCCGATTGCCAGTTGTGAAAATTAAGTGATGACAGAGAGCAAATCGTTAATTTCCTTCCTGGGGAGCTGGCAACACTGCTCGACTGTTTGATTGTAATATGTTACAAATGGCCACCAGATGGCGCTGTGGGGAGATGTTTCGAACATTCCAAAAGATCGACTCATTTTGTGAATTAATAGTTTCAAATGATTTGATCGTTTCAATGTTCCATTTCTGCCATCCCTAGTTAAGGGCGGGTTAAGAATTTAAACGGCGGTTAGGGGTTAAAATAACCGAGAAATGAACACATCGGCACAAGACGCAGACTATTTAACAGACGACAACACACAAGGAAGGGCAACCGTCCTGAAACGAGATGAGTCAGACTTCAAACTAAAACAGGAAATGACTCGAATAACGATAACAAAGACAGACACGCCACACCCAAGTGTAACAGTGCTCAACTTTAGGACTATCGCATTTGATGCTCCAAAAAGTCAGCCATCAATCGTATGTACATCCGATCATACAGCTAATCCGTGGAATTGTGCTCATCTGGAGGGTTAGCTGTGGAGAAAAAGCCTGATGTGAAGAAAAAAAGAAAAAAGAAGTGACTGTGCAATTTTGGAATCAGCATGCCTAGTGTAGTTTGAATTAGCATAAAAATTGAAGTCAACATACACACACACACACACATATATATATATATATATAATTATTATTATTATTTTTACAAAATTGTTCCCCAGTGTTATTAACATTTTATGATACCAAGAGAAAATCAATTCATGTATATTTTTTTGGGTGGGGCCGCAGCAGAAATGCCGTCCTGTGCGGGCACAAACTGCCACTGGACAGACAAGATTGCCTGTCGGCAGAGTAGCCTCATCTAAAATGGACACTTCCTTTATTGAGTTTGTGGGACACAGGTATGTGTAAAATGTTTGTTTGGGTTGTCTTTGAGAGTTTGAGTAACTTAGCAAAATGTATGGCTAGCCTTCTAGTGTACTACTGGTAATGCTTGTATTTCACTACTTGTAAGACTATCTAGTATCTATGTCAGCATCAAGTGCATGTCTGTGCCATTTACTTTATTTATTTAACGTATTTTCAATGACTCTGCCTAGGTCAAATGCTTTAAAAAAAAAAAAGTGTACCAGTGGTGCAATTGCACATCAGATCACTTGAGAATTTGGCATCATGGTGAAAAAGGAAGGCAATTGTATTAGGAGGTGCCGGGTCCGACACACTGCTTCTTACCTTGTTTACTTTGACCCACAGACCTTGGCTGTTACAGTACTCCTCCCCTGTGGTCCGGAGACACGTCCCTTTCTTGAGCTCAATGGTGAACTTGCATAGTTTCTTGTTAACCGGACTCTGGTGCGGGCCGTCAAAGACGGAAACCACAGTCTTGCCGCAGCCTCCCGTGGAAGCTCCGGAGGCAGCGGCGCAGGAGATGGAGGACGAATCCTTGCAGATTTTATAGCACACCTCACTGGGCACATAACACAGGCTCTCGGGGAGCGGCTCGCTCTTCCGGAAACACTCAATACAGCGGTTCAGAAAGCGAATCCGACCGAGCAGCAGGTGAGGACTGTCCCCCAGAGACATGGCGATGGTGGAGATGAATGCAAGTGGCAGTCAGATGACATGACCCCCCCGCGGTCTTCCCTGTTTGCGCCGTTGAGCCCACCTGTCAAACGAAACAAAAAGGAAAATTCTGAGCTTCCAACAACACAAAAGCAGCAGCCATGCACGGGGGCGTTGCTTTCAAGCTCCCGCGTAGAGAGTCCAAAGGTGAATCGGTGAGCGAGGTTCCTACTAACGTGGCAATAAATACAACAATCCCTGTGGAGGAAGCTAACAAAGTAAGCTAGCAATGTTTTGTAAGTTGAGCAGCCCACGAGTCTGCCAAGGGTATAAACAAGCGAACATTTCGTGGATAGAAACGACGTTTAACAAAAACCCAGAATTCTTCTGCGTACCTTTTATGACCGCCAAAGCTGTAGTTTGTTGATTGACTGGCGAGTGAGCCGTGACTGTCCGCTACGGAAGTGCTTTCGAGATATTTGACCCGCTTGGTATTCCGTACTTAAATTTGCAGTTGTGTTGTGACTTTTTGTTACTTAGTTGTTCTTTTTGTCTCAAAAGATCTAAGCAGACTGTTTTTTTTTTAAAGAAAGAACATATATTAGATATGAATTGTTTGCTTATGTTGTATTTTATGAGACACTGTTACCAAAAGAGAATGCTGATAAAATACAAACTACTGTAGAAAGCGAAATCAACATAAATATACGAATGTAAAAAAACAAACAAACAGATAAGGGTGGATAATAAGCTTATTTAGAATATTTATTTAAAAAAAAAATGCCAGTCAGCGATATTTTAGGACGTCCTACTTTTCCCACAATGCACAGCGTTCGACCGTATAACAGGGGGCGCATGACTTCCGGTCTTTCTTTCTTGCTAGATCCTTTGCTACATTGGGCATGTTTCCTTGTGCAGCTCACTTTGGTAGGAATTTAATGCATTACGTTTTTTGTGATCGATTTTTCTCATTAAAAATGGTTTATGGAAATATGCCGTTTAAATCAGGATATTTAACGTTGACGGAAATCCTTGCACGTGGTTGCCACGATGCAAGCGAATGCACGGCTAAAGCTAATGGAAGCTAAAGCTAATTATTTAATGGATTCTCTGTGCGGTTAAAGCACATTAAACGCACAATGTTAATGCAATGTTATTTACGAATAATCTACAGCGTCTTAAACGTAGGTTAACGTTTGACCGTCAACAGTATTAAATGTCGCATTTTGAGACCATCTCTGATTTCCAACTTTTGTTTCAGGCATGAAGGCGTCCCGGTGGAAAAAAGGCAGCGCGGTAGACGCTGGATGAAACGAGCAAGATGTGTGTCCTTGCACTTAGGTAAATGACATTGTCGTGTTGACGAGAGTAAGAGGTTCAAACTGGTCTTGTGATAGCAGCAAATAAATAACGTATTTGGGTACAGTTGTATGCGTTAATACCGACCGACCAGCACTCAGTCAGCTGCCCAGGCTACGTTTTCTGGCTCAGTGTTACAGTGCTGGAAGAGAAAGTCTCTGCACGTCTTAAGCTCAGCATGTTCTGTTTTGGAACCTGCTGCTGCTGAACTGACTGCAGAGGGTGGCCCAAGAGTGGCCCGTCCCTACTTTTCCCCGGAGCGGGCCTAGTTCTGGGCTGAACATGCACCGCACGCGTTCTGCGATTTTGGACTTATTCTGAAGTATAACGTTTCAAAAATATGGCCGCGAAGTTTTGGTAACGCCTATTTAAGCACCGCTATTGTTCTCCCAACAATTTGTTGGTCTGTCAACAAAGTGCAACCGGTTCCAATTATTGCTAAATTTGTCTTGCAGCAGGATTTTGCGGCTGATGGCCATGACGTGATATCAGATGTTGCTCTTCATGATAACTGAAGGTGAGTTGTATTTATTTGATTATGTATGTAGGCATGGGCCAGCTACTAGTTTCAAGGTGCCGTTTTCCTTTTTTAAGAATAAAGCACCTTTCCTGCTATACTACATTTTGATTTGATTTAAGAATTTTTATTATTTTTTTACTAATGTACATGCAAAGTGTGTCCAATGGAACATTATGGAAACGGCTGCAACAGCAAAACGGATTGCGATCTTTTTTTTTTACCGCATCGTCGGAAGCTTGCACTGGCTCATGCCTGCCTATCGCGTGTGCGCTGATGTCTTTCTAACACATCATGCAGACTAAACATGGTGAACTTCCGAACCCTGAGCACAACCATTTGCAGTCGCAAGGTCACTTTTGTGGGCATGCGTTTATAATTGGCTCCTCGTTTTGTCTCCAGCGGTACACGGAACACTTCGTTGAACGTGTCAAGGGTCAAGACTGACTTCAGGTGTGTTTTTAGAATGATTATTATTAATATGCAAATGTCAATCCCAAATCGTCACTTCCATGCCAGAGACCACCTTCTCTGCTGTGGTTTTTTTGTATTGGGAGAAAACAAATATCAGGACTGGCACAGGTTTGTGTAACGTCCATTTTACCAGAGCCTGACTAAAGCCCTGAAACATTGCTAATGTCTTCAAATGATAACGTGAGCGGTGTTTCATTCTGCCCTAAATGTGGTTTTTTTCTTTTTCTTTTTTACTGATTTGGACTCTTGATGACTGAAGACTTGCTTTCAGGTACGTGATTATTATTATTTTCAAAAGGTAAATCTAAAACCCCAGTTGCATACTGCCATGCCAGAGAACACTTCTCTGCTGTGGAATCTTCGCACTGGGAGAAAAATCAGGGCTGGCACGGGTTTGTGTACAAATCCAGTATACCGGAACCCGACTTGCAGCCCTGGAACATCGCGAGTGTCGTCTTCAAATGTGGCGGCGAGCAGCACTTCTCTGTCCTAAATGTTTTGCTTTTTTCATTTTTAGTGATTTGGGCTCCTGACGAGACTCAATTTCTTCCTCCAGAGGCGACGAGGATTGCGCTTGGAGTCTTGACTTGTGACGGTTGTTTTCCTGAGATGGAGATGGATGGATTTTGTTAACGATGCCTGGTGTTCAAATGGGAAAACATGGAAATGTGGAAAATTACTGTGAAGCAATAATAAAAGCGTGGGACAAAGACTATGTCCATATTGTAGGCCAGTTTAAATTTTTTGCCCATAAGAGACTTGTTACTCCAGATGACAGATGGCGCTAACCCTTATTTAGCTTTGTGGCTAATTTGGGCTAGCCTTGCATTCAAGCAATGTTTGGCTTTGTGAGATTTTATGTTGTGTAAGTGTTATTAAATTGTGTGTCTGACAAATACAATTACTTGATCGAACTTTCTCTATAAACTTCCCACTGGCTTTTTTTTTTGTTGCAATAAACTGACATTACTTTCTCACTATTTGTAGTATGAGTCTATTTTTTGTCTTCACTTATTAATCCTGAATTTGATGGCTGAAAACTGAATGTCATCTACGTACTCAAAAATAAAATAATTCTGATTCCTTTAAACCAATGGGGGCGTTTGTCCTGACCCTTTTTTATTAATTGCAATTAAACGGGATACCATTGATAGTGAGAACAGTGACCCGTAGAACAGACAAGGTGAACTGTTCAGGAGCCTTCAAAGGGTGAGTTACACCGCGGTTCGGTAAACGTCGCCTGTGAAGGTTTTATTCGCTTAGATTTTTTTACGGCCAACGTGTTCTCAGGGTTCTCCTGCATGGGTTCTAGTCATTTTCTTCTGTGAAAGGACCCTCATCCTCCATCAAACGCGTTGACACATCCGCCGGCGAAGGAAGGCTGCCACCCCGCAGGAGGCCATCTTGGTGATCCTCTGGCGGGAACACCCGCAGTGTGAAAGTGTCAGCCGGCGGCTCCCGCTCCAGATCCTCCGAGCTCGTCCTACAAATAAGGACGACTCCTTTTTGTATTCAGAAGGATATCGCACACATTTGGACGGTATACTCGGCTAGCAATGCATTCGTTTGGCCAATGATGTCAATATTGTCCTATTTGACCAAGAGTACTAATATATTGCTATTTTGCCGAACCCGGCCAACGATCTGAGGAAGCCACAGACCTCATATCGAAGGTGGAGCCTCTGAAAGCGGGTCTGAGGCGGTCCGCCGCGGTGGACGCGGTGTAAGGGACGGAGAAATGTCTTTGGGCCCAGTGCTTGTCTTTCTCCAGGGGTGCCAGATTCTGGTACATGTCATCCACAGCCAGCATGGACACCTTACAGACACGACGTCAGCCACCGTAACGTGTTCAAAAAAAGATGGCGGGATTGAACGCACGCACCTGAATGTTTCTGTCAATCAGCTGGTTGGTCTCGAAGTCGTCATCGTCTTCGCCGAACGGGTTGATGATCAGCTCTCCCACCTTCAGCCATCCGGCATAGAAGAAGAACTGCAGTAGCGTGAAGACGGGCACGTACAGGTCCAAATTGTGGCCCTTGTAGCCTTTGTCCGGGTTCAGGAACTGGCGGCCGACGACGCACAAGGCGAAGAAGGAGTAGACCGCCAACGTCACCACCTGCGTCACAAGATAGTTGAGCGGCAGCCAACAAAAAAAAAAAAAGAGGTGATGGAGGAGGCGTGGTTGTCCCACCTGAGTGTACACCAGAGGGATGCTGATCCAGTCGTAGTGGAACAAGAGGCTGCATTTGGCCCTGTAGTTATTTAGCTCCTACAAAGACAACCAAACACGACTTCTCTTTTATTGGAATAACTTGATTGTGACTTTTTCCTTCGACTCTCTAATGTGGCTTAGCGGTGTATCAGACCGCGTGGAACCACACTGCCCCTAAGTGGCCAAATTGTGTACAACATGAACAGCGCTCCCAATAAAGGCGCGCACAAACACAGGGAAGACAGTATAAAATAATGTCAAGAAAATCGATTTTGAAGCGTACTAAACGAGAATACCGATTCTTTGGCACGCCCCTACTCACTAGGCTAACTGTTAGCAAACTAGCTAATGGTCGCCTAGAGTTTTAATGGTCTTTCTTGTCGCAAGAAAATTTCGAAAGACCATCGACAACAGACTCATATTATATTTTATTATTGTTGACGAAGTATCCTGATATGGTTTGGACAATATTAGGGATAGACCGATTATCGGCGCCTATATTCAGCATTTTGACCAATATCGGCATCGGCCATTTTGAAGAATCATATGGCCGATAATTCATCCATTTTTTAAAAAGTGTTAACTTCAGGGAACTAATTATTAAAATTTTCAGAGATGCTGCTGACCCTGGGAATTCTCTGCACCTTCTTTTTTTGATTGAAATTAAAACTGAGATAAGTACAAATGTAATACTTCAGATATTTTGAAAATGTGGAATACTTTATTTACTGTAGAAAACAATTGTTTAAGTTTGTATTTAACCTTTAAATATATGCTACTGCCCCTGGGAGACCCTGGAACTTTTTGTTCGATTTTTCTAACAAAGATGTCTGATAATGACTAAGACTTTTTTGTAAACTCCAATATTTTAAGAACCCTAAAAATAATTAAATCAACATGTGCTTTAAAATTCCCCCCAAAAATAAGAGCTGGAATTTGTATATTTTTTAATTTGAAGCCAATATTTTCCCTTTCAGTGAAAATAAATACCGGCTCCAAATTTCGGTTATCGGCGTCCTTGACTACTAATAATCGGTATCGGCCCTGAGAAACCCATATCGATCTATCTCTAGACAATATAGCATCATGTGTTGTCTCTTTGGCAAAATTTCACCATTTTGTTGGTCGAATATCATGACAATGACCTATCATGACGATAAAGCATCGTGGTAATATTGGTGTTATTGGACAAATAGCCTAATACGGTATCGAGATATTATCAATAGAGAGATCAATAAAATAGTCATAATAGGTTATTGTTATGATATTCGACCACCAACATCACAATCGGCATCGCGGTATTTTGCCAACAATACCGATACCATGATATTTGTGATATTTTGCTCACGGTATTTTATTGCACAATGCCGCAAATAACGTGATATGTCACATCACAAGCACACATTTGGTGAATGAAAACATTCATATGTCAAAACCAGAACATTAGGCCACCAAAACCAATAACGTCACAATATTATCATTACATTTGAGCAAGTATCCTGATGATGTTATTTTTCAAATGACACAGAAATCACGATACAAAATTGTCCAACTGTACTGATATCATGATGCAGTATCATGATACTTAGCCAACAACAACAATATGGTACTTGGCTGATGATACCAATGCTGTAATATCACAATATTACGATGACAAAGAACTTTGCTCGTCAGCAAAATATGAACACAGGATACGTTTGATACCGTATCGTTTCACGTGAAGGTGAAATGAAAGTTTGCTCACATCCATGAGGAGCCTCAACGCGATGTCGTCCCTCACGCGGGCGTCCGCTCTCGCTTCGGACGCCAGGTTGGCAAACCAGGTCAGCGGCATCCAGTACTTGTTGAAGTCCGAGTGCAGCGACTCCAAAATCGTCAGCTCGCGCGATGTCATGAAGCCTCGACAGCAAACGCGATCAAGATGATTATTATTATTGTGATTTTTTTTTTTTTAGATGCATAGAAGCGAGCGGCCGATGTTTCGCCGATACCCACCGGCCTCCACCACGTGCTCCAGCGCGGGGAAGCGCTTGTGCACTCGGGTGCTAACGGAGCGCAGGATCAGCACCGACGACAGGTTGGCGTATCGCATGAGAGTGCGCCGCAGCAGGCGGCCCCGCTCGTCCGCTCCGTGGACGTTCCCGGAGACCGCCATCATCAGGTTGTCGGGCAGCGGGAAGCTGGTGTATTGACCCCACCAACGATTAAACGCCAAGGTTACGTAAAAGCCTGCAAATATAAAGATGAGTGATACTGTTAGAGTAGACAATATTAAGTATTGTACTCTTTGCGTGTTCAATTAACTGAATGGTGAGATCCTGGTGAAGAAGTCCCTTTGCAAAGGTATTTATTAATTACCAGAAGCTTCTGATCACACAATTGAAGTCACCCAAGCAGTGCTCTGTTCAAATGTGTGATCAGAAGCTTCTGGTAATTAATAAATACCTTTGCAAAGGGACTTTTTCACCAGGATCTCACCATTCAGTTAATTGAACACACAAAGAGTACAATACTTAATATTGTCTACTCTAACAAATGGTGACCGCCGACGCTGAATTCTAAACGGATGGTGGCGTTGTTGACGTAGAGCAGGCTGCGGCGTTCCCCGACGGGCGGAATTTCTGGCGCCATATTAATTCCGGTAAGTGGAGATCTTTATCCACGTAGTGAAATTCTGTCTGTTTGGTGGCGTTACAGCTGGTTTATCGTCTTCTAAATTGTCTACTCTAACAATACCAATGATACTATTTTGTCAACCTGAAACATTTCTTAACAATAATATGTTATATGTCGAAACATGACATTCTGATTCATACTACATTTGTGGAATGTGAGTTAAGCAGCCAAATCCAGCCGTTTTCATCCAACTCAAGGGGCGGCCATTTTGCCACTTGCTGTCGACGAAAGATGACATCACAGTTGCTCAGGCAATGACCAATCACAGCTCACCTGTTTTCTGAAGCTGAGTTGGGATTGGTGGTTACCCGAGACCTGAGCAACTTTGATGCCATCTTCAGTCGGCAGCAAGTGGCAAAATGGCCGCCTCTGAGATGGATCAAAGCGGCTGGATTTTGCTGCTTAACTCATATTCCACTAGCGCGATATTAACCAGAATGCAATATTTAGACTAGTGGGGCTGCATAGAACATATTATTGTAAAAAAAAAAAAAGGGGCGGGGGGTTGACTTCCCCTTTAAAACCAATTGTGTTCTTTTAGTTTTGCTCGACAGCTCGTTGGCAGTGCAAATCACGCCTTCCATCTCTCGACTCGACATTGAGAGAGCACTTTAAAATGGCCGCCGCTGTTTTCTTAAGATGGAATCCAAGGGCATCCGATCCAATGAAAACAGCAGAGGCCCCAGAATTGAACCCTGTGGAACACCATACGTTCCATGACATATATGAATTTATACTCACCAATTTCCTTTTTTTGTTTTTGCTCAACATAGTATGAAGCGGTTACCATATTAAAGAAATCACATGCCGCGGCGTATCATCACGAATCATTTGAGTCAGGTGTGTGTCTTGACCTCTGCCCAACCTCTGGGGTTAAGAACCACTGCATGAGAGTGTCAAAATGCCCCCCCCCCCCCCCCCCTCACAAACTATACCTACCGAGGACAAAGAGAACAGGGATGAAGTTGGTGTTGGTGAATTGGTCACAGTAAAGGGCGATGCGTTCAAAGACATCCTGCTGTTTGGGTGTCAGCATCAACCTGCGTTGAAAAACAATAAAACAAGCCCAAGTCAAATATCAATATGCATTGATACTGGTCAGAATAATAATAATAATAATAATAATAATAATAATAATAATAATAATAATAATAATAATAGAGCTGTCAAACAATGAACATTTTAAATCACATTAATCACATTTTAGAATTTGGATTAAGACTTTTTAATCACATTTTTTTTGCCAGCCAAATTTGAAGCGCGCCTGTTATGTGTTCATTCTTTCGACATTTAATGTTATGAGGACGTCTTTGATCCACCGCGCATGCTCATCCTCCTCTTTTTTTCTAACAAGTTCATTACTTGCATCATTGAAAATGGGAGAAAAAAATGACTTCAGTCGTTTGACATGAACAAATATTCCGAATGTCGTCCGCAAACATTTATTAAATGCTTGACTTGAAAGCATGTAGTCACGTTTATTGCCAAAACGCAACCTGCGCTTCCTTTTCACGTAACTGTCAAGCTAAAGGATCATCTGCGGTTAAAATTAAATTAAAACGTGATGAATGCGATCATTTTTTGTGATTAATCAATGAGTTAACGCTTTAACTTTGAGATTTAAATAATAATAATAATAATAATAATGATAATGTGATAGCAGATTTTATTTATAATGCGCTTTACATTTATAAATGACATCTCAAAGTGCAGTCACAGTACAGGCAACAATAAAAACAATGAAAGCACACAGGAAATTAACTCATTCACTGCCATTGACGGCTATAAACGTCAAAAATTCATTTGAACTATTTCTATTAGTTTAACATTTTTTTCCACTTTTGTCAACAAGAGTATGAAAACCTAGATTTTTTTATTGTACATTTAGTACAGATATGAAATTTGTGATTAATCACGAGTTAACTCGTGAAGTCATGCGATTAATTACGATTAAAAACTTTAATCGCCTGATGCCCCCAATTAAATATTTATTTTTTAAATTCATTCACTGGCATTGACGTAAAAAATCCATTTGAACTAGTTTTATTAGTTTAACACCCCCCCCCCCACACACACACACACTTTTTAATCGTGAGTTAACTAGTGAAGTCATGCGAGTTTAATGAAAAAAAATTAATCGCCTTTTGCCCCAAATTTTTAATAATCTTTAAAAAAAAAAAAAAGAATTTATGGAAGTGAATGAGTTTAAAAAAAACTGTCAATTAAAAAAAAGATTCAACCAGGAAAAGTTTATTAAACCAGGAAAGTTTTGAGTCCTTTTGTAAAAGTATAAAATGTATTGTCATGATCCGTATTTGTTTGCTTTTGCTTTTCTTGCGGTTCACGTCTTCCTCGTTATGGTTTTGTGTCCACCTGTTTTCAGCCCCCGTGTCTGCCAATCAGAACCCTCGGCCACTTGTATCGCGCGTGTTTCTCATTGTCTCGTTTGTATTTACTTCCTGGTTTCTGTTCAGTTCTTGTTGGATCATTTCGTTTGCTTTTGCTCCACGTCCTGGCAATCCTGAAAAAGTGGAGTCGAAGCGTTTGTTTCTTTGAATGGCTTTTGTTTTTGATAGTAAGTCGAGTCTTCTTTTTATGTTTTGTTGATAAAACATTTTTGTAAGCACACCTGACCTCCCTCGCTGCTTTCTTTCAATCCTCCGGACTCCCCTGACAAGTATATAACAATCATCCAATAATATCACATATTTGGCACCAATTAGATCTTAATACAATATGACTATATTTGTCCACAAATATACCAATAAAAATTCTATATGCGATATCATGATATTTGTCAATAATCCCTTTATTATCATGATACTATGTTATGATGTTTGGCCAATGATAATTTACAAATGATATTAAGCTGAGGATATCTATACTCTAATCAAATTACAAAAATATATATAACTGTATTCTGTTACAGTTACAGGGAAAAAAACAGTAATCAGATTACAGGTACAATTATTAAAAATGGGGATTACTTTGAGGATTACAATTTCTACGATGAGAGAGAGTGCGAAAGAGAGCGAGGGAGAGAGAGAGAGAGAGAGACAGCGAGAGAGCGCGAGTGGCACATGTCGGGGAGGTGGGGACGAACGAACTGACTGACTGTCGTCCACACGCGGGCAGTTTGAAAAAGCTTCACAGGCGGGAGGAGGAAATGGCGACCGGTATTCACTGGAACTTACTCGTCTTGCTGTAAGAGCGAAAGTTTGAGCTGAGAGTCCAGCGGCATGCTACGCGCTGTAGCTTCTTGCTAGCTAGCCCGCTAGCCTACAACCATAACGTGAGTTACACCTTCCAAACAAATCTTCCTCCCGCCAATTCACTATTTAAACATCATACACGACAAATACACGGCGAAAATTGGGACTGGGATAAAAGATCATCTATCTGTCTATCTGTCTATTTGTCTGTCTGTCCAACTGTGAGGTGTGGTTGCTTTCAGTGACAGTTCAAAAAAAAAAATATGGCCTTCAATCAATTAATCAATCAATCAATAGCCTACATGCTTTTTAATTACACAAGGATTTGTCGGCTGCCCGGGTTCCTATCACCCGCAAATAGCAGGGGCACATTGAATAAATATTGTGGTGATATTTATTTTGATTTTGTCTTCATGAGCATACTCAATATTAGAGTTATCCAAAAGTAATCCAGTTACATTACTTTAATATTTTGGTACTTGGATTACATTACTAACTACATTTTTTTTTAGCAGGTCACTTGTAACTGTAACAGATTACATTTTAAAAGTAACCCTCCCAACCCTGATTCCAATGCAGTATCATTGTGATATTTGGTCCAAAACAACAGTAAGAACTCGGGATGTAACGATATCCAAACATCACGATACGACACACTGAAAAAAATGGGGATTGGTGTTTGCTAGAAAAAATCGATTAAAGTTTGTTCACATCAGCAATTCTAATTCAACTCTTTGTAAAATGTACTTAGAATTTCTGAGTGCATCAATCTTTACGAAGCTTTTTCAAGTAAATATTATCAATTTTTCAGTGTATTATCACAATATGAATGTCACGGTATGATAATTATCACGATATTGTGGGGAGGATGCAGATATTTAAAAAAAAAAAAGGTCGTGATATTGTAAAAAGAAAAAGAGCTCATACTAAAAAAAAAAGCACAATTTTGTGCTTTTGTACATAACAGCAATGCATATTCACGACCGACAATCTGTAATAACACTTCATATTGTGGCACTTACTTGCTAACTTGACTTCCTCCACACGTTGACTCGCTTCACAAGCATATTACGTTCCCTTTCGTCTGATCATCATTAGCGTGGATTTTAAACATAGAAGGGCCAAAACATGCCTTGTGAAAATCAAACTGCACTAAAAAACTAGCCACCGGAAATCAACCAGATTTTTTTAAACAGATGTGCTGCTTTGAACTCATTCACTGCCATAAATTCATTTAAAAAAAGATGATCAAAAATTAGGGTTTTTAATTGTAATTAATTGCATGGCTTCACTATTTTATATCAGTTCTAAATGTTCAATAAAAAAATTCTAGGTTTTCATACTCTTGTTAACATAAGTGGGATTTTTTTTAAACTAATAGAAACTGTTCAAATGAAATGTTGACGTTTATAGCCGTCAATGGCAATGAATGTGTTAATATCGCGGCAGTTTTAATATCGCAATATCACGATATTGCCGTTCCTTCCCTAGTAAGAACACAATCCCGTATTACGATATATAAGCATGTCCACATCTGGACGAGATGAAGATGCGGCCCACCTGTAGAGCGTGCTGAAAAAGACGTAGACCCCGCAGAAGAGCAGAAATTCCTTGTAGAGCAGCTTGTAGATGCTGCCCTTCCACCTGAACAAGAGCTTGGAGAAGCCCCCGAACCTCACGTTGGCCACCTCAAGAGTGTATGACACCGTCATGCCTGAAGAACAGGATAGGGGGGGGTGGGCTCAAGGTCAGAAATTGAGGACCACCGCCAACGTTGGAGGCTCACCTGCGAAGGAGACAAGGAAGCTGAAGAGAAGCTCTTTGCTCCTCAGGTTCCGCATTTAAAGCCCCCCCGCCCGCGTGTGCGTGTCCTTTTGTCGCACAATCGAACAACACGCCTTTTTGTGTCACGGCTGAGCTGGGAACGTCGAGCCAAAGACGACTTGCACACAAATCAACCTTATCGCTGCTGACAACGAGTTCATAAAAGGCGCCGTTCGCTGCCAGCATAGCAAAGCTTCACAAACGGAATAATGATGAATGGACGCTTTATGATTATGTAAGATTATGATATATATACTGTATATATATATATATTTCTTTATTTTAACTGGCTATTATTATAGTTTGTTGTTTTAGGAAAGTTAGTGATAAAAAAGAGACATACAGTAATAGATAATGCTTGATTTTATTTATATAAAATTCAACATTTATGACAGGGGGTCAAACTCATTTTTGTTGCCCCCCCCCTCCTCAAATAAATAAATAAAATAATTCTTGACAATATGTTCTATGCAGCCCCTCGGGTCTAAATACGGTATTCTGGTTCATATTGCGTTTGTGGAATAAAAGTTAGGCAGCATAATCCACCATTTTTTATCGATATCAGAAGGCGGCCATTTTGCCACTCGCTGTCGACTAAAGATGACATCACAGATGCTCAGGTCTCAGGTAACAGCCAATCACAGCTCAGCTTCAGAAAACAGGTGAGCTGTGATTGGTCGTTGCCTGAGCCCCGAACAACTGTGATGTCATCTTTAGTCGACAGCAAGTGGCAAAATGGCCGCCCCCTGAGATGGATCAAAATGGCTGGACTTTGCTGCTTAACTCACATTCCACAAATATAATATTCGTCAGAATGTCATATCGAGACGAGCGAGGTCACACATGACATCATGTCAAGAAATGTTGAAGGCTTTCTTCCTCTTGAAGGTTTTAAGGAGGGCCAAAAAAAATGTATGGCGGCCTCATATTACACAAACACAATCAATTGCTACCGTCGTTTTGAAATAAAAGGCCAGTAAAAACATGATTATTATTAGTCACAAAAAATGACTGACATATGTTTTTAAAAAGCAAAGACAATTTGCCATTTTGTTTTTTTTACGAAGAAACACGTCGATGCACATTTTGCGGCGGGTTGGATTTGGCCCCCAGGCCGTGAGTTTGACACCTATGATTTAAAAGGTTGACATTTTTACTATCGATTTATTTGGAAAAAAAATGCACCTAATCTACGTATATAGTATCGTATACACTCTCTGGATGTCACTGAAATTATTTTAGGGTGGTCTAGATTTTTCATTTGTTGATGACGAAGGTTGGCGGTTCCGACGCGCGATCGCATAAGAAACGGATTGCGTGTCTGTGCCTGTTGGCAGGCCAGCGGTTGCGGACCCCCGCGCGCACAAACTGACGTGGACGCGTTTTGGAATGATTGGTCGCATTGTCGACGGGTGAGATAAGAGCAGCGCAAAGAAGAACGGCAGGTCGCAGCGCTCGCTTCTCGCTCATTTGTCAGCCAACGCCGTTCGACGCTCATTTGTTTGTTCTTCACATGGCTACGTTCACTGACGTTGTAAATCTTCCGTGCTTTGCTTTTATGCTCCTTTTGGACGTCACGCCGTTGACGCCATTAACGCCAACTTCTCCTTTTCACCATTTCCAGGTTAACTATTGATTCAAAGGATCGGATCATCGGCAAGCTACGCAGAAAAACTGACAAGCGTCCCGATGATTGGACTTTGGTGCGTTGGGGGGGTGAAACCTCGGAAACAGGCAGGACGGAGGCCCTCAAGGGTTTGAGGACTGCGATCCTCGAGCGCCACAGTCCTGCATGTTTTAGAGAAGGCTTGCCCAATCCTGGTCTGGCAGGTTTTCGACCCCGTCCAGACGGAAGATTTGTTTGGTTCCTCAAACAAATCTCGTCCACACGGAAGCGTTTCAAGACGTTTAACGGCTGTAATGTCTATGCCAAGTCAGGAGTGGCGCTGTAGCGCAGCCACGGGGAGTTAACGGAAAGCGTAGAAGAAGAATCAGCGACTTTCTAACTTTTTTGCAATCTACAGAACAAAACATGGCTTTGCATGTATCGAAAGAACATGAAGAAGACGAACAGGAGACGTGACAATGGCGGGTCATTCAAATACAACACATAACAGCTAAGCAAGCTAAAGAGGCCGAGGCTGCGCAAAACGACGACGACACGGCTGTCCGCCATTGTTGTTGACAGACTGACGGTTCGCGAGAATTGGCGCATACGTCATCAATCTGCGACAACGCGTCGTCATCGAGCTGCGACCACGACGTCATCACTGGAGGACTATCCTGCGCATATGGCGTCCAGACGGACGCGTTTTGAAATCTTTCCACTCTGGAGCCCGCTTTCAAAAGTGATCGGTTTCAAGCTCCCAAACGGCGCCATCGTGTGGACGAATGGCCTAAATGGTAAGAAACTTGTGAGGATACATTGAAACTGGCTTTGGACTGGGCCTTAGATGTTTCCCTCCTCCAACACACCTGGTTCATATAACAAGCTCATCAGCAAGCTTTGCAGAAGCCTGACAACCATCCTGATCTTTCGAATCAGGTGTGTTGGAGGATTGAAACAGCTAAAAACTGCAGAACTCCGGTCCTTGAGGACCAGGATCGGGGAAGCCCGTTTTAGAGGTTTCCCTCCTCCAACACACCTGATTCACATAACAAGCTCATCAGCAAGCTTTGCAGAAGCCTGACAACCATCCTGATCTTTCGAATCAGGTGTGTTGGATGATGGAAACAGCTAAAAACTGCAGAACTCCGGTCCTTGAGGACCAGGATCAGGGAAGCCCGTTTTAGAGGTTTCCCTCCTCCAACACACCTGATTCATATAACCCTGATAACCATCCTGATCTTTTGAATCAGGTGTGTTGGACGATTAAAACAGCTAAAAACTGCAGAACTCCGGTCCTTGAGGACCAGGATCGGGGAAGCCCGTTTTAGAGGTTTCCCTCCTCCAACACACCTGATTCATATAACCCTGACAACCATCCTGATCTTTCGAATCAGTTGTCTTGGAGGATGGAAACAGCTAAAAACTGCAGAACTCCGGTCCTTGAGGACCAGGATCGGGGAAGCCCGTTTTAGAGGTTTCCCTGCTCCAACACACCTGATTCATATAACCCTGACAACCATCCTGATCTTTCGAATCAGTTGTCTTGGAGGATGGAAACAGCTAAAAACTGCAGAACTCCGGTCGTTGAGGACCAGGATCGGGGAAGCCCGTTTTAGAGGTTTCCCTGCTCCAACACGCCTGATTCAAAGTATCGGCTCATCAACAAGTTCTGCAGAAACCTGATAACCATTTGATTCAGGTGTGTTGGAGGAAGGAAGCCTCTAAAGCAGCGGTGCCAAAGTCCGGCCCTCGAGGGCCTGTGTCCTGCATGTTTTGGAGGAGACGTTCAAAGCGTGTTCTGACCCTTTTGATGAAGGTAAGATGGTAAAAATGCTTTCAATGCGATCGTGATGTATGTTATGTGAGCCGCTCGCTCTGGCTAAAAATAGATCTGGTGGTGAAGATGTTCGATTTTGAGATCTCGCCCAATACCTTCCTTAAGGTCTCTTTTTTGCCTTTCCAGCAGCCCAGAAGTTGAAATTGTTGTTAAAGTCTATGAAAATAAGTGACGAATTAACAATGTTGCTGTTGTTTTTGTTGTAACATGCTAGCGCTCGTCGCTAGCTCCAATGTTTGTTATCCAATCGATACCACGAATCAAAGGTTTTAGCGCGTACCGCTGCAAGGAGTGTTGAGCGAAATCTTCCGCATGCGTCCTGCTTACACAAGCAACGTTAGAGGAAGCCGAGCGTGACGACGTTCATCAATTTCAAAAGAACATTCGGAGAGAATAGAAACACAGCTGAGTCCGCCGGGAAGTTGACCGCCGCGAGGCGCGGACTCGCAATCCCTCGACGTCAGTGAATGCTCGCTCTCGAGGACGGGGCTTCCCGAACCCTGTTCTCGAGTGTTCGCTATTCAGATTCCGGTGCTCCGGAATACCTTGCGTAGGGAACGTCCCCAGTGGAAATGATTACAACTTAAGACTTCTTTTCAGGGATGGATGACGTTGCTGTCTTTATATGACCGTCAAGTCAAAGTCAGCATTTTGGATTTTCCTCTGACCTTGTTTTTGACCATTTATTTATTTATATTCATAATAATAATTATTATTATTATTTAAGCTGATATCTAATTAAGGAGATTTTAGCTACAGCTTTGCCAACAATTCATTTTTGAAGGGCACAAGAAGTTGTGAAAATCGAGTTCTGTATGAAAGCCGATCCACTCGGGGTGTGAATTGCCTGGCGATTCGATTCGTATCACGATTCGACTCAATACCGACTCATCCCGATGCGAATCTATAAATCGATTATTGCGAATTTTTTTTTAAAACTCAAATTTAGAAAATACTAATCAGTAAACTTGTACATGTAAACTGTAAGATTTGTATGAAAATTTATTGATTGATCTGAAAATTCAGGCTTCTAAGTGAGCCGCTGCATTTAACAAACAGGTTGAAGTCTGTTTCATGTTTGAACAGCACTGAAATCAAATATTACGGCTTAATGTTCCATTAATATAACATTCTTCCATGCTTAACGTGTGAATCCTAAACCTAAGTAAGACGTTTTGTTGGATATTCCCATTAAAAAATGATGTTTAAAAATCGATTCGGCCGCATATCGAATCGATTGGAGAATCGCGTCATATCGCGATATATTGCCGAATGGATTTTTGCCAACACCCCAACTATCCACCGACCCTTCAAAGTCCCCATTTTGACGAAACCCCGAAAGGATGGTGAAAGTCAGCTAGGATAGGCTCCTTCATCTGCTCTGAACAAGGACGAGTGCATTAGAAATGCTTGGATGGATATTTGCAAGCAGTTGCATTTTCCCCCCCGTGGATTTGGAGATAAAACTATGTTAACCACTAGATGTCACTCATGTGCTATAAATGGTGACAGCTACTGCAGCAGCATATTTTCAATGGGGGGGGGGGGGGGGGGGGGTTCAAGAGTCTATAGATGAGTTCATCAAATTGGATTCAGTGGATCTGAATCGACACCTCTGTTCAAATGTTGTTTTTTGTGATATAAAAAAATGAGACCGATGTAAATCTTTTTCTTTCTTTTTTTATCCACCATTAATGTGACACAACACAATTGATTTTTATAAAAAAAAGAAAAATAAATAATGTGGTTGCACAAATGTACACAATTGATTACAGTTTTTTTAATTGTCATTTTTTACTATTGCTTAAGCACGAAATCCAAAACAGGGCTCGGATTTTAAAAAATTATTTCGCAGATCTTCTGCTGATGTGAATGTAGCGGGCGTAACCAGTGCATCAAGGATTGTCATGCGTTGGACTTTGAAGCGGGTTCGATGTCTCACCACGTGCCACCGTCGAGCGATGGATCAAGAAGTAGCTTTGATTGACTGCATGCTGGCGTTTGTGCGAACAGAACGCTCGGCTCAGCATTTTCATACAATGAAAAATAATCATAGCTTCTGTTGAGATCTTCTGCCCAAGATTTAATTTTAACGGTTTCGATTTCCTCAGTAAAGCTTGGTGAGTGTTTGAATAATGTCTCCAGGTGACGCAATGTCTGAAGGGCTTCCTCTCTTTTCACAACAATGGGCCATTTGTCGGGTCGAAGCCAACGCGTTCTTATGATTTCTTTGTCAGTCTTATCTTACGCTAGGTGACGTCGGGTCTGAGAGCTGCTAAATTTCCACATCAAAGGGCACTTCTGTCAATGTTTATTGAATGCTGTAAAAGTCTGTCTTGGCTGGGGGCGGGGCGGGGGGGGGGGGGGGGTAAGGGTTTGATGGTACCGCCCTTCGAGATAGTATAAGAATATTGTAAAACGAACACGCGGAAGACAAAGACGGTCATTATCGAAACACAGCCACTGACATGATACGTAATCGGTTCAAATTGATCTTGTTAGCTTGACAAAAACAAAGATTTTGTCACATCTTAATATCAGAAATAGTGCTTCATAAACATATCCATTCGCATTATTTTTTTATTTTGCTTCAGTGTTGAAGGCAAATGTGTATGTTTAAGAGTGTCAGAGCCTCTTTTTTTTTTTTTAACTGTTTGCAAAGCATACATTGCAAAAATACTGACATTTGTCAAGAAATTGTAATATTCAAAATAAAATGATTCAATACAGAGGATGAAGGGTTGAGGTTCAAATACCTGTAGCGGCTTAAAGAGCCACTCGCAGTAAAAACGTTTTGTTTTCATTTTATTATAACTTAGTATTTTTAGATTATTATTTTTTTTTTTACAGGTACAAGCTATTGATCGTATGTTCACAGTGGTAGGCTTCAAATCTTGAAATAAAAATGGCGACTTCAATGTGTTCAGTTTTCGTGACGACAACATGAGATGAGCTAGCTAGCTAGCTAGCTAGCTAGCACCGGATTACGAGCTACGTTCGTACAATAAATCTTACCTTCATACTAAAACGTCTTTCTTTCTGCCCACTTGGAGTGCTCTGCGTGTCAACCAACGTTTAAGCTGTTCGGATATTGAACCATGTTGAAATGTTCACGCCTGCGACGTCCTCTCGTTCCAAAAATGACAAATCACAACTTTTACAGATACAAATTTACACTTTTTTCTACAGGTACAAATTTTTTTTTGTACAGGTGCAAATTTGTTTTTACAGATACACATTTTTTTTCCTACAGGTACAAGTTAGTTTTGCACCATATTTACCTCCATAGTTTCCTTTCATTTAGTTGGTCGGTTTTGTTGCGTTTTCACTTTGACCAGCACAGAGCTGGTCAGCGCCTGGCCACGCCCCCGCCCCGTGACGTCACCGCCTTGAGCGCTTACCGGCCAAGTTTCTTCATTTCGCGGACTGCGAAGGACAAGAAAAGAAAAGCAAGCAGAAGAGGAAGCTTTCATTGTCGCGTAAGTGCGCGTGCACGTGCGGTTTGCTTCTCCGACGCAGTTTTATTTGTCGTTGATGCCATCGCGTTAACTTGAACATGGAAAAATTAAAAATAACAGAAGGCCTTCTTGAAAATGCACGAAAGCCAAAATGCGGTGCACGTCTTGTGGAAAGTAGCTTTTCCTCTCAAATACGCAGCTGTTATTTTGCCTTGCCGCCACCTCGCGTTATTTTGCCGTGAGAACGTCAAGTCGAAATTCTGCTCTGCACTTCTTGCAGACTTGCTGGACTTGCAAACATTAGATCAAGTCAATTGAAAATGCAAAATGTGCATTGCACGGCGGAAGACATTTTCAAGTCCTCAATGAGGTCACAGTCGTCGTCATTGAAGATGCTGATCATTTCCAAGGTTCAAATGCAACATTTTCTTCATTTCATGACTGCTTCGATGGTGTTAAAAATAATTCACGCAAGTGACTTGCAGTTGCAACATTCATGATTTTTTGTTGCACAAACCAAAATCATTTTCATTCATGCAGGGTTAACGTTCTTTTAAAAATATGAATGCAACTGACTCAATTTTCTTCCGTTTATTATCATTGCCACTAATATTAATTAGGTATTGCTTTGAATTTCAATCTACTGCAGGTTAAATGTTCCATGTTGATGGTACATGACAGTATTTGTCAACATGTGCAACTTCCCACCTGAGGTCCTTTTGGGTTTTGACATAAGTTAGCAATTCCCGAGGCATGGCGGAATCGTGCCCAAATTGTGATATCTGATTGATTGATTGTTTTGTAGCATTCTTTTTGATGTTTTGTGGAAGTTGTTACTTTCAAGTGAATCTTTTTTTAATGAACAAATTCTTTCTTATCTTAATGTTGCTGCTCACTCGGCCACAGCTGTGCTTTTTGGCCCCCATGCAACTTTGTTGGGGGTGGCAGACGCTCGCTCCCCTCTGAGCAGATGAGATGAGAAGGCGGCGGCGGCGGCGGCGGTCGGGAGTGAAAATTCACATTTTGTTTGTCCTTTTTAGGAAGAAGCGACCTTCAGACTTCCTTCCTCGGTGTTGTCCACGTGTTTTGTTGGAACGGCGAGCATCTCCGACCTTGACTTCACGGTCGCGTCTCCGCCAGCTGCTTTGAAAACGTTCCCACGCTCACTTCCCGTTGTTTTTTTTGTCTTTGCTTTGGCTGACACCAGCAAGTGTTTTTAGAGTTTTAGAAAAGACAAAACAAATGGTCGCCACCGTCGCTAAATAGAGCCGCCATCGAGTTGCGCTTCCACCGCTGACGTGACAAAAAGCTGCTTTTACTTGGATTTTATGTTTTGTTTGGACCTCATCGAGGTCATGGGAGGCGCTGGACTGTGGACGGGATCGTCTTCAGTCCTCACTAAGTTCATCCCACGGGATTTCATCATTTCAGGACTGTCAATGCCACGTAGTCGCCATTGGGAGGAGTCAAGCCACCGGCGGCCATCTTACAGTGCCAATCACGAAGGCCGCCTAACTTGAATACATTGATTTTGTTGCCGTTTTTTTTTTACGTTACTGTGGCAACGCAAGATGGCTGCCCTCTGGCTTCAGCCGTGAAGGTCCTATTGACAGGCCAGTCCGATACAAGTCTGTGGTTGGTCTACGAGAACGGGTCAGCAAGCTTTCCTATCAAAAGATCCATAAAGGAGCCATTTTAGGCCAAATAAACCACCAAAAATGTGGGTGTGGCCGCAAAACTTTTTTCGGATTGTGATGAAGGAAACTGAGCTGCGCCATAAAAATAAAAATATGTAGAGATTGAGATTCATTTTCTTCTAACTTTTGTCTTCCATTTTATTTATTTATTGTCATGACTTTTCTGCCTTGCTGTCAAATTTTATGGAGATTTTGTGGTCATTTTTTGTCTTGCATTTTTGGACATTTTATGACAAATTTGGACTTTTTTTCTGCCTTTTTTGCTCTCAATTTTCTGACTTATGGTAATTTTGGGGATTTCTTCATTTGTTTATGGACATTTTATGGTTATTTTTAGAACGTTTTTCCTTCTGCTTTTTTGATTCAATTCTTTCACATTTTCGGCAAATTCATTCATTTCAGGGTCATTTTCTACTTTTCCTCTTCCTTTTTTTTTGTTTAGACTTTTTCATCTCCATTTCATCTCTTTTTCTGACAAAAAATTGGATTCTGACATTTTTGGACTATTTAATTTAATCATGAATTAATTCAACAAATATTTTATCTAAAGATAAAAACGATATGTCCAAAAAATCATTTCTCAAATTTTTACAGACGTAATGTAAACAATATCGTTTCGATCAGCCTTCAATGTGGTCATTTTGCACAAGGTTTGCTCGTGAGGAACGATACATCACGTACGTCGTTGACAAATGAAAAGCCGAGTTCGATCCCGCCACAAATTTCCACTTGTTTTAATTGGGATGCAAATCAGTTGAAACGTGTTCAACCATTACTGTTAAAGGGACGCAGGATTCATCGAACCATTTTCAGCAGTAAGAAGATCCTATTTTGTCTAGAATTATTGTGCTCACGTTTAAAAAGACATTTGGTGACTTGCTGTCGACCGAAGATGACATCACGTGCGCTCAGATGACGGTTCGCTTTGCTAAAAACAGGTCGTCCTATTTTTTTAATATTGCTTTTTATTTCCACCCGTATTTATGAATGAATTTATTGTATGGCGGTTTAGGTCGTCCATAAGTCAAAGGATGCTTGTGCGTCCCAGCGAGCCAATCCGAGGTCTTGTGGCAAAACAGCTGCTGGTGTTTTGGCTGTCGCGTCCTGCGGAACGAGGACGTCTTTGGAGGCCCCAGCAGACAATTTCAAAACATCCTTGTCTGTTTGGAGAGAGCGTTCCCACTTTTGGCAGAAATGGCTTCTTGGACCATCAGCCCTCCCTCGCCACATTTTTGACCCCTCCCTCTTTTTGGCGGATTTTGGAACGCTCGCTGATGAGTTTGCTTCTCAGCGTTTGGTCTGTTGTTTGTCTTCTAAGTTTGCTTGTTGGTGAGGTGCCGGTCCGCCGGTCTGCCGGTCTGCCAGACCTGCCGGTCCGCCGGTCTGCCGGTCCGCCGGTCTGCCGGTCCGCCGGTCTGCCGGTCTGCCAGACCTGCCGGTCCGCCGGTCCGCCGGTCTGCCAGACCTGCCGGTCCGCCGGTCTGCCGGTCTGCTGGCGACCCTCGGGCCCTCCTGAGGTCCTTTTGGGTTTTGTATAAGTTAGCAATTCCCGAGGCATGGCGGAATCGTGCCCAAATTGTGATATCTGATTGATTGATTGTTTTGTAGCATTCTTTTTGAGTCCGAATTTTTTCCCCCGGAAACCACCAAGCAAGTGTTGATGTTTTGTGGAAGTTGTTACTTTCAAGTGAATCTTTTTCACAGCCGGCTGCCTTTTTTTAATGAACAAATTCTTTCTTATCTTAATGTTGCTGCTCACTCACTGATGTTCTTCTGAGTTTGCTTCCCAGCGTTTTGTTTGTCCTTTTTAGGAAGAAGCGACCTTCAGACTTCCTTCCTCGGTGTTGTCCACGTGTTTTGTTGTAACGGCTTTAACCCATTAAGGTCTAAAGCGCTTCGCAAACATGCCTCTAAAAATGAAGTCACCCCCGAAAACCTGAAGTTTTCTTGGAAATTCAACAATATTCAAAAGAATTGATATCTCAACTCCTGAAACAGAATTCAAATGAACATTTCACAGCTTACACCTGCGGCGTTCACACAAACCTAAGATTATTATTATAAACCTTCAATATATATATTTTTTTAAATCTACAAGCAGATGTCGCATCTGCGGGTATGTAACTTCAAATATATTTACCTTCAAAACTGGAGCGCAGTCGTAATAACTTTGGGGATCAATATTAATTATTGGTCGTCCGTTCCGTTACAAAGCCGTCCAAATGTTCCGCATCCTCATCGTCTACAAACAGTTTGTCACTGTCGACTCGTTACACTGATTGGAATTCTGTAAAAATCAAACCTTCGAAGGAACTGTTCGCCGATCTCCAGCCTGTTTTCGGATAACCAACATTCTCACTACCCGAAAGAAAACGAACACGCGAAGAAAAAGATTATTTTCTTCAACAAACGACATGATGGAATGTTCCTCCACTGAGAGTGCTGATAGTTTGCCACGTTTGGACCTCTGATGGGCACTCCAAAGTGTCCACCTTGAGGCAAAATTCAATCAATCAAATAAACTGAGGAAGAAGATGGAAAAGAATAAAATGATGTAGTGTTTGCGTGTTTTGGACCTTTTGACGGGTGCTCAGTTGTGTCGTCAGAGACCCAAAATCGTTGATCAGAAGAAGATGAAATGATGGAATGTTCCTATCCTCACTGATTGTGTCACCTGTTTGGACCTCTTTCAGGGACCTTGCCTCCATTCAGCTCAGCTGGGGACACGATGCAGGCATGTGCGCAGATGGGCGCGCCCGCGTGGGAAGCCTCAGCAGACAGAATGTGGAACCATCCCAGCGCAAAGAACCTGTCCCAGTACCAGACAGGCGGCGGTACCAATTGGCCAACGTCATTTCCCGGTCAAGACGGCATATGCTACCAGAATGTGTCGCGTGTCTCTCAGGCCAGCTTCTCCGCTGTTCCACAAGGTGGAAACTATGGACATCAGTCCGTCTCCTCAAGAGTTTGTAATTACAACATGGGCCAGAAATCGTCTGCGTGGAACACGGGAGCCTCTACCTGCACTCAGAGAGACATTGCGGCCTACCAAAACCCTTCCTCTACAGCGTGGGGGCCATCAGGAGCGGTTCACGGCCACTATGTTGTACCTGAGCACCACAAGTACACGAGTAGATTCTACCAGAAGTCATCACCACCACCACCACCATATTCACACAGCCACATCACAAGCGGGCTGAGTATTCCTGGTGCCAACACCAATCAGACTCATTTGCAACAACCAGACACAAGGTCCAGATTGCAGAACGCTTTGGAGTTTCAAGCCAGACACGTTTTCCAAGAAACACAATGGCAGATTTCAAGACTTGGCACTCAATCAATAGAGACGCAAGCAAGGGCAGAAGCAAGAATGCCAGAGAGGGCGCCAACGAGTACGCAAATTAGGATCCCAGAGAGGACACAAACAAGAATGCCAGAGAGGGCGCCAACGAGTACGCAAGTTTGGTTGCCAGAGAGGATGCCAAACAGGAAGCGAATCCCTCAACACTTTCCGTATTCATCACTTCACACGGCATGGGCACCGGAACAACTTCAGACCGTCTGTGCCGCAATTCCGGAAGCAGCGCATGCTCCCGGAGACTCGACACATCTAAGCAATCCGGACAACGGAAGCCACTCCCAGCACCAGACGCCAACAGAAGATATTCCGCAGCCACAAAATCTTGAAGCACTTGAACCCCTCTCCACCGCCCCCTCATCACCGAGTTGCTCAGCTCAGCCCACGGTGGCCATCATGCCACCTGTGGCGGAGGGAAGTCCAGAGCTCCCTGGCCGGCTTCTGGCAGCTGCACGTGGTCCTTCTGGTCAAAGTTGCACTGGCCGCAAGGACCCATGTGCAGGTGACGCAAGGGGTCAGACAGCGATTAGGAAACAGCAGCAACACAATGTTCCTCAATCTTTCCAGCCGGAAGAGCCTGAAAGCCGAGAAGTGGACCAAAGTGAGCGGCCAGACACTGTTCAACTCAAGTCTCTCTTAACGCGAAAGTGGACTCAAGAAGACTTAGCGGTACTTGTCAGGAACACCCATCAAGCCCAGATGAAGTCTCCCGGGTCTTCAGTCCTGTTTAATTGGGAAAATGTCATCTCCATGTTCTGGAAAGATCCAACAAAACTGCTGGACATCTTCAGGGTGGGTTTGTACGAAAACGTCAAAATTGAGGCTTTTACATTTTGCAATGAGCACTTGAGTCTGGACTCTGCGGTGCTGTCAGAAGCCACGTGCGACTTGAACCTCAGCGGCCTTCAGGTGCTTCAAGATGGCGAGGTCTACTCCGAACCACCGTACTCGTCATTCTGGCGGAACATCAACCCACAGCTTGATGACATCGATAAAGAGTTTGGCCCGGAGAGGAACTTACTGCATCACACACGACTTCCAGGTCCACATTCGCCCTCTGCAGGCGTGGCAGCTGAGGCTCCTTCACCAGAGACCGAAGCCACCTCCTTGGAAGAAGAGCCACAAGAACAGAAAGAAGAAAGAGAACAAAAAGTGCAACATGCACAAGGGCCAGAGTTGGACTCGGTTGCATTTGTGCCTCCCAGTGAAGATCCAGATGACGTGTATTCGTTCGTCATTACAGTTCTGCCCGTAGACCAGGCCAAAGCCGTCCACGACAGTGTACATCACACAGAAGCAGCTCCTACCAAGGAGAACCCGAAAGGCTCCGCCGAGACTGAAACTAGCGTCGACAAAGGTCACGACAAACGAGAGACGATGGACCAGTTTGGCACCGAGTTGGAGTCTTTCTTTGAACGCTGGAATGACATCCATTCTGGTTCAGTTCTTTTCGAAAACCAAGACGCAGCCGAGGGAATCAGGTGGGCAGATATTGACTTCTCCCTCAGCGGGGATGTCGACAACCAGTCCAGGGATTCCGATCGATGCGAGGATGCTCCTCCGCGGACGCAACAAAAGGATGATCAAGAGATGGGAAATTGTGCCGCACCAGATGACCAAGAGCCGGGAAATGTTATCCAACAGGAAGAGGAGCAAGAGATGGCAAATGTCTACCAAGAAGAAGATGACAGAGAGTTGGTTAACGTCTCCCAAAAAGATGACCAACGGTCGATAAAAGTTGCCCAAGAAGATGAGCAAGTCATTTCAAATGTTGCCCAACTGGATGACCACGAGACGGGAAAGGTGACCCAAAAAGATGGCAACCAAGAGACGGCAATTGTCTCACTACAGAAATATGTCCAAGAGATGGAAAATGTCTCCCAGCCAGTCTTAATTTTGCCATCCAAAGTTTCTCCTCCACCTAAAATGCGGACATTACAGGATAGTCGGCGTCATGTGGAAGCGATCTCCTCTAAACTACGCCAAGACCAGAAGCCGCTCTGTCTTGCCAACGAATGTTCCGAGGCCCTGAAGAAAAAGTACAAGAAAAGCAAGCAGTCCGGCATCAGCGTTCCCTGCCTGAGGAAGTTGAAAATCAAGCGCGGCCGCCAGGATGGAAGCAAACGGCCGATTAGCAAAGAAGTTCTGCGGCCAAAGCGCAAGCTGCCGGTGCAGCTGGCGCTCTTCGGTTCGGCCGCACGCAAGCGCAACCACGCCGCGGCACATCACGCGCCGCAGATCCTCAGCGTGAGGCCCAAAGGCAGAAGTTCCATCAAGCAGAGGATCTACCAAGAGTGGCGTCAACCTCCGGCCAGGATAGACGGCAAAACCAAAACCAAAGTCAAATTCCACAAGAAGTCTTACGCGGACATGGCCCGGAAAGAGCCGCCTTTGCCCACCTTGGTATTCAGGAAAGACAACGGCAGAGTGTCCTTGACCCTGAACAAAAGAAAGTCCAGACTGGACGGACCCAAGAAGGATGCCGGGGCCCTCAAACAAGCTGCTGATGTTCTGCTGAAGACCGCCAATGAGTATTATTGCGGTAAGTTGAGGGGAACGTTCAAAGCCAGCGCCGTTGAACAATAAAACATGGAGGCGGTCCTAAGTAAGTCATTTGCAGGACTTTTTAGCGTTCATGTTTCGAGCAAGTCGCAGCGTCCTTTTTTTTTTTCCTTCGTCAAGTCATTCAGTCTTGCTCTGGCGCAACACATTTTTATACATACGTTAGTTACTTTGCTCTCAGTAGCGATACTTGTGCGAGTTAGACGTGCTCGCACATTTACTGGTCCCAAACCAGTTTGTGTATTGTTTTCTCAAATGATGTTCACGTTTGACCAGTTAGCAAAAAAAAAAAAAAGTTTCTGTAACAAATGGTTGGGAAAAGAAGAAACAGGTGAGACGTGCCAAGTTATGTGGTTCAAGTCTAAGGCCTGGTGCACGCACACACATACAGGATTTTTCAAAGCTAAGGAGATTTGTTTTTTAATACAGACCCAACATTAAAACAAAAAAATGGTTCGGGGCCTGTGGGCCGCCGGGGT
Source organism: Leptonotus elevatus (assembly GCF_054856555.1). NCBI lineage: Eukaryota > Metazoa > Chordata > Actinopteri > Syngnathiformes > Syngnathidae > Leptonotus > Leptonotus elevatus. The sequence goes on along the minus strand of NC_141239.1, from coordinate 557,987 downwards.
GCCCGGTGGTTCCCTCTCACCTCCCCCTTCCTCCCCCTTGCTGCCTCTCCCTCCTCGCCTCTCCCCGCCCGTCCTCCGCCTCCCTGTCCCTTCTCCCTCGTCACCCTTCCTCCTCCTCTCCCCCTCTCTCTGCGTCCCTGCCGCTGCCCCCTGCCCTTCTTGTCGTCCCCTTCCCTCCTCCCTTCCCCCTCCCCGGTACGCCTTCCTTCCCCTCCCCTGGGCCGGGGGCTCCATCCATGGCCCGGGTCTCGGTGCTACGGGGGCCGGCGGGGGTGGCTGGGGTTTGATGTCGTGCCCGCCCCGCTCCAGTGGGCGTCCTGGCACCTCGGGCGGGACCCAGTATCCGGGGGGCGAGCCCTATCGCCCCGCCGGACGGGTCCCATATGCCCGCCGGGGTCCTGGTGGAGTGGGTGGGGGCTTGGTGGGCCGGTGCGCCTCCTGCCCCCGCCCGGTTGGGGAGGGCCCCGCTGGTCACTCCTCTTAACTCACTACACTAGGTTTGCACAATACACTTTTATAGACATATAGGGCACATAACACACTTTGGGGGGGTGGGGTAAAAAAAAAAGAAAAGAAAAAGGTCATTTTTGTTTTTGCTCGGACAATCTCAACTCCGAATAACAAGTCTAGAATCCAGTCCTCCGAGGCAGAACTCTCACACGCCTGCTCGTGATCTCACCGTCACCAAGACCAGCAGACGCTTCTCCGGGTATGCGCCGATAGTTGCCGGGCACGACGACACGTTGTGTTTAATTGAGTGCCGCCTCCTTGTCGGTCAGCAAGGCGGCTCCCTTGATTGGCTCCGCTCGGTTCTGTCGCAGATCGCGGGTTCAAATCGCTTGACAGCCGTCTGCTTTCCCGCACATGGAAAGATTCGGGGTCGTAAATATGAAACATATTTCATATTTGAAATTGACTCAAAAACACAACATTGTTTCAAACTGGCAGAGCAGAAAATGGCCGGCATGGCTCAGTGGTCGTTTCCCCATCCCTAAGGTTGTGGGTTCGATCCGATGTCCAAGTGTCCTTGAGCAAGACACTGAACCCGATTTGCTCCCAGTGGACCTGGCAGCGCTCTGCGTGGCAGCCGTTGCCCATTAATGTGTGTGTGTGTGTGTGTGTGAGACATTGTAAAGCACTTTGGGCAGCATTTGGTGTCGATAAAAGCGCTATAAAAAAAGCAGCCCATTTACCCAAATGCAAACTTAACAAATGCATCTTCGGCCTCCTCCCGATGTTCTAATGTTGTCCTTCTTTTTGCCACCAGACAAACTTCACCGGACGACCGAAAGACCGCCGTGGGACCACCACCTTCGCTTGGTTGCCATGGGAACGTTGCCTGGAACAACAGCAGCCACCATCGCAACGGGTAACGATGTGTGACCCGCTCCGGCAAATTGGTCCACAAGTCGCATATTGAGCAAAATAGAGTGGGAGGTCCATCATGGCAATTTTGAGATTTCTCCAAAAATGGCCTCCTTGAGGTCTCCATTTTCATTTCCCAGCTGCACAAAAGTTAAAATTGTAGTTGAAATGTATGAAAATACTAGGGATAGACCGATAATCGGCCCGGCAGATCATCGGCGCCAATATTCAGCATTTTATTTTAGTTTTGCTTTGATGGTCGATATATTAAAAACTGTTATTTTTGCTCCAATGGCCGCTTTTCTCGTCCGTCTGCTCTGAGTCAGCGGCTGTTGACTCCCTGCAGCATTGGCCCGCCCACAGCACCCTCTGATTGGTTGCTCGTGCAGCGCTAACAGCCCAAAAGCAGCAATAAGCGACTAATAGCCCGCATGCTAACGGCTAGCTCGCGGATTAACGGCTATTAGCTGAGCCGCAGGCTACCTTTTAGCGGCTATTTGGGAGTTATCCTGGGGTTAGCGTGTGGGTGAATGGTTCGAATAACAGTTAGCCCGCGAATTAGTGGCTATTTTGGACTTGGCATGGGAGCTGATGTTGCAAATCACAAAAGCTGTTTCATAAACATGTGCTTGAAGGCATTTAAGCAGTCAAGTGCTGGAGTTTTTATTCTTATTTTATTATTAAAAATGTTGACACCAACTTTTTTTTTCTTTCTGCAAATGTATATCGGTTATCGGCCTCCCTGACTACCGATAATCGGTATCGGCCCTGAAAAAAGCATATCGTCTATCTCTAGAAAATACGCAATTATTAGGACAAGTGCATCGTTTGCCAACGTGTTTTTAGCCGACTTTAGTTAGCGACGCATGTCGGAAACCTGCCCGAAGGACCGAGTTCCTCGTGTGACACGAACACCTAAATGGACATAGCAACCTATAAAAGTCCAAATACAGCCATCATGTAACGCCATAACGCCACACACTCGGACAAGTGGCAAACTTGTCAAATGCCGTGTATGGGATCATGTAGGCCGATCTATTCATGTATTGTAAATTAAATTACTACATCATGAAATGATACGATAATTATCACGATATTGTACCAAAAAAAAAAATCGCAAAAAAAATACTAAAAATATAAAATACTAAATATATATATATATATATATATATATATATATATATATTTTTTTTTTTTTTTTTTATTTTTTTTTACAAATTTGTAACTTTTTGGGGGGTATTTAGTAGTTTTTAGTATTTTTGGGGGGTATTTAGTAGTTTTTAGTATATATATATATATATACTAAAAACTACTAAATACCCCCCAAAAAGTTACAAATTTGTAAAAAAGAAGGAAAAAAAAGCTCATACTAAAAACCGGTTGTTTTTGTACATAACAGCAATGCATATAAACAACCTCCAATTTCTATTAAGTCTTATTATTGAGGCACTTATTTGCCGATGCTCGCAGACGTTGACTTTGTCCACATATTGACTCGATTCACAAGCATATTACGTTAACCATTAGCGTGGACCAAAACATGCCTGGTGAAAATTCAACTGCACTTAAAAACGAGCCATTAGAGGAAGTGGACATCAACGTGACTTTTTGAACAGATGCGCTAACCTTGCCAGCAAAATGAATTCTGCCGATATTTGTGAGTTCACATCTTGTACCGTTCTCGCTGATACGTTTGCAGCCGCTGTTTTTTTTCCATCGGACCAATCAGGCGTTGTTTCGGCATTTTCATCCGTTACCTTGATTGGTCAAAAGAAATGCGCAACGATGCCGCATCATCCAATCAGCTGGAAGTATTGTACAGCAAGCCCCGCCTTTCCCGAACAGGCCTGCCTCGTGAAGCACCAGATTGAGAACGTGAGGAAATCCCTCGAAGGAATGGCGAGGTTACGGATGTGCCGCTTTTAATATCGCCGATATTTAATACGACGACGACAATATTGCGGCAGTTTTAATATCCCGAAATTATCATCGTTGCATTCCTCGCCGACGCGTCACGAATGAAACATCTGCATTGAGTCGCAGAAAATCACCACAAAATCTGATGCTCTTTTAAGTGGGATGAAATTGCAATGAAATATAAATAGAATATACGGCGTGGTGGGCGTGGCTCGGGGTGTCGAGATGGTCGCCCAGTAACCAGAAGGCCGGCCGTTCGATCCCCATTATCTGTCGGCGGGTCCTTGAGCAAGGCACTTGGCACGCCGATGTGTTGCTCCTCACACCGGCGTATGGAAGGCGCCAATGCCTGGCGGTGGTGGGAGGGGCCGTAGGCGCACGCCGGCAGCCACGCGTCCTCGCGTCAGCCTGCCTTCCCGCCACCGCGGTGTCGATGTGCACGAATAATGTCTCCGTTCCATCGTGAAGCGTCTTTGAGTGTCTAGAAAAGCGCTCTATAAATGCCATGTATTATTATTATTATTATTATTATTATTATTAACGCGATGGTCATTCCAAAGCGAGTCTCCTTGCAGCCCGCCCCAAAATGCACGCAGCGCATATTTGGACTGACTTGTGCTCCAACGTATTACCGTCACGGGTTCATTTAAAAAAAAGGGGGAAAATGACGGCGCCGTCGAAAAACGTCAGATTTTATTTCCACCAACTCAGCATCAAAATGTGAAAAAGATGAAAGTGCAAAAACAATATTTCCAAGCTCCATTTGTCATGTTTCCAAGTTGCTATGGTTACCGTCCCATTTGGCTGAGCACTCTTTACAAATGAAATCAGATCCCTCAAAACACGCCTTAGCCCCGCCCCCCGGGAAAAGCATTTAGCCAATGATGGGGTATAATACAAAAAGGGACCAAGAATAACTAAAGCAGGTAAATAAATCATACCTGCAACGTATATTAACCGTAACAAAAATCCTCCATTCGCAACCAGTAACCGATTCTCCCACAAAGTCATTACAAAATAAACCAAACTACTTTTGTGCTATCGTCCGAAGTCATGTGACACGTCAAAAAGCACGAAAGCACGACGAGCTAACAAATACACGCACACACGCACGCACGCACATACTCACCCACACACACACACACACAAAAAAAAAATAATAATTTAAAAAATAAATAAATAAATAAAGAGCAATGATGATGACATTTCCGATTGAACAATACTGAGCTCTTTATAAGAAAAAAAAATAAAAAAGCACGATTTAAGCGCGAATCGGGAAGCGCTTCCGTTGGCTCTTGTGTTCGATGTCCAACGACTCGGCAGAACGCAGGTGAGCGTTTTGCGCTGCGTGTCGCGCGTTGGGCGTCGGCCAACAACGGAGAAGAAGGCGGGAGTGCGGGCGGCGGGTGAGCACGTCGTGGGAGCGTCCAAATACGGGAGGGATTTGTGCGGAACCGTTTCGGCGGAGTCGCTGGCGCTTCGTCACAATTGCGTTGAGGGGGGAAAAAACAACATATATATATTTTATTTTTTAACAACTGTTGAAGCATCAAAACATTTTCATATTCTTTAGGTGACGACATCCATAAACTTGTCACAGACCAAATGGCAAAATAAAAGAACGTTTTAATTGACACAAAATGATGAAATCGAATTTGCCACTATTGTGACTTCATTTAAACCAGGAAATTCCACAAGGACGACCAATTCAAGAACCGCATTTTTGTCCGATGCCTCAGAAATGAATTGTGAGCTGAACGTGATCTTCAAAGTTGAGGCTGATTTCTTTTGTTGAGGTCAAACTTGCAAAACTTGCCAAAGGGTTCAAATGTCGGACGATGGCCTTTACCTGCCATTGGAAACGACTTCCCGCTGATATTTTTAACGGCTCCTGAAAATGTCAGGTTCATATCTTTTTCCGAAGCTACTGGTTGCGATGGACATTTGAAAGATGCACGTTGCAAAACTCGAAACCCGTTTTTCTCAAAAACTGCTGTCGCTTTGTCTATTTTTGAGGAACGTCCATGCAAGGAAAATTGCCAGTCACCCTCAATTGTATTTATTTTTGTTCTCCTTTCATCACACGTTTCACTCTTGGAAATATGTGCGAGGTGAAACCTGGGGGGGTTGAGCTGAGAGATAAGCCCCCCCCCCCGCACCCCCCCCTCCCTCCTGTTTCACCCTGTGACTTCTACCCTTTTGAGGTCAACCGTCGGCCATGTCCCCAGAATGTTCATGTTTACTTTTCACCCGCCAGAACCACGAGTTTATTGTACCAAAGTGTCTTATCGGGGGCTCCGTCCTCTCCCCTGTCGAGTTGGGGGGGGGGGGGGGGTTAACACGACCGCTAAACCATAGCAGATGTTCAAGTGAACCCCGATGGTCGCAGTCCAGCGTTCTTGAAAGTTACATGTGACCACAGCGCCCTCAAGTGGGGACGGTCGAAACTGCCCTCTCGTGGAACGCCGATGACCCACAAAGCAATCTGACACATTTTCACCTAAAAAAAACGAATTCATCACATTCAAGTGAACGTTCGCACGACTGAATGTTGTATGTTTTTGTTTGTGTTTGGAAAAGAACGTCAACCTCGAGAGAGTTTTTAGTTACTCCGCAAAGAACGAAATGACGTCGCGCCGCAGGATTCGTCGAGATGTGCGACGATGACGTGTTTTGCCTGGAAGAACTCGGCTTGCCAGCCTGACCAAATTTTCATTATTAGTTATTAATTCTTTAAATCATTTGGAATTTAAGAAGTCTTTGGCATGTCGCTGGTGCAACTTCCATTTCCAACATTTCACATATTTGGCAAGTCAAACCTTTCCTTTCTACCTCGTTAAATTGTCCCTTTCTTGTTTCCGTTAGTTCACTTTTATTTTTATTTTTTTTCACCGTATGATAGTTCGGTAGACGGCGTTGTGATTCTGTATGTGCGACCGAAGTGAATAAATCGAAAATCGAGTTCAGTCTCAATCGTGCTTGTGTCCGAGTGGATTTTAAATTATTTTAGTGATACAAAGAAGCACAAACTTTGAATGCGGCGACTTCAGATTATGAATAAATAAACCAGAATTTGGATTGTATTCGTTCCCCTTTAAGCGGTTGGGGAAATGGCGACTTCCATCAAATGACTAATTGGTCCAAAAGACAACATCAATTATCGCTACGTATATCATTCTTAAGGCAATGAAGTGTAGAATTTGAATATATTAATAACCCAATTTTGATTTCATTTTTTTTGATACACGAGGACCTTTTTGTCACATTTGTTTTCAAGCTTTCCATATTTAACCCGCCGTCGTCATCACAATTTGTTTTTGTTTTGTCCGCAGGCTCGATTTGACGCCATCCGAGCAGCAGCCGGCAAATTTTTTTTTTTGTCCCGTGAAGACGACAAAATAAAGCAAATGCTGACATTCCTCCGCTCGAGCATGTTGGAAGTTTTTCTCTTTGAAGATTATTTCCTTTGAATTAAAGTCCATTTTTTCATCAATCTTGGAATTGTTTGACCTCACGCATTCTTCCGTCGTGCTGCGGCTTTTGTTTCCGCTCTCGTTCGTCATCATCGTGTCCATCATTGTGTCAAAGGGATTCTCCTTGACAAAACCACAATCACTCTTTGAGCACCGTTGACAGGAAATGACGTCATCAAGAACCCTCCCGAGGATGCAATTGCAGTCAAGGACGTTTTTGACGGGAATGGACATAAAAACAAGAATCCTAACGAGTCATGCCAATGACGGTCATTTCCGTCGACGACTTTTTTTTTTTTTATTGCAACAGAAAAGGCTTGGACAGCTCTGGTTTCATCATCGCGCTGGAATATAAGAAAGTAAACATGAACGATGACCAGCATTATGTCACTTTTGGATGAGATCACCGTGCATCCAAAAAAATGGAGACCCGTGACAACATGGCGGATTTTAGGAAATCGAACATTGTGAGTTAATGGACAAAGAGTTTCAAAAAAGAGAAAAGATGATGGAGATGATTTCGATTTGAAAAAATAGACGCAATGGCGAAATGTATGTACACACAGGTGGCAAAATACGAGTGCTGCTTATTAGTGTGCAAATAGTTGGCAAAGTTTGGTCAAATTCTTCCACTGGTGATTGCTTTGAAAATGCATTGTTTCGTCTTGAAAATCACATTTTCATTGTTATGGAACAAAAGGACTGTTCCGGTGCTTGAGGTAATAATAATAATAATAATAACTAGAGCTGCTGGCAGCCATAAAGGGCCCTCGCGGCCCGGCCCACTTTGGGGTACCGGCACGTTGGGGTGGTGGCACATTGGAAGCAGAATTTCTTTTAAAATGGCGTAATAAACCTTCACATATGAAAAAAAATAAAAAATGATGGCAGGTGCGATGATAAGACCCTCAAAAATAGGCGTCCTTTTTAATATTTTTGCCAATGAGTTTCCACCATTGGCATTATTTTAAAGTACATATTATATAAATATCAGTCCACATTGTGACGTCATCAGAATCGGAATGCTGGGCAGAGCTTCGACTCGTGTTTGTTTCTTTATTCTCCTCCACTTCCAACAAGGTAACAAGCTCGCCATCGTCATCATAAATCATTTTTTCAGATGTCATTAAAAAAAAAAGTGAATTCATTGTGTGCTTGTTTGTGCCACTCAAGTGTCACCGCCGGGCGGCGCCAGCCGTGCCGGCCCAGACCGCGCCACGCGCAGGACGCCAACCGCAACACGTCCGGCCAGAACGGGGACGAGGGCGGGAGCGCCATCGGGGACGCCAGCGCCAACAACAACCAGAAGAAGAACATCAACAAGAACCGGATCCAGAAAAGCAACAGGAGAAACATCAGGAACAGGAACAGGTACACGGAGAAAAACAAGCACAAAAACAACAGGGACAGGAAGAACAGGAACACACGCAAAGTTGGGATCTGAGGATTTGGGATTCTGAGCCAGAAGAGTGCCGAGTTTTAGGAAAGCACGGGACATGCTTTCGTCCCGTCAACTTCACTGACGTCGACCGGTTTGAGAAAACGCGTGAAGAAATCAACACGTTGTTGCTTGCGTGGCTCCGGTCGGAGAGACGCGGTCGCCCGCTAACCGCGAGGTCGACTGTTGGATCCGCGCTCTCCTCCAAGTCATGTGCCGGCGTGTCATCGGGCAAGGCACTTGACGCCCAATAATCGCCTCCGGTGCCACGAGCGTCTGAAAGGTGCCAATGTTTTGGCGGTGGTCGGCGAAGGGCCGACTTAAGTCGCTTCCCGCCACCAGAGTGTGAACGTGTGAGCGCACCAATAAAGTCTTCACGAGCGTGAAGCGCTATTTGAATCTGATCCGTTATTATGAAGTTATTTATTTATTATTGACATTTCGTTATTCCGCTTAAGGTACAGATTTATGTGTAATAAATAATGAAAGTGTTGGAAAACAATCTTTGTCTTTGTTGGTTTTGTTGCGCGGGTTCACAGAAGCGCAGCCGTTGCTCGCAAGCAGAACTCCCAATAAATGTTGAAGGGGCGGAGCCACAGTTTCCAGCAAACAGTTCAACCAAAGTGGACCGGAACGCACAGAGATCAAGTCAAGGACACGATTCAGACACAAAACAAAAGCCCATTTGAGGTACTCTCTTGAAAAAGTTTTACAACTAACACCCCCTCCCCACCCCCCCAGCCAAGACAGACACCCCCCAGCATTCTATCGTGAGACAAATGGCCCTCCGATGTGAAAATAGAGGAGGAGGTTTCGGACCGGACATTCCTTAATATAAGATAAGACTTCAACCGCAGACAAACGGCCCATTGGCGGGAAAATAGAGGAGGTTATGCAGTTTTTGACTGCACCGGGCAGAAATTGATTGATTGAACACTCATGGCGAGGATACGTTCGCAAAACAAAGCTCTACTGAGGACATTAAAACAGTTACGACTGAATTTAAAAAAGTTATAATTCAATCTAAACAGTTATAACTAAATCTGGGCAGAAGACGCTCAACTAAAGCGAGAAATGCTATTACGGTCATCAGTGTTAGATTATTAACATTGTTTTTCTGTTTCAATTGATATTTTTTAAATTGTTTTTGATATTAGTTAGAGATGTTACAACTGTTCTCCATATGTTAGTTAATCTGTAGTCTTTTGTTCTTATCCTGGGGAAGTAAAGTTTCTGATTCAATCTAAATGAGGGGATGTCTGTAAATGCAAATCAGAGGTCTGTCCATAAAAGTTCCTGGTGCGAGGAAGCGCCGGGGGGCCAATTGTTTACCCACATCTGGAGTGGACTAAGAGAGGAACTGAAGTAAGATTATCAAGTTGTGTATTTCACTCTGCTGACAGGACAAGATGTTGAAAACTGTTTTTGCATAAGTAAGGGAGTGCGGAAAGAGGGGGGGGGGGGGGGGCACACTTCCAGACCAGATGCTGTTTGAGCAAGGTTCTAAAGTGACTTCAGAATTCTGAATAAAAGCCGGCAAAACTTGTCACAGATTTCAACTTTTGAGTTTTATTTTGAACACGCAGAAATCAAAGAAACGATTTCCAACATCGGCCACAAGTTGCTTCCTTTCAAAATGTTGCTTCGTCACTGCTGTGATGCCATGAAATTAAAAAGGCAGGTTTACCTCGTATTTTGGGTCAAATGCGCCTGAAGTTTTTAGGTTCTGCTGCTCACACGGGTTAGCCATGACACTCCACTACCCACAATGCATTTGTTTCCACCCCGGATGATCACTACTGCGCATGCGCCGTCACAGACGTGGCGTCCAGCCCCGGGAAAAGTGCGAGACGAGGCAGTTTTTGATCGAAAAACAGAGCGCCAAATAAATAAATACATAAATAAACGACTTGACCGTTGACGTCGTCGTGACTAGTCGACTAATCTAGTATTTATTTGAATATTATTATTCTTGATAAAATAACATTTGATCAATTATTAGCTATAAAGAAGACCTCTACAGCGCCATCTGGTGCATTTGCCATCTATGTCAGTGAACTTGGAAAGTGAATTATTGCAACTTAATGTCGTGTTTTAAATTGAAGGTCTTCTATTTGATTTGAAATGCAGAATGGCTGTTCGACAATCACGCCAAGATGGCTGTGCCTTCCTTTTACTTTGAAAAGGTGATGTAAGTGACGTCAGCGAGGCGGATGTTTGGTACAGCGTCGAAAAGAAAGATGGCGGCGACACGGGATGGAGTGGTTCGTCTGCTGGTGCAACTCGAGCGCGCCGCGTAAGTACGAACCAAACTTAAACGTACGAACGCGAGCGGGCGGTGCCAACGACGCGTGACGTGTACAATCGCTTTTCTGACCACTGTTGACCTCCCGTGACCTTCACGTCATTTCAAGTAGTCAACTTTAATGAAGGTTAAATATCGATCACATACAACGTGTGCGTGTGCGCGCCTGCGTGCGTCTGCTGTCACCATGGAAACGCGCTGCAAAACTGGAAGACTTTTTAAAAGCATGCCGCATTCAGCGTTGCTTGTCAGTTGCTAGTGATTGATTGACGTCTCTATGGCAACACGTGCGTCATCATGTTGCGCGTGTCTGTGTGTGCGTGCGTGCGTGCAGGTGCAGGTGTCCTGCTCACTCCAACACTTTCCATCAAGGTAAGCCTGTGTATTGATCGTCTTGAGTGAGAGAATATTTCTCTCACGTGTTGATCCTAAATCAATGACTGAACATTTGAAATAATCATTGTCAAGGTGTGTTACAAAAGAGAAAAATAAGAGCTGTACTCACCGACTTGTTCATGAGACGGCGCGCCGCCATGTCGATTTGTCTCGATTCCGACGCCGTGGCTGAAAAATGAAAGTCATGCGTCCACATTTCAAGCACGTTCTCGAAATATTGACGGCAATCCATTGACGATCGATCGATGATGGCCAGCAGAGGTGGGCATCGTCATTGACTGGAATTGATGATTGATGGAAGTGCCCACCTTTTGCCGTGCGCTTCGGTGAATACTTGATCATGCGTGAAGCAGGATTATTTCCTTCCTTCTTGATCCGCGTATTTTTGTGAGGCTTCGCATTATCAAGCGTTCGCTAAAAGTCAAAAGGTGGGCACTTCCATCAATCATCAATTCCAGTCAATGACGATGCGCACCGCTGCGTGCCAACAAACCGCCGCCTCGGACCGACGTCATTTGGTGGCGCTTTTTTTATCGGCCGCCAGCAGATGATGTCACTTCCAGTCGGCACAAATTTAGGAAGTGGATCCGTTTGAAATCCAGCCCAAAGGCTGACCCATTCCATCACTTGACCAAGATGGAAACTTTGCTGCCTTTGCTCTTGTAAAGGTCAAATGTCGTTTGTTTGGTTTGTGTGCAGCGGCGCCGTGCAGCGAACGCAAGACGGACTACGCCTTTGAGGTGACGCGCTCAAAATGAAAATCACGCGAGCTTCAGCTTGAGAAAAAAAGTCCCTGGTGTTGTTGTGGTTGCAGATGGCGAGTTCCAACATCCGATACGGAGAAGGAGTCAGCAGGGAAATCGGCATGGTAACAATCAATCAATCGATTGATTTTTCAGCATTCATTTCAACTTTGTAACACGCCTTCAACTGTTGCTAAACAATTTCTCCACCGTTTCAAAGAAGAAAAACAGCAGAATTATTCTTACAGCTGCAAAAAAAAGAGAAATTGCCATTTTTCACCATTTCTGCCTCGTTTCGTTGCAAAAGGTTAGCAACAAAAGCACAACATCTCGGAATCTCCTCTTTTTTATTCAAAAGTCAAACTTTTTCACTTCACCAAAATATGCTTTTTTTGATCGAAAAAAATCACTGAACATGATCGGTCTCAACTTAACCTTAGCATAAAGCTATTCTTACATAGAGAATCTTTTTTGACATTTTTAACTATTAATACTGCAAAAGGTCAAACTTGACATTTATGGCCAGTCTTTGTAAATCTGTCTGGAAAACACACATCGTGAAAAGTGAAGAAGACGGAAGAAGAGTTCCCGCAATTGCGCTCAGTCTGGTCTCTCAATTATTTCTTTCAGGTTCCAAAACCTTCAGTAGTCGTGCGCTTGTTGGTTAGTAAAAGGCGGAGGAGGGCGGCCATTTTGGAACATGTTGACCAGTCTTCCATGGGTCATCAAAGTTTGACCTGACAATTTGTTAGCTTCTGGTTGCTTTTGTTGTTGTCATGTTGCTCACTTGTGTGGCCTCGTGGCAATGGTGTGTTATTGTCTTCCCTGAAAATGGCAGCCAATGTCAGAGACGCTGATGGAGAGAGTTTGACCAACTTCGTTTCGGCTGGGTAACAACATGGTGTCCGTATGTCATGTGACCAGCAGGTGCGCTGTGATTGGTCAACTGCTGGTCACATGACATACGGACGCCATGTTTGGCCAAACCCTCCCTATCAACTGTTCTGGCCAATGTTGAGCATCATCGCCCCCTAGTGGACTTTTCAGGAAGTGTCTGGCCTTGCAGGACCTGCGCAACTTGGGCGCTCGCAACGTGTGCGTGATGACCGACAGCAACTTGTCCCGCCTCCCGCCCGTCAAGGCGGTGCTGGAGTCCGTGGCCAAGAGCGGCGTGCCGTACAAAACCTACGACGGCGTTCGCGTGGAGCCCACCGACGGCAGGTGAGGCACGGCCGCAAAACCCGCGCTCCTGATGGGTCACCTTGCTCTCGTCCTTTTCACAGCTTCAAAGACGCCATTGCCTTTGCCAAGGCGGGCGCCTTTGATGCGTTTGTGGCGGTGGGCGGGGGCTCCGTGATTGACACGTGCAAGGCGGCCAATCTGTACTCGTGTCACCCCGACGCAGACTTCCTGGATTTTGTCAACGCTCCCATCGGCAAAGGGAAGGCCGTCACCGGCGCCTTGAAGCCGCTCATTGCAGGTCAGTGGTGACCCGTCGCCGTGGCGACCAGCTGGACGCCACTAACTTGGAACCGGTTGCCTCCGCCAGTGCCGACGACCGCCGGCACCGGCAGCGAGACGACAGGCGTGGCCATCTTTGACTACGAGCCTCTGAAGGCCAAAACGGGTAAGGAGCGCTCGTTGCCCCGCCCACTTGGGATCGCTTGACATGACGCGACCACGCCGAAAAGTCCTCGTCCGACATCGGCGTCCGATTCCCGTAAAACGAGTTGGAGCCGATTAATCGTGAAGATCTGGCCTGCGCGGCGCCATCTTGGCCAATCACGTCATCACTTCCTGCTCCATTTTGCTCTCAAAATGGCGGATGACGTTGTCAAGTGTTGCCAGAATCAGGGTTCGGGTCCTTCCTTCCTTACAGAAGGAAAATAAAAAAAAAGTTGACATTTGGAGCGTGAGTGGCCGGCGAACGCAGCCGACCTACCGGCCGGCCTCCGCAAGATCTTCCTCCGCAAAATTCACGCGCAAGTCACACTGGGAAAATATTTCAAGCATCTCATTTGATTATTTGACGCGCTACTCCTTCCACATTTTTGCACCGATTGTCACCATTCCAATTTCAACATGTTGCAAAAAATCACGCCCTCAAGGTTTGCATTTTTCTCGTTCCAAAAGTTCACACTTTTCCCACAATTTTTCACCCCCAAATTCCCGATTCAACATTACGCAACGACTTTGTTCCCAGCGGTGTTGGTTGACACGGATTTCATGAGTTTATTTGTGAGTGGAAAACTTTATTTCTTAAACCTCCAAACGGAAAGACACGTTTTTTTCGGACGCCTCATCCAATGACGGTCAAGGACTTTTCCGTGTCGTGTTGCTTGTCGCAAACATGTCGGCCGACATTTGAAGGCATATAAATGGTGACGCCGACTTTTTTTTTTTTATGCACGGAGGCATCGCCAGCCGAGCCCTGCGTCCCACCCTGGGCGTGGTGGACCCCCGGCACACGCTGAGCATGCCCAGCAGGGTCGCCGCCAACAGCGGCTTCGACGTCCTCTGGTGAGCAGCCGGCCGCCCTGCGACGCCCCCGCCGGCGCTCTGACCGCTCTGACCGCACTTTCCTTTGGCAGCCACGCCTTGGAGTCGTACACCGCCCTGCCGTACCACCGGCGCGCCCCCTGCCCCCCCGACCCCCTCAGCAGACCCGCCTACCAGGGCAGCAACCCCATCAGCGACGTGTGGGCGCGCCACGCCCTCCGGCAGGTCGCCGCGTACATGAAACGGTAAGACAAGATGGCCGCCAAGTCGGTCACGCGGTCGGCTAAAATGGCCGCCGCTTTCTCCATCTCCCTTTTCCTCGGCGGCAGGGCGGTGGCCGACCCGGAGGACACGGAAGCTCGCTCCGCCATGCACCTGGCCAGCGTGTTTGCCGGCATCGGCTTCGGAAACGCCGGCGTCCATCTTTGGTGAGGAGCGTGCGCTGCTTTTTTTCCCGTTGTTGTGCACTCACCCAATGTCGTGTCCTGTTCCAGCCACGGGATGTCCTATCCCATTGCTGGCAACGTCAAGACGCACAAAGCTGACGGATACAACGTGGAGCACCCCCTAGTGGTGAGTGGCAGCATACAAATGGGAGCGTGCCCTCGCATGTCATACCGTGTGTTGTGTGCGTGTGTTGTGCGTTTGTGTGGGTGTGTGCGTGTGTGTGTGGTCTTTGTGACAAAGTGGGACCAACATTTCGGGATTTCACAGACTTGTGGGGCCCACTTGTCCTTTGTGAGGCCATTTTGGAGGGCCCCACAACTTTAGACCTCTTTTTGAGGGTCAAGACTTGGTTTGAGAGTTTAGGTTTGAATTGGGTTATGGTTGAGGTTAGGGTAAGGAATAGGGGTATGCAATCATTTTTGATGGTTGGGGGGAGGGGCTAGGAAATGCATTATGTTAATGAGATGGCCCCACAAAGATAGTAAAATAAACGTGTGTGTTTGTTTGTGTGTGTGTGTGTGCGCGCGTCAGCCTCACGGCCTGTCGGTGGTTCTGACGGCGCCGGCCGTGTTCAGCTTTACGGCTCCCATGTGTCCGGAGCGCCACCTGGAGGCCGCTGAAATTCTCGGTATGTGCCAATCAAACGGCCTCGTTGGTGTCTGCCGGACTTGTAGCCCGGTCGCATCTGGTACCGACACCGGCCGAGTAGCCCTGGATGCAGAGCGCAGTTCGAGGCGTGCCTCCACGTCGGGTGGACCTCAACGTTTGACTCCGCCCCAGGGTTATTATAGTTTTGGAATTTTCATTTTAGTTCGTTTTTATTTCATTTTGAGTTTTGTTTGTAAATTTAGTTTGTTTTAATTCGTTTTCAGGGTGGATCTGTTAGTTTTTATTAGTTTTAGTTGGTTTCGGTATTATTATTTTTTTTTTTGTATGTGTATTACTTGTGCGCAGAGGTGTCAAATCCAGGTCCAGAAAGTCGAAACACTGCCACAGTTTGGCTTTAGCCATTGATGCTAGCTAACTAGCTCCCTAGCAACAACATGGGAGCTAGCCAGGGAGCTAGTTAGCCAGCTAGCACTTAAAGCCAAACTGTGACAGGGTTTTGACTTTCTGCCACCTCTGCTTGTGCGCAATAATTAATAAACTCACGAGAAAAGTAACTCGTTTCTTAGCTAGCGTTGCATTTGGTTGTCGCCTCTGAAGGTGCTTTTCTATTGGCTGCTGCTCGATGACGTCACTTTTGTGTGACACTTTCAAACGTCGTTATTCTGGTGAAATAAATTGACTTCAAAACACATTTAAAATCATCCCCAAAGGCTCATGCATGAAATGAATGACCAAAGAGTAAAACAAAGGACGTTCGCTATTATAGTTAGTTTGAGTTAACTTTGTGAACATAAAATGTAGTTTGTTAGTTTTCGTTTTTTTTAAAAGCATTTTCGTTTTTTATTTTATTTCGGTAACAAAATTGTTTTTTGAATTTTATTTTTATTTTTCGTTAACACACAGATTTTCGACTCCGAAGCGCCTTTTCTTTCTTTCTTTGTTGTTAAACCGAACCCTACCACAAAACGACTACAGTACGTTTTGAACACATTGCTGAACAACAAAAATTAAAAACTGACCGAAACCCAAATATTAACCTCAACTGTCCAGGAATGCGCCATCTGCTGGGGAATTGTAGTACTGCCTCTTTCTTTAACCATTTCGTTAGCTCCGCCCCGGCTGACTGAGGCTTGAGTGTTTGTCATTTTCGAGGCTCCATCATGTGTTTAAAAAAAATAAAAAAAAACGTTACGTCATAAGACGGCGCTTCATCCAATCTGCAAATTTTGTTGGGAAAAAAATGGTTTAAACCATTTTGAAAAATCCGTGTGGGCGGAGTCAAACGTTTAAGTCCACCCGACGTGGAGGCACGCCTCGGGCTGCACTCGGCATCCAGGACGACTCGGCCGGTGTCGGTACCAGATGCGACCGGGCTGCCAGTTGGTATCGGGGTCGCCTGACCAACACGTCCCGCTACAGGATTGGACGGAAATGATCCAGTTGACGTCAAACATTGGAAAGAAAAGATGAAAGATTTAAATACAAATTAAAAACAAAATGTACAAACTGAAATTGTAAAAACGTAATTAAACCTAAGAATATAAAAGCAAGATATATTGAATAGATTAAATAAATGATAAATACACAAATGAATTGCCTGAAATGTGACAAATATTGTCAGTTTAATTTGTTAATGTGTTCCTTTTATCATTAAGACTGTTTTTGTGATTGTGATTGTGAGCAGCTAAAAATAAACCAAACCGAAGCTAACTTCGTTAGCGCTGCTGTACTGACGTCACCGGCAAACGCCAAGGCGCTTCAGTCTATTATTATTATTATTTTCTATCTTAAAGTATCGTGCTTTTATATTCTTAGGTTTATTTACGTTTTTACAATTTTAGTCCATACATTTTGTTATTTAAATGACATCTTTGATATTTTCTTTTTAACGTTTTGACGTCAACCGCGAATTTTTTCCCATATAACTTTATTGAACAATTGTAAAGCGACAATTTCTAGCCAATCCTGTAGCGTGACATCATCTGCAGGCGACCCCGATACAATCTGGCAGCCGCTCACATCTGCCAGCGACGCGGGACTCTCTGAAAGCGTGCGCGTGCGTGTGCGTGTCGCCCCAAGGCGCCGACGTGAGCGTCGCCAAGCGAGCGGACGCGGGCGCCGTGCTGGCCGACACTTTGCGTGGCTTCCTGTCTGAGCTCAAGGTGGAGGACGGCCTCGCCGCCGTGGGATACTGCAAGGACGACGTGCCGGCGCTGGTTCGAGGGACCATCCCGCAGGTGGGACGCTGACTCATCTCCTTCCTTGTGGCGACCAACGTTGCAACATTTTGCTGTGCTCATCTTTCAGGAGCGCGTGACCAAACTGTCTCCACGCTCGCACACTGAAGACGACTTGACGCGTCTCTTTGAGGCCTCCATGAAGCTCTACTGACTGACCGTCCCGTGCGCGCCCTTTGCCAGCCACTGGAGGGCGCCATAGTCAACGTAAGCCACAGAGAGTGACTACGCTGGCAGTGATTTTTTTTTTCTGGGTCAGCGGTCTTTTTATTAAGAAAAAACAAGTTTGGACTTTTCCCATCAAATCTTTAAGTGCCTTTTGAAGTGAAATGAGACAACGAGGGAGAAATAAAGATTGACGTTGAATCATTAGCAACGTCCTCAATCCAAATCTTTTCATCAGAAGATGAATGTTTGACAAACAGAATCATAAAGAAAGCAATCAACATGTAAACAAGTCAAGTCTGTTTGATGTCCATTCATCGATAAAATCATGAAAACGTCACCACCGCAACTGGCGCCATCAGCGCACGTCATTTTGGCGAGTTTTTTTTGTCGTGAGATCTTGAGACGAGCGTCTAACGTGTTTAATCGCTTTGATCTTGCTTTTAAAACAACACTTCGTCGTTGTGAGTTATGACTTTTCGGCTACCGTAGCGTGAGGGGGGCAGTCAGAAATATGAGGGGGGGGGGGGCATCATATGTACACATCATGCGCCAGAACATTTTTCTCCCTGTGCTTAAAGTAACCCTGTTTTTTGATTGAATTGGGATGTTAGCTCACGTGTCCCGCCCAACGTAGAGAAGCGGATTGCACGCCGTCGGGCTTCTACCTTCAGACCTTGTCCAACTTGAAGACTAAGATTCTGAAGGTCACTGAGGCACACAAACCCCCTGACCACAATAAGGTGGCAATCCATCAATCTCTTTTTTTTTTTTTGCTTCTAGAAAAGCGCCCGGTTTTAAAAACGGTGACATGTAAGAAAACACCGTCATTTGTAACTACGCACAATAATACAATTATCGTGAATGAATTAGGAGCAGTTTGTAATGTCAAATGTATTTATTATGAGGCAAACATGAATAATATGTTCTCTGATATCAAATTAAGATACATCATGTAAGTTAGGGCTAAATACTAACTGTACTATATAATACAGTAGGCTATACAATAACTTGCCTTAAGTTATTTCGACCTAAAAATAGGGGGGGGGGGGGGGGCTTCATAGACTGAATTCATCTCTGGTCTGGGCATTTATTACAGTTTTATTCATCAAACATTACAGTCTAGCATAAAAGTCTTTTGCAAACTGGGTTAATTATACAATTACGGAAACAATTACGCAGGTTCCCCACATTATCCTAATCAAACCTAGTTGAGGTCTAATTAGATCCCTTTAAGTTGCTAACGTTAGGATAACATTACATTTCATAACGTTAGCCTAACTTAAAGGCACAGTTTAACTCCAAAATCCTCCTCTTTACAGTACAGTCGGTCATATTGCTGCCAGTAGATTCAAACAATGATTGATTTGGAAATGACTTTAAAACGTACCCGTGAATGATGTTTTCGTAGTATGTACAGTATATTGTTTGGATCCACGCCGTTTCCGCCTCGCTCACATTTACTATCATTGTATGGACTTCCGGCTTTTCACCCATCAACTTTTGTTTCCGTTTCTGCTTTGCGACGTGTGGCCCGCGTGGGCCATTTCTTGCCCCTCGGTTGCGCGTTCCAGTCGACGGGTGCGAGCGAGGCTGCCAGTGTGTCTGTCTCAGTTGCCAGAAGCGTTCCAGACAGTGGAGACGCCCGGTTCGTGGTGCGAGTGTTGGAACGCGGCCAGCAGTGGCCAGAAACCTGATGCGCTGATGTGTAAAACCCGGAAGTCGGTGGCATCTACACCATGAGGCATGACCCGCCCAAATCCTTCTCTGATTGGCGCATCAGTCCTCATGTCTTTAATTAACCAATGAGGCAGCGAGTGCAGGCAGGCCAGCAAATTAAGATGCAGCGGAGGGTGGGTCATGCCCACTGATCAATATATTACTGGATAGCCGATAGCAGAGGCCGGCTCTGGCAGAGCCCATCCAGTCTTATATACATATCAGCGGTCATGGCTGAATCCGTTACAACCACGGATGGAGAACAAATAGATGACGTTCAAGACGTTGGCTTCACCTGCTGGCTCCTCGCAATTTCATGTTCGACGACGTCATGTTTATTTCGGACTTGGTTCATTATTTCCTCATTTACATGCACGCAGCCTAACCCTGCTGTTGGCGGCAGCCAACGGCGAACACAAGAAACTTTACTCGCAAGTCGAGTTAGCGCGCGTTAGCAACAAAGTATGGATGAGTCCCTTTCCACCGCGAGACGTGCGATGCGTTCACAAACACTCGGACACAAGAATACAAAACAGAATGTGAAACACAGGAACACGCAACACACCTTAGTTATACAAGCCTTTAAAGTGTATACAGTCGCAACGTTATATACTAATGGCTCTCGCTCTCCTTTGGCGCTCTCGCGTCAGGTAAACAATTCCAAACAACTTGGTTTGTGCGCGTCTGTCAGCTGGACGCAGTGCGCCGCGCAATGATACGAACAGAAAAATAGAGCCCGGTGGTGATGGAGTCTGACTTTTTTTCTAATGTGCAGTTTTGTGATGCAAATTTATTTATTATTATTATTATTTATTTAATTCACAATTGAACACAAATTGTTTTTAGAAGAAAAACGCTTTATTTCAGTGACCCCAGCCAACTTGCCGGACTACTTTCGTCTCGACCAAAACCGGACCGGGTCAGTGGACGCTGTCGGCGGTAAGTCAGTGCTGATTGCACACCACTTTAGGTGAGGATGCCATACAGATTCATGCCCAAAAACCCAAACTATCCCTTTTATAATCGCATTCTTACCAATGAACTGTGCACGTCGCGCTTCTCTCTTATTAGTACAACCACACACGCTGGCATTTTGGCCGTAGAGACAGAAAATAACGTGAAAACGCCGCGGGGAAATCACTGTTCAATTCAATTCAAAACTCTTTATTTGTCCCCGATGGGCAATTCAATGGCATACGAGCAGTATTAAAAGGCAGGCATTACACATACACAAAATGCTGCTGTATTCAAGTTAGGCGGGTTTAGCGAGTGGCAATGCAAGATGGCCGCCGGTGGCTTCACTTCACGCCACGGCGATTGGCACGCCCATCAAGTGTAGTTCTTGTTTTCGTCCAGCAGGGAGAAGCAGAGCGATTAGTGCAGCACTCGTCAGTTCTCACTAACGGTCACTGTGGAGATGATGATGATGATGATGATGATTAGTATTATTATTTCAAAAACGTTTCGAGATTGTTTGAGCAAAGAAAAGGGATACAAAGTTAAGTAGAAGTACTTTTCCTGCTAGTTGTGGTTGTTTGCGGGGGTCCATGATGCTACGTCGACTTTCCCGTCGCGTTGCGTTCAAGTTCCTTTCGTCGTGTTGCTTTCTGATGACCTTGATGAGGCTTTCGCGTTCCGCTGACGTCGCGGGTCCTTCGCGACCTCCGATTGGTCGCTCGCTCAGGAAACGTTTCCTTTTATAGTGAACGCAGCACCGAGTGGGCCACTTCCGGGTTGTCGGCATGTAGGTTCACCTGGACCCGCCAAAGGCAACCCGTCGAACCCGCACCGATCGGCGAAGGTGAGCACCGTGGTGGGGTGGGGGTTTCTGGTTCTGGTTCTGGGTCTGGCTCTGGTTCTGGTTCTCTCTGGGTCTGGGTGGGTCTCGCCGTTTGAAACTCGCCAGGTCCTATCGAGGCTCGACAATTTAAGTTCCGAGTGGAGTCGTCGTCGCAGTTTGTGCTCCAAAAGTTTTGATTTGTTGACGCAGACGAACACTTCCGGTTGCAGCCGAGCAGCATACAAGTCGGCGGCCACTTCATTAGGGACAGCAGCGCCTCACAAACCTCAGCAGGCTCACGTACCGAATGTTCTTCTGGACTCTGGGTGGCGGCGCTTGGCTTCGGTTCGGTGCGGGCGGCCTGGGTTTGCGATCCCCGCCCTCCCGGGAGAGCATGTTTGTGTTGGTGAAAAATACAACAACGTTCCGAATATTCTGAGCGGTCCACAGATTTGCTCGTTATCGTCTTGTCCACATTTTGCATCCTTGCTTCCTGTTAAGGCAGAAGTAAGAAATGATAATTGTCAAGTCATAATAATAGTCATCAAAAAGCACGAGTTTGAGTGTTTTGTGTCATAATATTTTATAATATGGCATAAAAATATATACAAAAATAGCACATTTCTCCATATTGGGATTAAAAAAGTTTATGATGTAAGAGATGATTAAAAGAGTAGATCACGTCGGCGTGAGGTTTTTGTGGTTTTATCGTTCACGTCTGCTTCGAATGTGCTTGCGCGCGTTTCCACCATCTTGGCATGATCGTGAGACGACAATCACAAGAAATGATTATTTAAGCTTTCACCAGCCAAGGCTGCCATTTGCAATGTTGACCTTCTCCAGACTGCGACGACAAACAAAAGAAAATGCGAGCAAACTGCACGCGCAACAAAATGTACAATTCGGGATATCGCGACATTTGGACATTTAAAGCAAATGTGCGAAAGCGTAACATCACTTTGCGACACAAAAATGGTCGCCAAAATTCACACGCTCATCTTTCTCGTGTCAACTTCAGTCTCTGAAAATTTTCCATCTTCAAGAAAGTCACTACTGCAAACTCCTTGCCCTTCATCGGCAGCGTGCAGAAACAGGAATAGTGCAAATGTCCAAAAAGAGCACCGACGGCTGGCGAACGCAGCCGGCGTACAAAAGGGGCGTAGAAGAAAAGCGCCACCTCCCAAATGGTCGTCCGAGCTCGCTGAAATTCGTGTGCACGTCCACTCGTGCCCAAATCGCACTCGCAAAATATTCCAACAAAAGTCACAATATTTTGGATGTGACGGACGTCGTAAGCCGTTGCCAGGCAACGTTGCGAGACCGCGTCTGTCCATAAAATGCTAAATCTTCAAATATTCTCAGAGTGTGATTTGGTGTCACCTGACAGCACGCGTGACATCACAGTGATGACGTGACTGGTCAAGATGGCGCCATCATGTTCATACGTCAATTTGTTCTCATCCATCCATCCATCCATCCTAGGGGTGTCAAAATGAGTGTTTTCCTTTTGAGTTAATGAAAATTTCCACAAATTTTCCAACGTGTGATTAATGAGCGGCCCTTACTTGGGAAGCCCGAATTGGGAGAATTGCAGTCACAACGCAGCAGACACATTCATATCCAAATAAGTGCGAAGATCCTTCTCAATTGCTTTGGCTCAGGGGTGCCCAAGTTGGGTCCTGGAGGACGTTTCCCTCCTGCAGCACAGCTGAATCTAACATTCCGCTCATCAGCAAGCGTTGCAGAAGCCTGATAACCATCCTGGTCACGAATCAGGTGTGCTAGTGGAGAGAAACGTGGAAAGCAGGCCAGGACCCAACTTGAGCACCCCTGCTTTGGCTCATCGGCATTCACGTAGCGCTTTTACCAAAAGTAACTTTGAGGATTTTGCACAACATCATGCATCATCTGCAAAAGCTCATATCGCTCCCGAAAAAGCTTACTCATGTGTCAAAATCAAATTTCTATGTCCGACAAGTCGTCAGCGCCCCCAAAATGCTTCGTCCCTTCGGCGTTCTGTGAGCACGGCAAGTCAAAATGAGGAGATTGTTTTGTCACAACAGCAGAAGTGCCGCTAACAAAATACAATGATCTCTAAAACGGAGGGTGAACAAAAGTTTGCGCTTTGACAGGCTCCATTTCATCAATTGATGTTAAATCGGATTTCGAATCAATATACACGATTATTGTCGTCTGAACGTTTTGCACAGGAATTCTTTTTGAATAAATGAAATCTTTAAATCAATGTTTGTTAGATTCAAACTCGTAATAAAAAAATCAATAAAACAATGGAGATGAGATTTTTTGACCGTACATCACAGCGTGCGGATGTCACGTGACCAAACCCGGAAAAGAGGTGAGCCGTGATTGGTCGTCACCTGAGCAACTGCGACGTCGTCTTCGGTGGCCAGCGAGTGGCAAGATGGCCGCCCGCCGAGACCAATCAAAACAGCTGCGTTTTGCCGCTTCGTTCATCTTCCATCAACGCAATATTCATCCGAATGACGAGTGGGGCGCGTTCAACGCATTCTTGGAAAGAATGTTTCGCAGTGAACGTCCCTTTTAAACCGATTTCAACAAACTCAGGATTGGAAATGTTTCCGAAATATGGATGGCAATAAATTGCTTTTATTGAACGTGAATATTGTTGTCGTTTATCAACCTCCTTGACTGCTACTCGTTGGTATCGACCCTGAACACAAAACGCCCGGTCGGGCTGCAATGGAGGTGTCGGGTCTGGAATTCTGCTGCGATGTGAATCGGCGCAGAACAAACAAACAAACAAACAAACAAACAAACAAACAAACGAGCAAGCAAACAATCGCAATCGCGTGGCCCGCATCGGCGAGCTTCACTTCCTCTCGTTCAAATTTAGCTCACGCGGCGTCATCACTTCCGCTTTCACTCTTTTTTTTTTCTTCACTCGCTGAAACGGCTTCGACGTCGCGCTGAAGAACGCGCGTTTCGTTTCGCTTGCTTATCAGAACACACACAACAGATGTCGCTTCTTATTTTTGTTTTATTTTGTCAATCTACCTTGAAATTCACACATATATATATATATATATGTATATTGAGTTATCATGTTTTTAATGTGGTTCTTCTCTTCATTGGAAGTTGAATTGCAGTTTGCATGAATGGAGCGAGCTGACGTTTGCGTTTCCTGCTTCGAAAGGTTTCGTGCGCGCCAAAATGGGGAACTTGATCAGAGTGCTGAGCAGAGACATCGACAACAACGCCGGCAACTTCTTCTTGGACTTTGAGAGTAAGACGCGCACACACGCAAACGTGCAAACTCCCGCGCGCGCGCGCACACTCAAACGTGCGCACACACGCATGCGCAGATGCGGAGGCGTCGTGGTCCGAGAAGGAGGTTTGGGAGAAGGTGAACAAGGTGCTGACGGAGGCTCAGGTCATCCTGGACGAGCTGCAGGCCTACACGGGAGCCGGAGAGGAGATCCGACTGGTACGCGAGTTTGGGAATTTTCATTTGAGTTCGTTTTAAATTTTGTTTTTAAATTTTCTTACTTTTAATTCGTTTTCAGGGTGGTTTGAAAAAATGCCTAGTTTAACTTTTTAGTTGAGTTAGTTTCAGTATTAGTTTTAGTTTTTATTCATTTATTTATTTCATGTGTATTGCTTGTGCGCAGGGATGGCAGATCGAGGTCCAGGAAGTCAAAACCCTGCCACAGATTGGTTTTAGCCATTGATGCTAGCCTAGCTAGCTAGCTCCCTAGCAGGTAAAAGAGCGCCATAGGAGCTAGCTAGCATCAATGGCTAAAGCCAAACTGTGGCAGGGTTTTGACTTTCAGGTCAAATGAGAAAAGTAACTCATTTCTTAGCTAGCGTCGCATTTGTTGCGGCCTCGGAGCGACGTCATCTCAAGGTGCTTTTCTATTGGCTGCTGCTTGATGACGTCACTTCTGTGTGACACTTTCAAATGTCCTTATTCCGGTTAGTGTCAAAATAAATCTACCATAAAATCACATTTCAAATCATCCCCAAAGGTGCATTAAATGAATTACCAAATACTAAAATGAAGGACATTTTTGCCATAATTGTGTGAAGGCTGGAATATTCCAACTATTCACGCTAGCTCCACCCAGGATTCTCGCAGCCCTGCCCGCCTGGGGCGCCGGCCATCTTGTCCAATTGATTAGGTACGCCTGGGATTCTCACCCCCTCACCCACCCAGGGCAGTGGCCATCTTGACCAATTGATTAGGTACACCCAGGATTCTTAGCATGCTAAGCTAATGCTAAGCTAACACGTGATTTGTGACATCACAATGAGCCCAGGATATACCCAGTAGGGGTAATAGCCACTTTTGGCTATTAGCGTTAGCTTAATGTTCGCTTGGCGTTAGCTTAGCAGTAGCTTAGCAGTAGCTTAGCATTAGCTTAGCATTAGCTTATCATTAGCTTATCATTAATTTAGCATTAGCTTAGCATTAGCTTAGCATTAGCTTAGCATTAGCTTAGCATTAGCTTAGCATTAGCTTAGCATTAGCTTATCATTAGCTTAACATTAGCTTAGCATTAGCTTAGCATTAGCTTAGCATTAGCTTAGCATTAGCTTAGCATTAGCTTAGCATTAGCTTAGCATTAGCTTAGCATTAGCTTAGCATTAGCTTAGCATTAGATTAGCATTAGCTTAGCGTTAGCTTAGCGTTAGCTTAGCGTTAGCTTAGCGTTAGCTTAGCACTAGCTTAGCACTAGCTTAGCCTTAGCTTAGTATTTGACACATAGGATATACCCAGTAGTGGTTACTTCCTGGCTATTAGCCTAGCATTAGAAATGTATTTCAGTTGCCTTCGCATCATACATCCACCACCAACCCCCACACGCCCCTGAGATAGGACTAGGGTTGGCGGCGGCCTTTTGGCCAATTGATTAGGTACACCCAGGATTCTCAAGGGCGGCGGCCATCTTGGCTAATTGATTAGATATGCCCAGGATTCTACAACCACTATTACGACTACTACTACTAATTTGGTTACTACAAGTACTACAAATACTACTACTTTTACTACAAATACTACTACTACAACTACTACTACTAAAACTATACTAACGACTACCACTATTCGATTCTATGCTCCTTACTTCATTGCTTACTTGATTTCTTCCTTCCTTCCTTTTTTTTTTGTTTCTTGCTACTGTAGTTTTATTTTTCTGCTATTTGTCTTCCTTCAACTGTTTCTAGCGAATTCAAACCATTTCAAGCTCATTCCAGGTCATTCCAAAGCATTCCACAGGTTTTCATTCATCCTTCACACGCAATTTCTACAGAAAACGGCATTTTCTAGTTTTAGCTACTTTTGTAAACATAAAAAATGTCGTTTTTTTAAAAAGCATTTTCGTTTTTATTTTCTTTTGGAATTTTATTTGTTTCCATTAGTTTTGGTTCACTAAAATAACCTTGCCGTGGGTGCGCGCGCATCCCTCATGTGTACGCGTGTGCGTGCAGGCCATCCAGAGTCCGAGCGAGGAGGGCGTTCAGGAGCGGGCCTGGTCTGCGGTTCTGCCCCTCGTCACCAAACTCAAACGCTTCTACGAGTTCTCCCATCAGCTCGGTAACGCTTTCACTCGCTCGCTCAAATGCAATTCATTCATTCACGCGCTCATCATTTATATCCGTTCACGTCTTCATCTCCTCACTCACTCGCTCAGAAAGTCATCACCAATTCATCCACTTATTAATTCATGCATGACCTTATTTATTCACAATTCATCCACATCCGTTCACTCAGAAATTCATTCATCCATTCTCTAATTGAGGGTTGCGCAACTTCAATGCTGGAGGTCACGCACCCTCTTTATTGCGACATCCAGTTTGTGGAGTTGAAGACCGCTTTGAACCAACTGGACTTGCTTGTTTATTGTTTACTAATCCAAATCTCCATTTTAGCAAAATGTTCCGGCCAAGGGCTCTTGTTATGCGCCAAGCGTGACGTTCGTGACGTTCGTGACGTACGTGACGTTCGTGACGTTCGTGACGTTCGTGACGTTCGTGACGTTCGTGACGTTCGTGACGTTCGTGACGTTCGTGACGTACGTGACGTTCGTGACGTACGTGACGTTCGTGACGTACGTGACGTACGTGACGTTCGTGACGTTCGTGACGTCACGTTCGTGACGTTCGTGACGTCCGCTGCGGCTGCGCGTTGCAATTTCATTCCCAACTTGCAACTTCTCACAATCAACGTTTTGATTTGCAAAAATTCACGCGGGGCTGCTAAATGCTAAAGCCACTCGTTCATGACGTCATCCGTTGATTCATCGCCACTCACTCAGTCATTCGTTCATTGATTGACACAAACGACCGCATTGCTTTGCTCGTTCGTTCATTCATCCGCTCGCTGGTGAATGTTTGTGAGCGCGCGTTGTCCTCCAATCAGAGCGGAGTCTGCGCTGCCTGCTGGACGTCCTGACCGGGCCCGAGGCCCCGCCCACTCAGCAGCTGGAGAACAAACAGGCGCTGGCCAGGCAGTTTGCGCTCATCCTGCACTTCACGCTCAGATTCGACGAGCTCAAGGTCGCCCGCCGCCGCCGTCCGTCCGTCCGCCGTCCGTCCTCGTCCTGTCGTTTGCTTTTTTGTGTGCTGACCGTCCGTCTGCTCGTCCTTGACGCGTTGTGCGCGTTGCAGATGACCATCCCGGCCATCCAGAATGACTTCAGCTACTACCGCCGCACAATCAGCCGCATGCGCATCAACAACCTCTCCGTAAGAAGCGCGCGCGCGCGCAACGTGGTCATGGTTTGCGAGACGTTCAAGTGCGCTCGTCCTTCAGGGCGACGCGGACGCCGAGGTCAACAACGAGCTGGCCAATCGCATGTCTCTGTTCTACGCCACCGCCACGCCCATGTTGAAGACGCTGAGCGACGCCACCATCAAGTTTGTCGCCGACGTCAGTATTTGCACGACTTGCATACGTCACACGTGCACATCCATTTCATATCCATTATATCAGAATAGATTACAAAGAAATAGCAAGGAAATTATATATATATATATATATAGTCGGTGACCACGGCCGATACGAGTGTCAGCTGCCCTCTTGTGGCCATTTTAAGATTAAGAGCTGGAAATGTGAAATGAGACAAATAGAAAATTGCCATTCATTTGATTTTTGTAGTCATCATTTCCTCATCTCAGCTTGCGTTTGACTTTTAATCCAATTTGATCCCGTTTTTTTTTTCAGCGTACATTTGATCGTGCAAATGAAAACACCTATTTGTAACTGTTGTCGAACACACACGAGCAGTGACGGCGGACACACGGTTACTATTTCCGCTAAGCAAGTCATCAAAATGTCGTTACTTTTCGGATATCACCTGAAGTTACTACATTGCTGCGGCGCGTCCGTGCGCGTTGATTCCCATGTTGTCCTGTGGGGGGCGCTGCAGAACCCCGAGGTTCCCGTCGACAACACCACCGACTGTCTGAGCACCATGGCCGGCGTCTGCAAAGTCATGCTGGAAACACCGTGAGGGCCTCGACCGCCACGCAACATCAACATCGCCGCCGCCGCCTCAACCAAATGCTCAATTTGGCAAATGTGTGTGCGTATAGCGAGTACAGAAGTCGTTTTGCCAGCGAGGAGACGTTGCTGTTTTGTCTACGCGTGATGGTGGGCGTCATCATCCTCTACGACCACGTGCACCCGGCCGGAGCCTTCGTCAAGACCTCCAACATCGACGTAAGGCCTCGCTGGCTCGCTCGCTGGCGGGAATCGGGAAGAAGCTCAAGCTAATGTTTGCCTCGCGCAGATGAAAGGATGCATTCGGGTGCTTCGGGAGCAGCCGGCGTCCAGCGTGGAAGGTCTACTGGACGCGCTCAGGTTTTGCATTTGGCCGCTTGACCGGACGCCGCCGCCTCGCCATTGGCCAACATGTTCCACTGTGACCCCCGCAGGTACACCACCAAGCACCTGAACGACGAGGCCACGCCCAAACACATCAGGAACATGCTGAGCATCAACTGAACCACGGCGCCCCCTGCTGCTCGTCCTCCGTCTTTCATCACCACTACTGAGCATTTCAGGCTTTTTTACGGAAGACGATTCGGGCCAGTGAAGAGAGAAAAAAACAGTTTGGCAGGATTCTGACTTTCGTCTCAGAATTCTCACTTTAAAGTCAGAATTCTGAGAATAAAGTTAGAATCCTGCCAAACTTGTTTTCTCTCTCTTCACTGGCGCTAATCCTCTTCTGTACTTTTTAGTATGGATTTATTTTTTTAAAGATATTTTTTTGGGCTTTTAGCTTTTAATTGCTAGGACAGCTGAAGATTTCTTCTTCTTTGGTCTGAATTGTTCCTACCTCTCCTGCCGCCATCTTTACCCACAAGTCAGTGCGACTGGCGCGGGTGGACTTCAGCTGGAAAGCTAACGTTAGCCCAGGCTAGCAGCAAAGACGCGGGCCAACGGCAGTCACGGCCCACGACTCATCAAGTTTTCGTTATGTTGCGCTTATGTTTTGGCTGAATAAAGTTTTTATATCTTGTTTACAACGATTGAGTTTTTGTCGGACTGAGTAGCTCCAAACTTTTTCTTTGTTGAAGAGAAATCGGTGCGATCAGAATGTTGCCAACCAGTGATAGTAATCCCTCAAAATGAAGACGTGTGCAACATCCAGCCGACATGCCGCTATGATATGGGGTCAATAGGTCACATGACCTGGAAACTATGGAGCAAAAATGCAAATTTTTGTTGAAAAAAAATGATTAAAAATAAGTGGAGATCTAAAATGAAAAAATAAATGTGCATCATCCAGCAGTCATGCTTTGTTGAAAATGTTTTCATTAAAAATAAGTGATCTAAAATGAAAAAATAAGGTGTTTATCATCTGGAAGCTATTGAGCTTAAACGCAAATTTTTGCAGGAAAAAAATATTTCAATTAAGTGGAGACCTAAAAATAAAAAATGAGGTGTGCAACAACCATCAGACATGCCACTATGACGCAAGCACTGATATGGGGTCAATAGGTCACATGACCTGGAAGCTATGGAGCAAAAATGCAAATTTTTACAAAGAAAAAAAAATATTAAAAATAAGTGGGGACCTAAAATGAAAAAATTAAACGAAATGCAGTGTCGCTTTTCTTTCACCTACGGATGAGCAAGAAGTAAGAAGTACTGTTTTGAAATGTAAGAGTAAGTTATCCACAGACTTTCAAGATATCAACATGGCATTAGTAAAAAATAATAATAAAAAGTTATTGCTAGCTAATATTGTAAAGCCCTTAAGATACATTTACAATGTATCCTTTCAGTCTGGTTGTTTCCCCGTAGTATAAAAAGTAATACCTCTTTTTAAGAATGATAATCAACTTGGTTTCACCAGCTATAGACCAATTTCTCTATTGCCTCAATTTTCAAAAACTCTTGAGAAACTTTTCAATTCTCCACTTGAGAAGTTTCTGGACAAGCATCAAACATTAAATGAAGGTCAGTACGGTTTTAGAACTCAAAGAACTACTTCATTAGCATTAATTGAGGCAATAGAAGATATTACAAAAGCGTTTGAACAGAAAAATATGTTGTAAATGTATAGGATCGTATGCCGAGAAACGTTTCTTGGGAGGAGCAATATGGCGGCCTCGCGACTTCAAAAGTCTTGGCCTATCGGTTATCCAGCAGGGCAGTAAGTGGCGCCGCCCGGCAAAACCATAGAAGAAGATAAGTCGGAAGCGTTGCGTGTGATTGCGAAGCCGATTAGCTTCAAGGCTAACACCTGACATGACGTCTGTAAGCTGAACAGTAAGTTCGTACTTAGTTCTTGCGCACACTCGAACAAAAAGCGAGTTTAAATTTGGAGTGGAGAGGGAAGAGACGCCGTTGTCGTCGCGCGGCTGACTTTGCTTCACTTCCGGCCCGCTGGGCGACGCGGCTAGCGGTTAGCATGTAGCTTGTCGCTCATTTGAGCGCTTCGTGATCGTGACGTCACGGACAGCCCAACAAGCTGGCTCGCTTGCAAAGTTGAAAGACTTCAAACGAGACGAGCCAGCGAGCGAGCGAGTCCAAGTTTGCGGAGCCGAACTCCAGTCCAAGCTTCCCAGTCCGAGGTCTGCCGCTGACACTTCTTTTACGGGTGCGGGGGGCCTGGGGGGACTTTTTGCGTCCGGGGTTGTGTTGCCGCGGTGACAGGGTGGGCCCAGAAACCCACCTGACTGCTCCGGGTCCGACCGTCAATAGCAAAAAGTCGAAAATCACAGAAAATCACCGACGCGAGAATTTACCGGCAGAACGGGTGCTGTCACTTCCGTTTAGGGACACAAGACAAAACATAATATCGCTTTTCATCGGTTTCGTTTGGCTCTGGACCCACTAGCTTGTTTTAAAGGAAACATGACTCATTTCGACATTTTCAGCAATAAAAAAGTTCATGTTTACTTCCATTATTAACACCTTGGAAAAGACATGTTGCCATTGTATTGCTGTTAACGTTTTCTGTAAAGCGCTTTATAAATAAAGATGACTTGACTTGCTGTCGACTGAAGATGACAACACAGACAATCACGGCGCACCTGTTTTCTGAAGCTGAGCCCTGATTGGTTTATTACCTGAGCAACTTAAGTGGCAAAAAATGGCCGCCGCTGAGATGGATAAAAAAAACAAAAAGGAGGTGGAATTTGCTTCATAACTCGTCTGCCACAAACGTCATATTTATCAGAAGAACAGATTATTGTCAAGAAAAACGCAATCAGTGTCTAGTCAATAATCCTAACCTCAAAACTGGAATCTTGCCAATATTCCGGTTACGCGAGGCCACGTCAACAACGCATGACGCACAACATTTTCCCATCAATTATTTGAGTTGTGCAATTGATGGAATAATGGATAGGATCGTGAATTCTGAAACACGTTCCAAAAATAGATCGACAGTGACGGAAGAAGAATTCAAAGCAAAGAATGTATTGATTGAAAGTCAACATGGCGTTTGTTAATCTATCAAATGTTTTGTCTTTTGTTTGAAAACGCGCTCGATTATAAAACTGCGTTTCCGGCAAAACGTAACGCGGGCCAATGAGAACGCCGTGAGCAACATGTTTTGGAAAAATGCCGACTTGTCATCTGTAAGCGGATGTTGCGCTCCCCGTTCAGGTGGCGTGCGATTGGCTGCTGGGCGGCGGCGGCGGCGATGACGTTGATCGAGGGCGTCGGCGACGAGGTGACGCTCCTGCTGGCCGCGCTGACGGCGGCGGCCGTGCTGCTGCTGGCCTGGGCCTCCACCCGCACCTCGGACTCGCCGCACCGCGAGCCCTCCCCTCGGACCGCCTCCCCCCCGGACCCGCCCGCCGGCCCGCCCCTCGCCGATGACAAGGGCGGGCCGGCGGCGGCGGCGGCGGATGACGAAGACTCTGAGAGGAACATGGTGCTGAGACTCAAGTTCCTCAACGACACGGAGCGGACGGCGCGGGTCAAAGCTCAGGACACCGTCGGCTACATCAAGAGGTAACGGCGCCGCTCGCGGACATCGGCGGCAAACGTAAGCGACGGTCGCCACAGCAAGCCTGTTTGAGCGACAAGAGCGTGCGTTTCACGCGGTTGCCATGAGGTGGCGCTCTGCTCACGCACGGCGATCGTCATCGAACGTGACGCCGCGAAAGCCAATCAAATAAGGAAGGCAGACGAACAAATTGTTATCAACAATTGAGATCGATACAAATATTGCAGGTATTCATTTCCTTTGCAACAATGAATTAAGGCCAACAAGATCCACGTTCTGTTTTAAGAGGACATTATGTCGTCGTGCTCCTGCAAACGTAACTCATACTTATTGCTTTTTATCGTCATTTGTCACTTCCCGCAAAAAGCCCACAAAAAAAAAGTGACCGAATACGAGGCGGGTACATGCAAATAACCAATACTACTACTTTGAAGAACTTAATTCAAATAACAAACCCGTAATTATGAATGAACTTTCATTTATTTTTTCAAGCTTGCTAAGTTGCTAAGCGCGGTGCATTGTGGGTCGGCCGTCACTTGTCATTGAAAACCGAGTGAGTCGAACGAGGCAAGCGCTGATTTGGACCATTTCAGACGTTGGAAAGTGGAAGTTTTTTAAAATCTATTTTAAACTTGCGTAGTGTCCGTGTCGTTACTGACGGGACGCGACGCTTAAGCCTGTTGAAGTGCTTAAGCACAAGCGGCCATTGTGAACATCACAAGTCGACGTTTTGTAGAACACAACGAGACTTGTGATGGAAAATGAAGCTTCATGAAGCACTTGTGATACATTTTTGACTCTTACTTGTTATGCTGAGCGCGGCCGGGAGGCAGATACGATGATGTCATCAACAATCTGACATGCGGCAGATACGATGATGTCATCAACAATCTGACACGCGGCAGATAATGACGTCATCAACATGCACTACCGCGGTAAGTCGGCAAAATGGATACCTGATATTGAATATAGCGTTCGGTTCTGCTAGCTTAGCGACGCGCGGCGGCTGGCTCATGCTGCACATAAACACGTTGCGCTTTCGCTCCCAAGTTTGTCACGACAGCCTCCGCGGCGGCGTAGAAGCACTTCTTCAGTTGCGAGGATGGAAATTCTCCCGAAGAGATTACGAGGCGTGATTCACGAGGAAAAGACGGAGCCATGCCGACCAATTAAATGAGAGACGTAATATTGCGGGAAATGTTTTTCATCGATTGTGGTGGATGCCGTACGTCAGTCGGGGGCAGTTGCCGGCAACATTCAACATAAGCGTACCTGTAAGGAGAACGAAATGGGATCAAGAAAAAAAGGGCATCCGAAGGCGTCGCTCGTCCGGCCGCCTAAATTCATTCAAGCTACGAAATGCAGAAAAAAAACGATTTTGAATCACTACTGCCACCTGTCGATGAAAAGTGAAACTGCACACAACCGTCCGTGAATGACATCCGCAGACATTTGATATCAGTCGTGTGATTCCACTTGAGAAATGCACAGTAAAAAAAATGGTCAAAATGACATTACAAGTCGAGCTGACCTTTTTTTAAAAAAAATAATTTGGACATCATTTTTGCTCTGCGTCTTTACATTTTGAACTGCATGCGTTTCTCATCTGGGACACGTCACGTCAGGAGAAACCTTTTTTTTTTTTTAATAAGTGAAAATGTGGACTCAAACGGTATCAAAGAATGTTTCAAAATAAAAATCTAATCACATTTTAAAGTTGATACATCAAAAAAAACAAGTAAATGTGATAAAGGAATCCAAAATGGTTCCCGGCACTTTTGGCGAGCGTGAGCGTTGTGTCCAAGCTCTGCCAGACTTTTCTCTTTTTTTTCTTTTTTATATAAGTGAAAATGTGGTCTCAAATGCCATATATGGTGATCAAAGAATGTTTCTATATAAAAAATAAAATCACAAATCAAATTTAAAAATAAAGAAATAAATGCCTTCCAGCCACCAGCAATTGTTTTTTTAAATCCATAAAAATGTGAGAAATCCAAAACGGTCCCTGGCGCTTTTGGCGAGCGTGAACGTCTTTGGATCTTGTCTGCATTTGCAAGGCGGCGCGGCCGAATTGAAGCGAGCGAGCGAGCGAGCGAGCGCATGTCCACTGACGGTGCGCCCTGTGCCCCTCCCCCGCAGGACGTACTTTTCGGGCCAGGAGCAGCGCGTGCGTCTCATCTACCAGGGTCAGCTGCTGCAGGACGACGGCGCCACGCTGGAGGCGCTCCGCCTGCCGCACAACGGCGTGCTGCACTGCCACGTGTCGCAGCGCGCCGACGCCGGCCCCACGCCGCCGCCGCCCCCGGGCGGCGAGCGGGTGCGCGCGGCGCTCAACGCGGGCGGCCTGCTGGTGCCGCTGCTGGTGCTGATGCTGGCCGTGCTGTGGTACTGCCAGATCCAGTACCGCCACCTGTTCACGGCGCCGGCGTCGGCCTCGCTGCTGGGCGTCACCGTCTTCCTCAGCCTGCTGGCCTTCGGCGTCTACCGCCACTAGACTGTCGCCGGCCATCCTCATCATCATCATCTCCTTTGTGCCTCTTGGGTTCGCGCTTCCGCCACCAGATGGCCGCCGGTCTGGATGTTGACGAAAGAAAGCCCATTAAATCATTCATTTCAATTCTACGCGCTCTTGCTTGCTTTTTGTTTCGTTTTGTTTGTTTTTTTCTCTCTCTTTTTTTTAAGAAGCTGATGACGTCGCCGGCGATGACCGTGAGGTGCATTGTGGGTAATATGCAAGTCCTTTGAAGAGGAATGCCACTACAGTCATGTGACTTTAAAAGCAGCAGCGGCGATCATGTGACCTGCTCTTTAAGTCATCTCGCGGCGTCGCCATCAGCTCTGAAACACAACACGGAGGCACGTCAACAAGCAGCACATTCGCACGCACGGCCACGCAACAAAAGCAACACAAAACTGCAAAGGAGAAAAAGACAAAGAAAACGGAATGTTAAAAAAAGTCAGCAGAAAAGAAAAAAAAAGCAGTAAAAAGTACAAAATTAAAAAAGCACAAAAAAAGCAACAAAACAGAAAAGCAAAGAAAAAAGCAGAAAATTCTAAAGAAAGCAACAAAACAATGGAATCCGCTACTCACCCGCACGACCGACTGACGCCGGCAACGGCGAGGAGGACCTGCGCCGTCCCGTCCGGATGACGACACCCGAGCAACGCGGCTGCGTCATCCGCTATTTAACGACGACTCGCGAGGAGTACGCTTGACAACACGTTTGGGTTTTTGGGGATGTTTTTGTGTTTAGCAGACATCAAGTCCACTATTTGAAAATGCGGCTCGAGCGATTCCGATGTCAGGAGTATCAATGATTCCAAATGCAATCAATCACTACGGAGGGATTTGGAGCTGACCTTTTTGTCAACTATTAAAAGTCTACACACCCGTCTGGTCCAAATGCCAGGTTTTCTTCCCCAAAGCGAAATCAAACTGAAACTTGTTCCACATTTAATGCGACCCATAACCTGTACAATTATTTATATATATATATATATTTTTTTTTTTTAAAGAAACAAATCAAACATCGCGATAATGCGCACACGTTAACTGTGGAGGTTCACTTTTCACACGCCGGCCACCATTTCAAAACGAGTTCAGCTGTTCTCCGAGGCCTCGCGCGTTACAAGGCAAGAAAGCGCAGGCGAGCCAAAATGCTGCGCGGGAAAAACAGCACGTCAAAGAATCCTTGCTTGAAATCGAAAATAACAAAATCAAACAAAGCAACAGTAAGAAAGAGAAAAAGCGGCATTTTTCACGCGGTCGGGACGCGTTTAAGATCATCGCGACGTCGCTTCCGTTCAGACTTGAGAGCTCGGACCGGTCGGCCATTTGCAAATTAAAGGCCCGACCCGGGGCCGGCTTCGTATTGATTTTTCAAATCAGTTGCGTGGCCAACGACTTTTGACACCAGACGTGATGAGCTCACATTTTGTGCTCGTGCTTCGAACTCAAGTTGTCGTTTTAGCAAGTCCGGACAAGACCCGGGTTGTTAAAGTTTGTTGTTTTTAGTGAGTTTTTATTTTATTTTAAGTTTTGTTTTTTAATTTCTGTTTTCAGGGTGGTTCTGTTAGTTTGTATTAGTTTGAGTTATTTAAAAAATGCTTAGTTTTAGTTTTAATTTAGTTCGTTCCGCTGCCACATCTTCGACTTTGTGATCTTTCCGGTCTCTCGACATCCCTTTTTTTCTTCAAACTTCGAACCCTTACTCATTTTCTTGTTAGTTTACAATTTGCGTTAAGTTATTTTCATAGTTTTGGGGGCGAATAACGATCGAATCGGCTCAGGAGCTCAGCACCGCGATGCCTTCCCGTTCAGCTCCGCCCCGGAAGTCCTCAAACTTGTATCATTTGTATTAAAGAATTATAATTAATTCAACAAACGATGCCTCAGTCAAATCTAATATTGGGGTCGAAGCGATGAAAGAAAAAGGGGGTCTTCAAAGCAGCACCACTTGTTATTTTAATTTTTTTTTTTTACTTGTTCCAAAATTGTGACCTGCTTCAAACCCTCCGCCTCGGCCCCGATGCTAACTGCCTACGAGCTGCAGATGTCTCATCTACCGTATCATTTCTACCGGAGTCTGCTCACGAGATGGGAGGAGCAAAATGGCTGCCATGTCGCTTCAACGGCTTGTCGCTATCCAGTCCGATATTCAGATCAGCGCATCTTTACAAATAGCTTCACTTCGCCTCATCCAATATGGCCGCGGCGTCAACGTACTCTCGACGGCGTTGCCGTCTACCGTCAGCGGGCGCCATTCAAAAGATGGATGCACGGCAGCGAATCGATCCAGATACGAGGGGCAAGTTCATTTGGTCGGTCCCGGATTCATCATATGTGCCTCTTTTTTTCAGGTCGTAGGTCAAATGAATAGTGGCCATTTTTTCGTTTTGTTATCATAAAAACCCGTCCGGCACTTGGAGGGGTGTGTAGACTTTTTCTCTGGCCTGCGGTGGAGTCGATTTGAAAGCGTTTGGAATGAAGAGAGTGCTCGCCGCTCGCCGCTCGCCGCTCGCCGCTCGCATTCCCAACAGAGCGCTGATGTCGTCATCCCACCTGCAGCAGCGTGGTGATTTCCGGCACTTCCACGTTGACCGTTTCCAGCAGCATGATGGTTTCCGTCAGCGGGAAGCCGCGCCCCCCCGAAGACTTATCGCCTTCCTCCTCTTCGTCGTCAAAGTTGCGCCGAGACATGCTGAACACGCACACACGCGCGCGCCATGAGTCAATTTCAATTTGCCTCACAAGATTCATTCCTCATTTGCATATTTGGACACCAGAAAGAAGCTGACAAAATTGTCAAAATCATTTGCTTTGTCGGCTTCGGAAACGTTCGCAACGCGCCGTTGACGTGCCGGTTTGGCGACTTTTCATCCTCCAAACACGGCAGATTGATATCGAACCTCTGCCGAAGCCTGATAACGCTCCTCATCTTTAGAAGCAGGTGTGTTGGAGGACAGAAACATCGAAAACCTGCACGACTCCGGCCCTGGCCTAAAGCCTGCTGTGCCGTATTGGGATCGTGTTCGTTATTGATTTGTCTTGAAGTCACGAGATGGCATTAACGTTTCATGTTTGACATGGCTGACATGAGCGGTGCCGTTTTCTTTTCATATTTGGAGCATTTTG
The DNA here is from genome assembly GCF_054856555.1 of Leptonotus elevatus. Taxonomy (NCBI): domain Eukaryota; kingdom Metazoa; phylum Chordata; class Actinopteri; order Syngnathiformes; family Syngnathidae; genus Leptonotus; species Leptonotus elevatus. The sequence continues at coordinate 519,809 of NC_141239.1, read as the reverse complement.
AACATGAAGCACATTTTTGGAGTCGTAATGACGATGTCCAACGGCAGACAAACAAGGGGCGGGTCTTTTTTGTTTTGTTTTCACCTTTACAAAAATTATTTCATTATTGTAATTGCCAATAAAGATTTGCTTCTCGATGAGGAAAAAAGATGAGGCGACGTCCCTTTGGGAAGGTTTTTGTTTTGCTGATTTCATTGTGGCAGTTTTTGGGGAAAAATTGAGAGAAAAACGCGAGCCCCCAAAAAGCCGATGCCGTTTGGTTCCGTACGGGGACGGGGACGAGGACGGGGACGGGGACGAGGACGGGGACGGGGACGAGGACGGGGACGTTTACCTGTGCCGCACCATCTTGAGCAGGTGCTGCGTGTACAAGCTGATCCAGTTGTTGATGAAGAGGCGCAGGCCGTCTTTGAAAGGTTGGAGGTCAACCTGCAGCCAGCCGTTGACCAGGTCGTAGTCCTCCAGCTCGTTCACTTCCAAAAGCTGCTTTTGGAGCGCGTTGATCTGACAAAACAAAAAGCGCAAGACTCGCAAACAGGAAGTGCGCGTGGCAAGACAGGAAGTGAGGAGGTTCAAGTGCGTGCGCGGACGCGCTCACTTTACAGCGGCTGTGAGACCGACGGCGGCCATCTTGCATTGCCGCTCTTATGGCGACTTCATAATAAATGAATTCAAATTACATGAATTTGACGCTTCCGATGAAACGTTCGGTCGGAAATAAAACTTAGAAAAGAGAACTTGGAATTGCATTGAATGCAAATGTGCTGACATTTTGGTTGTGGAAATAGAAAATAAGGTGAAAACAGGAAAAATGCTGACCTTCAAGTTAGCCACACTTAGCAAAGGGTTCTTATAGTTTTGGAATGTTCATTTTAGTTCGCTTTTATTTCATTCTGGGTTTTGTTTTGAGTTTTCAGGGCGGTTCTGTTCGTTTTGATTCGCTTTAGTTTAGCTTTAGTTTTCATTTGAAAGATGATATTGCTCGCGTGCAACATTGACATCAGCACCAAATAATGAAGTCACACGTTCGTTCCTTGCTCGAGTTCAATGAAGAAGCAGACGAGGCGAGCGTCGCAGCCGAAAGTGGAGCACGCAAAATGGTGGCCTCGGAGCGACGTCGTCTGAAGATGCTTTTCTATTGGCTGCTGATAGATGACATCACTTCCGCGTGACACATTTTCTTTATTGCGTTAATATCCTAAAGAATATAACAAAGGCTCTTGTATTCAATTGCCAAAGATGAAGACAAAGGACATTTTTGGCCAAATTAGAGTTCGTTTTAGATTCGCCAACGTGAGTTTTTTGTTTTTTAAAAAGCATTTTCGTTTTGATTTTATTTCGTGAAGGAAAATGTTTTGGGAATTTTGGTTGGAGTCATTTCATTGGTTTTTCGTTATCTAAAATAACCTCGACTGGCAACGCAAGATGGCCGCTGGTGGCTTCACGGCTCACGACAGTTGGGAGGCCACGTTCCATGTCCAGGTCATTTTGAAGAACAGAATGGGAAATGAACAGGAAGTGAAGTCCATCTCGAGAAGGAAGGAAACAGGAAGTGAAGCTGCTCTCAAAGAGGAAGCGCGGCGGCGGGCGTTCACCTCTCTTTGAAAGTCGGCAAGCGAGGGCGGAGCCTCGTCCACGTCCTCCTCGCCCTCCTTCAGCCTTCTGCCGTACGTAAGGAATTCTTGCATGACGCCGCGTTTGTGACTCTGCCACAGCGGCGAGAAGCGGTCCAGGTCGGCCTTCAGAAGCTCCGCCTCCTCGTTGACGTCCTGCAGGTGTTGCATCACTTCCTGTTCCAGCGCCACCAGATCGGCGTTGTCCCGCAGCGCCTCCTGTGCCGCGGCGAAGAAGGCCGCGTCTGTGTGGCTCAATGCGACGCGCGACGGTTGGCGGCGGCGGCGGCGGCGGCTCACCTGGTAGTTGCCTTGATGGGCGGTGGAGATCCTGGGCGGCAGACTGGCGGCCGCGTGGATGTCGGCGATGAACGACTTGAGGACGTCGTTCAGGTCGGTGCTCAGGGACGGATCGAAGACGCTTCCCGTTGGCTGCAGCTGCAGCGACACCTGCAGCAGCGCGCCGCCGAAACTCTGCGCACACGCACACGCGCCGACGCGGAAACGGCGGGACAATATTTGAGACTCCGATACTCTGCGGGGGGACGTTCGATTTTGACGCTGATTCCAAAACTGCCGTCATTTCTTCCTTCCCGGGAACTTTATTTCCAAAGTGAACGTGAAACGTGACGTCAAGTCTGAACTTTCTGGACACAAACAGCTTTGTGGAGCATTTGGAGTCCTCGAACGTCACGTATGCTGCACGCGAGTCACAATCACGTTTGTTTCGTGACGCGAGCACGTCAACACTTTCAACGCTCGTCTTCTCTCGTTGATCGCCAAACTCGAAAAAGCCGCCCGCAATAAATGCTATCGGCGGCCTCGGTTCGAGGTGTCGAGGCGGTCGTTCAGTAATCAGAAGGTCGTCTGTCCGATGCGGGGGTCGGACAGACGACCTTCTGGTTACTGCAGGACGTTCCCAACAAACTCCTTCGCTCCTTTTCTCTTCCAATCTACACCATGATAGAACTTGAACCCTGAACTTGAACCCTGCTCCCAAACGTCGAGCTCCACCTGCTCTCCTGAACACACAATATGTCCACCTTCCTCCTCCGCATCGTGTCCACCAGCTCTCTACCTTTTCCTGTCGTGGTTCCAACATTCAAAGTCCCTACTCAGTCCTAGACTTTCCTCCTACGAACACACTTCCTCCTCCTCCTCGTTCAGCCAACAGGAGTCCAGTTTCCACCGGCACCCTGCAGGTCAAGGGTGTCAAACTCTCGTCCCGGCGGGCTGCAGTCCTGCAGGTTTCGGATGTTTCCGTTCTCCAACGCAGCTGATATACGATCAGCTCATCAGCCTGATAACGATCCTGCTGATTGGAATCAGCTTGCGTTGGAGAACAGAAACATCCGAAACCTGCAGGACTGCGGCCCTCCGGGACCGGGGTTTGACACCTATGCTGTAGGTCAACAGCACCGATGGCTGTCGTTGTTAACCCGACCCGGGTATGGAAGTCATATTTGATTTGTCCTCACAAGGGTCGCTGGAGCCTATCCCCCAGCTGGCTTCGGGCAGTCGGCGGGGTCACACCCTCAACGGGTTGCCAGCCAATCGCAGGGCACGCAGAGACCAACAACCATCCACGCTCACAATCGCACCTATGGACAATTTGGAGCGTTCAGTGAACCTGCCGCGCATGTCTTTGGAATGCGGGAGGAAAGCGGAGCATCCGGAGGAAACCCACGCAGGCACAGGGAGAACATGCAAACTCCACCCGGGAAGGCCGAAGCCCGGACTCGATCCCACGTCCTCTGCACTGGGAGGCGACGTGCTAACCAGTGAACCACTATGCCGCCCATATATATATATATATATATATATATTAGGGGTGTTAGAAAAACTCGATTCGGCAATATATCGCGATATGACAATTCTTGAATCGATTCGATATGCGGCCGAATCGATTTTCAAACATCAATTTTTTATGTGAATATTCAACAAAATGTCTTACTTGGGATTAGGTTTCACACGTTAAGCATGGAAGAATGTTATATTAATAGAACATTAAGCCGTAATATTTGATTTCAGTGCTGTTCAAACATGAAACAGGTTCCAACCTGTTTGTTAAATGCAGCGGCTCACTTAGAAGCCTGAATTTTCAGATCAATACATTTTCGTACAAATCTTGATTAGTATTTTCTAAATTTGAGGAAAAAAAAAATCATTTATAGATTCGCATTGGGATTAATCAGTAGCGAATCGAATCGTGACCTATGAATCGTGATACGAATCGAATCGCCAGGTACGAGGCAATTCACACCCCTAATATATATATATATATATAATAGCGTTAGTTAATATTAGTATTTATTAGTAATACTTATTGTTTAATAATTCTTTGTATTTTGTTAATATTTATTATTATTATTATGTTCATATCCATCGTGTCATAAAAGATCCGCCCTTGTATGGAAAGTGCCCAAATAAGTCCACATTTGAAACGCTGTCACTGGAAGACGCGTGCGCGCGCGCTCACCATCGGCGACATGTTCTGCGACAGGAAGCTGAGCGAGTGAAGCAGCATCTGGAGGATGCCGTCCTGCACCAGCTGGTCCAGGTGGTTCAGGTAGGCCACCCACTCGGGCGACGACTCGTCCTTGGCGCCGTACAGGAGCGCGTTCTCCTGCGGACGCCGCGGGCGCACAAACGCAACAATTCAGCACGTTCGCCATCGGCTGCCTTGACACGCGAGTCGGCGTGGGAGTGGGAGTGGGAGTGGCTCCGTGACCGTGACAAAAGCCAATCTGGACTCTTGAAGCGGGTCGGCGTCTTGAGCCCGCACGCGCCCCTCACCTTCGTCAGCCGCATGACCTGGTCGGCGCCCTCCCGCACGCACGTGTAGCTCTCCTCCGTAGCGCCGCTCTTCTCCAGGAAGTCCCCCGAGCGACTGATCAGCGGCAGCGCGGCCCAGCCCTGGAGGCGGGGCCAGTGTTAGGAGGAAGACCTCGACGGGCGCGCGCAACGCCACGCCAAGCCACGCCCACCCACCTGCGTGACGGTGCACATGGCGGCCATGTTGGCCCGCGCTTTGTTCACTGAGGTGAAGAAGACCGCCAAGCTCTGCCTCTTGCGCTCCATCAGCTCGTGAACATCTGAAGGAACATTTTCCATTGAGCGGAATGAAGAAGCATCGAAGTCCCTCGGCTGCAATCCGGGAGTCGCCAACGATGATTGGTCGCGCGTTGGCAGCCGCAATCGCTCGTTCCAAACTCCGGGCAGCTTCTTGTCATTTAAAGGATAACCTTAATGGGCCAAAGACCCGAGTTTGACACCCCTGATCTAAGCGTTTTCGAGGTTTCCCTCCTCCAACACACCTGCATCCAATAATTAGCATTGTTAACAGGATTGTGAAGCGCTTGCTGGAGAAGAGAAACGTTGACCTCGTCATCGTCTCGTGTTCAGCACGCCTTTGACTTATTTTGTCTTCAGACTTTTGGTTTTTGACTTCCGCTAAAACTGTCAGCTAACTAAGACAACTTCTCCATACCCCCCCCCCCCCCAAAAAAAGTTGTCTGAACACAAGCAAGCTAAAACGTATCATTAATAAGCTGTTTTTCTGCCCCCTGGTGGTCAAGGCACATACCAGAAGGAGTGGCACAACAATTGAACTGAAGCAGAAAAGGTTTGAACTCAACAACTTGAAGTTTTCTTGTTTGAACAAGAAAAAAGAAAAAAATCCAGAATTAATGATTCTATCAACGACCCGAACTTCGCACCACTGCACGACGTCGCCGTCCTCCATAAAGAGTGAACACGTTTTGGGAAGTCCCGACGAACGCTTGTGAGCGTCCTGCGACCTCAGACGTCACCTTGGCTGGTCCAGGTGCTGTTCTGCAGCTCCAACAGGCTCCGCCTCTGCTCCTCCAGCTCATCCTGGATCAGAGGAAGCTCTACCGGCAGAGCTCCGCCCACCACCTGGAAGGCCGCCAAGCCAGGTCACAAAACGCTGAGGCGTGTGCGCGCGCGCGCGCGCGTCTGCGTACCTGGTTGAAGGAGGACACGATGTTGATGAGGCTCAGGTAACTTCTGCCGATGTCACGTCCGCAGCGCATAATTTCGGCAGTCTGGGGGCGGAGCTCCAGATCCTTCTCCCAACAGGCTTGCTTGATGTCGCTCAGCAGCGCCTCCAGCTGGACACGCACACACACACAAGTTTGTTTTACTATCTTTGTGGGGCCATCTCATTGACATCATGCATTTCCTAGCCCCGCCCCCTAACCCCGACCATCCAAAATGATTGCCTACCCCTATTCCTTACCCTAGCCTCAACTATAACCCAATTCAAACCTAAACTTTAGAACCAAGTCTTGACCCTCAAAAAGAGGTCTGAACTTGTGGGGCCCAGCAAAATGGTTCCGCATGGACGGGTGGGCCCCACAACTGTGTGAAATCCTGAAATGTTGGCCCCATTATGTCACAAAAACAAGACCATGCGCGCACACACACACACACACACACTTTTCTGTTCTTATCATCCACGCGGGCTGAAATTTCCAGCTGGATGGAATTTTATTTTGAAAATTGAGAAGGTGACTAATAAAGCGAATTAAGAAACGCTTCCTTTTGTCATGTTGTGCTGGCGTAGGTGATGTGAGGTGCGCGCGCGCGCGAGACCTTCTGTCCGCAGGGAATTCCCAGCATGCCTTGCTCCTGCTGCTGGATGAGCGCCATCTGGAGGACGGCGGCGGCGTCTTGGTCCAGCTGCCGGCTCCACTCCTGGCGAACGCCGCTTCGGATGTCCAGCAGCGTGTCAGCGATCCTTTGGAACTTCTGACGCACCGTCTCGCACGACTCCACGCACCTTCACACGCGCGCCGCAAATAATCATCATCATCATCATCATCATAATCAGATCATATTTGCAGGGGATCGCCAGCGCATATAATGGATGCCCGTTCAAAAAAAAAAATGCTGATTTTCTAACCCCACCCCCCAAAAAAGGGGATGCCCCCCCCCCCTAATTTTTTTTTTCTTTTCTTCTTCATGGGGGGGGCGTAACAAAAAATAATTACGAAGCACTGAGTTATGGGAGCATCAGTTTTGATAGCATGAAAGCTCGCTCTTTGACAACATTTTTGTTTCTTCTTCATGCAAGTTATCGTCTTTCAAGAGAAAAACTTTTTGGGCTTTGAAGAAACTTTTCTGACATGTCATATGGAAGTTAACAAAAAAAAAAGGGGGGGGGGGGCAATGTTTACTTTAGAACACACCCATTAGGGGTCGTGCCTGCCCAACAAGATGTTTGTGCCGACCCGCTACGTCTCCCCCCACTCCCTAATTTGAGAAACGGATCTCTAAAAAGAAATGTTTGTTTTTTCTTCAAAAAGCTCCGTGATGCAAAATATTCATAAGAAGCAATGTTGTGAGTTGTTTGTCTTTTGTGAAAAAACGTTTTCATTTGGTTGCCAGTACGCCAGTTCGGGTTGCTCGATTATGGGGAATATAATAATAATGATTATTTTGGCAATACAGTGGAACCTCAACCAAAAATCGGAGTAAAAAATGCCTCGGAGTTTGAACTCATTTTCGAAAACCCGAGCGGAGCCGAGCGGAGCCGAACGAAGCCGAATGCTCGCGTTGCGATAGTGGAGACGAAGCGCTGCTCATTTCCAGTCCGATCGTGAATACTCCCGGAGGTGCTCTAGCCTCGCAAGTGCATTTGGATTTTTTCACGACCATTTTCTTCGACATGGGACCAAAGGAAGACAGCAGTGGCAGCGGTAGCAAAGAAAAACATACGCCGCTACGAACCATTATCGCGCAGTTGTAACTACTGTGACTACTTCCGTAAATCCTGGCACGAGGACCCCCCTTAGCTGTTCAACAACGTGCCTGACGTTAAACAAGGCACGCAAGGACCGTTTAGTAGTCTAACAATATGCCCAATGTCAAATACACAAACTCAGCAGTGAACTAAAGCTAGCATTAACGTAGCATTTATCATCCGCTGATGCCATCACACCACAACAGGTAAGGTATTTTTTATTGTTTACTGTACTGTACTGTACTGTAAATGTAAAAAACATAAATAGAAATTAAAATAAGATTTTTCAGTTTTGGAGCTTGGGAACGAATTAATTGCATTTATATTATTTCCTATGGGGAAAAATGTTTCGGAGGTTGAACAATTCGGACTTTGAACACTTCGCAGGAACAGATTATGTTCAAACTCCGAAGTACCACCGTAATTGAAATCACGATTATTCAAACAATGACTTTTGGGTACAAAACAAGAAAATGTTTAAGCATTCAAAAATATTAAGACCAATATAAAAAAATTTGAAAAAATAATGTCATTTCCTTTTGGACCAAACAGAATTTATAATAAAATATATTTATAATAATACTAGAGCTGTCAAACGATTACATTTTTAAATCAGATGAATCATATTTTAGAATTTTGATTAATCAGGATTAATCGCTGAATTAATTCATACATTTTTTATCAACAATTTTTGCCCACCAAATTTGAAGAGCACACGTTATGTGTTAATTCTTTCAACATTTAATGTTATGAGGACGTCGTCCGCATTTGTTTTTGTCCATTGCGCTCATCCTTCTCTTTTTCTATCAGGTAATTACTTGCATAAAAATGACCCCAATATTTGGATATGAACAAATATTCTGAATGTCACAAACATGTATTAAATGTTTTACTTGAATGCGAGTGCAAACACAACCTTCCAATCCACGTCAGCCGCAGTCAAAATTAAGTGTGATTAATCTGCGTTGTTTGTGATCAATCAACGAATTAACGCTTTAACTTTGAGGGCACTAAATCATATTTATTTATTTATGCTGGCAAAAACTTAAAGTTGGTGTGTGCAGTAGGATGAGCATTTATTTTTTGGGTACAAAACAAGAAGTTTCAATGTAAAAACAAAACAAATAAAAAAAATATGTAATAAAACTCTTTAAAAGACTAATTATGCAAGTTCCTTTTGGATGAAACTAAATGTATGAAACGAGTTCTTTTCAAATTTAAAAAAACAGCAAACAAAACAAAATGGCGTATGCGCCCTCCCGCCTTTAAAGGGAGGCGGCGAGAGAGCGCGAGAGCGTTCCCGGATCTCGGGGCAAAGACGCGGTCGTGCGCTCCCAGCCGGCCTTCGTGGCTTAAAGGGACAGTGTGTAGAATTTGAGATAAAAAAAAAAAAAGTTCATTCAATAACTCCTTCACTGCCAGCCCAGTAAAAATCGACAAAGTATACCCGGACTTCGCGGAACATTCCTGGAGGAGGCCAAGCCGGAGGCATGACATTGGGCAAACTGTCTGCACTCTCAAAACAAAAGTTTGTGGGTTTGACGGGCCACACGCCGTCGGAAAGGTCTCGTCGAGACCAATCCGGGGTTGCCAGTATGTCCCCGGTAGGACTTGGGGATCCGGAGATACAGCCCCGGGAAATCCCCAAATTTGAAATTTAAATTGAGTTCCTACGCCGTGTAAAAATCCGGAACGTGCCCCCCCCCCACACTAATTATCTTACAAATGCCGGGCCGCACCTTACAGGGGGAGGCTGACATGTTTGGCCGCCATCTTTTTGCTACGGATACCCGAAGGAGGACTTCGTGAACGTTGTGAAGAGGCGGGAGGCTGACGAAGTAAATGCACATGCTTTGAACTTCGGTTTGTTGCATTCTGTTAGTTCACCACGAGATGGCGTTCAATTCTACACACTGTCCCTTTAAGCAAAGGAAGCAGGACCAGAAGCAGAAGATGCGAGCGACTCAAACGCCAAACTGCCTTTTGGGAACACAGCGCGTGCGTGTGCGCGTGCGCGTGCGTGCGTGCGTGTGCGCGTGCGCGCGCGCTTACAGATGCTGTACGGTCTGGAAGTTGTGCAGGACGTTGTGAGCCCTGAGGACGAGCTGCTTGGTCCACCTGAGGGTGGCGGCGGGCGAGACGGTGAACTTGGACGCCACGTCCTTCTTGCCCTTGCTCTTGACCAGCACCTGCACCTGGTCCAGTTCCCGCAGGACCATGGCCACCAGCTTGGACAGCTGAGGACGCAGCTGGTCGCGGATGGCGGGCCGCTGCAGCACCGGTCCGAACATGCTCACCACCTTGACGCCGGCCGACGGCAGGTGGCACTCGTCCAGCGTCCCTCGCAGGATGGACACCAGGCGGGCCTCCAGGTGCGACACGTGCTCCTGGAAGCAGGCCGCCTGCTGCGCGAAGCTCTGGCAAAAGAGGGGGAGGAGTCAGCGGCGAGCTTCCATCCATCCATCATCGAGCGCTTATCCGGGGTCGGGTCGCGGGGCCAGCAGCTTTAGCAGGGAAGCCCAGACTTCCCTCTCCCCAGCCACTTCAACCGGCTCCTCCGACGGGATCCCAAGGCGTTCCCAGGCCAGCCGAGAGACACAGTCTCTCCGGCGTGTCCTGGGTCGTCCCCGGGGCCTCCCGCCGGTGGGACATGCCCGGAACACCTCTCCGGGGAGGCGTCCACGAGGCATCCGAACCAGCTGCCCGAGCCACCTCAACTGGTTCCTCTCAATGCGGAGGAGCAGCGGCTCGACTCCGAGTCCCTCTCGGATGACCGAGCTTCTCACCCTCTCTCTAAGGGAGAGCCCGGACACCCTGCGGAGGAAACTCATTTTGGCCGCTCGTATCCGGGATCTTGTTCTTTCGGTCACCACCCGCAGCTCGTGACCAAAGGTGAGGGCAGGAACGTAGATCGACCGGTAAATCGAGAGCTTTGCCTTTCGGCTCCGCTCCTTCTTCACCACAACGGATCGGTGCAGCGTCCGCATCACTGCAGACGCTGCACCGATCCGACTGTCGATCTCCCGCTCCAACGTACCCTCACTCGTGAACAAGACTCCAAGATACTTGAACTCCTTCACTTGGGGCAGGATCTCATCCTAGACCCGGAGAGAGCACTCCACCCTTTTCCCACGAGGACCACGGTCTCGGATTTGGAGGAGATGATCTTCATCCCAACCGCTTCACACTCGGCTGCGAAGCGCTCCAGTGAGAGTTGGAGATCACGGCTTGAAGAAGCCAACGGCACCACATCATCTGCAAAAAGCAGAGATGCGATGCTGAGGCCACCAAACCGGACCCCCTCAACACTTCGGCTGCGCCTAGAAATTCTGTCCATAAAAGTTATGAACAGAATCGGTGACAATGGGCAGCCTTGGCGGAGTTCAACCCTCACTGGGAACGAATCCGACTTACTGCAGGCAATGCGGACCAAACTCTGACCGGTCGTACAGGGACCGAACAGCCCGTATCAGCGGGCTCGGTACCCTGTACTCCTGAAGCACCGCCCACAGGACTCTGTCAAACGCCTTCTCCAAATCCACAAAACACATGTAGACTGGTTGGGCGAACTCCCATGCACCCTCGAGGACCCTGCCGAGGGTGTAGAACTGGTCCACGGCCGGGACGAAAACCACATTGCTCCTCCTGAATCCCATGGTGCTCGTTTACCGGCTCGGGAGCTAGCTAGCTAGCATCAGGGGCTAAAGCCAAACTGTGGCAGGGACTTTTACTTTCTGGACCTGGATTTGCAACCTATGCGCACAGGTTTGTTTGTTTTTTAAACAAAAACTAATACTGAAACTAATTTAAATTTAGCATTGTTAAAATAAAACTCATAAAAACTAACAGAACCGCCCTGAAAACTAATTAAAACTAACAAAATTGAAAAAAAAACTCAATACGAAATTAAAACGAAGTAAAATGAAAATTCCCAAACTAAAATAACCCCGTCCGGCCGTCCGTCCGTCCGGCGCTCACCTGATCGGCGGGCTCGCTGGCATCGCTCTTGCAGTCGGCGAGGATTTGCAGCTGGCTCAGGAAGTCTTGGCACACGCCCTGCACGGCGCCCGTCCACATCCGACCGCGCCCGCCGGCCACCACCACCTGTTCCAGCTGGAACTGAAGACGCACGCGGTACACTTCCTGATTGGGGACAAGTTGCACTACGCTTAATTTCAACATTCCTTTTCGGTCTCACAGGCGGTTACAAGTTTTCATTGGAATTCATCACATGGCTGAAGATTAATTGCAACATTTTGATCTGTTCTAAATATACAATAAATGTTTTACTAAGTTGTTATAATATTGTAAAAGTGGAAAAAAAATTAAACTAACAGAAGTATGGCTGCATCTTTTAGTCATTGATATAATTTCATAATAATTCATAAAATGGAGTTAAAATTAAAAAGATGTACTGAACTGTTCAAAAAACGAGTTTGACATGGATTTGTGTTGAGGTCATTTTTCTGCCACTAGATGGCATAATTGCTTTTGTGAGACATTGGTGACAGCTCAATGCATTTTTCTTTTCACATTAACAGCTATTGAATCTTTGACATGAAGTCACTAATATCCACAAATATAAGCATTATTATTTTATCCCGACTCCATTTTGACGTAGACGTGTCTGCTGTGTTGCGACTGGAATTCCTCCGCTTTACAAGTAGGTGGCGCTCATTAAAAAAAAAAAGTGGCGTTAAAGGAAGCTGAAATTAACTCAAAATTAACGAGGGATGCCAAGATTAGTCAACTCGTCACGACCACGTCGACGATCAAAACCGTCGTTAATAGTCGACCAGTCGTTTATTTATGCATTTGTTAATTGGGTGTTTTTTGGGTCAAAAACGCAATCATCTCGCACTTCGAGCCGAGCTGGATGGCATGTCGTGCTCATCCGGGTCATCTGCGATGGAAAGGAAAGCATTATGGGTAGTCGGGATGTGCGATCAATCAAAAGTCAATGACAATCCATCATGACCCTCCACGATTACAAAATGGCATCGTCGTACAAAAACGATGATTACGAGGGCTGCAACGGGTCGTCGTCATTCCTGCCTCGGATGCCCGCCGAGGCAGTCGTCGTCAAGCTAACGGCGCTATGCCAGATAATCATCAGCCGTTCCTAACGATCACTTATTAACAAACCAGACTTACTCAAATGTGCTATTTAGCCGATTGTGGCGCGATTTTAGTTCCATTGACCAAAATCTACGGGCAGAGATTTTTGTCTAAAATAGTTTGCTGACAAGCAGTTTAAGTCAAAAGTCAAGTTGATTATCTAAAAATGAAAACCAGTTGGTTGGTAATTATTACATGCAAATGTCTTGTTTTGTCTTCTGTATTTATAATTGCGGATATCTGAAGCAACGGCTTCACATCATTGAACAGCGGCGCGAGGCTCGACTCCGAGGCGAGTGCCGCCGACTGAAGGCAATGAGGCGGTCGCCGAGGACGGAGCGGTTCTGGCAAGCCGAGGCCCAACGCAGAGGAAGCATGTTGGGGCTGATGCCTACAATAGCATTTCTGGCATCGCGTAGTCTGGAAGCTAGCATGAGCACCGCGTGTTGTTTGGCACGCTAACATATTAGCAAGGTTTACGGCGGCAAACTCGCGCTTATTAACAACCAAAACAGTTTGGCGCCGAACGCGCTGGCGTCGAACGCGCTCCCTCACGGAACTCTTTTTTTCTCTCCTTCCACTCGCGAGCGGCGACCGCTCAGTGTTGCGTTCATGAACTCGGGCATGGCAAGACTCAACAAAACACGACAGCTTTGGCTCCGCAACGGCAACACATGACCATCAAGCACAAAATGGTTTGTTATAATTTGCAGTTCAGTTGTCACCCGTGCGTGTTTCCCAGAAGCGTTCTCTCTTTTTTGACCAGCTGTCCTGAGAAAAGAAAAATCTCTCCCAGGACTCAATTGGTCCCGTTTTTCACGTCTTCATTATTCACTTGCATGTACTTCATTCAGAATTTTAAATGTAAACTGATGGTTTAAAAAAAAAAAAAGCAGCCGCTTGTTGGTGCAATTTGCGGCCATTTACATATCGACGCTGTCCTCTGAAAAATACGTCTGTTTTTGTCCTTTTGGACATTTTTATGTTTATGAGATGAAACTGAATGCAGACATCCCAAAAACGTGAGAAAAAAATGGACATCAATGTTTTTCACAGAACGGCGATGATATGTTTCGATCAACTAATCACGACTACTGTTGATTAGTCGACTAGCAAAATAATCATTTGTGGCAGCCCAAAAATGAACGCACTCATTTTGACATCTCTACTTTTGAGTTTTTCAAGTTGTGAGCTTTCGCAGCAACTTTGCTACTTTTGAACTTTTCATTGTGTTGTAAGCGTGTTTTGTAGGGCCCGACTGATATGCATTTTTTGAGGCCGATGCTAATACTGATTTTTGGCAGAAAAAAATACCCACTGCCGATTAATCTGCAGATTAAAAAATATATATATATTTAATGCATACAATTGTGTTCCCACAGCATTTGTGTGAAATGTGAATATTGGTTCTTTGAAGGAAAAACACTCCCGAAGTTCAAGCTAACTTACGATTAGCATTTCAATGGGACCTTCCCCTTCACTTTTAGCATTAGCTCTCGCCTAGCAATGTTTTAAAAATGAAGCATGTTTTGTATTTATATATAGAGTGGCTGTAATTGACAGTTAACTCCACTAGGGCGTCATTAAACAGCTTAAAGGACACTTTGGGACAACAGAATAAGCAGAATGACATACGCTACACACTTGCTCGTCGCTAATGCTACGCAAGCAAAATGGTGCATTCAGGGTACTTTCAGAGCGTTGGAAACTTTGGTTTTCTTCGATGATAACGTTTTAAGGAGAAAATAATCAGTCAATTGGCCGATTGGCCGATTGTTTTGGCCGATGTTTGAAGGCCAACAATCGGCCGATTATAATGGCCGGCCAATTAATCGTTCGGGCCCTCGTGTTTTGTGTTGTGCTGCGCTCGCTACTTGTTGACAAAGTTGATCGCACGCTTGCCTGGATGCTTTGCAGACGAATGAGGAAGTCGTCCAAGCGAGAGAAGACCAGATGAGACGGGAACTCCCACCTGTGCACGCCTCCATCCTGCACACAAAAAGCACGCGTCAGCGCTGGCTGGCGTCGCCGCGGCAACCCGCAACAACCCGCAACCACCACCAGTCTCTTTTGCTCGGGCAAGAAAATACAATTTGGGGACAAAACTCACTCGGAACAGCAAAAGAAGCAAAAAGGCCTCATTTGCATTTTGTTTTTTTGTCAGCTTCAAGTGGGGACGAAAAAATCGGAATTGAATTGAGAATGAGCCCTAACTTCAAATTCAATTCCTTAATTGGAATTGCAGCAAGTCGATTTGAAATTCAAACAAATGGCACAAAATGAAAATGTATTTAACAAGCAAAACATATCAATCAAGTGATGACCATTAAACGCAACAACTTTAATTGTTGAAAATATTGAAAATATTTCACGCCGCCATGAAAAAAATGGTAGCATTTGTCGAATAAATTGCTGCAAGTAGGCCTCGAAAAAGGAGCGAATACCCCCAAAAATCGAATCAACAACTATGCCATGCTTTTGCTTTTTGAAATGTTGCTTTGAATTCGTTTTTAGGGTTGGCTTGTTTTTATTCAAGTTGTTTTGTTTTTTAAAAAAATGCTTCCTTTGAATTTTAGTAGTAGTGTGTTTTTCTATTTTTTGTGTGCAAGATGGAAAAAACTGAACAACTCAACATGGCATATGTAGAAAATATGCTCAATACTGTACCGGCTCCTTTAAGGGGTGGAGCTTAGGTCTCGTGTAGGAGGAAGCGGAAAGGGGAAAAAAAGCGAGACGAACCCGAGACTTGTGATGATGAAGTTGAAGTTTAGTCCCACTGGCTTAAAGGAATGAACTAGCAAATGGGCAGCCATCTTACGTTGCCACTTGACTGTTTGCATGATGTCAGCATTATGACTCGCGGCAATTCTTTTTTTTTTGTATGGGTTTTACTTTCACTTGGTTGTTGATGCTCGTGACAAGATGATGCATACCAATCTTTGGAACAATTCAAAATGGCAGCCTTCTGTATAAAATAGGGGTGGGAATCTTTAGCCTGCCTGACGATTCTCTCCACAATTTGTTGGTACGTCGCTAGCATAAAACACGAATGTCGTGCTTCTTGCTACAAGGATGTCACGCGGTGGCATTTTGAAAAGACAGCCCAGAAATCTTTGGATTCAATTTAGGCAGCTTTAGCGAGTGGCAACGTAAGATGGCTGCCGATGACTTTGCGTAAGTTGATCCTGCTTCAAAGTTGAGCGTGAGACAAGTTTTTCATGTTGTCTGATTCGCAAACACGCCGCCTTTAGCAGCGATCGTCAGCCAGCGTCGGTCGTCGTGTTTGACAACGTTTACGTTATGTTTGTGTCGCGATATTAGCACGATTGAGACATTGGCTTCTTCTGATTGGTTTCGTAAAAGCATATTTCGTCTGGAAGCATCGACGACTTGATGGGAAAACATCAGCCAGGCAAAATGTAAGAAAATACTTTTAAATTCAAGAAAACAGTAAGATACCAAAAAACAAACGTACAAATTCTACTTTCTTGTTAATTTGTGATTTTTTTAAAAATAATTGATTCATGGTTTTATGAATCGATATTACGCTCGAAAAGGAAAATGGATTTGATTATTTTTTTAAACCCCGCCCTATCGTGTGGACTGACCAGCAGTCAATCTGGCAATTGTGAGACGGTTTGCGCGCATTTGTGGCTTCAAGCATTCAAGCCGCTCGTACCGCGGCCTTTATATTTGCTCAATCTATTTTTCACGTATGAAGCAAATTTGTGACTGAGCGCGACCGCCACACCAAACACGCAAGACGCCAGCACGGCCGTCGCCATCTAGTGGCGCGTTTTAATTAGCTGGCGCCAGACGTCGCTTCCACGCCAGCACAACTCCGAGACCGCGGTTGGGTGGGCGGGGCCTTCCTTTGAGGCTTGTGGCTAGCGGCCGTGCGCTAATAACAAAAACAATCAAAGCCTTTTAAACCAAGCCCAACATTTTTGGATTCAACTCATGGCTAAAAATGCCAACCAAGCACATTTTAGCAGTAATTAGCGTTAGTTATAGAAACAAACTATTTTATAGTTTCAAATTTTTTTCTTAGAGCATTTTCATTTTATTTCTTTATGATATTTTTGTGTTTGTTTTTTGTGATTTCTGCTTCATTTGGTCGCTTTGTCCATGGAACAAACGGCAATTGTGGCTCTCCTTGCCCACGTACACCGGGGCATCTCTGGCATGACCTTCAAGGTCAGTGAATGTCGTCGGCGTGCGCACCTCCTGTTCCAGCAGCATCCTGTGATGGATGTATTTGTCCTTGAGAGTCTGCAAGGTCAAGGTCACCACTCGGACGTCATCCAGGACCTGCGCGGGATCCGAAAGCAGGCCGCGCATCACTTCCTGTCCGTGCAGGAAGGTCCTGCTCTGCAAGGCCGGCAAACACAACAAGAACGCTGGTCAGCTCATCGGCACGCACAAACGCAAAAATCGCTCTCAGTATATATATATACATATATATATATATATTATATATACACTTGCTAGTCGCTAATGCTACGCAAGCAAAATGGTGCATTCATTGAACATTTTTGACCAATGGTTGAAAATGAATAAGCTCCATATTATGAGTAATATGGAGCAGGAATCCATAAGTTCTTGTACTTCTTCCTCCACTTTGAGTTTGTAAACGACGTTGAACTGTGTCTATTGACGATCCTTCTTTCTTTTAATTTTTAGATCTTGTAATTCAAGTGTATGTAATGTACAGTTACTTCCAGAAGGGGGCGCATCAATGAATTTTGAGCGTCCGTCATCGTCAGTCGTCAAAATTTCAAGGCAAACCATCAATCTGTCATTTGTCGATTGCGCAACAAAATGGACGTCCGTCATTGACCGACCTGAAGTCAATGGACAATATGCCACAGAGGAGGCGGGACTTCCAACTTGCGGCTTTTCACCCATCAGCTTTTGTTTCCGTTTCGGGTTTGCGACGTGCGGGCCGCGTCCCAGCACTTGCGCTTTCGTCCCTTCGGTTGCGCGTTCCGTCGACGGGTGCGAGGCTGCGAGCGTGCAGTGCGTCTGTCTCAGTGTCCGGAGCATTTCAGATCGCTGCGGGAGTGTTGGAACGCGGCCAGAAACGGCGCTGATGTGTGAAACCCGGAAGTCGCAAGTCCGTGGCATCCACATTGCCGGAATGTCCACGTGCGGATGTTTGAGATGCGCGCGAGAGCTGAGAAAAGTCGGACGGTGTCAAAGGTCGCGCTCTCAAAATCACTTTTTGTAAAGTAACTTGTCCGATTGCTGGTGTGGTAAAAGTAAGTCAGCGCAATGCATGATGGGAGCTGCTGAGGGCAAGCGTGCGCTTTTGCGTCGGCTCGTACCCGCTCGATGAAGAGGTTGCAGATCTCCTGCAGGAGGACCACGATCCAACACGGCTTGCAGTGAAAGTGCGAGCCGATCCACACCTGGTGCACCTTCTCCATCACGGCGGCCATGTTGTCCCTCAGCTGTCCGTCACAGGCGCTCCGGCGTCATCATCATCATCATCATCATCATCGTCGTCGCTGGGTCTCACCTGGCCGTCTTACCTGCGGGTAATCCAGCCGCTCCAGTTCCTCCACTTCGTGCTGCAGAGGCGCGAGGTTGTTGTTGGCGTCCAGGGCCTCCGCCAGTCCTGAGAGGTCAAAGGTGAGCTGGCTCAACGCCTTCTCCTTTGCCGCTGCGTCCTTCTTACCTTTTTGGGCGTGTGCGTGGATGTCTTTCAAGGTGGCGCGGTACGCACCCTGGGCCGACTCCAGCAACGACGACACCTGCTGGGTGCTGTCGCTCGTCATCTGAAGCGTGTTAAGCGACATGTTAGCGTGTTAGCGTGTTAGGAGCGCAAGTGACTAACACACGCGGATCATAAAGCATCAACACGCGCATCCGGTCGTCTTGCGTCAACGATTGTCGTCAACAGGAAGAAGCTTGACGTGATGTCACACTCGGGCGTGCTCACAAAATCGATACATGACAGTGCAAGTATCGGTACGCAGGCGTCACAATGCATATTGCCCGTTAACTCCAAACAGGAAGTTAAAACAAGGTTGCTTGGAGAGGAAGCTCTGTTTGGGCGGTTGAGCAAACACAAATCTTTTTGGAATTAAGCGAATACGAACGCTATTTTGGGTGGAAAACCGCAAAGAAACGCTACGGTTGATCGAGAATTACAAAAGCAAACGCATACGACGTCATCGCACGGCGCAGTCGCTTCCTGGTCTTCTTTTAAATGACCGGTGGATCGCATCTCTACGGTGTATAGCGCCACCTACAGCGGCGGAGTTCCCTCTCAATATTGGCAAAAGAACAACAAATGGAAACGGTTGCATGTCCGTTTTGTGTATTTTAAGTCAATTCGCTCAATAAATTCAAAACAATTGGATGGAAACCTGACTAATGGCCGCCCCCTCAACTTTTTGTGACGTGTAATGCTAGCATGTTAGCGTGATGATGTGGCGTTAGCATGCAATGCATCACGCGGGTGTCATGACGTCAGCGGTCGGTCGGACGGACGGACGGTCGGTCGGACAGTCGGTCGGTCGGTCAGTCGGACGGTCGGTCGGTCGGACGGTCAGTCGGTCGGTCGGTCGGACGGTCAGTCGGTCGGTCGGTCGGACGGTCGGTCGGTCGGTCAGTCGGACGGTCGGTCGGACGGTCAGTCGGTCGGTCGGTCGGTCGGACGGTCAGTCGGTCGGTCGGTCGGTCGGACAGTCGGTCGGTCGGTCGGACGGACGGTCGGACAGTCGGTCGGTCGGTCGGTCGGACGGTCAGTCGGTCGGACGGTCAGTCGGTCGGTCGGACAGTCGGGCGGTCGGTCGGACGGTCGGTCGGACGGTCAGTCGGTCGGTCGGACAGTCGGTCGGTCGGACGGTCAGTCGGTCGGTCGGACGGACGGTCAGTCGGTCGGACAGTCGGTCGGTCAGTCGGTCGGTCGGACAGTCGGTCGGTCGGACGGTCGGTCGGTCGGACGGTCAGTCGGTCGGTCGGACGGACGGTCAGTCGGTCGGACGGTCGGTCGGACAGTCGGTCGGTCGGTCGGTCGGACGGTCGGTCGGACGGACGGTCAGTCGGTCGGACGGTCGGTCGGACAGTCGGTCGGTCGGTCGGTCGGTCGGTCGGACGCTCGGTCACCTGCTGCAGGACGAGCTGCAGGTTGCGGAGTCTGTTGCTCCAGAAGTCAAACTCTTCGGAAGGCGGCGGCTTGAGTCCTTCCAGGAGCGGCTGGGCCGGGTTCTGCTGCAGGAATTCCGACACCAGCTCCGCCCACTCGATGATGACCGTCTCGCAGGCGTGCAGCAGCTTCACGTCGCACGACTTCCTGTCCCGCAAACGACAACGGCTCATCTTGAGAGGAGATCATGTGACACCAGGCGGGATTCAGTAGCAACGTGACAAACGGCCGCCATCTTGCGAGAATTTTCTCCGCCCCAAAAATTATGGAAGGAGCACTTCGGGTGAATTAACGTTTGATGGCTGAGGCACGCACGCCTCTGCTGCCCTTTTCACAAATGGTGTCGTGTTTGCAACACGCAAGGCAACTTTTTAGGGCAAAGTATGAAACATGGCCGTCATTTTTTGTGTTTTTTTGGCACAGCTGGACTTTTCCCGGTCCGACGCTGCCGGATGCACGTTTTGTTGATGGCTGACGCTAACGCTAGGTTAGCCTGAATGTTAAATGTCACGCGCGTCTCGTGTTTGTTTGTTGGATCGCTTTGAGCGGAAAAGAGGAGGAGCTTCTCCATCAGGTTTGAACGTCGCCATTTATTTAGTAAGCAAATGTACTAAAAATGCACAAAAGGGAAATGCGACTAATGCCCGTTTCCAGTTGTTGCCCTTTTGCGACATAGCTTACTTTATCGTCCGGGATTGCTTCGGGACGACAAACGCACGAGTGACGTCATCATATCCGGTCAAAACATGCAACGCGTGTATCCGGTCTCGCCAGCGTTTATTCGCAAAAGATGTTTCCATCGCCAAAATTCGCATTTTCCTTTTTTTTCCCGAATTTTGGGCCCTTTTTCGAATTTCTAGCGTTTCCATTCCGTTTTATTTTCCCATTTCTTGACAATTCGAATAAACGTGTGAACTCAACTCATGTGGCAACTTGGCTGCTAAATGCAAGCTTGGTTGCAGTTCAGTTCTTCCGCTCAGCACAACTTCCTCGCTCACCGTTCAGGATTGCGGCACCCCCCCTCACCGGGACCGGATTTGGACCCGGCCCTTGTGTACTCGGCCCGAAATGTTGCTTTTGTTTTGGTTGCTTGTTACTGTAATCCGAGTATTGCCTGGTGATTCGATACCAATACCAATTAATCCCGATACAAATCTATAAGTCATTTATTGTGGTTTTCGATTTATTTTTTACTTAAATTTAGAAAATACTAATCAGTAGCGATGTAATGATATCCAAACATCACGATATTGTGGGGAGGTTGGCTATACAGAAGAAAAAAAAAAAACACACAAACACACAATATTGTGCTTTTGTACATTATAGCAATGACAAATATTGTAAAAATATTATAAATATTACGTCCGCCTTCGTGCGGATTTTGTCCTGACCTGTCCTGGTCGTCCTGGAGACGTTTGGGGAGCGGCAGAAAAGTCCAGCCTTCCTTCAGGGCCTTCATGGCGAGCGCTTGGTTCTTCAGCCTCTCCATCAAGTTGAGCATCTCCTCGGACGCGCCCGGAGACCAGCCGCCCTCGTTGGCCGGGTTGCTAAGCAACGGGCAGATGACCTGCGGGGGGGGGGGGGCAAAGGCGGCGTTGGGGTGGGCCGGAACGCCGACGGCGACGGCGGGCGAGCTGACCTCTTGCGTGAGCGCCGAGATGAAGGTGAACAGGTTGTCGGCGTGGACCTCCTCCATCAGCAGCAGGGCGGCCATGTTGTCCTTGCTCACCATGTCTTGGTGCGTTTTGGCCAAGCACACCACCTTGCGGCACGCGTCCAGGAAGTCCAGGCTGCTGCCGGCGCTGCCGTCGGCGTTGAGCCACACGTACAGGTTGACCATGTCCCTGGTGTTGAAGAAGCTGTTCAGGTGGCTCAGGTGCTTCTTGCCGTTGATGAAGTCGCGCCACTTCTCCTCGTTCAGGCACAGACTTTGCGTCAGCAGCGGCTTCAGCGACTCCAAGCGATCGTCGCTCGCTTCCATTTTTCACGCGCTCGCTCGCCCGCTCGCTCGCTCTCTCGCCCTGGCTGGCTTCTCCATCGCCTTCCCCGGACGTGACAACGCCAGCATCGCCTCATTCAACTTCTTTGTCACACAGAGCGCTGTCATCGGCTCACAGCTGTGATGTCATCATCACGCTTGTTTGTATTTTCCTTTGCTTGAAATTCCACAGGAGCGCAAAATCATTTTCTTTACCTTGTCCAATTTTTTGCTTTGCAATTTGCTCATTGGCCGTCGTATTTATTGCTGTAGGCATATTTATATATACGATTGTATTTATGTTTATTTGATGCCCTCTGGGCTGCAAATATTCGTGGCTTCACGTCCAGCGTTGTTCAAAAAGCCATTGGCTTGTTGAGGTTGAGACCAAAAAAAATGCCATTCGCGTGCAGTCAGCAGCACGACGAGTACGACGCTGACAGCCAGTCAGATATCAAAAATATCAACTCAAAATGGAAGATTAGTCTAGATTTCAATTTTGACCTTAATTGAAACTTGGGTTTCAAAACAATTCCACACTGTTCAACAATGTGATAGCAAGAAAAACAAAACTATATTTAATATAATGGCAAATTCATTGTTGTTGGACTGTTACTGGTTTTCTTCATAAATATATATATATAAAAATATATAAATAAATAAACAAGACGTACATATACATATATGTACGTCTTGTTTGTTTATTTATATATATTATATATAATATATATAATGTTATATATATATATATTATATTATATGTACGTGGTTTATTTATTTATATTTATATATATATATTATATATATATAATAAATAAATAAATAAATATATATATATATATATATATATACAATATATATTTATATATTATATATATATATATATATATACAATATATATTTATATATTTTTATATATATATAGGAATAATCAAATTCTTCATCTAAACCTTTCTGTAAATTACTTCATTAGCCAGGATATCATGGAGCCACGTATTCCGCCGACTAAAATGAAACTGAACGCCCAAACGGAATGAAAATGTTTCATTTGAACACCTCCATCAGAATAAAA
Organism: Leptonotus elevatus; assembly: GCF_054856555.1. Taxonomy (NCBI): domain Eukaryota; kingdom Metazoa; phylum Chordata; class Actinopteri; order Syngnathiformes; family Syngnathidae; genus Leptonotus; species Leptonotus elevatus. Next base: position 497,105 of record NC_141239.1, on the reverse strand, counting down.
CAACAAAATCCGAATGCAATTGATTTGGATTCACTGGGGTGGAATAGACCTTTTGCACATTCAAACAAGTGTCGTGTAAAAAGTTCCATCGGAAACGCCAGGCCACGTCCAACGTGTGCATGCTAAGCCGTGACATAAATGCATAGAGATGTCGTAGAAATGGCGGCGTCTTACCGGAGCTTGTTTGCGACGGGAGAACTTGTTTTAAAGTACTTGGAATGCAAACGTGTTTTTCACCAAGCCATGGAGTCCACCGCCGTGCGGACGGGTTCCACCCTAAAGGTCTCTTCATAGCGGTTCCACCCTACATTTAAAAGAAGGAAGAGGATGTTATAGACATTTTTTTTAAGGTTACAATCATTTACTATACAACATCTGGAACAATCTAAAATATGGCTAAACCATTTTAGATTTTTTTTTTGTACAGACAATCAGCTATATAATGCTGACACTCGCATACAAACGACAATACAAGTGCCATGACCGGTTTCTGTACAGCAAGAGATCCGCAAACAAAAAACTGATCTGCAACCAAAAGTCAGGAGTTGCAAACAAAACCTGAAAACTTTTTTAAATACAAGTCCATTAATTTTGTTTGCAAATAAGTTTTTTTTTTTATTGAAAATCCCTTTTTTGTTTGATTGAAAATAACGACACAAACGTATCTCCATATGAGCGGCGCTGTTGTGTAATTGAATGGGACTATGGATTGCAGTTTCAAAATAACATTGGAAAACATTTTCAGTCTTTCAACATTAAAGTTACAAGTTTTAAAAATGATCACCATTTACAGGTTTCAACACGGGAAACAAATGATTGCCTAGAGAACAATGCCTTCTTTGAAACTCAGCTTGTGACCGTTTTGAAGCTCTGAAAGTTTGTGGGGGAAACAATGGGAACAAAATGTTGGCTGTTTGAATGATTTAATATGTTTTTTGAAGATTCAAACCCAGTTTTCGGGTTTGCAAAGTTTTGAGAACGTTCATTGTTTATAGGTTTCAAAAACGGGAAACAAATTGTTGCTCAGGGAGAACAATGCCAAATGCCTTTTTTGAAACTCAGCTTGTGACCGTTTTGAACCTCTGATCATTTTTAGGTGAAACACTGTAAAGTCATACTTTAAAAATGTGTGTCGTTTTTTTTAAGCGTTTTTATTTTATTTTCAAGCTTTATCAGAGATTTTTCAGTCATACAAAAAAAATCGGGGATTCAAACCTTTATTACGAGCTTTCGAGTATTGGCAGGATTCTGATGAGCCACGTCTCGAAATGCTCATCCCAAGTCCTGTTGCAAGCAGGCCTCGTCCAGAGAGGGCGCTGGCGATTACATTGGCACCTTCACAAACGTCCAGCAAGGACGAGAAGAAGGATGTTGTCACGTGGGCTGCTGGCGCGAAGAATGACTTGCACACAAACAAGCACTTTTGACGGCGGCCATGCTGCTTCAGTTGGGGAACGCTCAAAGACGAAGAAGAACCAATCTGGTGCGTGCGTGCGTGCGTGCGTGTACGTCTGCCAGCTGCATTTCACTTTCAGTTTCTTTGATGTTCGATGGCTTCGGTTGAGTTGATTAGGCTTGATTGTTCGTGACCGGAAAGGAAGCTAACCGGGCTAGCTAACTGCTTGCTAGCTAGCTAGCTACATTGCAGCAAACGTCGTCGAGTTTGGCCAAATGTGACGAGAAGTGGTTCAAGTGAACACGTTTTGGGAGGAGGAAGAAGAAGAAGAAGAAGAAGAAGCAGCAGTTGGTTGGACTTTCCTTCAAGCGAAGAAGCTCCAGCGTTCGGTCCCTCGCTCGTTGCTTGTCTGACGGTAAGCAGGTAAAAGTTTGCTTTGCTCTTTGTGGCCTTGTGCTGCCTTCACGACTATCAGGAACTTTCACCGTCATCAAATCGCTTCGTGCTTATTGCCACACTTAACTTTTTGTTAATGCATAGTCGCAAATGAATGGATCATTATCAAAGAATAAAAAATGTTAGCCAATGTAAGAAGCGCTGTGTTGGGAAGCACATTTTAGCGATGAGCCAGTTTAGTTACAATGCGTCTTGAAAAGTAGGACAACCCGCTTGTCAATTGAGCTTTTATTAAAAGCAACCGAATAAGGGCGGTTCAAAAACAAGAATAACAAAATAGCGGCTTTTTACAAAATGAATCCACGTCCCTGATTCTACCGTGGGCCGCCTGCTGTTCCTCAAGCAGCCTATAGGTGGCGTCAAGATGTAAGAAGTTGTCGTCAGGTTCTCCGGGGGGAGGGGAAACAATGACTCGCTTACTTGGACCGGGGGGGGGGGGGGGGGGGGTTCTGAACTCCGCACAACACCGGCCCGTGGCCTAATTGGATCCAATATTCTTTGTAGAACAATCAGTCATTTGTCTTGAATGCGGCCTGAAGTTGTTTGTGGAAGTGATGAACCAAAAGGCCGTCTGAAGCCCCGCCCCCAGCAGTCTGTTCACAGGTGGGGGAGGGTGCGTGACGTCACCGGTCTGAAGCGTGTTCTGATCCGCCAACACGTCACGTTTGGGGAGAGGGGGGGAAACAATGCCCTGAGCTTCTGACTGACTTTGATGTGTTGTCCCACAGGCACGAACGCAAGCCTGGCAAAGGGGCGCCATCGTGGCGGGATCCGACATGACGGTGGGTGAGCCGGCGAAGGGGCGGGGTCAACAACGACAAGCGGAGATGATGCAAACAGAAGGCCGAATTGTAGCTGCCAACGCCCGCCCGCCAGCAGTTTGTTCTCAGGGCGGGAAAAAAGCAATGACAAAAACACGACCGAAGCGTTTGTCTGATCCGTATCACGTCGTCGTTGGGCTGGAGGCTTGTGTGATGTCATCGGGGGCGTGGCCAGCCGGCTGAACCTTTGTCTTGTTTTGCAGCGCTTCCTGGTGGACCGCGATCGCCGACGGGGTGTCCCCCTTCCAGCGGCCTGCAACCCGTGCGCTTAACTTGCGTCCTGCTCTCAACCTGAAAAGAAAGCTCACGGTTCGAGGTGTACGCTAATAATGACTTTTGAAGGACAAAAAAAGTTTTCCTTCTACCGAGCAGACTTCATGGATGATTGTCACCGTATGCTTGGACGCATCAGGTTTTTAGCTTTTGTTTAGTCTTATGGATTAAATGCGTATTTCGCTGTGAAGCACTTTGGTCTTTTCTTTGAAGTGTCAAATATTAAAATTTGCTGCCTCATCAATTGTGACAATACAAGCGCGTACAAATTGACGTTGAATTGTTTGGAACATTGAATGGAGATGAATAATGCAAATATCAGTCAATCCAGCTTGCATCTTCGCATAAAAAAACAAAAAAAAAACACGAAATATTGACATTCAGTGCGTTCATTTTTATTCTGGAGCTATAAATCTAATCCAAGAATTTCCCGCCTCACAAGATCATTTCTAACATCTGTCCATCTTGCGATCATTTGCGTCATGATATATCTATTTTCTTTCCTGACCAAACCCAGAAAACAGGTGAGCCACGATTGGTTGTGAGCACAAGTGATGTCATCTTTGGTCGACAGCAAGCGGAAAACGAGTCTTAAAAGTTATTCATCGTACAAGAAAGATAATGAAGTCCATCCATCATCTCGCGCTTATCCGGGGTCGGGTCGCGGGGGCAGCAGCTTTAGCAGGGAAGCCCAGACTTCCCTCTCCCCGGCCACTCTTCGAACCAGATGCCCGAGCCACTTCGACTGGCTCCTCTCAACGCGGAGGAGCAGCGGCTCGACACCGGGTGAGCGAGCGTCTCACCTTCTGGGAGAGCCCGGCCGGACGCCCTCATTTCCGGGATCTTGTTCTTTGAGAACAAATCGGTGAGGGTACGAACGTCGATGGGCCGGGAAATCGAGAGCTTTTGCTCCTGCTTCACGACAACGGGCCGATACCGAGTGGGCGTGACCGCAGACGCTGCAGCGATCCGCCTGCCCTCGCTCGTCAACAAGACCCCAAGATACTGGAAGTCCTCCACTTGGGGCAGGACCCCGAACCCGAACCGGAGATGGCACTCGGCCCCCCGCTTCTCAAGAAGAAAGCAGAATTCTTGGATTAAGCACTCCCAGCTGCAGTACCGCGAGTAGACTTTAGTGGAATAAAACGCTCAAGAGTAGCTGGCTGCCGGCCTCTCCAAAACGTCTGGCCCAATAAAAAGTTCTAATTCAAACGGGCCACGCATATCCGGTCTTGTTTCCAGTTTCCACCGCCCAAATGTTCTTTTTTTCCGATACGCTTACACCCCCCCCCCACAAACGTCAACCCTTGTATGCGAATTTTGGGCCCTTTTTCAAATTTCTGCCGCTTCCATTTAGTTTCTTTTTCGCAATTCTTGAAAATTCAAATTAAAGGAGGCCGTAAACGCACCTTGTGTCCGACACTGTCCAATCTTTACACTGTCTTATTTTATGGCCATTTATTTAGTGCGATTTTCGCTTGACCAACTCTGCTGTCCGCGTTTTGTTCCTTTGAGACAATGACGATAAAAATTCCGAATGTAACTTGTGAGGTCATCGGTGCATGCGTGCTCAGGGTGGGGCGTTGCCATGACAACAAGATTGGGTGTGAGCGAGTTGTTAAGACTTGCAGGAACGCACGATTTGTGTGCGTGTGCGTGTGTAAGCATGACTAAACGTGAGTAAGTGTCTGTGTTTGCATCAGGGTGTGTGTGTGTGTGTGTGTCAGGCCAGTGGGCTCCTTCACTCACACACACTTGTACTCATATAATTGCGAGGACACCCATAGACATAATGCATTTCCTAGCCCCTCCCCCTAACCCCAACCATGAAAAATGATTGCCGACCTCATTCCTCTCCCGAATCTCAACCGTAACCCAATTCAAACCCAAACTCTAAAAGCAAGTCTTGACCCTCAAAAAGAGGTCTTGAGTTGTGAGGACCGGCCAAAATGTCCTCACAAGACGTATTTTGGTCCTCACAATGTCCTAGGTACAAGTGCACACGCACACGCACACACGCACGGTATTGCGCTGAGAACGTCAAGTTGCCTTTGATGAGTTGCGCGTGTCACTTCCTGTCAGCTCATCTGAAGAAATTCTCCCGTTTGTCACGTTTGTCACGTTTGTCCCGTTTGTCTTGCCCGTCCTGATCTTTCTTCATATTGATCCTGTTGATCAACTTGCCGGCATTTGTGCCGCTTGTCCCGTTCTTCGCGTTCGTCCTGCTTGTCCCGGTGATCCCGCTTTTCAGGAAATCACATTTATCCGGTTTGCCGTGTGTAAAGTAGCAGAATCAAGATCCTCTTGCTTCTTCACACAACAATTAGGAGCTTGCTAACGAAGCGCGCTGCCCGTTGCTCAATCCAGATGTTTCCCAGTCTCGCCAGATGAACACGTAAACGAAGCCATCCCGAATAAACAACGCAACGCCGCGTTTTACGCCGTACTGGCACTCTGGCTTCCAGATCGGCCGGAAGAGCCGAGGACGCCGTCCCACGCCGGCTCCCATCGACAAAGTACGCTACGTTCAAGTATGTCAATGTGGCGTAACGTACTTTGTAGATTGGAGCTGGCGTGGCGCGCCATCCTCGGCACTTAGCATACAACGAGCATAGACACGTAGCCTCCGCTCGTAGCTCGTACACTTAGCGTGGACACAAGGACAGTTCAAAGTTTGCTAAACACAGACGTGCCGTATGTCACGACGCACGCCCACAGACATACGACAGGCGCGACAACCCGTACGAGGTCTGCCGGAGGTGCAAATGGACACGCCTCCTCACGGGACTCGTTTGCGACAGGTGATCACGTTTGTCGTATTTATTCATCGGGTTTGTCCGTCGCGGCTGCGTGAACGAATCTGGCTTGTCAAGGTTCGCGCGTACCTCTGGCCGTCCATTTTCAGCTGCTGATGTTGTTAGCGACGCAATATTGTGGAGCGGAATAAACGTCCGCTGTTCCTATTGTTAAGTTATTAACATTGTTTTTCAGTTTCAATTTATATTTTAGCCGTTTTGGATTTAGTTATAGCTGTGTAGCTCAATGAATAGTATTGTATTCTTATCTGTCTCTTTCGCCTGAGAAGAAAAGGGCGACGGGTTTTTCCTCCACTGCTATCTAGAAGGGAGTGTAGTCTAGTACCGGTCTCAGCCGGTCGGAAGAGACAGGCTGATGTATTATTGTTTTTCTCTAATCTGATTTGTATTCCTGGGAACTTGCTGATGGGAGGAGACTTTTCGTATTCACCCACTTTTCAATAAATAATGATGTGCAGAAGAAGGAGGGACACACAATCGGAACAGACTGTTTGAGTGAGTTCAATTGTTGTCATCAGAAGCTTCTGATACCTTTGCAAAGGGACTTCTTCACCAGAATCTCACCATTCAGATAATTGAACACGCAAAGAGTACAATACTAAATATTGTCCACTCTAACACTATCGTTGTGTCTCGTTTTCTATTTGCCACAACAGCAGACAAGAAAGACGAGCTACTTCCTTATAATCTCATCGAAGGCAAATCGGAGCCTCTGCAAAGTTCTCAGACGGTCAAATAGCCGATTCACAACCGGCAAAATAACGTCTTACCACTCTCAGAAAAATAACCGCTGCCTTGATGGTAGCATTCTTTTCATACCGATGTCCGCGGTCGCTAAATATCGCTGGGACTGCATCACATTTGCGCTTCTTCTTCTTCTTCTCCCAATAACGCGGCTTGCAATCTCTCCTCATGACGGGATTTCTGGTTCTCGCAAACCACCGAATTGCGGCCTCACGGGAACGTTCTCACAGCGCGTCCTGCACCCGAGCTATCAAGCCGCCGTTTGCGCCATCAATTCTCGTTGAGGCACACCAAAGTGCGCGATGGTCCGTTTGTTATTCAGACATCCCCGCGCCGTGCATTCGGCCATGTTGTCTCTGGCAGGCGCTGCTCGAGGGAGCCAATAAGGTTTGAGGTCACGCCACCGCCCCCTGCAGGCAAATATGGCTGCGTGCATAAGCTTCAATGGCATCGCCAAAAGATGCCCCGCGACCTTTTACAAGCTGGTTTTAAAACAAGCAATTTTCTGGACTAACCCGAGACATTTTTCCTTCTGAACTCCAGCACAGGAGACACTCGGAAGGTTCAAGTGCCGCCGATGGTCGCATCTTGTGCTCATGCGGACATGTTGGGGAGTTGTTGTAAAAATCCAGAACAACGCCCAGCACACACTCATGCCAGCGCACGCGTACGTGTCTGTGTGTGTCCACACTGCGGCGTGTCCTGACACGCCGCGGTGTAGACACACACACACACACACACACACGCACACACCGTTTAAAAGCAGAGCGTGCGCGAGTTGGGAGAAGATCGGAAGAAGATCGGACGGTGCGAGGAAGTCGACATGAGGACTTCATTCTGCGGACTGTTCTTTGTGCTTGGCGTCGTCACGGCGACCATCGGTAAGTCACTTTAGGGTCCCCGTGAGCGTGACAACTTTACCTTTGACCTTTGGACTCACTCGGCTCGTTTCCTCCAAGGCGCCGTCTTTGCTGTTGACTTAACTTCGGTGAGCATTTTGGAACGCCGGTGCTGGTGAACTCGCGTTTTTTTGGAGAGTCTCCATTCCTCCTGGAATGGAGACTCTCCCGGCGAGCGCCGTCGGCGTCGCTCCTAAAATAGGAAAGGGAGAAGAAATGACGCGAGTCGATCATGACGAGCAGCCAAAAGGCTGAAATCGGGAAGGAGACTCAAAGACGCGGCAAAAGTAGAAGAAATGGAAGAGGACGAGTAGAAAACGTCACTCGAGGAGTAAAGGTAGAAAAGTAGTTGAGTAAGTTGAAGGACAAAGTGAAAGTACATCAAGTACGCGATCAATCGGAGTTGAAGTCGACGAGTCGTCGAGAGTTGAAAGAAGTCAAAAGGCGGCAGAAGAAAAGGTTGAAGACGAGCGCGTCACAAAGATCAAAGGAAACGTTTCGGGAGAGCAAAAGTACAGAAAAGCGAGCGGAGGAGAAGAAAGACGGCTTCGGGGGGGAAGTGGGCGGAGTCCGTCTTGTCCAGAAGAAAAAGTCAAACTATTGACAGTGGGACAAAAAAAAGGTCACATGACCTGGAAGCTCTTGATGGAAAAAAAGCTAATATGTACGGGAAAAGTCCTTGAAAATAAACATGGTGTTAAAATGGGAAAGAGAACCGATGCAAGTCAACAAGGAAGCGGAAGAAGAGAAGTGAAGAGAGGTCGCCCAAAAGGTGCGAGGGGCCGCAAAACAGTTTTCAGATGACGGACACAATGTGGTCATTGAAGGGATTACAACACGGCCTTCCGCAGTCAAACACTGTCGGCGTGTAATGATTACATCTGACCTTTGACACCTTGGCGACGTCATTTGTTATGAAATACGGTTCGTTTTCGAAAACGCCCGGTTGAGTCAAACCCCGCCTCTTCCCCGTGCGCTGGCCCCGCCCCCGGCGAGCTGGCTGCACGGCAGTCTGCTGTTGATGTCAACAAATGATGGACTGGTCGTCAATGATTGGGCGCATATCGACAAAGAATGGACTCGTTGCCAGCAAGGTTATTTTAATTAACGAAAAATAACATTCAAAAAACAATTTCGTTAACGAAATAAGACAAAAACTAAAATGCTTTTTAAAAAACGAAAACTAACAAACGACATTTGATGTTTGCAAAGTGAACTAAAACTATAACAGCAAAAAAGTCCTTTGTTTTGGTCTTTGGTAAATCATTTATTGCATGAGCCTTTTGGGGATGATTTTTAAGGCAATTTATTTCACCAGATTAACGACGTTTGAAAGTGTCACACAAAAGTGATGTCATCGAGCAGCAGCCAATAGAAAAGCACCTTCAGAGGCGACAACCAAATGCAACGCTAGCTAAGAAACGAGTTACTTTTCTCATGATTTTCCCATGAAGTTGATCAAATATTGCGCACAAGCAGACTGGTGGCAAATCCAGGTCCAAAAAGTCAAAACCCTGCCACAGTTTGGCTTTAACCATTGATGCTAGCTAGCTAGCTAGCTAGCTCCCTGGCTCGCTCACATGGTGCTCGTTTACCTGCTACGGAGCTAGCTAGCTAGCATCAATGGCTAAAGCTGTGGAAGGGTTTTGACCTCTGCGCACAAGTAATACACATTAAAAAAATTAAAAAAGTACTGAAACAAACAAAAAAAAATTTTTTTTAACTACTAAAGCTAATAAAAAGTAACAGAACCTAAAAACGATTCAAACGAACTCAATTTAAAAACCAAAAGCTCAAAACCAAATAAAAACTAAGTCAAATGAAAATTGCCAAACTATAATCCTTGGTTGCCAGACAACGCATAGGCAGGCGGTGGCTGTCGCCAAATGACTGACAAACAAGCAATGGACCGGTCGCCAGCCAATGTCATGTTTTCCCAACTCTGCGTTTGTTTTGTTGTCTTTTGCAGAGCTGCGCTGCGAGTGCAACGGTCGCTCGAGCGCGTGCGTGCGCGACGCGCGGGGTCTTCGTTGCGCCGACTGCTCGGGAAACAGCGAAGGTCGGCAGTGCGAGCGGTGCAAAAATGGATTCTACCAACCGGGGGCGACTCTGGGCTGCGTGCCGTGCGGCTGCCACCCTGCAGGTGAGGGCGACATTGACGCTCCAGTGGGAATCCTTGCGTACCCGCGTCACGGCGCGACACGGCGCGACACGGCACGACACGGCACGGCACGACACGACACGACACGGCGACAGATTCAGGACTCTTCCATTCATCGTCAAAGTCAAACTAAGCGGTCCACTCGGGGTGTGCCCAAAAATCTATTCTCATAAGAATCGTGATTCTCATTTAGTACGATTCAGAATCCATTTGAAATGTCACAAAATCGATTTGATTTCAATTATTTTACACTGTCTTGCTTTTGTTGGTGTCTGCCTTTATTGGGAGCGCTGGTTCATGTTGTACACGATTTGGCCACTTGGGGGCAGTGTGGTTCCGAGCGTTCTGATACACTGTTAAGTTGTGGCCACATTAGAGTCGACGGAAAAAGTCAAGTTACGCCAATAAAAGTCATATAAGCAATATTGGGGTTTTGCAAGGCCGTGTAAACGGGCCCAATATGCTCTTATCGGGCTTTTCAAATCTCTGGGTTACTCCTTTCGTAACCGCAATTCTTGCTCATGTAAATGCATTCGGAATAGCTCGCTATTTTCTATCTCGCTATTTTCTTCTTGTCTTCTTTTCTTCTTTGAATGGCAAGCAATGTTGGTGTGCGAATATTAAGTTGATGTTCAAACTGATTTCAAATCCGCATACGTTATTGTTGTGTGAACATTTTGCACAGGAATTATTTTTGAATAAATGACACCTTTAAATAAACGTTGGGTTTATTAGATTAAAATCCAATAAAATCGTAATTTTCCAGAATGAATGTAAAACTCGAGATCTTATTTTTGGGCCAGACGGTCAAGTCCTAAAGCTCAGTGTCGGTCTCTGAGATTGTCTCCGCCCTCTTTGCCGTGATTGTGGAACGTTTGCCAAGGTAGCGAATGTTGATTTGTCTTCGAGGTTCGTTCAAGGTGGCCAGCATGAAAAATGTCCTTGCGACAAAACAAACAAACATGAGAAGGCCTAACAAATGTCTGGTGAACGTTTGTGAACATGAACGAAGCCTGCCTGACGTGAAGAATGTGAGCTTGAAAAGGATTGCTGCTACTAGAAATGGTCAGTAGGGGGCGCAAATGAGGCTAGACGTGCGCGAGCGCACAACTTCCTTCCTGGTGTGTCTGCACATTTATTTCGTTTTTCTCAATCAGAGTGGTACGCACCGACGTCAAATGTGTTGTCAAATGATGATGATGATGAAGATGATGATGATGATGATGATGATAAATGAGCCCCCTGGTGTTCCTCCAGGTTCTGTGAGCAGCAAGTGTGACAGCAGGGGGCGCTGCGCCTGCAGAGAAGGAGTGGCAGGAGCAAAGTGTGACCTCTGCCCCCACGGACCAATCGGACCCCGAGGATGTTCGCCGAGGTTAAGACCAAAACATGACTTTGGGACAAAAATCCAGCGAAGACCGCCGTCGTTCAGAACAGCCGCAAAAAAAAAAAAACTCTCCTTAATATTTCATCAAATGTTTTTAGTGTCAATTTACTAGAAACAAGTGAAATTATGATCATTTGACTAACTTAGATTTCTTGAAATAAGACATATATGTAGATCTATAATCATCTTAAAATAAGCTTTACACACTTATTCTTAGCAACAAATCAAGGAATTGAAATCTTAAAATTAGCCCAAAACAATCATATTAAAGAGTAAATGGCTTTTATTGTTTCTAAGCTGAAAACGCCAATTGTAAGCAACTGTTTTTTCAACCCCAGGATGCTAGCTAGCTAGCTAGCTAGCGAGCTAGCATCCTGGCTAAAGCCAAACTGTGGCAGGGTTTTGACTTTCTGGACCTAAAAACTAATCATTTCCCCCCCCCAAAGAACTAAAACAAATATAAACTAACCGAACCACCCTTGAAACTAAAAACCAAAACCTGGTGTTGACGTGTAGTTTCTCGCCGTCTTCTTCGCAGGCGGCGACCCCGACAGGATTCCGGGAACGCGTTGTGTTTCTGCTACGGTCACAGCAGCCAATGTTCTGCTCAGTCGGCGTACAGCGTCCACAACGTCTCGTCCGCCTTCCAGCACGGTAGGCGTTGGTCGTCTGAGCCCGTCCCAAAAGGTCACTGACGCGTCCCAAAAGGTCACTGACGCGTCTGGTCGGCAGGTCCCGACGGTTGGAAGGCGGCGACCTCTCACGGGCTGACCGCGCCGGACGTCCACTCCCGCTGGTCCCCCAAGTATCAGGACATAGAGGTCATCTCCACAAACAGTCTGCCGGTTTACCTGCACGCGCCAGGTGCCAACAGAAGCCCGCCCTCTCGCACTTCCTGCCACTTCCTGCCACTTCCTGTTCCTGCATCAAGTTTGTCTTTCTCGCAGCTCCTTACCTGGGCAACAAGGTGCTGAGCTACGGTCACAACTTGTCCTTCTCGCTGCGTCTGGACCGCGGCATTCGGCACCCGTCCGTCAACGACGTCATCCTGGAAGGTTCCGGTCATCGGGTCTCGGCCTCGCTCGGCGACCTGCGCTCGATCGTTCCCTGCGGAGAGAAAATCAACTACACCTTCAGGTCAGAATTGCGGCTGCCGCAGGTGTGCGGATGACAAAATGAAGGAAGAGAAGTGAAAATAGAAATGGACAGAAAAATATTGTTCCAAATAAATCAAAGGGAAAATAAAAAACGATGAATTAAAAAATGTATAAAAAAAAAGTGCAAATCAAAACGGTAGCGTTGATTTCGGTTGCCTTAATGGCAAACGAGAAATGTAGTATTCTCACATAGTTTGACATGAGTCGGACATTTAAGACAAAAAAAACGAGCTCAGATTCAATTAAACATGACAAAATAACACTATTCAAACAGAAAACGTTCTTACCTCTGATAGAAGTCACAGAAATAATATCCAAAAGCATATCGATGTGGCAACAGGCAAGTGTGATGCTAACGTTTACAAATACAACTTCATATACGCGGTTGTAATCGCGCAAACTTAAGTCTCCAGCGGGGAGCGCGGAACCAGTTTTCAGCAATTGTACCAGCAACATAAAATCGATTTAGAACATTTTGACCGGGCCATATATATATTTATATACACATTGTTGTTTTTAATTCCATCTTTATATATTTTTTGTATTAAATTTTTGAATAATTTTTTGTATATCCTTTTTTATTTTCTCTTTTCTATATTACATTTTTTTTGTTGTTGCATTTTTGGTCCTCATCGCAGGTAAAAGCCTGTTGAGGGAGAAAGCAGGAGCATTCCAGGCGGTCCAACAAGTCGAAACAAAGCCGGAATCTGTGGCGCTCGCGCGGTTACATCATGACTGGCGGCGCTCCTCGACATTGGCGGCTTTCAAACGAGAACTTATGCATTGACATAAGAGTTTCCCGCAGTTCCCAATAGTTTAATTTGGACTTGAATTCATGTCCCCCCTTTGGCGACAGGAGTGCCTTAGATTCATAGAAGTAAAGTTATCCTAAGGCAAAATTGAGATCACACACACACAAAAAAAGAAGAAGGTTGCCGACTGTTTTGCTTCTGTCATAGCAATAATGACACATTTGGCGTCAAAGCGCACAGTTTTGGGGTCAAGGAACCTAACAAAATACAATGAATAGATACCATTTTCAAAACGACAGGAGTAAAACGGGGGTGCAGCATGAGCAGGGAAGCCGAGACTTTCAGCCGAGACTTTCAGCCGAGACTTTCAGCCGAGACTTTCAGCCGAGACTTTCAGCCGAGACTTTCAGCCGAGACTTTCAGCCGAGACTGTCAGCCGAGACTTTCAGCCGAGACTTTCAGCCGAGACTTTCAGCCGAGACTGTCAGCCGAGACTTTCAGCCGAGACTTTCAGCCGAGACTTTCAGCCGAGACTTTCAGCCGAGACTTTCAGCCGAGACTTTCAGCCGAGACTTTCAGCCGAGACTTTCAGCCGATCCAGCTGCGGACGAGTTTGGCTCGCTCTTGACTTTTTTCAGAAAGAATTGATGTTGATGTTGAACTTCATTTCTGGGCACGCACCCCAAGATCCAACAATTTGGAGTTCCAACAGGTAGCTCAGTTGGTTGTCCAATGACGGAACGGTCAGCGGTTTGAATCCCAGCTCAAACTCTTGAGGTGCCTTTGGGCAAGACAAGAAAATCCATTTTGCATCAAATGAATGTGCTCAAAGGCAAAAGTGTAGTCCTGAAGAACTGGTTCTCGGGCGATGCAGTGATGTTGTGTTCCGGTCTCTCTCGCGTGACAACAGACTGGACGAGCAGCCCGGCAGCAGGTGGCGCCCTCAGCTCAGCCCTTTCCAGTTCCAGACTCTCCTCCAGAACCTGAGCACCATCAAGATACGAGCCACCTTCGGAGACAGAGGTGAGCGTCCGAGCTCCGAGCCCCGCGTCCTGGATCGGGCGGTCGACCTTTCAACTCTTGCCCGTCTCTAGGACGCGGGTACCTGGACAACGTCAAATTGGTGTCGGCGAGGCGAGGGGACGGCGCCCCGGCGTCCTGGGTGCGGACCTGCGTCTGTCCACCCGGGTACGAGGGCGACTTCTGCCAGCAATGCGCAGCGGGTTTCAGACGGCGGAGAGCGGCAGAAGGTGCGTTCAGCCCATGCGAGCCCTGCGGCTGCGGGGGGGGCGACTGCGACCCGCAGACGGGCGACTGCTACCCCGCGGACGAGACGCAGACCTGCTCGGACGGATCCTACTGGGACTTCTGGAATCGCCGCTGCGTCCCGTGTCCCTGCCCCGAGGGAGTGCCGTGCTCGCTGGTTTCAGGGTCGACGCGGCCGCAGTGTCGCATCTGCCCACCTGGAACCACAGGTGGGTTCGAATGCAACACAATGGAGGCATTACAGGATGCGATGCGATGGTCTTCGGTTTTCGTCCACGGAAAAAATGAAATAACTGAAAACATGTTTGAGATTGTAGTTTCTTGAAAATAAAGACCATTTGCACCCTCTTGGCATTCGCACCTGTGGGTGGGAACTCCCTCAATACTGTCGCAAAAGCGTTTCAGGTGACTGCTCATCCAGGGAATGACAAGAAACCATCAGAGCAAAGAGCGACTATTTGCGAGAAACTCGAGTATAAAACATGTTTTCAATTGTTTCACCTTTTTTAACCGAAGCAATCCCCTTCGCTCCCGGCTGTTTTACTGGATTTTGACTGATTTTGCAAGGCCCGCAGAATATTGCTATCAAAACATGGAACCTACCAAAAGAAAGATTAGCGTCTCTCCTTTCATCAGGAAAAGAAGTAATTTCTATCTGTTTCTGTTTTGTAGCAATTAGCATTAGAATATAGCTAAGTTTCACCATCATTCACAAATCTGCTTAGAACTGTGAGTAAATGAGCTTTTTTTTTTCAACACGGCCCTGGTTGATCTCTTTAGCTCTGCTGCCACCTGATGGCCGTTTTTGTAATAACTACCATTTTTTCAACCGTTCTTTGCACTTGAGAGGCTGCATCAAAGCCTTCTGTATGTGCTAGCATAAAAAGTACATCTTTGTCGCACCCTCAGGCCTTCGCTGCGACGAATGCCAGGAAGGTTTTTACGGCTCGCCAGGAGGGGGCGCTGGAGGGTGGCAGCCGTGCCGTCCTTGCCAGTGCAACGGCCGCATCGACGTCAGCGTGGCGGGAAGCTGCGATCAAAGCAGCGGCGAATGTCTCAAGTGCGTCAACAACACGATGGGTCGCCACTGTGACGTGTGCTTGCCGAACTTCTATCACCGCAGCCCGGACGACGCCTGCAGACGTAAGTTAGCCGAACCGAGCCGGCGTGCCGGCGGTAACGCATCGGCGGCATGTTGGTGACGCACGGATAACAGCTTGGTCGCATGCGTGCGCCAACGTGACCGTTTCCTGTGTTTGGGCGCCGCAGCGTGCGACTGCGATCTTCGGGGCTCCGAGTCGGCGCGGTGCGACGACAACGGTCGCTGTCGCTGCAGACCGGGGTTCGAGGGTCTCAAGTGCCAGATGTCGCGCGAGTGTCCCGCCTGTTTCAACGGCGCCAAAGCCAAGGTGCGAGGCGGCCTCGGATCAATGGCGTCCGACCGGCTCTGGCGGCCATCTTTGTCATCCTTCTCTCAATGCGCGACTTGCAGATGGAGGAGTTGGCTGTCAAATTTCAGCAGTTGGAAGTGCAGAACTCTCAGACGGGCGGCGGACCCAACACCGGCACCGGCAGCGACGGCAACACGAAGGCTGCGCTGAGTGCCGTCGAGGCGCTGGCGAACGACCTGGAGAGCGACGTGGAACAGTTGGCGGGTGCGTCTTCCTCACGTCTCTTCAAATGTTGCGCGTGAAGAACATTGAGTCAAGTCTGGTCTCAAACCGCCCGTGATGTCCCGCAGACCTGGACAAGGGTCTGCAGGACAGTCTGAATTCCATCAGCCGCACTCGTCTGGCCCAAGAACAGGACGTCCAGAACGTGGCCGATGCCACCGGCGACATCAAACGACGGCAACGGACCTACGCGAGCAAAGCCGAGCAGCTTCAGAGCTTACTGGAGGACATGAAACGCAAACTGGACGAGGCCAAGACGGGTCTCCGCTCAGCGGTAAGAACTTGCGCCCGTTGCCGCATTCCCGCCGACACGCGGCCGACACGCTCAAATGACTGGAGTGAAGCGTGAAGGGCAGGGTTTCCCGACCAGGACCACGCGTGGACCTTTACGGGCATTGGGTCTGAATATTATTTGTCTTTACGGTTTTCTTCCTCATATTTCAAGTTCAATTCCCATTTAAAGGGGAATTATTCAATTAAAGGACCTTCAGTTGGTTGTTGGTGGCGAGAGGTTAAGGGTTAAGAATAGGAGATCGGTAAGATATAGAACAAAGGCAGCTTTATTTATTTGGACATAATCTTTTTTTCCATTCATTGGACTTATTTTCCATCCATCCATTCGCTGCCGCTTTAGTTTGAGCAGGGAAGCCCGGACCTTCCTCTCCCCAGCTACTTCGTCCAGCCCCTCCGCCGGCGGCATCCCAAGGCGTTCGTCCCCGGGCCAGCCGGGAGACACAGTCTCTCCGGCGGGTCCCGGGTCGTCCCCGGGGCCTCCCGTCGGAGGGACATAACGCCTCTCCGGGGCATCCGGGAAGTATCTGAACCAGATGCCCGAGCCACTTCAGCTGGCTCCTCTCAACGTGGAGGAGCAGCGGCTTGACTCTGAGCGCCTCCCGGACGAGCGAGCATCTCGAAGGGAGCCTGTGGAGGGAACTGGTCTCGCCTGCTGCCTCTATTAACTTATTTTCAAGTCCAAATGTTTATTATTAATATGTTGAATTTGAGTTAAAAAGAAGACAACGCTTAAGTACACACACTTCAAATCAAGGAAATGAAATGACATCATTTGATGAGTGAGGAGGTACTCGTGGTACGACGAAAGCTTTTGGGGCGCACATGAGGGGGCCGGGTTCTCATCACGTGACTTTCACGCGTACCGGACCGGATTTGCGTTTGGGGTGAGACTGGCTTCAGGTGTCACGTGACCGGCAGGCTCGGCGTGACAATTCCGACTTGGCGGTTTTCACCTTAATGCCAATCTTACGTAGTTTTGTTGTTCCCGTCAGGACTTTCCGGCGGGAGACGCGCCTGCGGTTCCGAACCTTCTCTCCTCGATGGCGCAGGCTGCGACAAGCTTGGCTGATAAGTGCGTGCGCCGGACACTCTTCACCTCCAAAGAACTGCTCAGATATTTAAGTCTGGATCTGTCAGGCATCAGACCAAGGCGGTGGCGGTGGAGCGGAGCGCCAACGAGGCTCTGAGCGACTCGGAGAAAAGTCTGGCGCTGGTCCGGAATCTTCTCAGCAAGGGCAACAATGTCAAAGACCTGATCGGAGGAGCGAAGACGGCGTAAGTTCCCTTTTTTCATTCTTGACCCGTTAGCGACGTCTCGCTCTGGTTTTCACGGCGTGCGCACGCGCTCCCTCCTCAGGTATGACGGGTTGGCGACGCGGGTCAAGGGTTTGGAGAACCAGGCCGTCCGCGTGGCCGGCGAGGCCAAGGAAGAGAGCAACAGGGCCAACGGAATGCTGGAAGACATCAGCAGGATGGACAAAGACGTCCTGCCCGCCCTGACGGTCAGTCGATCGGACGCTTTTCAGTTGATCCCCAACCGAGGACGCGAGGCTTGGAAGAGATGGCGGTAATACGCTATCCCGCCATTAGGGGTGCAGCAGGATTAAATTCCCGCAGCCGTTCAACAACGCCGGTTATTTCCGCTCGCAACAGTCCGTCCGTTTAAACTCACATGCGGCGCAAAATGCGCCACGCGGCATCGTTCGTAGCACAGCCCGTTTAGCGGGCGCACAACAACGCAGCTCAGCTTTGAACGCCTTCTCGTCCAGCGGTTGGATCCTCCCGGAACGATGGCAAGCACCGACGTTTTCTTGCTTCCGAACCTTCCGAACCACGGATTCATCGATGTGGAATTATCTCGCGACTGCTCTATTTCCGTGGCGGCCCACCGGGCGCGTGAGCCCCGACGCGCGTGCCCGTGTTTCAGCTTCGCCTTGCGGAGCGGGCGCCCAACCGCCGTTGTCGGAGGGAATGAGAAACCGGGTGCTTCCGGAGGCGCCGCCGCCGCCTCTGGGCGCCGCCCGGGCTCCGCCCTCCGCCCGGGCTCCGCCGTGGGACGGCCAGGTGATGACGAACATCGGCGCAACTGCATAACTGATCGATTGCAGTTTAAATTGTGCATGTCTGGACTTTAAGGTGATGCCATTTACGGAGTTCGAGTCGTCTCCGCGGATAGCGTTCGGACATCGCCAAATGGTTGGGGGTCCAAACGGGGTCAACGAAATGGAACACAGAAGGTCGCACTGAAGTCCGGCGTTTCATTGGATCTCTTTTTGATCATTTTCTGGTTCCATCTCCGCATTCGAATACATACTGCATACCCCCCCCCCCCCCCCCCCCCTCGCAGTCCCAACACAAGCCAGCAGCCAACCGAGAACCAGCCCGCCAACAGAAACGTGCGTTGACGCGGCAACATTTGCCCCGAAACTTGGCTGGAAGGAAAACGTCTCCGGAACTCGGTGCGCGCATAAGACACATTTTAAGTGCGCCTCGTAGTTTTAAAATACGTAACATTTTCTTGAAAACTTCTTGGGTGGCGGCCATTTTACTTGGGCGCCCCGCCCAAGTATTAACATGGTGCGGGAATGGCTGCTTATACAGGGAGCAATTAAGGTGTTCAATTCTTCCGAAGCACCATCCAAAGAACTTCTTGAGGGATGCGATTGAGCTCTACAAGTCCACAAAACACATGCAGACTGGTTGGGTTGACTTCCACGCACCCTCGAGGACCAAAGATTTTGAAGGAAAATGTATCCGAGTAAAAATATCCATTTTATTTTGGGAATAGTTCCAAAATGTTCGGTGCTCGGATGAAACGTCTCCTGCGCATCCTAACGCGGCGTCTTTGGCCTCCCAATTGCACTCAGGCGGACAAGGACGCCATGGCGGCCCAACTGGACCTCCTGAGGAATACGGTGGACGGCAACGTGGCGGGCTTCACGGCGTTGCGGGACGACGTGGGGCGGGACATGGTGGCTGTCCGGGACCTGCTGGAGCAAGGCAGGAATCACATGCAGGTTAGGGAAGCATTGTGGGAATTGATGTTGTCCTCTGACTTTTGGCAACGTCAGCTGACGGACCTCTGCCAGGGTTTCCTGTCATCAATTTCATCAGATTCATTTTCCATCATGTCTGTCTTGTCCTGTCCTGTAACCCTCATTGCGTCTCTTTCTCATTGGGGGCGAACACTGCCTGGCTACAAACCCTGTCCTGGTTGATACTCACCTGTCCTGTCTCATTCATTTCTGTCCTGTCCTATTAACTACTCATTGCATCGCTTCCCCACGGGAGGCACAAAATCCTTGTCCTGTTCTCTGCTGTCCCATCCTGTCTTTTGGCTATTTGTTGCTTTCTTTTCTTACAGTACTGCCCATCTTGAACAACTGTCCTGTTCTGTCCTGTCCTATTTGCTACTGGTTGCGTTTCTTCCTCAGAGTGCAGCACTTCCTGGATGCAACGCTTGTCCTGTCCTGCCCTCTGACTGATCAACTAATTGTGAGTGATGTGACCCCCGCAGGACATAGACATGCTGACAGGCCGAGTGGACGCCGCCCACGCCGACACCAAGGGGGCGCTGCAGCGCATCAACAACAACACCAACAAGCTGGACACCGCCCTCACGACTTTGAGAGGTCAACAGAAAGTCAAGCGAATGCCAACAAGCCGCCTCCGTCCCGCCCGTCTTACCTGTCCTCGCCGTCCTGTCCGTCCTCAGGCTTCGACCAGCAGATCATGAACAACCAAGCGCAGGCGGACGCCGCCATCAAGCTACTTCCTGTCATCAATGCGACCATTCAGCAGGCCGCCAACAACAACGCGGACACGCGGGCCCTGCTGGACGCCGTCTCCGCCGACTCGGACGGGGCCATGGCATCCATCAACCAGCTGGAGAGCCTGATCCCCGAACTGGAGGTGCCAACATAGCATAGAGTGCTAGCCTTGATTGATGACTAGCAAGGGTGCTAATCTCAGGTTCAAGATTTCCCCTGCGCTTCCAGAAAGTTGTCTCTAATTTCTAACAAAAAAGTGTTCAGTCCTCGGGTTCTATTTATGTCGACGGTGCAAACGTGCAGCGGCTCACTGCACGTTTGCCAAATTTGGCAGACCGGTTTCAGCTAAGTTAAGATAAACGAAGTGAAACTAAGCTAAGCGGGTCAGCAGTCACGTCAGATATTTTGGAGATGCGCCGGTCAGAGCGCAAAACCTGCCGACTGCACGCGCAGTCGAGGCAGCTGGAAGGAGCGAAAGGAGGCCTTTTCATTGGCTGTGATTGAAGACTCGCAGGCGGATCCGATGTCCTGTGCTCGTCTGCCAAATGACGAGCACGAAAAGAGAGCCCCGAACTTCGCACCGAGTGACGAAAAACGTTTTTCTTGTCAGGGAGCGATCGGGTCCACGCCGCATCTCGGAACCGATGTCAGCAAATTTAACGACGCTGCCAAGGAACTGCAGGTGCTGGCGGGCGACGTCGGCGCAGACGTCGCCCGCGAGCTCGACGACGCCAGGAACCTGGAAGCGGACGCCGCGCAGGTGAGCCGCAATCGGCGGGAAGGTGACGACAGCAAAGTGACGCCTTTGACCCGCAGACCGGTGCCGCCGCCGCCGCCGCCCTGGGGAACGCCCAACAGGCTCGAGACGCTGTGGGAAGGATGCTGCGAGACGTCGCCGCCGGGCTCGCCAACATCGGTAAGGAACGCGCGCCGTCGACCTCAACCGCTCCTCAAACTTGTTTTCCAGGCGGCCCCTCTTGATGCAGTCATGCTAATGAATCTGAAGATCATTAGCCATTCGAAAGTTGCCCATTTTCAAGGAGAATCTTTTTGAAAGTAAAGAAAGCCAACAAGGACCAATGTTTCCCACAGATTTGAAATCTACTGGGTTTTTTTTTGGTATATATTTTTATTCCATTTTCTTTCAAATGTCTTGGGTGGTCCGCCCAAGTATTAACATAGTGTGAAAACACTGCAGAAGAGAAATGCATTTTGTCAGGATCACACTTCTCATAATATTATGTTTTATGATGCTTGGAAAAACAATCGACCTTTTGTTAGATTTTTCTCCACTTGGTTGGAAGAATCATAAACATCAGAGCTTTTAATTGGCCCAGAGTTCGTTGAGGGAGGAGTCAGTCCATATGTGTGGCGCCTCCCGCCACAGTTTGCTTCTTCCGTCTGCTTTCAGCAGGAACGTGGACCGAGAGACCGGTCTCAAGACAACATTTTAAGGGTCTCGTCTCAGAGTCAAAGGCGTCTCCAAAGTCTCTCGTCTGGGTTGGGGGTGCAACATGTAACTGGTTTTACGATTAACCGTGGTTCTTAAACATCAGGATTAAATCATCGCAGCCGTCCAACAACACCGGTTATTTTCGCTCGGGTGCGGCGCAAAATGCGCCGTGCAGCATAGTTCAGACCAGAAAGTGGGTGTGGCTTGCCAGGCTAGGGCGCGCTGGCACCGTCCCCGGGCGAGCCGCGGCCAGACCTGGACCAGATTGAGTGGACGTGGGGAAAGGGGAGGCCGAAACAAGGCGAGAACGCACCGCCGCTTCATCGCCACCGACCGACCGACCGACCGACCGACCGACCGCCACCTCCCCAACCCCAGCGCTCCGGGTCGCGGTTGGGCAGGGGGTTCCCGCGAGTCCCCCTATCCACGACCGCCCGCGAGAGAAGCCATAGGACGAGACTTTTGAAGCTGCGGAGCCGCCATCTTGGGACTCCCAAGAAACGCATGTCGGCATACGCCTTTGGCTGCAAAACGCCAACTTGTGTCGCGGTAAACGGCACAAATCGGCAGTTTGAAGGCTGAGGACGAACATTTCACCTGCGAGTGTGATTGAAATGGAAAGATGAAGAAAAAGATGACCGTCCGTGTCTCTCCGGGACGACAATGTCTGGATTCTCGGTCGGCGCGGTCTAGACTGCGACTCAGGGTTTCGCCGGGGGTGCGGCGAACCCACTTTGAGAAGAGCTGCGCCCTCTTGACCTCGTTGTCCTTCCACAGGCCAACCGGGCACGTTTGACCCGCGCCGCCTTCAGGAGCTGGAGGACTCGGTGACGGCGGCCCGCCGGGACGCGGAGACGCGCCTGGCGCCTCAGCTGAGGGACGCGGCCGAGCGCGAGGCGGCGCAACGCCGCCGGCTGACCGTCTTGGACGGGGACATCGACGCCATCTTGTGGGACATTGCCAACCTGGAGGACATCTTGAGGACCGTGCCCGGCGGATGCTTCAACAGCCCCGCCATCGAGAAGGCTTGACACGCCGGCCGCCGGATGGCGTTCCTCGCTCGCACACACGCACACACACGCATCGTCGCTGTCAAATACACGCTCAATGATATTTTGTGCCGCTGTTATTCTCATTCATTGGCAGCCATTTGAGTTTTGGGACGGATTTGAATTGTTTTGCAATTTAAGCAGCAAAACTGCCACAAAGAACAAGCTGACCCAATTGGAAAGCTGACCCAATAGCAGATCACGGGTTGCTTTCATTAAAGAGTTAAAAACGGACGTTTTCTCACCAAATGCCGCTGACTCGCCCTTGGGAGAAGTCAAGCCACCGGCGGCCATCTTACGTTGCCACTCAATTGCATACATTGACGTTTTCATGTTGTTTTCTGCCTTTAGGGCCAAAATTCCACCGTGTCGGACACACGGTTGTCGCAATAAGTCTGGCACAAGCGCGACCTGCACATTTCAAAGTAAGAAAAGACTTGACATTTTATCTCTGAGATTTAGTCTGCATCGTGTTGTCTGAGTCGTCAGCAATGAAATGAAAGCAAAAAGCCCGTCTGGAAAAAAGAAGAAGCTCAACCTAAACTCTGCGATTCACAATTCCCCATTTTGAGATCATCTCGTCCGAACGTTGGACGCAAACAGTCAATTTGGTTCTTTGTCATGACTCCATGCGGGGATCCAAACGTAAAACACGCACCTGATAACAGTGCTTTCAGAAAAGCTACACAAAAGGTGTCAGGAAAAGTGGCAACGTAAGATGGCTGCCCTCAATTCATTGCGAGCAGGAAAACAAAAAGTGGCGACCGTTCGTTCGTTTTAATTGAAAATACGCACAAGAAAATGAAATATAAGTCGTTTTTTCCTCCCCACAATAAGTAGTCAAAGATTGCGCGCGCCAGCGCGTCATGACACGTACGGTGGCGGCGTGACGTGCGGCGAGGAGCAAGTGGCGGCAGTTAGTCCCGATCGCCAAACAGGGTGAGGGCACTTGAACAGCAATAATGTTAATAATTGCACCCAGACTATATTGAATGATAAAAACGCATCCCAATAATGATTATGAACCGCTTTTATTGCAAATATATCAAAATGAACCATTTTTATTGTCTGTTGATAAAGCGAAAAACGACTCCTTTTAAAATGGGTTCATTTGATCCGGACTATGTTTCGTGTTCCAAAAGCATAAAACGCATTTAATATGTAGAAAATGTCCAAGTGAACCATTTTAATTGTATGTCGATGAGATGTCTCATAGCTAAAAATGAAAAAAAAAACTATAATACATTATTATAGCTTCCTATGGGATACCGCAAGATAAACGTCACCACACTTAATTAATATTCATGAGTCTCGCGAGGGGGTCAAACTCTAAACTCTCGGCTAAACGGATGTAAACAGTCAAGATGTCCCTGGTGCCAAATCCACTGGCACAGACGTCGAAGAATATACTAATGGGCAGTTAAGAAGATGGTTTGAGTGTCGAGGGCTGAAAAAGACGCGAAAAGGAGACGACTTGATCCAGAAGTCACGTTTTTCTTCTTCCTCCCCTCAAAACATCGTCGTAGCAACTGACACGGACGTTCTGCACTCGGTTCCTTCCTTTCGCACCGTCGGTCCTTTCCCGCCTGTCCTATCTGCTCGTCTTGCGTCTTTCACAGTCGTTGGGGGACATTTTGACCGGGTTCGGGCGAGCGTCGCAATTCAACTCGGAAATTCTTGGCCGCGAACGACAACACTCGCTCGACCTCAATTCTTCCCGCGATGACGTCCTCGTCGCTTAGAAACCGCTTGAATTCAGAAAAGGCATTTTCGTCATGTCGCAGCGAAATGAAAGGCACAAAACAGCCATTTGAGCCTTTTTGCTCGTCGTTCGTTATCGCGGTCGGCCAAACAGACAAAAAGGGGGGGAAAATGGCTGACCTCTTTTGGGGACGTCATTGGCCGGCGGTGAGGGTTGCGATTGTGACGGGAACAAAATGTTGACTCCATATGAAGGCGAGCGAACGTCTTCACTTGGCTGCCGTTCAACAAAATCTTTTGGACGTCCCGGGAAAGGAATCAAGAATCCATCGTTGATCTGCGGACGCTCGTCGCGACTCCGGAGTCGCTTCTGAAAGTTGCGCAACAGCTGCGTTGACTCCGTTTTCGGCGTTTTCCCCCCCGAGATCAGCGAGAACAAAACAAGCAGCACTTTTGCGTCGCTCGTCAACCAGCCGGCTTCATTTTTGACCTCCTTCCGGTTCAAGCTGCTGAAGTCACGTGACCTTGCGGTCTAAAAATAGCATTCATGCGGTATGTTTAACATTGCAAAACCAACACAATCAACATTGTTCTAATATTAACCGTTTTCATTCACATATGTTGAATAACCTTTTTTTTCCTTTCTATAGTCTATTGATGTGAATGCTGGGTCAGTTTGACTCGGTATAAGTTTAATGCTCCTTGCAAATATATCTGTTTTTTTGTTGTTGTTTTTAAATGTCTGTTGGTGCCAAAAACTCAAAAAAAAGTTGTTCAATAAACTTGTACTTCAAACATTTCAAGGATGGCCCCGTTTTGAAAATAAAGTCAAAAGTTCAGACTGGCTCGTACGGCGATAAAATAAACCATGAAGCACAAAGTACTGGAAAAAACTACTCAAGTACAGGAGTACTTGTACTTTGTTACTTTGCATGTCTGCCGCTAGTTACCAAATTGAAACGGCAGCCAACCAGTAAACCACCAAAAGCAAAATGAACAAATGAGCAACATGTTTGTTAACTCAAAAGTTTTCAGGGACGCCACACGCACGTTTCCCATTTTTCTCGTTCCTCTTCTCATCAATTGTGTGGAATTGAATAAAAGGCCGCAGAGCAGTCGTTTGTTTTGTGCAGAATTTTAATCCATCCATCGGATTCATGCGCGTCACGAGCACAAGCAGAGAACGAGTCAACATGCTGACCAGTCGACACCGACACCGACAAGCAGTCCGACATTCACAATCGGGAAGAAAAAAACATCCGTTAATTCGCTGCGAGTGGGTTCCAAATTCCTCCAGGTTGGTTGATTATGGACAGTGGGGCAGATGTTTTCATGTGTTAAACCAGGGGGGCCCAAGTCCGGGCCTCCGGTCCAGCTTGGGGGTCCACACTGCAGTTCCGAAGCAGCTGTGGTTGCGTGCATCGACTGACTGGATGAAAAACAGGAAGTGAAGCCAAAGTGAACCAACCCCCTCATCGCACGCACACGCGCGCACGCGCACGCCGGTGACGCAGTTCCTTCCAGTGAAGTCGCCGTGCAATCTTGCATCCGGCCCCCTTTGTTACACATTTTCATGGCTTCTTTACAGTCAACGGGCAAGATCATGTCATGTCCAGCCAGGTTGTGCTCGATGCAGTACCACCTCGTGCCACATGGCGGCCAGCACGGAGCTGAGCAGAGAAAAGCGGATGTCCACTGATCTGAGTACAGCATATGACTGGACTGGACAGAAGACTTTTGAAGCCGCCAGGCCGCCATATTGCTCCTCCCAAGAAACCTTTCTTGGCATACCATCCGATACATTTGACAGTATCCAAATTGGAGAACATTTGCGACTGTGCTTAAGAAACAGCATGATTTATCATCTTTTAAATTTGTTCAACATAAACAAGAGGATTTTAGACAAATTGCCTTAAATACATGAATTAAATATATGCTTAATGATGTTTACAGGAGGAAACTTGTATTTTTTTTTTAAATTTATGAAAGAATGATAACTAATTCAACAAAATATGCCTCTGCCAAATCTAAGATTGGGGTCTAACTTAGGAACTGAGCGACAAAAGAAAAAGGGGGTCTTTAAAGCAGCACATAATGTCCACTTGTTCATTTTTTTTTTTTACTTGTTAAAAAAGTGACCACCCCGCCCTTATACTAACTGCCTCGAGATGTATATACATATCTACCGTATATTTTATACAGTAGTCTTGTCTGCTCAGGAGATGGGAGGAGCAAGATGGCCGCCATGCCACTTCAACGGCTTGCACGGCCGCGTATGGGCCAGTCCAATATTGAGATCAGTTCGGACGCCACGAAGAATGCGAGTTTTGTCGAACGTGTCGCTTGCCCACAGGAAATTTGGATGCTGTGACAAATGCCAGCAAAAATACCAACGTATTAAAATGAGCTTTTTTGAAAATTTGGATACCAAAAAAACAGCATTAAAAACGTGTATCATGTGACCCCTCCTGTTAGGTTGCTTTTCTCAGGAACCGCAATAATGGTCCCGGCCGGGTTAATTTGACTCAGGTTTGATGTTAAAAAAACACATCCTGACCCACATTATGAATCGCTTTCGTTGCAAATATTTCAAATGAAGTTTCATCATGAAATATTCCATTTGCAGTTCTGTGGGGTCAGTTTGGCCAGGCTATGTTTAATGTTACAAAAACATTTGGAAAGTAACCATTTTAATTGAAAATGTGTCAAAGTAAACCATTTCAGGAGAAGTTTTGTAGCAAAAAGTAAAAAAAAATACTCATTTGTAGTTTTTCAACTTTCAACTGGGTCCATTTGATTCTGGCTATGCTCACGGTTCCAAAAGCATGGCGGGAAACATTGTTCCAGTCCATTCATCGCAAATATGTCAAAATGGCAAAAACATTTCTTACTCTCTGTTGGTGCCAAGTTTCATAGCGAATAACTGGTCTTTAACTTGAATGTGGCTGATTTTGACCCACAACATAACAGGAGGGTTAAGTTGAATTCAATAAATAAATGTGATAAATGTGTTTGTATTGTTTCAGAGTCCCATCCGTAGTTTTAGTGTTGTCATGTTGTCCTTGGGGCTAACTATGACCCGTAGGCACCTTTCTTTTGGACCATGCGCGAGTTTGCATTGCTCGTCTTGCTCCCCCCAGAAGAGAAATTAGAAAAAGTGAATTGACGGCAATGAACTTGAAAGAGGCACCAGCCGCCTCTTTCAAGTTCATTGCTTTCCATTCACATATCTTGACCACTTTTCGTGTGAAAGCGCTAACGGGCCCAGCGTCGTCGCAGCAAAACATTTCTAACTGAAGGTGAAACATCTTGAACACGAATGTTCTACTCCAACTTTTGCGGATTGCGGTGACCCGACCCTGATGACCTGCCCGGGCATAACGTGGCCCTTGTTTTGAAGCTTTGGCATGGCCATAACGTCAATGCTAATTTCTACTAGCGCCTTTTGCATTTTGTGTTAGCATTAAGCTGGTGAACTTTGCTTCAACTGAATTCTATTCTATTTCTTATTTCCTGTATTTGTGACACAAAACTAACGGCATTGGAAAGCAGGCATGAAGGAATCCGGAAAAAAGTTGAAGTACGTCGTCACCAATTCCAGCGTGTCGAAATGGCACCAACAAATGTTTTCTTTTTGGTAGTGCTGTCAAAGTTAAAGCTTTAACTTTGACAGCGCTGTTTTTTTGGCTGTGGCGCGTGCGTAACGTGGAGGCGGCCGACGTCTATCCCGAGGCGTTGATGTAGAGCTGTGTGTTGAGGATGTGGTCGATGACGGGCTGGCACAGGTAGTCCACAACGTGGCCGTCGCCGTGCTGCAGCGCCAGTCTGAAAACAATAAATACACATTTCAATGTCGGCAATTCATCTCACGTTTTAGATTTGGATGACAGTACATCAAAAAATCATTTTTTTCCCCCCGTTTTCTTTTTTGGATTCCATTTGTTGTTGTTCCGCCCTCGGTTAGTGTAGAGGACGTAACTAAGGCAGCGAGCTAAACATTTGAAAGTCGTGCTTGTTGTAGCCTTTGGTCTTTACTTTTTCTTTCATACTTTTTGGGTGAAACTGCAACATTCAGATCAAAATAAAACATAAGTGCTCCTGCATAAAAACAACATTACAGTATTTAACATCTGCGTAGCACATTTGGCTAACTCTGACGTTAGCATAAGTTAGCAGCTAACGGCTAATAGCAACGCGCTACCGTTTTAAAGAACGTTCGCCATTTAGAAACTTCAAATAATCACAAAAGACAAATCAGCATTCTGACTTCCATATTTTGCTGTGCCAAGGCTCCGAAATGAAAAGCAATGTTGAGAGAGGGAATCGCTGCTATTTGGACCTCCCGTGCTGCGACTGCGTTTCGTATACAGGCTTTGGATCGTCGAGCTGCTGCTTACATTGCTTCGCCAGTAGGTGGCTCTGTTTGACAAAATCAAATATGTCAACACACATGGAACTATGGCAAGGCTGACCTCTACTGGCGAAGGAACAACATAACGAGTTGTCTTTACAATTGACTAACATTTGAGCGACACAACGCTTGTTGTTGTTGTTCAGCGTTACGGCGGACTTGGCTCAACTTTTGAAAAGCGGGCGAACACGTTTGCCAATCTTTGCGTCCGCCCTTGCGGGTGTCTTACCTGCTCTTGGTGGAGCTGACCTGCGCCATGGGATGTTTGCCGTCGTCCTTGACCACCACAATGTTGTCCTGAGAGCAAGCGGAGGGAAGTAAGGCCGCGTGTCGGGAAAAAAAACCTTCCCCAAAAGAAAGACGGCCACAACCTTGTGTTTGCGCAGCACCGACGACTGCTTCATGATCCGGTCCGTGTCGGCGCCGTCGCGCGGGACCACCACCATCCCGAAGTCGCCCACGATCACCTCCATCTGCAAACGCGCAGACGCTTGCAACGATTGCAAAGAACACAAATTCCACAGGAACGTTCGAGAGCTTGTGTGAGTTGCTTACAAGCTGTTTTCCAGCCCGTCGGTACCGAAGGGCGGCCCGAGAGTCCGCTTACTGTTTCCGCTTGAATACTTGCGAAGTTTGTACATGAATCCAATCGTGAGTCGTTCCTGATTTGAGTCCAAATTGAATGCAGTGATAACGGAAGCACGACTTCAAACCACGTGACGCGACCGACTGATGACGACGACGGCCTCGGGGGTCCGCGCTCAAGTTCAATCACGGGCCGACTAGTCCTTTTCAAAAGTTCTTTTGCGGCGTTTCAGGCATTTTCAAGTAATTGAAATTGGACTTCTTTTTCTGCCATTCGTAAAGCGACTTTCAATCACTCCCAAAGTTTGATCCAATTGCTTTTCCGTTGATTTTGTTCTCACCAGGAGCTATTTTTTTTGTTTTTGTTTGTTTGTTTGTTTTAAGACATTTGAAATCAATTGCAATTCATTTCAAATGCTTTGGAGTTGCTTTTTTCTTCTTCTTTTTGGTGTAAGCTCTTGAACCCAATTTTCTTTCAAAGTCTTGTTTTCATGGAACTGCCAATGTTTAACTCACAAATACATTGAACCATATTTAAATGTGTTCAAACAAATACATTTGGCTCAATGCTACAAATGTAGCATATGTTAGCCACATGCCGCGGGGTATCATTTAGCGCAAGTGAGGGGAACAAAAAAACTGAACAAAAAAAAACTTTTTTTAAAGCATTTGGAACACATTATAGTAATATGTTCCAAACATTGTTTGTTCTTAATTTATGATTCATTATGTCTGCAGTTTGGCATTTTTTTTCATAATGCAACAATCTAAATCAATATGTTTCTAGCATTTAGCCAACAAGTACATTCGTTGA
The DNA here is from genome assembly GCF_054856555.1 of Leptonotus elevatus. Classification (NCBI taxonomy): domain Eukaryota; kingdom Metazoa; phylum Chordata; class Actinopteri; order Syngnathiformes; family Syngnathidae; genus Leptonotus; species Leptonotus elevatus. The sequence goes on along the minus strand of NC_141239.1, from coordinate 467,227 downwards.
TGGCGTATTAGAGCCGCGTATAAATATATCTATATTTTTAGAAGCAAGGGTAATATTCAGAGAGGGGGGGGGGGGGATCACAAATTTACGAGAAATAAACTCGCAAATTTGTCACATTATAAAGTGGCAAATTTGCAAGAAAAAAACTCTGGCGAGAAATGCACGTAACGCACTCGGATGTTTGTGCCAATACTTTTCGGTTTTCAAATTGTGACGTCATCCGATGTTAAGCATTCGCACTGCGAAGCGTTCGGGACGGCCAGCGACGGCGACGCCTCGTTTTGCGAAGGTTCGCACTCACGTTGCCGATATGTCGAATCTGCTGTTCTCCGTCATTCGCTTGCATTTACCGAAAGTACGCGCGCGTCTGATTGTTGCAGTCTTCATCTCGTATCCAACAATTTTGCTGCATTCGAGGATGGTCGGAAGTCGGATAAATCCAAGTTGGTTTTTCTCAATTCCGACCTGAAAGCGTTCGAGAACTACCAAAATGGTGATTTTGCTTCATTTATTGTTTTTATCTTATTTCATAAGCATTTATTTTTTCTGGTAAAATTTCCACTTTATAATATTGCAAATTTGTAAGTTTATTTCTGGTAAATTTGTGATTTTTTTTTTAAAGCAAATTTGCCACTTTATAAGTTTTTTTCTCGTAACTTTATGATTTTTTTTCCTCCTGAATATTACACCTAAGATAAAAACAAAAATGATATGTGGCCCTAATACGCCGTCGTACATTTGAACGTAGCGGCCAGTCAAAACGCTTACCTGGGCAGTTCCATGCTTTCGTACATTTTGTCCTCATTTATTCAATTCCATTTTTAGTCTTTTCGAGTCCTTCGCGAGCCATTTCTGACAATTGCTCTATGAATGTTTTCTGTTTGTTTTCATCATTTGTGAGCTGCTTGCTGTGTGTTTGGGCCAGGGGTGGCCAAGTTGGGTCCTGGAGAGCCCCTGTCCAGCCTGTGTTCCACGTTTCCCTCCTGCAGCACTGCTGAATCTAATGATCAGCTCGCCAGCAGGCTTTTGCAGAAGCCTGATCACGAATCAGGTGTGTCAGTGGACAGAAACGTGGCAAACAGGCTGGCTAGGTAGGGGCTCTGCAGGACCCAACTTGAGCACCCCTGCGTCGAACTGTTTGGGACTCATTTGCCGGCTGGCGCTTGCTGGGCCGAGCAGGAGGACAAGACGGACATGACGGGTGAGGTGGGAAGGGGCGGGGCCAGGGTGACGCTTACATCGCTGTCCTTCCACAGGCCAGGGATGCAGAAGGACTCCAGGAGGTCACTTCCGCACAGGAGCAAGATGCGCAACTCTACACAACACAGACGGCGAGGAGGGAGGAAAGAGACATCCTCAGTAAAGCGCACGTTTTACCGGATGCGCGCACACACACGGACGGACGGACGGACGGACGGACGCGCTTGCCACTCACCGATCTCCTCGTACGTCATGGCGGGCCCCAAGTTGGCGTTTTCATCTAACGGGAGGAAGATCAAAGTTTTGGACGCACGCGTGAGATGGCGATGCTGCGTCTGGACTCACCGATGAAGGCGAAGCGTTCCATGTGAGGACGCACGCAGCAAACTTTGCCCAAACTCTCACTCAGCTTCCCCCAAAGTTTCACTGCAAACCACAAACACATCATCCTCATCATCATCATCATCATCATCATCCTCACATCAAGCTTACCGGAAGTGGGCTTGTGGTTGAGGTTGTTGTGGTTGTGGTAAATGGGCGGAGCCTGTGTCTGCGGCTGACCAAGGACGGGAGTGGACGACGGCGTGTTGACGTTTGACAAAATGCAGCCCGTCACTCTCTGCCAGCACAAAAACGCATTCCAAGGCAAATCAAATCAGGTGACCCGTCATCGCTACCACCAATTGCACGATTGAGTGAGATCCTGGGACGGGCACGAGAAGACCATCAAACAGGAAGTCAAGCGGTAACGAGGTCTGCGCGGGGGAACCTGCGGGGGAGGGGCCATTAACGGAGAGCCGCCGGTCTCGCGCCAAAGAGGGCGCGGCACGGCCGAGAGTCCGTGCTTGCCAGCCGGTGGCAGTAGAGTATAAGAGATCAGCCAGGGCCAAGCTCTTTTTGTCAGTGTTTTCACCAGGAATGTGAATATTGATGAAACTTTGTTACATTCTCATGCTAATTGCTGCAAAAACGGAAACAGATAGAAATATACTTTTTTTCCTGATGAAAGATATTTAATTATAATAATAATAATAATCAAGCCGCCAAAACATCATCACGTCTCAACATAAGGCTTTTCTGATAGAATATTTTGCCGATTTTTTTTTTTAAGGCCCTGAAACGTTGCGAGTCGTCTGCATCAATATCGATACCAGATGTTGTGCTGCTCCATAATCTGAGCAACATGTAGATATGAAACAAAAGTGGCGCAAGGACGGAGCCTTGTGGAACTCCGCACGTGTTCACTCAGACTCATGACGACCACGTCGTGTTGAGGATTCAAACTCTCGACTGGTTATTTAGGATTGAGAGAGAATGCAAGTCTTAGTTGAAGTCGACCGTTTAGTGTGTCTGCACGCTGCGAGCTGAAGGATGAACGGAGGATGGGAAACAGGAAGCGGAAATACGGCGCGGTCTTTCAAATGAAAAGCATCGCTTTCAGAATCAGACATGAGTAAATATGGCAAACCAAACAACTTGAAGAAAGTCGTTCGTTTTCAAGCAATTGACCACAATGGCAGTAAGCCCCGCCCACTGTTCCAATCTGTGGAGCAGAAGTTTATTCATATTTTATTTCCCTTTTATTTTTGAATGATGACGACTTATTTATGCGAGATCTCGCAGGCATCGTTATTCACATGAATGTGCCCGAAGACTTGAAGAAGTGCTCGAAATCCAGACGGAAATGATTTGGAACGGAAAACACAACTTGTTTTGCATCGCCAAAGGGTTGAAAACCCGCAAATAGGGCCGAGTATCGGTCCGAGACCCTCGCCCATGCCCGCTTGGCAGGAATGTGAACGTGCAGCAAATTCCACGTCACCTTCATCAGGTCTCGGTGGTGCTCCAGGACGCTGCAGGTGGTCTGCCAGGTGTCCTGGTAACACTCCCAGGGGTCCACCCTGCGAGTGCAGCAAAGACTTGAGAGCAGGCGGCGGCGATGGCGGCGGCGGCGGCGGCGGCGGCGGCGGCGCGTGACTCACCTGATCCAATCGGACGACTGCACGGCCAGCTGACACATGGTCAGACGATGCCTGCTGGACACCAAGCCCTGGCGGAGGCACAGACAGCGGGACGACGTCATGACACGTGTCAAGGAAACGCCACGCGGCATCCCATTGGGGTCACGCAACCCGTTTCCATCGGTTCTTCTTTTGCAAATCTTGAGAGGGGACCTCCGCCGCCGTAGGTGGCGCTATACACCATGGAGATGTGATCCACCGGCAATTTAAAAGAAAAAGAAGAAGACCAGGAAGCGACGGCGCCGTGCGGTGACTTCATATGAGTTTTATTTTGTAATTTTTGATCAACTGTAGCGTTTCCGTCCTGTTTTGCATCTAAACTAGCATTAATATTCGCTTCTTTAATGAATTCCAATTTCGATTTCTGTTTGCTCGTCCCCCCAAACATACCTTACTTTATCGTCCGACATTGCTTTGGGACTACAAACGTACGTGCGACGTGTATCCGGTCTCGCCAGCGTTTATTTGCAAAACCCGTTTCCAGAACCAGAATTCGCATTTTCCGTAAAAACGTTTTGGACAGTTTTGGGCCCTTTTTGGATTTTTGTGTGTTTTATTTTCACATTTCTTGAAAATTTGAATAGAAATGGGTGGATGGAAACCCAATCAATATCAGCAATTCTGTCAAATATTGTTCACAAAGTCTAAATCTGTAGCAGTGAGCACTTCTCCTTTGCCGAGATAATCCATCCAACCTCACAGGTGTGCCATATCAAGATGCCGATTGTGTCTAATCATGATTCGTGCACAGGTCCAGTCAAAACCAGCCAGTACTGGTTTTTCCAGAGTTCCGCGGACCCAATAAAACAAACTGCACCTTCCACAGTGGCCTTTTATTGTGGGCAGTCTGAGGCACACCTGTGCACTCATCACGGTGTCTAATGAGCATCTCGATATGGCACACCTGTGAGCTTGGATGCATTATCTCGGCAAAGGAGAGGTGCTCACTATCGCAGATTGAGACTGCTTTGTGAACAACAATATTTGAGAGAAATTGTGTACGTGGAACAAGTTTTTGAGTTCATCTCGTAAAAAAATGAGAGCAAAAACAAAAGTGCTGTGGTTACATTTGTGTTGAGTAAATGTCACGTTTGGGTTTTGTAGGGGTTGGGATTCTCTTTTATTTTGGTGGGTTTGTTGTGTTTGTCTCGTTATGTCTGATTACGCCCACCTGTGTCTCCGTTGGTGGTTTTATTTTCTGACACTGGGCCCTTTTGTGGCCATTTTATGACGACCCTTTTGAACATTTTCATTTCTGCCTTTTTCCTCCAATTCTGACATTTTTGATCATTTCATGGACATTTGATGGTAACTTTTTTTCCTTTTTGGGACATTTTATGGTCACTTTTGAGACACTTTAAAACGTTTTCATTTACCTTTTGTGTTCCTTTCTGACCGCTCAAAAGTTTGGACATTTTTTTCTGTATTTAAAGCAACACTAAGGAACTTTCAGTTCGGTTGACAAAAGCGGTAATGTTATGTGTGAAGGAAGACCACATTTCCCACGAGGACAAGCGCATTGCGTCGTTTTTTTGAGCTCACGCCAGCGAATGTAAGGCGGGCCAATGTTGATCCTTGATTGTCCTTTTGTCCGGGTAGCCTCCCTTTTCCTTTTTTGTCTCCTCAGACAAAAACTTTTCAATTGTTTTGCAGCTCCTGCCAGGAAAGCAGTAATCGTGCATCGACATTCAAACTGACTTCCATCTTGGTAACGAATGTGGAAAAGCGGAAGTGACGGAGACATCGAGCAGTCGGCACATTTGTCCTTTTTTGTGTGTTCCGACCAACCTCCTCAAAAATGTTGAGCGGCAACGGTTTTATTAATCGAGCTGGAAGTCAATGTTTCATCAGAAGAGGTATGAAAATATTTAAAGTTTGAAAAGTTTCTTAGTACTACTTTAATGATTCCATCCATCCATCCATTTTCTGTACCGCTTGTCCTCACAAGGGTCGCGGGGGTTGCTGGAGCCTATCCCAGCTGGCTTCGGGCAGTAGGCGGCGTACACCCTGAACTGGTTGCCAGCCAATCGCAGGGCACTACTTTAATGGTTCATTTTTTAAATCTAATTTTAAATTTAAATTTTAAATTTTTTTAAATCTAAATCAATCATTCATTTGAAGAATAGTTGATCTAAAAAACGGAAGAAATATGTGCACAAAAATATTGGTTTCTGTTTTTTAAAAACAATCCCCACACAAGAGGGACCGACGAAAAGAACCACACGTGGCTCCAGAGCCACAGGTTGCAGACCCCTGAGTGAGGGCTTTCATTGTGAAGCCTGCCGGGTACAACGCAAAAAATGCAGAACAAAAATGTCCCCTGGCGGTCAGTCCCGCTTTTTCTGTCCTGAGAGTGTAGAATTCAACTCACAGCTTTCCCGTAGGAGTCGTGCACGGGCGAAATGATCCCGCCGATCACGATGAAGCGGCCGCTCTTGTGCAGGTACTCCCTTGCCTTTTCTGCACGCACACACAAACAGAGGAAGAAAGTTGCAAATGGCGGGGACTTGACCTGCGACCTGACATGGCGGGTCCCCATCGCAGCGACTCAACAAAATTCCAGGGGCTCCTTCGTTCAGGACTGCGCAGATCCATCCGAGTATGGATAGAACCGATACTAACGTGAGCATCGGATCGATACCAGAGCGCTTTATTGAACATGTACTTATTGATTTGATTTGGTTTCTCATGGGCCCCTCGCACCATCGTGCCGGCCTGCCGATGACAGCGGCGGGCGGTAACAAATCGTTCTTTTGACAATGAGTCACACGATGCTTCCTTTAGCTTTTCCGACTGCTAGCTGAGCTCGGTGTTAGCGTAGCACAACATGTAAGAATCGTTTATGTCATGTGACGAGGCGAGAGGAACTTCAGTGGCGAGAAGAGCGACAGGGACCGACCCTGCCTTCCTTCACGTGCCGTGGGAACGACGGACCTTCGCACTCGCAACCTCCTAATTACGACCGAGTTGTGTTCATGTGATTTTTGTAGCCAAATTGTGGATGCGACGTAATTTGGCTCGATTCTCAAACAAGCTGCTGTGCTCGCGGACGTCAACGCCTTTATAAGTTTGAATATTTCCTGCCATTCACAAATCCTCCGGCGCTCTCCGCCATGTTGAAACTTGAAAAGTTCTCTCAACTCGGGTATCAAAAACATTTCCTAGAAAATACCACACGAGGGGGCGTTGACGTGCAATTTTCTACTCGCCGTCATTTCGATACCACGTGAAGGCAGCATCGGAATATGAAGATTATTACTACATTGCAAATTTAAAAAACAAGCCATGCATTTTTTATGCCTCGGGTATCCACTTGTTTAGCGTACACCAAATTCGTGACGCTTCAAAAGAAAGCTGCTTTCTTGGTTGCCAGCCAATCGCGGACAATCTCGGGACAATTCAGCGTTCAATGAAGACGGCGTGCATAATTTTCGGAATGTGGGAGGAAACTGGAGTACCCGGAGAAAAGCCACGCAGGAACGTAGAGAACATGCAACCTCCGGCCAGGGAGACCAGAGGGCCGGATTCCGTCTCACAACCTCTGGACGAGGGGGCAGACATGTTTGACCGGTTGGTCATCATGCCGCCATGTTTATAATCTAACATCAATTATTATGCATTTATTTCAAGCAGATGGGAAACTGAGAACAAATGATCATTTACAATGTCAACTATAGGGCTAAAAGAAAATAAGTCAAATAAGTGATGAAACATCAGCTAATTTGTGATTTGAAGTTAGCCAGAAACGAGAAGAGTTCAATTCAATCAAAACTTGCGACTTGAGATGGCGATCGTGTTGTCAAAATGCATCTTTGGTTGCTGTTTGGAAGATGGAGATGATTTTGCGGGCTGCGTCACATCGCGGGTGGGGTTGGGTTGGTTTGGGGGGTGGGGGTGCGGGTGGGGTGGGGTGGGGGCGGCTGCTGTTGTTGTTGTTAAAGGCCTGCACAAACGACGCGAGCGAACCTCGAGAATTCAGCACCGGACTGCTGGACAGCGACGATCGCAACAGAAAGCAAGGCGAAGGCCATCGCCGTGACGTCACCACGCGCCGTTCCCACGCACCGCGCAAGCCCTTACCGAACATATGGATGTGTCCCTTGGTGATGGGATTGAAGCTGCCGCACGAGAGCAGGATCACGTGACTCTTGCTGGTTTCTGGCATGGCTCCGACCCGGTTCTGGTCGCGCGGTTCCGTTTCTAGAGCAAGACGACGAGGAGCGAGAGGCGAGGTCGCCCAGTCTGCGGCAGGATGCTGGGGGGAAGTGACGTCATGCCTTCGACACACACGCACGCACGGACGGCGGTCACGTGCGTGAATGCGAAAGATTTGCTTTGCCTTGCTTTGCTTTATTCATTCCGAACAAACAAAATGATTTTGAAAAGAATTCCTAGGATAAATTAGGCTACGTGTGAAAGTGGATATTTTGATTATTTTTTTAAAAGTAGGTCACGACTCACGCAGCTACTCTTTTTTTTTTTTTTTACACGTCGTCAAAATTTGCAGAGGTTCAGAACACAACAAACACAAGTGGGTGGCGACTTATTGACAATAGGCAAATGCGCCCCCATGTGGCAACCAATGAATAGGTCTCCATCCATTTTCTTACCCGCTTGTCCTCGCAAGGGTCTGGGGGGGGGGGGGGGGTGTCACTGGAGCCTATCCCAGCTGGCTTTGGGCAGTAGGCGGGGTACACCCCCTTCAGTGAAATTTTGGAATTGTGGGAATTTTTGGAACGGTTTGATGCCGAGTCAAAACTGTTGAAGGGCGGAATTGTATCTCGTGAGGGTCACCAGCGTGGCGCCCTTTGACTGCTCTTTGAAAAATAGCTCAACAATGATAGGATGATTGTGATTTTCTTGGAATGTTGTACAAATGATTGGCCTCTTATTGAACAGATCGTTGTGTCGCTGTGACCCGTCCTGGCTTGGCGTCTTCCCATCGATCTGCACTCTGGCGCAATTATCCAGTTGAAAGGCGTTAAGACCATCAGGTCACACATTCTCACCCGGGCGAGGCTGAGCAGCCCCCCGTGCGGGTGGGCGGCCAAGACAGTATGAAAGTAGGGACCATTTTGGACAGAGGACACCTTCTTCTGCATATTAAGATAAAAAAGGCTCCACAGATGTGAGTACACATCTGTACTCGATCTTTCCGGCATCCAGTAAATAGTTCAGCTGAGAATATGCATTCTGCTGGTTGTTATTGTTAGCATAGCAAGCATGAAAGATAAAAGAAGCGTTGAAAGTTCGTTGAAAATAACACATTCTGTTTTAGTTAACCAAAACTTACCAAATAAAACTGAAATTGAAAAAATTTTTTTTGCTTGCGATATAAAATGTAAAATGAATAAATAAATGAAAACAAGCTACATTTTACATTTTTTAAAATAAGTAAAACTAACTATAATTACAGTGAAAATGTCCTTTGTTTTTGTCTTTGGCAATTGATTGAATCTTTTGGGGTTGATTCAAAATGTGATATAAATTGTTTGGTTTTCGGTTTTACAACACGGTTGTTGGCCAGAAGAAGGAAAATGTGTGGCCCTTTTTCTGTGTGACGTCATCGGGCGGCAGCCAATTAAAAAGCGGCGCCAGATGACGTCACTCAACGGTGACAGCCGCCCTCGGAATGCTTGCTCAGCCACAAACGCCACGCCAAAGATAACACGTTTTCGCAGTTTTTGCTTCAAAGGTGCGAAATAGAAATAAAAAACATGCAGCATAGCACGCAGTACAAGCAGGTTTCGTGCTTGTCAAGAGGAATTCAAGCCAAATTTGCATTTTAGAATTTGGCGAGTTGGCAAACAAGGAATGCAGAGCGAGAGGGTCCGAATTTCAGGACGTCAGGGAACGTGTTTCCAAGCACGATGATGCACTTCCTGGATTGGATTCGTGGAAGCTTGTTAGGACCCGAGGCCCTATCGTTTCTGTAGGAATTCTTGTTTTTCTTTTTTTGAGACACAAAATGTGAATAAAAACTCACCAAAGACTGAAAGACTGAAAAGTGGTTGCAATTGGGGAGGTTCGATCAGCAAATGATTCCCAAGCCTGCTGCTCACCGCTGCCGCAGGGGATGGGTCCAATGTGGAGATCACAATCGGTGGTACTTTTTGTCAGCCTCTAACACAGACGAACCAAGATCCGATTTGTATGGCTTGGCCCAATCACCAATATCGATCGGTTGAAAGCGCCGACCTTTCCGAGTGGTTGTTTTAACCCAAAGATCTGTGGGACACATAACGAGCAGCTTGATTGGTCAAATGTAACCTTTTTTTTTTCTTCGCTAAATTGGACCAATCTGTTTTTAGGGCGTAGGCGTTCAAAAAGGACCCTCAGCTCACATTTGACACGCATTCAACATCTGCGTAAAACCTCATTTGACCATCTCAGAAACATTGCAAAACCCGGCCGGCAGGTGCGGAGAAGCTCGTCCTCGCCTTCGTCTCCTCTCGGCCAGACTATCGCAAGGCACTCCTCATCGGGACTCCTGGTAAGAACATCCAGAAACTGCAACACATCCAGAACCAGGGCTGGACTGGCCGTCTGGCGTACAGGGCAGATGCCCGGCGGGCCGGCCTCTTTTGGGCCGATGCAATACTTTTTAATTGTTATTTTCCTACATTTTACTCCAAGAGACTGGCCCACAATTTAGAGGGACGAGTCTGTTAATCCATTTTGAATATAGATAGCAAAATAAACATCATCAATAAACATCATCAATAAACATCATCAATAAACATCATGTTAGGCAAGAGGGCAGGGTCAACATGCCAGGGCTGATTTTTTTGTACCAGTCCAGCCCTGTCCAGAACTGCGCTGTCAGGATCCTGATGGGGGTGCGCACGTTTGACCACATCACCAGCATCCTGAAATCACTGCATGGGCTCCCGGTGTCCCTCAGAATTGAATACGAGGTTTCCCTCTTCATCACCCATCAGTTCATGCCCCACAATCCCTCAAAGAACCCCTCATACCTAAGACCTCCTCACGAACCCTCCGCTCTACATCCTCAAACCTCCTTCAAGCCCCCAAAAGTGAAACAATCTCCGCACTATGGGCGATCGGAACTTCTCCTCGAAATGCTCTCCCCGACAGCCGATTGACGTTTTCAAACAAGCTTAAGACGCGTGTCAAGATCCGGTCCTCGAGGGCCGGAGTCCTGCAGGCTTTTAAACTTGTAATGTGTTTTGTATTTTCTTTATGTTTATATGTTCAATAAAAAACAACCAAATCAAACTTTGACACCACTGTCTTAAGCACTTTGAGATTGTTGAAATATAACGTGCATTACAAATAAAAATTATTATTATTATTATTATTATGTAGTAGTAGTAATCCAAGTGAAACGATCAAAGTATCAAACGTTGTCGTTTGGGGTCTGATCGTTCTTTCGTGCTGAGCCGAATGCTTCCGAAAATTGCCGAAGCTGCCACGCTAATACCCACCCCGCCCTCACCCGCGTGCAGGCAGACCGACGGGAAGCAACAATATGGCGGCGGTGGCGGCTTTCTCGCAGTTAGCCCCCCGTGAGCTCGTCGTAGCGTGAACGCGGGCGAGCCGTCACGATGAGCCTCTGCGCTCACTTTTTACGGTAGGTTGTGCCCGCGGCCTCCCACGCCGTCACACACGACACGACCAGCGGCAAGAAGTGACCCGTGAAGGCGACGCTCGCTGCTGTTTTCGTGGCGTGCTAAGGCTAAAGCTAGCGGCGGCTAGCTAGCTTCGGACATCAACAAACAGTCGATGTCGCCAGACTACGCGGATAAAGTCACTTTTGCGAATATACTAGCATCGTGCCTTCAAGCGTCACATTGACTTTAACTTGAGAATGTTTATCAGCGAAATGGAACTCGTTTTTCCCCCTGCCACACGTAGTCGTCACATTTCCATGTTGCTACGTAGCTTTAGCTTCTTTTTTTCTCTTGCTAACACTGGCGTTGTTGGACAAGGTTGTGTGACGTCACGAGTGTGCGCTTTTGATATTGTTAACACAGAGGGTGGTTGTTGTGCGGCTACTTCAGGCAGTGCGGTCGCTGCCGGAGACTTTTGCGTCACGACGACATTCTAATGACGTTTAGCTGCTGACGTCAGTGCGGAGGATGAAACGTGTTGTTGACTAACCAGTTGCTCTCTGTTGTGTTGACGAGCAGACAGGCAGAGGCCCTGAAGGCGGACATGACAGGTGAGCACCTACGACCAAACTTCATTCTTTGACCGAAAGCTGATCCATGAACTGATGAAAAGTTCCGTTTCCATGGCAACAGGATGCATTACTCGAGGGCAAAGAAGGCCTGTATTGTAGTGTATTTTCTAATGATAGCTATGCAATTATGATATGATAAAGTGGCACGCGGTCATCGTGTTCATGATTTGCTAAAATGTGTGGTTACTGCGGTAACGGAACACAGAGGACGAATAAGGGCCATTATAATCACAATGATATGTCACGCGTAAATAAGATGTGATCATACCAAATGATGAAAAGTTCCACATAATCACGCTCGTAGTGACTTGGTGTGGAGCCGCAACCTGTTGCCATGGCGACAGAACACACTGTTCTTGGACGAATGATTGTATTTCCATTTTTAATGCAACACTAACATGAATGTGATGATTTGGTGGAAGGACGACATCTAAGAAGATGCAATGTTAAAATGTTCCGTATCATCATGCTTGGAATCAAGCGGTCAGAAGATCCTCGGCCGAATAGTGGCGTTTCATTGTGAAATGCACTTGTGGTCACAGTGAATGACTTTAAATAAAAGTGAGAATTTAAAATGATGAAAGTTCCACTTTCATTTATCAGGCACATGGCCTAGTGCACTGGTTCTCAACCGCGGTCCTCGAGTACCCCTATCCAGCCCGAGTCTCCCTCAGCCAACACACCTGAGGATCGTTATCAGGCTTCATGCAGAGCTTGCTGATCGTTTGACACCTGTGTTGGCTGTGGGAGACATGGAAAACAGGCTGGATAGGGGTACTCGAGGACCGCGGTTGAGAACCACTGGGCTAGCGTCCAGAAAAACAACGCGCAGGTCTGGGATCACTATTTCATGTTGGAAAAAAATGATCAGAAGAGGAATGATAATGTGTGTAAAAAAATAAAATAAAAAATGAAGTGATGTCAAAGTTCCTCATCTCGCTTATTACTTGGTGTGTGTAATTGCCATGGTAACTGCAGCGTCACACTTTAATTGCCTTGCGTGTGTTTGCACGGCGCAGACTCCAAGCTGGCGGCGGCTGAGGTGTGGACGTCCCGCCAGGCCCTGCAGGACTTGTACCAGAAGATGCTGGTCACGGACCTGGAGTACGCCTTGGACAAGAAGGTGGAGCAGGACCTGTAAGTGGCGTCCGCTCCCCTCCAGCTCATGACGTTCCTCGGGCGCTCGTGACCGCAACTGGCGTGTCGTCTGTCGCCCCCCTTGCAGCTGGAACCACGCCTTCAAGAACCAGATCACCACCTTGCAGAGCCAGGCCAAGAATCGGGCCAACCCCAACCGCAGCGAGGTACAGGCCAACCTGTCCTTGTTCCTGGAGGCGGCCAGTGGCTTCTACACTCAGGTGAGCTGTGGCCAAGTGGAGTGATGGCTCAACATGTTCAAACAATTGGCAACGTTTTTACACTTAAAGCCACATCTCCACTTGTTTTATTAAGCAGTGTGTATTAAAACTACAAATGCAAACATCAATGGCATCTTATTGCGGCCGCCATTTAGACTTACTTGTCAAGGAAGCTTCAAACATACTCGGTAACATAACATGCTGCCGAAACAAAGGCTATCTTCAAAATAAAGCTTAAGAAATATACCTTTTAGGCCGATGCAATAGCCTTAGGAAGCTTTTAGTTTGCAGCTGGCCTGCGTGGTGGTATGACCAACTGACAGCTAGCTTGACTTATTTCAACATTTATCGTCATTTTTATTGCCATTACATGCCAACTTCATTACAATGTCATTCTGCCATCCTTAAAATCAAATTGCTAATATAGGATGCGAAGAAACCGCTAGTTGACGACGCCGTCATTGTGTGATTCAGCACAGGTCTCCTGCGTTAGCAGCTAGTTGCTAGCAGTGAGTGCCCAGCCGGGTCCTTTTAAAGTTGTCCAACAGCTGCGGCTTTGATTTCTTTCTTCTTCTTTTTTAGCTCGTTTTGGGTTAGCTTATTGTTAACGTTTGTCATTCACTTTTCATGTTTAAAGGAAGACTATGTGCCTTAAATTGCACATTGATGTTTCTTTCATTCTTTAAAAAAAAATAATTAGAACATCATCATATTCTTTACAAAACACGTCTACCTATTAAATAAGAACGTTCAACTCAAAATGTCAAATATGGCCGTTAAGATTTTAGGAACACTGTGCAATTCCGTTTTATGTTGCACTGTTGTGTTTCTGCATTCTAAATGGACATATTTGACATTTGGAGCTGAATGTAATCCGATTACAATGAATCCGAACGGCCAAACGGAATGAAAATGCTCCATATAAATTCCTTAGTCAGAAAAAAAAATCTGAATGGGATTAATAGGGGTGGGTTATCCCTTTTGTCAATCTGTACAAGTGTCATGTAAACAGTTTGATTGGAATGTTGTGGTATGCGTGTGCTTTGGTGTGTCACATGACATGCCGGCCATGTGTAGCTGTTACAGGAGCTGTGCAGCGTCTTTAACGTTGACCTGCCGTGTCGCGTCAAGTCTTCGCGGCTGGGCATCATCAGCAACAGAAAGGGCGGCGGCGGCGGCGGCGGCGGCGGCGGCGGCGGCATTGTGACACCGCAGCCCAGCTCGTGCTCGTACATCTGCCAGCACTGCCTGGTGCACCTGGGCGACATCGGTGAGGAGGAGGAGCCACACGAGGCTAACGGTGCAGATGGAGATGACGTCTGACGTTCTCGCATCTTTTGCTGCTTTCAGCGCGCTACCGCAACCAGACGAGCCAGGCCGAGTCCTACTACCGGCACGCCGCCCAGCTGGTCCCATCCAATGGTGAGTCCGATGCTTCATCGTAGCGGCCATCTTGTCTCCATTTGCAACATTGGTGTGTATGTTGCTGCTTCGCAGACTCTAACTCAACTTCATTTAAAAACCATTGCTACATACAAAGCAAAGCATAAAAATACCAATGCAGGGTTTCCGGCAGCACTTTATTACGCAATGTTGATGTTCACACCGACTGCGGTACGGACACAGAGCGATGTCCGAACATACTGCAATTCACACAGAGTGCGGTGCGTGAGGCGTACGTGTCTGGAAATCTGTGCCCGCGAGACCACAAGATCTCGGGGCTTCACGCTGAAGTGTTGAGTTCACGCCATAACTACCGTGCTACTAACCCTAACCCACACATAACCACACTTTCCTGTCGTTCACATTGATCCGCTTTTTGGACATTATTTCCCGGACTTTAGCTTTTCTACCGTGGCTAAGGGCGTTTTGGGTTTAAATAGTCTTTGTCATGTTTAATTTATTTCAAGATCGTTTTATGTCTTTTAAATGTCCAACTCTTGTCAAGCTATGTACTTAGCTAGCTTACTAAGAAAACACAGGTTTTGTCATCATTTGATGCATCTCGATTGCAGGCCCGATTATTTACTTTTCAACCCTCAATTCATATTTTTATAACTCTACTGATGAAACATGGAACCTTTTGTCAAATCGTTTTCATTTGTACTGAGCAACTTTGAGAAGGGTGGTCGGAACACTGCCACACAAAACACTTGCAGATTGCTTTACGGCACACATCACGTCCCCTTTCGTTTTAAAGACAGAAGTTTGGTAGAACATCTGTGCGCGATTACTGTTGTCATGGAGATGCTGCAAATCAACCCACGGAACGAATATATTTGTCTGAGGAGACGGAAAAAATAAGAAAAGGTAGCCTACCTGGATAAAAGCATAGTACAGGATTAACCTTGGACTGGCTTTCATCGCTTGCATGAATCTTTTCCTGCTGGAATAGATAGTATTCACTGACGTCACGGGATCGCGAGTCGGCTCCTCATGGTGGGTCCTCTAACGTTGCTTGTGTAAGCAAGACGTATGCGTAAGATTTAGCTCAACACACCTTGCAGTGGTACACATTGAAACGTTTGATTAGTGGAATCGATTGGATACAAACATTTGCCGATGTTGCAGCCCGGACCGGACTACATGGCAACGTATGCTCTGAGGTAGGGTGGCTCCCAAAACGTCATCTTCTTCTGTACTTTCGGCTTTTATTGGTTGCTATGTGCATTTATCATTTGTGAATTTGAGGTGAAGAATCACGGGTTATTTTTAAACCAACTTAGCTCATTTCCCGACCGCGTTAGCTACTGGCGCTGCGCTAGCATGTTACAATAAAAACAACAACATTGTTGATTCATCACTTATTTTCGTACACTTTAACAACAATTTCAACTTTTGGGATGCTGGGAAAGGAAAATAAGAGACCTTGAGGAGGGTATTTGGAGGGAACATCTTGATCACAAGATCTATTTTTAGCCAGAGCTAGCTACCCAGAGCTAGTTAGCCACAGCTAGCGGCTCACGTATATCATGATCGCATTATTGTAAAAGCATTTTTACCATCTTACGACGACACTTACCTTAATCAAAATGGTCAGAACACACTTTGGTAGACTTTGTCAGTTGCAAATCCTTTCAAGTTATCTTTGCTATTCCGGACACTTCTTTGTTCGTTCCCATTTGTATTGTGGAAAACACTACTTCACTTTTATATTTTTATGTAGGATCGTGAGTGATCGGCGGCAACAATGAATACACAGAGACTGATATACTGTGCTAGAATAACTGTGCCTTTTATTCCCCGCAAACGGCAATCAACACACTTCAACGCTAAGCAGTATAATATAATCCAATCAGCGCTTACCATGACACTACGGAGAGTCGGCGGTCCGGGTAGAACGAGCTGCTTAACGGCTGGGCGATCGTACGTATCCCTCAGCTGACTCTACCCAGACCGTGTGCCGCTCCGTCTTTTATGCGTTAACAAAAAGGGATGAGCGTGAGAAACAAGGCATACAACCTGAGAATTCCCAGGCTCTATTCCACATGTTTTTGAAACGGGGAGGACTGTAGTATAAACAAGGCATTCAACTTGAGAGTTCCCAGATTGTTGGGCACCTTGACTGGACAACAGTTCAGAACAACAACATATCCTTATATAAGAGGTTACATGAGGACATATCAAACCATGGTTATTTTCCATTCACCATTCAACATTCCATGGACCCGTAAACGGCACACAATGTGGGGCACATGACGTCATGTGAATACTATCTATAGTAGGTAGCTTTCCATGCTCAAATCAAAATGATTATGCTAATGTTAGCTATCGGAAATTTGCGTGGTAGCAATAAATAGCCATTAGTTGTGTGCGTTCTTGTTTACGAGTGCTTGTGAATGCATCGCGGGAAGGGAGTGGGGAGCGTAGCAGTTTGTTACATTATTATATCAAGAAGGAATAGGAAATTGATTACCTCATCGTTACACATCCTCCACACAGCCACTGCAAACAGAAATGTATTGCAATCCAACTCCAGCCTACCGGGAAAAGAGGGTTTCGCGATGCTATGCGCTGGTCTTCATGGGAAATATGGTCTTCATTCAAGGCAAAACACTACCAATTTTGTCCATGTGGTGCCGCCATAGTCAACGAAAACTGAAAAGTCTTCCGTGTTGCTTTAAGTATGTTCATAAAAAACAGTTCACAGAACGGTTTTATTTTTGAAATATGCTGGATCTACATCGAATGCTGTCACCTGACTTCCTGTCTGGCTCGTGTAAAATACCTGTATTTATTTTTATTATCAATTATGTTATTGTTGTGGTTTACATTAGATTTTTATTATTGTACAGTTTGGTTTTAGCTGCAGTTGATTTTTTTTAAGTGCCCCACTTGAATTGATTTAGCTGAAGGGTTAAAGTTCATTCAGAAAAATGAAGGCCTTGTCACACTGAGCCGCATATGCTTGCAAGGGTTCGCGTACATAGCGAGTGTTGCTTTTTCGGCAGGCTTCCGTCAGTGTTGTAAAACGTTGCAAAGTCACTTGATACATTCTCCCAAGCCATCTTTATGCTCTCAAACCGTTTTTCTTGCCATAGAGACATTTTGAACATGTTCAAAATTTGATCAGGAAGAAACAGGCGTGTGCTGACTGCGCTATTTGACAGATGAAAATGTCAATTGCGCAGAGTTGCATGCATGGTTGTTGTCAAACCTTGCCTCAATAAAGCTGTCCTGACAGCTGTAGTATGTGGACACTTTTATTTTGTAGGTGCGGCGGGAAGTGTTAAGTTAATATTAATGACGTGCGGAAGTGTGACACAGCTGCAATTTGCAGGTTTATTTTTCAACTAACTTGAATATCATCAGAAAGGAAAATATAAAAATTAATAAAAAAAGAGAGTACAAAAGAACCGAAAAATGGTACCGTTGAGTACCGGTATCGATTACCAGGTACCGAGTATTGGAAAAGTACTGGTTCAAATGTGAAGTCCCGAGTGTCTATGCAGGGATTTTCTCCATTTGCATTCCCTTTCTATCCCATAATGCAAATAGCAGGCGTCCACTGTACTGTAGTGCTACTTAGTTTTAGTTTGTCCTCATAAGCATATTTGGAATTAGACTAATCCAAAAGTCATAAATATTATTCAAGTTGCATTACTTTACTATTATGGTATACTATTATAGAAACTACTTTCTTTTCTTTTTTTTACTAGAAACTCAGAATACATTTTAAAAGTAACCCACCCAACCCATAGCATAATATGACCATTTTATTGATACTTTTTTTAAATTTTGCGTGAGTTTTTTAAATCAAAATGCATCAAATTGACGCATTTAAATATTAAATACTGCATAATATATTTTCTTCCAAGGGAACATGCCCTTGTACCCTTTTAGAACGGTTCTTTCCTTCTCACCTTTTTCATCCCTGACCTGATTATGCCTGGAATGCCCAATTTGACTAGCGGTCCTTTTTATTTTTTTATTTATTTTTTTAATCACCCCCTTGTTCTTGACACCCACTGATTACTTTAATGCCTTGATATTTTGTGTTTGAAAATCTCCCCATTTGGACAAGCTATATATATTTGTCATGTACTATATTATTTCAAAAGAATCAGTGTGCGCATCATTGCACTGCCAAATTTGACCGCAGTCATTTTACGAATCAAAACATTTCAGTCAAATAAATATATATATATTTTTAACCCATGATTTAGCTTCAACATTACCTTTACTGTTGCATGTCATTTCAAAGCCAAAGTTGGCCATCGTGAGCTGCTTAAGTTAACTTCCAACACAATTTCAGTTGATAGTTTCCAATATTACCACTACATCAGAGCTTCCAGTGGTAGCATCCAATGATATGTTCCAATGTTAAGAGATCCAAGGTATTATTATGCTGTTGATTGTTGTGTAATTCAGGTCAGCCGTACAACCAGCTGGCTATCCTCGCGTCCTCCAAAGGAGACCACTTGACCACTATCTTCTACTACTGCCGCAGCATTGCCGTCAAGTTCCCCTTCCCCGCAGCCTCCACCAACCTGCAGAAGGCGCTGTCCAAGGCGCTGGAGAGGTAAGCGCCACTTTCAGAGCTCGAAAATCACTTTGGGCCTCTTCGCATTGTTTTTTATCTTTCTTTTTTTTTTATCGACTTCCTTTTTCCTAATCAAGAAAATTGAGCCAAAAATAATTGGAGGGAAAGCTTGTTCCGATTCTAAGAATGGGAGGCAACCTTTAAACCCCCTTCAGCATAGGTTAGTCCTGACTAGGGATGAACGATTATGGAAAATGATCTAATTGCGATTCCCCCCCCCCCCAAAAAATTGCGATTGCGATATCATATGCGATTATTTTATTAGCACTTTGAGATTCGTTTGAAATATAAAGTGCATTACAAATTAAATGTATTATTATTGATATATTTCAAGGTCCATTTCAATGATTTTTTTACTTAACAAAAAGTTAATATAATAAACCATATCAGATCTATTATAGATTACAGGATCTTAAGATAAAGGCAAATGAAGCCTTAAAGGAGTAATCATTTAAGACTCATATTCCACCTAGAAGGGTTGGGCGGTATTCAAAATTTTAAACCGTTTTACCGTCTCCACATTTCACCGGGGTATACTGTAATACCGTTGCTTTTTGTTTTTTAAGACTCGTCTTTTGTTGTTTGTTTTATTCATTTTTTCCTTTCGGACACATTACAGGTTACATCGATCACGTAATATCATTTGCAACATTGACATCCGAGAGAAGGGCTGACGAGCAGAAGCCATGGCTTATTAGTAACCAGTCCCCATCAATTCTTACTATACGCATCAGTCATATACATTGATTATGATAGTCATTGATTCATATCGTTATCAATCCCAGACTTAAGTCTGCACACTCCTGGATCAGTTCATCTTAAGTTGCAGCTCGTACCAATCATTTGGAATGAATAAATCGGTTCCCGGACGCCACCAACAGGCCCACTCAACCAGGCAAGCAGCCAAGGCGAACGCATGCTCGTTCACCAGTAGCGTCTTCGCTGACCTTGGATCAGCTTCCACACATGTTGTGGCTTTCAGAAGAGTAGATGGGCTTGCATTCTGCCCATTGCGTCGACAGCATTGTTCACTCCATTCTGGTCAGTTCAGCCACCACTGTTGCCAGCATCCGATGATGCTTAGATCTACTCCTGAGCGCTCACCGAGGCCAGCCCACCCGGCGGAGTAGCTCCCGCTAGCCGCATCCCGGAACCATGTTCATCAACCCCATTGTAACTATTTACAGCAGATACATTGCAGCCACAATACAACCTTATCACGACAGCCTTGCATGTTACATCAAATGTCCAAACAGAAATAGAGCCAGACAATGTTTACATTCTTTCAGGAACAGCAATACATGTTATCAATGCAGGTGTATAAACAAGAGTTTAGAGCACAGTTGAATCTAATGATCAGCTAATCAGCAAGCTTTGCAGAAGCCTGATAACGATCCTGATCATGAATCCGGTGTGTACGTGGAAAGAAACATGGAAAACAGGCTGGACAGGGGCCCTCAAGGACTGAAATTGAGTAGGGACTTTGAATGTTGGAACCACGACAGGAAAAGGTAGAGAGCTGGTTGACATGATGCGGAGGAGGAAGGTGGACATACTATGTGTTCAGTAGACCAGGTGGAAAGGGAGCAAAGCTAGAAGTTTGGGAGCAGAGTTCAAGTTGTTCTATCATGGTGTAGGTAGGAAGAGAAAAGGAGTAGGAGTTATCGTGAAGGAGTTTGTTAGGAGCGTCCTGGAGGTAAAAAGAGTGTCAGAGGGATGAGCCTGAAGGTAGGAATCGAAGGTGTGATGATCAATGTTGTTAGTGGGTATGCGCCACAGGTAGGGTGTGAGCTGGAGGAGAAGGAAATATTTTGGTTTGACCTTGATGGAATGAGCATCCCGAGAAGCGAAAGAGTTGTCATTGGTGCAGACTTCAATGGACCCGTTGGTGTAGGAAAGAGAGGTGAAGGAGGTGATGGGTACGTTTTGTATCCAGGAGAGGAACGCAGAAGGACAGAGGGTGGTTGACTTTGCAAAAAGAATGAGGCAGGAACAACGGTTTAGGTAGGAGTACACAGGTAGACTACATCTTGTGTAGACGGTGTCATCTGAAGGAGATCAGCAACTGCAAAGTAAAGGTAGGTGAGAGTGGAGCCAGACAGCATGGATGGTAGTGACTCTGGCGGTGAGGAAGACAAAGACGGCAAAGGCAATGAGGACGAAATGGTGGAAGCTGAAAAGGGAAGAGTGTTGTATGACTTTCAGGAAGGAGTTGAGACTGGCTCTGGATGGTCAGGATGTGCTTCCAGAGGACTGGACAACTCCAGCAAATGTGATCAGGGAGACGGGTAGGACAGTCCTTGGTGTGTCATCTGGAATGAAAGGAGATAAGAAGACTTGGTGGTGGAATGAGGAGGTGCAGGTGTGGATCCAGAGAAAGAGGTTAGCTAAGAAGAAGTGGGACACTGAGAGGACTGAAGAAAGTAGACAGGACTACAGGGAAATGCAGCATAAGGTGAAATTAGAAGTGGCAAAGGCCAAACAAGGGGCTTACGATGACTTGTATGCTAGGTTGGACAGTGAGGAGGGACAGACTGATCTTTACTGGTTGGCAAGGCAAAGAGACAGAGATGGGAAGGACGTGCAACAGGTTCGGGTAATAAAGGATAGGGATGGAAGTGTGTTGACGGATGCCAATAGTGTGATGGGAAGATGGAAAGAGTACTTTGAAGAGTTCATGAATGAGGAAAATGAGAGAGAATGAAGAGTAGAAGAGGTGACTGTTGTGGACCAGGAAGTAGCAAAGATGAGTAAGGATGAAGTGAGAAGGGCATTGAAGAGGAGGAAGTGTGGAAAGGCACTCGGTCCTGATGATATACCTGTGGAGGTGTGGAAGTGTCTAGGAGAGGTAGCGGTAGAATTTCTGACTTTCAACAGGATCTTAGATCGTGAGAAGATGCCTGAGGAATGGAGGAGAAGTGTGCTGGTGCTCATTTTTAAGAACAAGGGAGACGTGCAGAGTTGTGGCAACTACAGAGGAATAAAGCGAATGAGCCACACAATGAAGCTATGGGAAAGAGTTGAAGCGAGACTAAGGGCAGAGGTGAACATTTGTGAGCAGCAGTAGGGTTTCGTGCCAAAAAAAAAAGAGTGCCACAGATGCAGTATTTGCTTTGAGGATGTTGATAGAGAAGTAGAGAGAAGGTCAGAAGGAGCTGCATTGCGTCTTTGTAGATCTGGAGAAAGCTTGCGACGGGGTGCCCAGAGAGGAACTGTGGTTTTGTATGAGGAAGTCTGGAGTGGCGCAAAAGTATGTTCAAGTGGTGAAACAATGAGTCTCATGGCCAGTCAAACGCCAAAGAACAAAGATGTGTTTTAAAAGTGCGTAGAGAGGGAGGTTGCCTAATATTTAACGGAAGGTCATTCCAAAATCCATGGGGAGAGATTTGTTGAAAATCTCACCAACTTTCTAGACAGGAAAATGTGCTGAAAAGCACAATTTAAGTAAAAAAAAAAGGGAACCTATCTAGAAAAGAAAGTTGGTCGATCTTTAGTAAGTGGAAATATATTTTTAATGTCTTCTGTATTCATAATTATATAATTATTTGTATCCCAATACCTGATTATTCAATAGAATTTTCCGTAGGATATTTGAATACCAAAATATTCGAGAGCTGCAGCACGAGAGGGGACTGCAACCCGCAGTGCTATACTGTGCTATACAAAATAAAAAGGGATAATGAAAGAGATGAGCTGACATTTGGGGTGGACTGGCCATCGGGAATTTCATGAGTTTCCCAAATGGCCGATCCATCCACGGCCTCGAATCCAATAGTAATGAATGGCTTGATGTCGGTCGAACAACCAATCGGCACGTTGGACACTGTACCACCGCTCCCCCCAAAAAGTTCAGACTCAGGAATTTTTGGGACTTTAAGCCCTGCGTTAATCGTGATTTGGGAAGCAAATGATGCTCCGTAAAAGCCACGACATGTCTGCGCAGCCGCGAGGAGTCGAGAGGCAAGTGGAGCGTGCCTGACTTCATCAAGGCCTTCATCAAGTTCCACGGACACGTGTACCTGAGCAAGAGTGTGGAGCAGCTGGATGCTCTGAGGGTACGTCTGGAGGAGCAATTCCAGGTAGGCGCCCGGTCCGCCGTAACCCGCCCCCAACCCGCCGTCTGCGTTGATGCTAGCGTGGATGCTGACGTGTGTGCGTGCAGAGGCTGATCATGCAGAAGGCCTTCAGCTCGCAGCAGCTGGTCCACCTGACGGTCATCAACCTGTTCGAGCTGCATCACCTGCGAGAGATGGCGGCCGATGGCCAGCAGGCGGTCAGCTGGTTCCAGCTACTCGGACTTTTCAGTAAGAACCGAACCCGCGCCGGGGGCTGGGCCATTTGGCCATTTTAAACATTGATTCCACTTTGTCAGGTGTCTGGAGGTTTTGTTTTGTTTTTGTTTTTTTGTAGAAATGGGGTTGGCTATTGGTGTCCATTGTTCAAATCTTGCTGACATGCAGTTTCCCCAACTTGACTGAGTCGAGGCTCATTTACCGCAATAGAATCCTGTATTTATATGACAGCTGTCATTTTTAAAGCCAAAGTCAAATCAAACATTTTCTTGGCAACATGTGCCCCGACTATATATATTATATATTATATATATATATATATAAATAAAAAACGAGATTAAAAAAAACTGGCCTCTACTCTGGGTTTGCGTCACATGACGTTCGCAAGGCACCTTGACATGAATTTCAGTGGCCCCCTTACATGACTGAAAACGGTTGGATTAGTCTTCTCCATTCTTATTCATCAGAATAAGAGTTTACCACATAGTCCCTATATTTGCAAAAATTGTTTTGACTTCCTGCTTTGAAAAGCAACACAAAATGCTTAAGAAACTCCAAATCCCACAGCAAATGGCCTTGAAAGTAAAGTACATATAGCGTGATATTGATCTTGTCTCAAAATACTCACAAATGCACTCACTACTTCTGTTTTAGTTTATTTGGACATTCCAGATTTACACACAATGTTCAGTATGAGAGGCCAAAAAGGACTAGCCTGAAACTGAAGCTTGCAAATGCCAAACCCACCATACTGGCTACTGCAACATGTGGGTCAATGATGTATCTTCTGCCATCGAGTGGAAACATTTCATTGTTGGTTCGGCGTGTCACTGCTGCATGGCTTTGTCTTGTCTTCCCAGTGTCCTTCCTGGGCCTCATGTGCAGCCAGGTTCTACTCAACAAGAACCGCGACGAGGAGGAGATGGCAGCGGGAGAGTGTCCCCTGCCGGCCATCAAAGTTTCTCTGGACTGGCTCCGTCTGAAGCCCGGCGTGTTCCACGAGGCCGCCGTGGACCAGAGGCAGCAGTAAGTCCCCTCTCGCGCCTTTTTCCTTCCACGCCGACGACCGGCTCTCACTTGCTGTCACATGTCGTTCTGCCCATCAGCGTCTGGCCCTGGCTGGTGTCTATCCTCAACAGCTTCCAGCCCAAAGACCAGCACGTGTCCGCATCCTCAGGTATCCGTTTTGTCCTTAGGGCAGTGGTTCTCAACCTTTTTTCAGTGACGTACGTCTTGTCAAATACTTTTTCAGCCAAGTTACCCCCTAACCAATGCAAAGCATTTCTCGTTGAAACGAAGTAGAAAAAAAAAGGGTGCTCTGCCGTCATTGTCTGATTTAGGCCCCGTCCACACGAAAGCCCGTTTCAATGAATCCTCACACGTTTATTACCGTTTAGGACGTTCGTCCAGATGACGGCGCGGTTTCGGAGCTGGAACCTGATCACTTTTGAAAGCGGGCTCCAGAGTGGGAAGATTTCAAAACGCGCCCGTACGCGTCCGTCTGGACACCAGATGCAGGATACGCCTCCAACGATGACGTCATGCTCGCAGCTCCGCGACGACGCGTTGTCGCAGATTGATGACGTATGCGCCCATTCTCGCGCGAACCGTCAAGTCTGTCAACAACAAAGGCGGATAGCCGCGTCGTAGTCGTTTTGCGCAGCCTCCTTAGCTTACTTCTGCTTTTGCAGCAAAATATTTTGCTTCTTTATTCCCACGTTCAACAAGCGGCGTTGTACTTGAATCAGCCGCCATTGTCACTTCTCCTGTGTTCGTCTTCTTCATGTTTCGATACACGCAAAGCCATGTTTGTTCTGTAAATTGCAATAAAGTGTTCGTCGCCTTTGCTGATTCTCCTTCTACGCTTTCCGTTAACTCCCTGTGGCTGCGCTACAGCGCCACTCCTGACTTGGCATCGACATTACAGCCGTTAAACGTCCTCTGCGTCTTCTTTTGGACACACGCAAGTCTTGAAACGCTTCTGTGTGTACGAGATTTGTTTGAGGAACGTTGCCGGCTTTGATTCCGTCTGGACGGGGCCTTATTCAACTCTTATTTGTATTTACATGGTCGCTCTTGAACTATTTGGGAGAAAAAAAGATATCACAAAAAAAAGAGTGAAATAATGTAATTATAAATAAAGATTTGTGCACATACATCAGCATAAAGTTTTCTCCTTTGGGATCATAGGAAACTTGTTGTTTGTGACCGTGACCGTCATACCGCAGCCACGTTTGTTTGGGGAAAACATGGGGCGGGGCGTGGTCGAAGTGTGTGCGCTACTTGAACACACTGATTGGCTGTCAAATAGGGGCAAGGCCGCATGGCTATCTTTTTCAATCAGTGGCAGAAAATGAGCTGACGGTCAAATTTTGCTGAAATGCTTTACGTCGCGATCAGACGATTCCACGGAAATGACCGATCGTGAGCCATGCATTTTGTTACACAATCTCATATCGTCATATCGCCCACCCCTACAGTCACGGTAGAAAACGATGTCAAGCGGACAAAGGAAGTGTTGAAGTTTAGCTGTTGTTCAACATACATGTTGCTCTTCGTATGTTTGGCTTTGCTTGGGTGTTCGTTCTCCAACAATTAGGTCAAACTCGGGGGCCATTTTTTACTCCGTGTTTTTTGGTCGAAGTCCAATTTGTATGAGTTCCGAGACGTTCGAACTCCGAGCTTTCACTGCACTGACCTATTAGGAGGTGCACAAACAAGTGATTCTGATTGGGTAGTCCAGTCGGAATCAGCTCCTCTTACGGCGGCTTACCAGCGAAAATGTGCTTATGTGGAGGCCAAGCTGTGGAGCAAAAACTTGACGGGCTAGAAAGGGAAAAAAAGACTGCCATTTTGGAATCAGCATGACAATCTACGTAGAATCAATATAAAAATCTAACTCCACAGAATGTTTTTTCCATCAACTGTCCAAAATATAATTGATCTCTAAAACCAAGCCAATTCAAAGAAGCGAATGTCATTTTTGGACTCAGCTGTCCAGGAATACTCGGAATAAATGTTGTTGTTGGTCTTCAGTGACGCCGCTGCCGGAGGAGTTTGAGCTTCAAGGCTTCCTGGCCCTGCGGCCGGCCCTCAGGTAACCTTTTCGTATGATGCCGTCCTCACCAGCCGGAGCGACGCTTTCTTGATTTGTGAAGCGCTCAACTCTTTCAGGTCAGTGGACTTCACCAAAGGTCACCAGAGCGTTCCGGTGGACCGCGACGTGCTTCTGCTACGCACACGTCACCAGAGACTGGTCGCGCTGGGAAAGTGGATCGCCGACAACCAGCCAGGGTGAGGCGCCGCCCAAAGTTAGACCGAAGTCTTAAAAGGAACACCGACTGTAATGACAAGTTTGGTCTATATGTGACAAAACGGTCCTCATGTGCCAAAAAGTCAACATTGACATATTGATATTGATATATTCAAATTCTGCACTTAATTCCCTTAAGAATTCAATATAATACATGGACGTACCTCAAAAATTGACAAAGTTACAGCAGTTTTAATGTTGGTGATGAAATCCCCCGTTTTGAGAAAAACGGGTTTCAAGTTTTGGTACTTGCATCTATTAAATGTCCATAGCAACCAGTACCTTAGGAAAAAGATATGAACCTGGCTGGCGGTTCATTTTTGGCGCATGACGAGCGGCGTGTCATCTTTCACAGATGCCTTCTCATGAAATTGAGATCGAGAAGTGCTCAAAACATTACATATGCTGCATTGGCGCATTTAAAAGCTTTAATTACATTTCATCCCGAGTTCCTGACTCGCTGTCAGTCATGTCAATCAATGCGCCTGACTGCTCCTCGCTTGCACCTCGTCAGCGGATATGCCTTTAAGACTAGTGTGAATGTAATCATTTGAATTCAAAGTAGAAATCGATAAAATAAGAAAGAGATCCCGGAATTATCTCTGGATTACGCAGCACGGTAACTGGACCGCCAACGCGCTTCTACGACAAGGTATGATGGCGTGTTATGACGTGCGCGTCATTCATTCGTAGCCTACATTCATTGTGGTGGACTTTATTTTTTTCTTTGTCCTGAGTAAATAGAGTGTAAAAAAAATAACCGTGAGGGCTTTTTTCTGCATCAAGTACTCGTTTATTCAGCAATCTGCGGTCAGGGCAGCTTCTCAAAGTCAAACACAAGCTTGCGGCCGCTATGATTGCTTCCTTAGGTTAATTTCAGAATAAAAGACTCCCAAGTCATCGATATCCATAAAGTTTTACTTATGATGCTTTTATTTAGAAATTTCTACCGCGGCGCGAATAAACAAACGTTATGTGGCCGGCTTGACTTTGATTGCTCTCATGGCAACGGTAGCTTGCTAGACTCCAGCGGTGGCCGAGCCGCCGAACGTGGGGTCGACACCGAGGGAACGACCGCGGCTTCGATGACCCGTCAAAGTACGACATGGCGTGAAAGTGCTGTGTTATGCAAAAAAGGTACTGTGCTCAAACAGCTGAAGCTGACATGTGGATAAACTCAAACGGTTGCCAATTAAGGTCCACAACAACATGGTAGGCTAACTCAAATGTGCTAAATAGGAATTGAATGTCTTCTTTTTTATAAAGCAGTATATTGCATTTCCACTTGTGTGGCCCTGATATAGTTTGTTCTGAAAGTTTAATTAAAAACTGATAACTGATAAAAATGCTAATCAGTTACATCAAAATGACGTCTCCAAACAACATTTATTCATTACTTAATCAAGATTTACATGAAAACATGTCTACAGTGTCCATTTGTTAACATTTTTTTTAATGCTAACATTATGAGCAAAAAATAAAACACTATTAGTCGTTCTTAGGACTCCTAAATCATTAGGACAAATTTCTCTCTTCCCTCCACTGTGCTGGATATAAGAACTTTGCTAGCTCAGCATGAAGACCACGGGTGGTGCTGAAAAAAAAAAAAAAAAAGGAGCGCCAAACAACAAAAAATTAGCACCAAACTCATCTGGTGCTCATTTGAGGACCATGCGAAAATATTTTGTCCACCATATACAGTATATTTGAACCTGTAACGCAAAGGAATAAAATTCCTTATTTGTCTAATTACTAGGGGTGCACCGACCACAATTTTCTGGCCGATCTCCGATCTTTTAAAAAGTCTGACCTGCGAATCCCGATTTTTGCAGATCTCGATTTTTTTCATACCAAGCAGCATACACCTTCAGAGTTCCAATCTTATTTTATTGGAAAACATTGAACAATATCTGTGAAATAATACTAACCGGTTGTTTTAACTGCAAATTAAGTAGTTCTCTGAAATAAAAATGAAAAGCTCATTAGTCATCTCAGCAGAAGAGGACAGTGGCTGACTTTTTCAGACCTCTGAGGAGGGAAAAGATCGGTTTATATTCAAAGGATCGGCCGATAACCGATCCCGCAAAATCGATCGGTGCACCCTTACTAATTACTGCTGAGCTGGTCAAAATTTATTAATGCACAACCACTACCCTCCCGTATAATGTAAATGTACAATTTGGAAAAACACACTTATTTAAGAAAAAATAAACTAATTGTTTTTTCATTAAGTGAAAATGTGGTATTTTTGTTGTGAACTTAAAAATACTCTATATCCAAGAAAATATATTATAAAATGAATACTCGAGTACTTAAAGCATTTTTAGTATTCAGTAGTACCGGTATTCGAATACTGAAATATTCGACTTAACATAAGCTAATTATAAAATGAAAAAAGAGCCTTTTTTGCAGCTGGAGATTTAGCTGGAGTTGCCGGTAGTTCGGGGAAGTCTTCGGGTGTGCATTGCAATAGTCTAGCCTGGAGGAGATAAAGGCGGGGACGAGCTTCTGTGCTTTAAAAAGAAAATGAAATTAACAGCTTCTTTTTTTTTTTTCAATCAACACATTTTATTTTTAAACAAAATATATCATATTTGGTACATTAAGAAAAGTTTTCCATGCTATATACTAAGTTTAAATAAATCAATGTTGACATTCTTCTTGTGTGTCACATCACAGGTGAGCTATTTTTAGAACAGACCCCAGTTACTTATGTTGTCCCTGGGGACAAGCTTGCACCTACACATACATTTATTTATTTGTGACCCGCTCCGGCAAAACGGTCCACATGTCGGAAAGTAACAAGTCGCGCAAAATAGAGCAAGAGGTCGATAATGTAAATACGCAATTATTAGGACAAGTGCATCGTTTGCCAATGTGTTTTTAGCCGACTTTAGTTAGCGACGCATGTCGGAAACCTGCCCGAAGGACTGAGTTCCTCGTGTGACACGAACACCTAAATGGACATAGCAACCTATAAAAGTCCAAATACACCCATCATGTGACCATTTGGTATGAAAACAAACAGAAGACGCACGACATAAAACGGCATCCTACCTTGTTGTGCAGTTTAGTAGAAGCGCACCGTCATCGGGAAACACCGCGGCGAAGGTTTGTCATCCGAATCGTGATCCTCTTCAATTCCGCAATCTCTATTTCTACTTGAATGTACGTGAACGATGCACTGCGCATTTCACCGTGCGGGGAGACGGGGAGAGACTCCACAATAGGAGCAGCCTGCAAGAGTCGCGCCACACACTCGGACAAGTGGCAAACTTGTCAAATGCCGTGTATGGGATCATCGGTCAATGTATTGTAAATTTACCACATAATGAAATGTTTTGATCACTCCTTGATGTCGTCACGTCTGTGAAAGAACACGTCAGCGCGCCACATTGAGTCGTAGAAAATCACCACAAATGTTCATTTTATGCTCTTTTAAGTGGGATGAAATTACAATGAAATATAAAATTTGAAGATGAAAAATGAACGCAGCGCATATTTGGAGTGACTTGTGCTCCTATATTAAGTTGAGAAGGGGTGGGCGGGAATCAAAAACACACAAAAAACAGTTGAACCATCAAAACACTTTCATTTACCTTATGTGGACAAATGCAGTTGAGACATAACCTCCAAAACTTGTCACAGGTCACACCAAATGGCAAATCATCTTTGAATTGACATAAAATGATGAAATCAAATTTCCCACTGCTGTAATATGACCTCCTTTAAGCAGGAAAAATACCACAAGGAGCAACAAAAAAACAAACTTAGGCTGATGCCTCACAAGATGGAAAGTTTGTGATTTTCAAAGTTGAGGCTGATTTCATCTGTTGAGAGGTCAAACTTCCAAAACATTTCAAGGGTTCCGATCTCGGACGATGTTCTTACCTGCATTGGAATTGACTTTCCACTGATATTTTAACAATTCCTGAAAAATTCTGGGTTATATCTTTTTACTAAGGTACTGGACATTGGACCGATGCAAGTACCAAAACTTTAAACACGTTTTTCTCAAAACGAGGGATTTTAACCTGCCCACATTAAAATTGCTGTAACTTTGTCAATTATTGAGGTACGTACAATCATGTATTATATATCATTTTAAAGGGAATTAAGTGTAGAATTCGAATACAGTGTTTCCTCGTCTTCTGCTGGGATTCGGTTCCAGAAAATACCTGCAATAAATGAAATGGAGTTAGCTTCATGTTTTACATTTATTATCAAATTTTAAGGCTCTAAAACCCCTCACCACAGAGTTTATACAATTTTCTTATCAAGGCATTTACATTTTCTCACATTTCTCTCGTTTACCTTCATAAATTTGATGAAATAGTTACATTACTGTACCAATAATGCATACAAAATTGCACTTAAAAAAAATCCGCGGAGCAGCGAGACCGCGAAAAGTGAACTGCGTTATAGCGAGGGAACACTTCGATTTTTTTGGGCACGAGGACCCTTTTGCCAGAGCTGTCTTGGAAGACTGCATGTGCACTCGCTGTAGGAGAAGAAAGTTAATTAAAGGCAATTAACTTCAAATTGGCTCGTTTACGCAACTGAGCAAAAAGAACTCATGAGCTGTGACAGACAGACAGTATTAGCGATGATTGAACCTTGACCTTTCAAAACAATGCTAAATCGTCAAACTGGTTCTTGGCGCATGCCTACTTTGAAGATGACTTTTGCCTCTCGATAGATACTTTATTCCCCACCAAAGAGGAAATTCATAGTTTCCTGCAGCAAAAAGTACATCCATAGCACGCGAGCTAAAAATGTCAGTAGAACATGTCGAGTTTCAAAATGGCACCATGCAGTCATTTCTAAGATGTTGCAAATGGGAACGAGAGATGGAGACCACGTTTCGTGCCCATTTTGGTCACATTGACTCCCATTATAAATCCAAAATTTTCCCCGCAGACTGTCAACCATTGTCAAAAAATATGCCTAATAAATTCTTTAGTGATTTGACTTTTTCAAGGCTCTGATGTCATATGAAATATTCTAAATTGAATTATAAAGAAAAACACTGCAAATGAATTCATCTGTTCTAAGGTTCAGATATATTGTCGCTATATCAGCAATGTTGGGACTTTGATTGACTTGGTGAGTTGTTGTTGTTTTTTTTACATTGGTGACTCCGCCCCTTTCTCACAGGCTCATCCAGTGTCGCGCCAGCGAGGACGGCCTGCTCCTTTTCCTCAGCGACATTCCCGAGCAGGCCATCGAAGAGCCGGCGGAGAGGGAGCCGTGCGTGTTGCAGGAGGCGTCCAATGGCGAGCGGGCAGCCAGCGAGGGCGCCAACGCCGGCCTCAAGTCAGTCCTATCGGCGGGAAAAGCGGCCAACTCGTGGGCGGACGGCGCCGAGCGGCCCGTCGTCACCTTCAAGGAAAACATCAAACCGCGCGAGCAGAGCCGGGAGCTCGGCCGCGCGGCGCATCAGAAGGATGGCGGGAAGGAGCGGCGGGACTTGGCCAAAGGCAACGGAGCGGCAACGGCGACGGCCGCGGCAACAGGGAAAAGTGAGCTGAAGAGAGACGGCAAGAGGAAGTGCGAGACCAAGAAAATTTCTCAAGAGAAAGTTCCCGAGGCTGGAAAACAGGTCAACAACGTTCTGCTTCTATCCAAGTCATTTTTATCCTGCTTTGGATTTCTCTCTCAGGCTTGCTATCGTCGTCGTCTATACGCGCACAACAAATTGATGGTTAACTCCTTTTTAAAGCAAAAGTCCAGTCAACTATTATTCAATTCATTTTCAAGTAACACAAAACTGCTGTTTGATGTTGCGAGCCGCATCTGGCCCTCGGGCCTTGAGTTGGACACCTGTCTTCTGATACCCGACTCTGTCTTCTCCTTCTTGTCCTAATCCGTCTCCTTTTTTCTCCACCTTCTTTTTGTCTCGTTCTTCCTCCTCTTGACCTCCATCTTGACCTCATCCCTTTTGTCTTCCTCCTTGCAGGTGAAAGCTCAGACAGAACTGAGGAAGACGCCGGTCTCGGAGGCCAAGAAGACTCCGGCGACTCAAACACAAACGGCCACATGCTCTTCTCAGTTCATCCCAATCCATCATCCCGGAGCTTTCCCACCTCTGCCGAGTCGCCCTGGTATGCGCGCACGCACGCACGCACGCACGCACGCACGCACAAACGCAAGCACACGAGTTGTGAGCCACGTTTGAGTGTCACGTTTTGCAGGCTTCCCGCCATCCGCCTTCGTCATCCCTCCCCCGGTGGCGTTCCCGGGCCTGCAGGTGAATCCGGGCTTCGCCTTCTCCGCGGGTGTGTCTGTGCCGGGCCCCTTCCTGCAGCAGGCGGGCTCGCAGGCGGCCGGTGGGGGAAAGCAGTCGCACATCCCGTACAGTCAGCAGAGGCCGTCGGGACCCGTCTCCTCGGGACCCGGCCAGCAGCAGCAGCAGCCCCCCTCCCAGCTGCAGGTGACGTCGCCCACCAATCCTGCCCAGCAGGTCGCAATGGCCAAGAGTCCACCCCACCTGCAGCAGGTCAGTTGTGTTCCGCTCCCTGCCGACACCGTCATCCTGAAACCAACTGGGCTCCTGCCTTTGGTGCTGTGACCACTAGGGGGCCCTCAAGAGCAATTACAGTAAATTGACTCCCAGCCAACTGCACTTGGCTCCGCACTAATTCGTGTGTCGTCGCTGCTATGTGAAAAACGCTTACGTCCATTTTTTTTTTTACGTTTGTTTGTTTTTGGGATGAAACTTGAATGCAGACATCCCAAAAAGTAAACTCACACATGCTAAAGCGTAGGCAAAGTAAAAT
The DNA here is from genome assembly GCF_054856555.1 of Leptonotus elevatus. Classification (NCBI taxonomy): domain Eukaryota; kingdom Metazoa; phylum Chordata; class Actinopteri; order Syngnathiformes; family Syngnathidae; genus Leptonotus; species Leptonotus elevatus. Next base: position 434,015 of record NC_141239.1, on the reverse strand, counting down.
TATACCTGCTTATATGACTTACATTTTCCAATTTGATTTCAAAAACCACTAGCATTCTGTAGCAATCCTTGTGGGTGGGTCGCGGGTTGCGTCGTTTCCCATGGGCCATGAAGGCAACACAGACTTTTGTTTTGTTGGCTAAGCGCGTTCAGTGGTGTCGTTTTCTGGCGTGCTTACGGCTGACGGTTACTTGCAAATTGTCGAGAAAGACTTGTTGTTTATTCGCCGCTTGGCCTGATTACTTCACCAACGCTACAATACGGCAGCGGCACCTCAATGGCGGCGAGTAATGACGAGCAATAAACATTTCGTCCGCCATTCATGAAATCGGACGACACAACATATGGCCTCGTATTTAGCCTCCAAATATAGGACAACTCAAATGTATCAGCCGCTGCCGGCCGCACACTTGCATGCGCACACTCGTTTACAAAAGGCGCGACGCTACGGTAGCCGAAAAGTCGTAACTCACAACGGTGAAGTGTTGTTTTAAAAGCAAGATCAAAGTGATTAAACATGTTAGACCCTCGTCTCAAGGTCTCATGAGACAAAAAAAACTCACCAAAATGACGTGCACTTATGGCGCCAGGCTTTAGTCACGGCCGTGACGTTCCTGAACCCCCAACCCCCCAACCCCCCAACCCCCCAACCCCCCAACCCCCCAACCCGCCTTCCCTCCTTGCGTTTTAATGAGCATTTAAATGGCAGCTTTTCACGGTTACGTCAAACCGCAGTTTAATTGCAAATGCAATTAATTGTTGGGCCCAAATCAGAATGTCATGTTTCGATGAACGGAGGCGCATAGAACATATTATTAGAAAGCATATTTTGGCCTTGACTTTGAGTGCGCACTCGACTGCGCGTGATGTAAACATTGGGCCTCCACATTGGATGTTCTGACGTGAGACTTTTGACACTCGTGCCACTCAAATTACGCGTACGGATTGTTTTTTGGAACATATTGAAATATTGATTTTGCTGCAAAAAGCACCCGTAGGTATCCCGTCAGCATGTTCGATATTTGCGTTCTGTTCTTTTGGGTCATCGGTCCAGCCGTGCGTCCTAACGTGTTTGCGTTTGCGTTTGTGTTTGTGAGGCGTTCCTGCAGGACGCGCAGCTGTGGAGTCCGAGTCAGGCGGCACTGCAGAAGCATCCGCCGTCGGTCCAGATGTCGCTGAAGCCGCAAACCTTCTACTTGACGCCTCAGGATGCTGTCAAAGTGTACGAGCACCAGATGGCGCCGCAGCCGCACGCCTCGGCCGTGGACAAGAAGATGAAGTTCCCGCCCTACTGGGATGCCGCCTCCTTCAGGCCGTCCGACGGCAGGATGAAGCGACCCTCGCCTCTCGAGCAGGACGCCGCCGCGCCCAGAGGGACCCCCTTTGAGGTGATCCAAGCTTACAAACGCTTTCCAGGGGGGTTTTGAGCCCCGCTTCGGATTCAAAGTTTCGGTGTCGGGTTCAAGTCCAACTTTTGGTTTTCAAAATAGGTTTGCAAGTCTCGGTTTTCGTTTCATGAAAGTAGGTTAGCTTGTGTTTTGAAAATGTCGTTTTGTCAGCCAGCCTGGGTTCCAGTCTCAACTGGAGTTCGGGTTTCAAGACGATCTTGCTGACTTCCTGTGCCTGTCGCTCTTTTCCTGCGTTCTTTCTCCTTCCTTTTTTTCCGCTCTTCTCCTCCCGCCGCTCAGGAGGCCGCGCGCTCACCTCTTCTCCCTCCCGACCTGTTGAAATCTCTGGCCGCCGCCGATGTGGAGGATGAGGACGAGCTGCTTTTTTCTAAGCCTCCCGATTTCTTCCGGGCTCTGTCCGCTCCTCTTAGCTCGCTTCCCGGACCCAACATGTTTGTACGTAGCTTTGTTCCCGCGCTCAAGCCTCGTTTCTCGTTCCTCCAACTCTCCTCCGCGGTCATGCCGCGCCGCCGTCCTTCATCGTGTCTCCTTCTTCTTCCTCTTCCCCAGCTGCCCAATCACAGCAGACAGACGGACGGTGGCCCCGAGGCGCTCGGCCAATCGTCTCCCCTCTTGCCTGCGCAGGTTAGCCCCGCCTCCCGGCTCGTGACTATGGGGAGAGATTTATCTCCAAATTATTCGCACAAATAAATCCGTGGTTTTCACGTTTTTGAGATCCACAACCTTTTCTTGCTTTTCTCGTGTTTTTCAGATCCACAAACATATTTGTGATTTTAAAAATAATAATAAAATTGTGTGCATTTTCAATGACTAACGCTTGCAAGTTGTCGAATGTGCGTTTGTGGATCGCCACGCACATGCATCTATTTTTTAAACAAACATCACGCGGTTTCGAGATCATTGCTGTCTCCCTTGAACGGGAACGAGACGTTTCTCGTTTAAGATTGGAAAGTGAAGAACAGAAATGGAGTCTTTATCTGACCTTCCATTATGTGTTTATTTTACACAAGTCGGGAAACAAAATGCGAACTTCGTTTGTTTCCCTTGAGCTTGTTTTGCCTTCACTCAAAAGACACTCTTCTTCTATTGTTAAATGTTCTTCTTCTACTCCACTAAAGCAGCAACAGCCAAAAGGTGACAGAAGAAGTGAAGGCAAAACAAGCTCAAGGGAAACAAACGAAGTTCGCATTTTGTTTCCCGACTTGTGTAAAATAAACACATAATGGAAGGTCAGATAAACACTCCATTTCTGTTTTTCAATTTGTAATGAGAAACGGCGCATCTCAAAACGGCGTGATGTTTGTCTCAAAAATAAATGTGCGTGCGCAACGATTCACAAACACACACATTCCACAACTCGCAGGCATAAGTCATGGAAAATGCACACACAAAATTAAGATAGACATGTAAACATCGTCTATATATTTGTGCATCTGAAAAACGCGTGAAAATTATGAATATATTTGTGTAAATAATTTTGAGGCACAACCTGACATCATCCTATTACGGCGCAATAATTTGCTTTACCACCAGAGGGAGCCACACGCGGCTGCCGTTAATTCACTATCGAGTGTCGCTCGCCTCTTGCATTTAAGTGCTGTGACTGCCGCGAGCAGTACGACTTTATTTCTTCTAAGATTAGGACGTTTATATGCAAGGTTGTTTTTTTCCCTGAACAATTGTGATTTTCTTTCTCGGGGGATCTAAAAAAAACCCGACTTTCACCTCGTAAGATTTTACCATTGACTACTAAACTTTTTAGCTAGTACTTGTTTGTTTATGTGTGTTTGTGTTTGTGTGTGTGTGCGTGTGTGTCAGGAGTACAACCACAACAGCATCTTCAGTCAAGCGTACGGGAAGAACGTGGCGTCCAGCTCCAAGTGTGACGCTCCCATGATGCACCAGGAGACGTCGCTGTACTCCCTGTTTGAGTGGACACCGTGGTCGCCCTCGCTGCCCGCCAGCTCAGGTGCGTAGCGCACACCGCGCGCGTGCGCACGTGCACGCGCCGGCACCGTGCCGACGGCTCACCGGCTGCTCTCCGATTGGCAGATCACTCCACCCCGGCCAGCCAATCCCCTCACTCGTCCAACCCCAGCAGCCTGCCTTCCTCCCCGCCCACTCACAACCACGCGGCGGCCGGCGCGCCCTTCTCCAACTTCGGTCCTATCGGCACGCCGGACAGTCGCGAGCGCAGGGCGCTCGATCGCTGGAAAGCTGACAAGACAGGTGCGCTCAAAATTCCTCGGCTTTTGCAACAAATGTCTCTTTAGAAAAAACCAAAGAGACATTTTTTTGACCGTCATACTTAGAAGGAAAATAGTGAGGTCAAGCTGCAATAGTGGAATTTATATGGTCACAACCGAACCCGAACTTTTGAAAAAAAAGTGAAACACTCAAGACTCCGCCACAACCAGTAAAAAGATTGCAACAAGTTTGAATGCAGGACAAAAGAAAAAATATTATTGTTGAAGCAACACAAAAACGTGCCTGCCTGCTCAGTAAGAAATATTGATTGCCAATATTGAAGATGTTTTCGTTTCCTTAAATGAAGACACAGCGCCACCTTGAGATAGTAATCAGACTTAGGCATACATTTGGATCAACGCAAAATCGGACACTTCCGTGGAGGACGGACGGGGGTGTCAAACATTTGGCCCGCAAAGGGGTTTAATCTGGCCGGCGAGACAATTTTGTAAAGCAAGAAGACATTTGTAATGCCGGACCAATTAATCAGCCGACCACAATCAGAACATACAAATTGGTCATTTCACAAGCAGTCCTCAGATGAGCAATGCAACTTGTGCACGGAATCGTCCTGGATGTCATTATTTTACACACAACCGAAAGTCACGGTTAGTTTTAGAAACATTTTCAAAAAATCATAGATCGACGCATAAACGTGTCAAATACGACACAAATTCAATTACCGGTAACAAACACATACGACAAGGATGGACGTCCTTGCAACTTGATTCACTTCATTAACTGCCACACAATGCATTCTGGGAGCAACAATATATATGCAAAACTGGTACATTTAACACATTTGGAAGTCATACAGGCAAAGTTTTGCATTCATGTTCTTTTTTGGAACAATATGATTACAGTTGCGCTCCGTAATTTCGGGCTGGCCCACAAATCGCCAAAATCGGCATATCATTGACGGCAATTTTTTTTAACATGCAGCCCCTGAGTTAATAAGTTTGACACCAGTTCGAGGATACATCGTAGCTCATCAATAAATCTTCAATACGGATTCTATTTGATGCACGTGCGTCTTTAAAAAAAAGAAAGAAAAGCTTTTCCGATTTTGTTTATATACGCGCACGCACGCAGTTCAATCCGTCAGTATGTCAATGGTGTATTTTTTGCAGTATGTTGTCAGTTTTTGCAGCGTGGATTTGCATGTGGCACAGGTGGCGCGAGCGGCTTCGGGTTGGACTACCTGCCGGCGGCCGCTTCGGATGCCGGCTGGCACCAGGTCCCGCCCGGCTCCTGGACCAATCAGGACTCTCCGATGGAAGAGTCGTCCTCCAGCGTGCTGCTGGACAGCTTCAAGGTAGCGAGAGGTCGCCGTAGGTCGTGCGTCCAGTCCAAGCGGACGCCACTGGACAGTTGATGATGATTAGGATTTTAAGAAACGTGACATGAGCGTTCCTCTTTTGAATGTATTTTTTTTATTTCAAGCATCCACCATTGCTTCTCGCGTTTGTCTGCGTTTGAAGTCGTTTTAATTACGGCAACCAAAACTGAACAAAAATATTTTTGTCAACGCACATTTTTCACCAGACGAAAACTCGACTTGACTCAAAATCCATCATTAATCAACAATAAGTGGGACTAAATCGGTTTGCATTTTTGTCGACTAATGAAGACGAGACGAAAATGTTCTTCACTTCATAAAAACTGGACTCAAATCTCAGGACATTTTTGTTCATGACCAAAAATGAAAGGAAACGATCTGATTTTGTCAAATGTTGTCACTGCGACGCTGTCATGTGACACACAGTGACACGCCTCCTTTCAAATGTGCAGCTCGCGAGTGCAACATGCACAAACACGGGACAGACAGGAAGTGCATTCACGCTTAAAAAACAAACAAATCAATTATAGTTATAATATAACATTAATGCAACGGCTCGAACGTTCCAACAATAATGTTAATCCGCACGCTAACTCATGCCGGCTAACTTACTAGCTTGTAGCATGGAGCTATAGTAGCCACGTGTCGATATCCTGCCGTTGCGTGTCAAGTTGTTTGTCATCAAATAGATGAGAGAACATTTGATGGGAAATCGTTTTCCATCCCAAATGTTCAACATTATCTGCTGACCCCCAAAATTAAGAGATCAAACGATTGTCCTGACTAAAACGAGAGGAATAAAATGATGTTTCTTGGACTAAAATAAAGACTCAAAAGCGAGATTTAGTCAACAAAAAATAGACAAAATAAAAACAGGACGAGGTTGACTATACGGATGTGCAGAATTATTAGGCAAGTATATTTGAAAGATTGTGAAATCACAACACGGCCACTAACTATGGCCAGCAGATGGCAGCATTGTATCTCTTTTCAATGAGCTCCGTCGTACGGAATTACAACGAAACGCGAAGAATCGGAGGAAATCGAACGTCTTCAAGGATGACGTGAATGATCAAAGCCTTTGGCGCATGAAATCGAATCCACAGAGCGTCGGTACTCAAAAAACATTCGTGTCCAAGTCACTGTTGTGCAGAAAATGGATCTCTTCACAAAAAGCTTGTTTTCTCCTTTTCAAATTTCCCTCAATGTCACTCAAATGACCTCTTTTCAAACGGTGATTACTAAAGAATGGAATAAGGTCGAAAGACACTTTCATGTGTTCATGTAGTTTTAGTAGCACACAATATTGTGCTTGCCTTGGAAGAGGTTCAAATGCTGCAAGTGGGCCGGCACTTTTTTGGATAACGGATAAAGAGTTCAGCGGATGACTTTTTGTTTTTGCAGTCGATCTGGTCGAGCTCGATGATGCAGCCGGGCCCGTCGGCGCTGGAGCAGCTTCTGCTCCAGCAGAAGCAGAAACAACAGCGAGGGCACGGCGCCATGAACCCGCCGCACTGAACACCGTGACATCATCGCCATCATGGCCGTCACACTTTGACCCGCGCCGGCAATTGCTGGTGGACGCTGGGGATGGGGGTCGGGGAGCCGCCACCCCCCCTTCCCTCCAAAACACCAGGATGAGACTTCACCCGGCCGGACCAGGCCGCCTCCGCTTGAAGGGGAGCCGACCGACCGACCGACCGACCGCTGACCGACCGACCGACCGCCGACCGACCGCCCGCTGACCGTGGCGGAACCCGCGCATGTCGTCATCGCTAACTGAACACACTTTCCATACAACACACGCACGTTCAACAAAAAGTACACACGTGAGCCGACAGGCGGGACCCGGTTGTCCACATGAGGCTTTTTCGTGGCCTTCGGTGAGTACGAGGGGGAGCGAGGACCCTGCGGTGGTCGGGTGACCCGGAGATTGATTACCACACCAAACTTTTTTCTTTCCTTGCTGATGAAGATGACAAAAACGTCGGAAAATGTAACGGCGCAAAAAGGTGGATGTAGAAAACGGCGTAGTTAGTGATTTGTTTGTTAGCCGTCTTTTAGCGTGACAGCTACTGTAATAATCCTGACCGTTAAGCTCACTAGTTTAGCCCGCGTTAGCTTTTTTTCTTCTGCCAGTTGTTGAGCATACGGGAAGTCGTCCGGACCGGAACTTTTTAACCACTTTTTAAGCTCAGCGGTGACGGAAGGCTGATGAACAAAAAGTCGTCCGCTTTTTAAATGTAAGCGTCATCTTCCGATCGGCGACGCCACGTGACGGCTGGCCCGAAGCCCCGCCTCCTCCTCTGTTGCGCGGCCGGGAAGGGGAGAAACGCTCGCTGCTGATGAAGGTGGCCGTCGGCGACTTCCTGCCGCCGTCGTGACGGCGTGTATGAACTTTTAAATGCTCATCATTACGGGAGGAAGACAAAATGAGGAACTGCTTCCGCTCACTTGTCGTCTTTTTCGCTTTCTTTTTGTGTCCTTGCTGCCAATAAATAACAAAAGGCTCATGCAAGATGCCGTGTGTGGGTGAGGGAGGGAGGGGGGGGGACGCGCGTGAGAATGAGGGCTCTCATTTCAACAATTATGTTTGCCACGCGTCGTTGCAAACGAACTGGGTTTTAGGGCAACGAGAGTCGTTAAGAAAACGAAGGCCAGCAGGACATCCAGTAATTGAATCAGATAAAAATGTCCATTCTTTTATTGTATAAATTAACATGCTTTTATTACACTGTTCCCTCGTTTTCTGCTGAGGTTAGTTCCCAAGAAATACCCGTAATAAATGAAATCCGCAAAGTAGATAGCTTTGTGTTTTACATTCATTATAAATGTTATAAGGCTCTAAAACCCCTCACCGAATATTTTATTCACTTTTCTCATTGAGGCATTTACATTTTCTCACATTTCTCTTGTTTAAACATTCTCAATGCCCAAACCTTCATAAATTTAATAAAATGGGTACGTTACTGTAAAAACAACAACAAAAAAACAGCAAAATTGCACACACAGAAAACTGCGACCGCAAGAAGTGAATGGCGAGCGAACACGATGCAGCAGCAGGACATGATTTCAAGTTGACTGTGCCGAAAACGCTAACCTCGAGTATGAGCTGCGAATAATCGATTTTTGTGACCTTACCACGGAAATCGGCCAATCGCAATTGGTGGCCAATCGATTGAAGTGCCGATTGTAAGAAGTATTAGCCGCGTTTGCTGGTGATCGTAAGGTAAGGCCTCAACTAACGATTCTCTTAAATAATCCACTTATATGGTGATTATTTTTGGGATTATTCAATAAAAGACTTGTTTTTTTAAGCAACTAATTCTGATACCTTTATTCAGAACGGCATTATTTGAAATGGACAGTGCAGAAAACGCACAAAAACAAATATATTATGATTAAATTCCCTATTTTTTGTCTAACTTCCAAAAATCGGCCAAATATTGATCATTGATTTGTTTTACAAGTAAAAGCAGACTTGTTATGAAAAACTGAATCCATGTGCTTCTGCCGAGGAAGGACTACAGAAATGGACGAATGTTAATGTCATCAAAAGTCAAACACTGTTGACAGGATGAAGAGATCTGGAAGTACCGGTAGTTATTAGTCAATTAATTTGACTATTGATTAGTTGTGCATTGGTGGTGGCCGATGTCTCCTTGAACAACAAAACAAAAGTCACTTCATCTCCATGATAGGATGAAGCACTTTATTTATTTTTACATTTATTGAACATGGAGAACAAATACCAGTCAATCCAATTTACATGAATTGATAAATAAAATAAAAATATAGTTATAATAAATCATAAACATTAATAATAAATCATAAACAATAATAATAAATCATAAACAATAGCTCCAAGAGTTTTTTTTTTATATGCATGGATGTTATCAAATGACTTCTTGTTCGTTGCAAATTTTAGAGATTTTAAATAATTGTCAATTTCAATCAAAAATAATTTGAATAGAAGTTTCAAGTTTAGAAATTTACATTTATGGATTATTTTATAATTTTCATTTATTTCCCCAATAAGACAACCAAAGTTGACCCTTTTTTTCTTAAATTTGAAAAGGGTCATGTTTTTACCATCTAATATAATCTTGTTTTGATTCACACAATTTATATTAATAATTTAAATTAAAAATATATATATACAACTTTACAAGCAAACAAAACATTTTCCTCAATATTCATTGTCATGAAACATGTTTGTTGTGTAATATATTTTAATGTAGTTCTCTAACTTTAATGAAGAACTCAAAAGGAGCACGCCATACTTTACTCCGACTAAGATTCCTAAATTGAGGATTAACAAAACAAAACAAAAAGCACTTTTTAAAATTTTGGAATCCGGCGAGTGTGTGACGCTGGCTAGAAACGAAGTCATTTCCGGTGCGGGGTCGCGTTTCAAGCAGGTAAGCGGAAGTGACGCACGTCCTGATACCAGCAGGCGTCTCGGCCAAGGCGACACTTGTTGGTGACGCGAGGCGTGAAGAAAAGGAAAAAAATGTTCCCGCCGCCGGCGTGCGCGCTGCTGCTCGTCGCTGTCGCGCTCGTGCTCGTGCTCGTCATCAGTCGCCGCCGCCGGAAGAGGTTCGTGGCGCCAAATCACGGCCGCTCGCTCACTCGTGACGTCACAATCCAACTTTGTTGTTGTCTTAAGCTTGCGCACTTGATGGGCGCTTAGTTGTCACCAAAAAGCAAGCCACTTAAATGAAGTTTGTATCTAAAAATCGATTGGTTAGCAAATGATTGATCAAGTGATAAGAAGCTTGAGTGTAAAGGTTGTCCATCCGTTTTGCTGATGTTTCACTTTCCCTCGTTTGCTGAAGGGCGGGAAAGTCCCTCGACGGGTCGCGGTTCAATTCCAATCAATATTGGAGCATTCAAACTACTGTACAGTTATTTAATATGTCATTATTACTATGCACGAGAAAACTCATCCAACTTTTCAGACTCGTGTGGCCTGGCGAAAATGTTGACATGAAAGTCGTCATGCACGGTTCAAAAAAAGAAGAAGCTCTTTAGCATTCGTGACGTCACGCGCACGTCACCCTTGCTGGCTTTTAAGATCTTCTCATCACAAACAAGAATTGGGCACAAAAAGAAAAGCACGAAACGTTCTAGGTTTGCTCTTTAAAGAATAACTCAACACTTTTCCAACATTTTTTTTGCTGATAAACTGCTGTCGACGTGTACTGGTCATAAGTTGAGGACATGTTTTGTTTCACGCTTGAATTTGGGTCAAAAACTGTTTGGTGCCATCTTAAGGTTAAACACTGAGATCACAATTGAACTGTTTGTCATTACACGAGCCAAAATTCTAAATAAATGACTAAAAGTGAAAAAAAAAATATATCATTCAAAAATGTAATCCAAAAAAATTATATAAATGGAAATAATATAAAAAATATATATAAATACATTTGTATTTAATTTTTTTATTCCATTTTTTATGCTCGTTTTTCATTCATTTTTAGTCTTTTATTTATTTTGAATTTTGGTCCACACTGCAACGAGTTGAGGGCGTACCCGCCTACTGCCCGAAGCCAGCTGGGATAGGCTCCAGCACCCCCCGCGACCCTTGTGAGGACAAGCGCTTAAGAAAATGGATGGTCCGCACTGCCAGGACGAAATGTTTTTTAAATGAGGGGGCGGTCCTAAGCGTGTCTTGGGTTGGGCTCCGTCGTCGCAAACTGTCTTTCATTGGTGGAGTGAGTCAGCGAACAAGAAAGTCTCGGCGGTCGGCTTGCTCCGAGAACTCCAGCAATGGACGACCGTCTTGTCCGCCGTCGCCGCAACTTGTCGCCGAGCAGTTTTTTCACCCGGAATGCAATTCTTCATGGGAAATCAGGTCTTCCTTCAGACGTAACATTACCGTTTTTGTCCATAGGGTGGCGCCGTAATCAACGCAAACAAACCAAACAACAACAAAATGCGTGTTGAGCCAGCACGTAACACTTTAGATTGGCCAATCAATAGTTCAAACAGCTGTGGGCGGAGCAATAATAAAACATCTGGGGGAAATGGGCACGTTCACCAAATTTGGACAGAAGCGATCAACTGTTTACAGGGGCGTAGCCAGAAATGTTTCATTGGGGTGGCCAGGGGGAAACCATGACTCATTTAGGGGTGGCCATGAGTTCATACCTGAAATGTCTAAATTTGTGCTTCTTAACCATCAATACGTTTTATTTCATTTATTTTTCAAAGAAAAAAAGCAATACTCAAATTCAAAGTAAAGCAAAAGAATGAAAGGCGACAGAAAGAAGTCAAACTTGTTCCGTCTGCTCCTAATCAACAAAAAAACAAAACGCAGATTCAATGACAACGAGCGGTCAAGACGCTTTCGGTGTCACAACAAGATCATTGAAAATAATTCAGCGATTGTGCTTTTATGATTAAAAACAAGATTTTGTTTTACAACGCGGACAACTTGAGTTGAAATACATCCTTTTTGTTTTGTTCTGTATTTCGGTTTGGAAGAAATATCTGTTCCTCTTCCTTCGTGCTCACTTTCTCTTTTTTGGGGGGAATTTGATTTGCATGTTCATTGGTCCGATTTCATGCTGGGCTTTAAAGTCAAAGGTCAAAGCGTTCAATTTCAACGTTTTTAGTTGTATAAATTATGGATTCGTGCGGTCTCTGTATCCACATCCGAAAACGACAGGAATAGCACGTTTCTGTAGAAGAAAGATGGGTTCGATGTCGGTTTTTCAATGAAGGATTTAAGAAGAATGTTGTTGAATGATTCTCTCGCTTTGTGTAACGCGGCTTCGGTTTGGCGTACGCGCTTTCCATGTTCAAACCTCGAATTTTCATTTCCTTCGTCAGTATTGCTTCGACATCCGTATTTCTACAACTGAAAATCATAAACCTGGCACCACTTCGTAATATTCTTTTATTACTTGTAATACATTGACTATATTTTTCCCGGCATAAAACAAAAATGGCGTCATCTGCAAACAAAATACATTTGAACAATTTCAAAATGCTCGTAATATCATTCGCGTTACGAAGAAAAAGTACTGGCCCCGGAATGGATCCCTGGGGCACCCCACAGTTGACATCACTGTGTTTTGATTCAATTCAACATATTGTTTCCTAATTCTGACAACAACTGCGACAGTAAATCTGCGTGTGTTTGTTCACTAATCTCCGAACTGTTGAACTGAACAAAACTTTCCTTCCATCCTCGATCCCATATTCAAAAATTCCAAATTCAGTTGCGTCCCTCCATCCACTCCTTTATTCTATCTATGCATGTGCAACATCAAACAGTAAATGAGAGAGCGTAAAAGCTTGCGCCAGCCCGAATGGCAAATACCCGCGTTCCTCCCGTCCCTTGGCCAATTCCCACCAACCGACGGCATTTTGGCGAGAGGGACGTCGACGCCTTCAGCTGCGCCGCCGTCCATGAGTTGTGTCCAGAAGGCAGCGTGTCCGTCTGTGGACACGCCCTCAGCGCGTGCCCCCGTTTCGTCCATCGGCCGTATTTCGTCATCGCTTGACGGAGTTGACGGAGTTGACGGAGTTGACGGAGGAGCCATTGGCACGTTCACAAGTCCAACTTCAAATACATTTGTCCTTTTGCGAAGCTCGAAGTCCCGCCAACTGCCGAACGTTGTCTTCCTGGTGACGTGTTGTCTTCTTGTGTGTGTGCGTGCCAGTCGTGCTGGCGAACCTCCGCTGGTCAACGGCTGGATTCCGTTTCTGGGGAAAGCCTTGGAGTTCAGGAAGGACGCTCACGCCTTCCTGGAGGAGCAGCGGGACAACTTCGGAGACGTCTTCACCGTTCACATCGCAGGTTGGTCGCTCGCTCCCATTGTGGGGGGGGCCTCCAAGGGTCCCCTCGGGATCCTGACGGTTGGCATACAAATGGCCGCCACGTGTGTCCATCTTTTTCATTCGGACCACGTCCACCGGTGAGAGAAAAGCTGAGCCGAAAACGCAACGTGTGCAAAAGCTCGTGATGGCAAAATGAAGCTTCATGAAGCACTTGTCATACTTTTTGCCTCCTCTAGATGGCGCTCTTGGTTGAAGGATGCAGTGGAAATGTCATCAATTTCCTTTGCACTCGCCTTTATATTTAAACCAAGAGCACCATCTAGTGGAGTCAGAAAATATCACAAGCGCTTCATGAAGCTTCATTTTGCCATCACGAGCAAAAGCAGTTGAAATTGAAATCAAATCTTGCTGCCAGCAAACGAGAGATTGTCTGAATGCGCTGCCCGAGTTGCTCTTCGCTTCCGCCTTCCAAACTTGTTCCAGCACAATGTTAAGAACAAATTGTGGACTCGAACCCGTTCCTGTCTTCTTTTTCTTGCTGACGTCTTGTCACACGACGGACAGTGCGGGACGCCGTTCGGCATTTTGCCACTTTATTGTTAGCAACCGTCTTTGATATGCCAGGAAGGCTTGCGATCGACACGCCCAACCAGGAAGTGGGTGCGATTTTTCATGCCACAAACGAACAAATCTCGTTGGTTTGATGTCAGCAGGTCGTAGCAGGAAAAACGACCGGTTGACAGTCCAAGATGGACCACGTTGCGTTGCCAGTTTGTCTATCCGAAATAGTCAAATAAAAAGACCCCCCCCCCAAAAAAGCAAGGTGCCAATAAGCGGTTGCCATTTCCTGAAGAGTGGGCGGGAAGTTACCCGAGCTTGCGCGGTTAGCGACGGTCGTCCGTAATCTCCAGAAAAGACGCCTTGTGAGGAGAACCGGGCCAAGGCGAGCAACCTGCCAAGATGGTTGCCGTTGGGAAAAGATTGGATTTGTGGTCACAAATCCAGCTGAGGTCGACGCGTCGTCCTCAAAAGCGCTCCAAGATTTCCTCGGGTTTTTGCCCCCCCCCCCAAAACAAACGCCCCCAAAACTCTTTCTTGGAGTTCCTCATTGATTCGGTCCAGACGCGCTGACCGGACTGCGCTCGGTGGTCCATCTGTTGATTTGCGGGACCGGACTTATCTGGTGGTTCGCAGGCGTCCCGAGATCTCGGCTTCCCGGGTCCGACTCGACGACGGCGCGTTCCTCAAGTTGCTTGCAATTGCGAGTTGCTGCATGTGAAAGTGCAGCAACGCGTGCGTCAGGCGCTCGCGTGTCTTGTGTCGCAGGTCGCTACATGACCTTCGTCATGGACCCCCTGATGTACCCCAGCATCATCAAGGAGGGCCGGCGGCTGGACTTCCAGCAGTTCAGCGGGCGCGCGGCGCCCGCGGCGTTCGGCTACCCGGCCGTCACCGAAGGCAGCTTCCCGGGCCTGGCCGAGCAGATCCGCCGCTCCTTCCGCCTCCTCCAAGGCGAGCAGCTGACGGCGCTGACGCGGGGCATGATGGGAAACCTCATGATGCTCTTCCGCCGAGACCACCTGCGGCCGGACGGCGGCTGGCGCACGCGCGGCCTCTACGACTTCTGCCTGGACCTCGTGTTCGAGGCCAGCCTCCTGACCTTGTACGGCCGCCCGGCCGACGGGCTCCGCCCCTCCGACGCGGCGCGACTCCGGGCCCGATTCGTCCGCTTCGACGACGCCTTCCCGCTGCTCATCGCTCAGGTTCCCGTGCGGCTGCTGGGCGACGTCGGCGCCGTCCGCCAGAAGCTGATGGACTACTTTGCGCCGCCGAGGATGTTGGGCTGGTTGGGGGCGTCGCAGTTCATCCGGCGCCGTGCGCAGCTCTTGGAGCAGCACCCGGTCCTGGCCGATGGCGACAAGGCAGGTCAGTAGAACTTCTTAAAAGACTTTTTATCTGCGCGCAGGGGCGGGATTGGGAGAAAGGGCCCCCACCGATCGGAACCCGAAGCGATGACGATGTGGTGCCGTTTGCTTCTTCTTCAACTCTCACTGGAGCGCCTCACAGGGTTCGAGTGAAGCGGTTGGGATGAAAATCAGCACCTCCAAATCTGTCTGAAAAGGGCGGAGCGCTCTCTCCGGGTCGGGGACGAGATCCTTGGCCGGGTTCGACTGCATTGACCATGTTTGCCTTGCTTGCATTTGGACCAATGTCGCTCCTTTCCTGCCGTGTTGGGAAAGCACGTTGGCTCCATTGAGCGGCGAGAAATGGCGGGCGGGCGGTTGCGGGTCAACGTGAGCGGGCACACGCTGACTTTGGGCCACTGGCGTTGCTTTTCAGCGCACCACTTGGCCATGCTGTGGGCGTCGGTGGCCAACACGGCGCCGGCCGCCTTCTGGGCGGCGTACCACCTCCTGAGGCACCCGGAGGCGCTGCACGCCGTCCGCCAGGAGATCCGAGGCGTGCTGCGGCGCAGCGGACGCAGCTTCAGCGCGGGCTCGGACCTGCTGCTCACCGCGCAGCAGCTGGACGACATGATTCTTCTGGGTAGGGAAGGTCCGATAGCGAAATGCCGTGTCTTGGGTCTGACTTCCCACGGGTCCTCAGAGAGCGCCGTCCACGAGAGCCTGCGTCTGTCCTCGTCGTCCCTCAACATCCGCGTCGCTCAGGAGGACCTGACGCTGCGTCTCAATGGCGAGCGCGACGTGGCGGTGCGGAGAGGCGACATCGTGGCGCTGTACCCGCGCAGCGTGCACATGGACGGCGCCGTCTACGACCAGCCGCAGGTAGCGCTCGCCGCAGGTAGCGCTCGCCGCATCGCTGCCCGAACCGTCCGTCACGCTTGTCGTCCCGTCTTTGTTTTTGTCCCGTCAGACGTTTCGCTTCGACCGCTTTGCCCGCCAGACGGAATTCTTCAAGGACGGCCAGAAGCTCCGCCACCACCTGATGCCGTTCGGCTCGGGCGCCTCCATCTGCCCGGGACGCTTCTTTGCCGTCAACGAGATCAAGCAGTTCGTGTGTCTGCTGCTGCTCTACTTTGAGCTGCGGCTGGACGCGGGGCAGCCCGACGCGCGCCCCGACGCCAGCCGCGCCGGCCTCGGCATCCCGCGACCCGCCCGTGACGTGAGCTTCTGCTACCGCGCGCGCGGCGCCGCGAGTTAGCATTGCCCGGCAGTTATCGGATCTTCCGCCAAGCCGTTGTGAGCCGAGCTCCTCCGAAAACACCGTTTTTCATTTCCGTGGGCTGAAGGTTCGAGTAGTGCTCAACATAAATAACATCAACGTTTTAACGCGCTGGAGGTCGACGGGCTAATGAGACACGCCTGGAAACACAATCGGCTGAGGGCGCTGATTGGTCAAACACACACAGGGGGGCGTGGTCAGACATAACGATTGTCAAGGGGAGAAATGCGACAAACGCGAACCACAGACGAAAACACCCAAAACTAAACAAAAACCCAAACACACAGAACCAAAACATGACAATTTTCTTTTGCTGTGTAACTTTTCATACATTTTTAGAATTTTCTGCATTTCTGTCAATGTTGTGAACATATTTGGTCCTTTTCTGCCTCTCTTCTTCCTTTTTGGGACATTTTATGGCTTTTGCTGACATTTTTTTCTGCCAGCAATTTTCTGACATTTGATGGTCATTTTCAGGATTTCTTCTTTTGTGTTTTGGACTTTTTGAATGTTTTCTTTTCTTCAAATACATTCCAAAAATATGTTATGGTGATTTTATGTCCTTTCTTTTGTTTTTGGACATTTTAGGTTATGTTTTGAACATTTGCTTTTCTGTCTTTTTTAGAATTCAATTCACTGACATTTTTGGCAATTTCATCTTTTCTTTTTGGACATTTTAATGTAATAAAAAACGTTTTCATCTTTTTGCGATATTTAATGATATATATATATATATATATATATTAATCGAAATCAGTAATGAATTTGCAGAATATTGATCTGAAAGAATACAAATAATAAATAAATGAATGAATATCCCGATACCGGGCACGAAAGCACCGGCAGCCATCTTTTAGTGAGCAGCAAAATAGAGTCCAAAATACAACTCATAGGGTTCCGTTTATGCTTGGGTTCAGGCAATCGGTTGCGATGGTTAAGATTTGGGTGAGACCGCCCGGCAAGCGGCTCGGAAATGCCGTAACGCACGACGGTGCTGACCGGCCGCGGACGGCGCCGTGCGATCGCAAAAATGGACAACAGAAGATCTGGAAGTCCAAAAGCTTACTTTATTAAAAGGGACACAAAAGCAGCCCGTTTCATCACAATAATGACTCGTACGCGTCCGCAATGTCCGCGGCCTCAAAAACATTGAGGGCCAAAACAAAAAAGCGCGGCACATGCACAACTAAAATGAAGAAGCGCCACCCAGTGGCGCGGTGCCACACTGCGGATTGTCAAAATGCATTATGTCAATGAGATGTCTTCACTTGAAATGGAGAAACGTGCACGTGCGCGTGCACGTTATTAAAGAGACTCGGCAGTGTGTGCAAATCTCAAAGGTGTTGCCTGCGTGGCGCCATCTTGGCCGTCCAATCCAAAACATTGGGCCGATTGTTTGAATCTTTCTGAATATTAAATATGGAGAGGCCATGCAATAATTTGACATTTCAAGTCAACGGACGAATGATGCTGCATTCGAGGACGGTCCGAAGTCGGATATGCCAGTTTCTTTTTCCCAGTTCCCGCCTGAAAGCGTTTGAGGCAAAAGTAAACAAGCAACATGGCGGATCCCGGTCAATTGTTTTCTACTTTGGTCCTAAAAGCTCATTTTGTCAATTGGGATTTCCGAGTTCAAGGGCGCGTTCCCGTACACACTTCCTGCTTTGAACTCGGAAAAGTCCCACTTGCGACCATCCTGGAACGCGCCATTGGAATTTGAATTGGGATGGACCCCATCACCACGGGATGACGAATTGAATGGGAATGACAGGAATTGAATCCGGTGCAATTGAGAGTCTCATTTGACGGCGCACGGCGGCGCGTCCTCCTCCGCAACAGCGCGTATGGCGGCGAGTGGCGAGCGAGCGCTCAACTTCTCAGCAGGACGGCGCAGAAGAAGGAGTCAGGCAAGACGCTGATGCTGGCGCCGCTGGCGTTGTCCACGTAGACCGACGCGTACTCGCCAGCCTGAGCCACAAACAAAATGGCGTCACTTTCCGCCACCCTCGTGGTCGACCTCCTTCACGTAAAGACTTCAGGGTTAGCAACGTGCTCATTAGCATACGTTAGCATTAACGTGAAGCTCAGTAACCTTTAAGAAGAGCGTTCCTGTCAGAGTGATGCCGAAGGCTCCTCCCACACTGGCCACGCCCACCACCGACGCGATGGCGCTGGAACGCACACGTGCACGCAGACATCAGCGCGCGCACACAACCAGAGGCGGACGTTCCGTCAACGCGGACGCACGTTTTGTTGACGATTGACGAGAAGCTTCCAAAACGGACAGACCGGCGGGTTTTCGTCCATCGGTGTAAATCATCAATAATCGGGCAAGTACCGATTGACAGACTCCCGTTGTGTATTTATCGACACGTCCGTATGCCGGCGCGCACATTGTGGCGTTGTTGCCGTAGTAAGAGAAAATGCGAGAACGCCGCAGAGAAATCAATGGATTTAAGCTAGGCGCACTTAGCGAGTGGCAACGTAAGATGGCCGCCGGTGCCGCCGGCTTCACCTCTCACTACGGCAACTTATGCTGCATTTGAGGAAAGTGGCAAAGTGTGCGCGGGAACGCCCCTTTTCAACTTGAAGATCAGAGTTCAAAGTTGGAGCAAATGAAAGGAGAGCGAGCGACGGCGCCTCCCGTGCGCCGAGCTCGTGACTCCTCCCATCTCACAAGCAGAATTCCGTAGAAACTACAATTATATTCGTAGAGATGAAACCTCGGACGAGGTCTGATTAGACACGGAGCCCACGGATTGGTCGAACACTCCGAGCCCGTTTTGCAGCACTTGCAAAATAGAGTTGGACGAAACGACTCACGAGCCCAAAAAGACATTTTGTGGAAACGGCGGACGATCTTTACGTCTGCGGCGAACCTGGACCAGCGCTGCGATGCGTTTGCAAGTCGTCAATCAGTACCTTTTGGGAGACAAATTGTTTACTACTCTTTTAGAAATGTAAGTCATATTTCCATCAACACTCTTCACTGCCTCCTACAGGCCGGGAGAATATCGACCACCGCGTCTGCCGGTCGCCAATAAACGAAAAGAAGAAGAAGAAGAAGAAGAAGAAGTCGTCCTCGCAGCTGCGGAATGGAAGAAAATCGTGGTTTTTCAAGACAATACCAGCTGGTCGCGTCAAAAAAAGAAAAAAATGACGGACGGTGAAATTTACCGACGGTCCTTAAATGTAGCGCGTTTCAAATAACGATGACCAATTGGCGTTTACAGTTTGAATGAACGATGACGAAGCGTCCAAATGGGTTGACGTCCCGCCCACGTCTGCGCAATACTCACAGGTTGGCGTGACAACGTGAGTCGACGCAGATGGCCGCCTTCACGCGACCGCCGGGACGCACCTGAACGCGCTCGCCTGACTCTGAATGCACAAACACACAAACACACACGTTGGTCAGGCGTGTGTGTGCCGATGATGACGATGACGATGACGATGACATCACACGTCACATGACTGACTCAGACGGAGGCCGACGCTCAGCAGGTAAAATCCGCTCAGCGCGGCCACGTAGCGGCCGTCGCTAATGATGAAGCCGCGACCGCGTTGAAAAGCTGGCGTGGGGGGCGGGGCCTGCGGGGTCAGAGGTCACGGACGTCACCCAGCCGTTAAGCGTGATCACCGACTTACATGTGACCGGACTGTCAATGCCGCTTACTCGCCGTTGGGAGAAGCGAAGCCACCGGCGGCCATCTTACGTTGCCACTCGCCTTGAATACGTGGATTTCACATGATTATAAATCCGGGCGCGACTCAAAGACTGCTTCGCATCACGTTGTCGTCAACAATCAAGTGAAAGTAAAGCCATCTGGAGAAAAATAGAAATGTAACCTCTGACTAATAATTGAGATTCACTTTTATTCTTTGGCTTTTAGTTCAGCATGAATCGGGTGATCGTCGGGGCTATTTTCGTGTTCTGTTTTTTAAAATATAATTTCTTTATTTTAATGTATTTATCTTACTTATTGTATTTTATGGAGTGTTTTTTAATGTTTTTAATACTCGATTTGATGTGCAGCACTTTGGAAACGCTAGTTCATCAAACGGATTGGATATTGTGATCGGTCTGAATAGTGGATGCAAAGCGTGACGGCGACCCGAGCACAAAACGCGCGCGCTGCTAAGAGCGTTGTCAGCGGAAACAGATCCAAAGTTGTCATCAATGTGGCAACGCAAGATGGCGCCAATTGACAGTCCAGTCACGTAGAAGTCCGCGGTTGTGATGATGTCACCTGACTGAAGGGGCGGAGCTCCATCAGGCTGCGACGGGCCACCCGCACCTCCCGGGGGAGGCGACCGAGGAAGGAGGCGGAGACTGGAGGGGGGCGCTCTTCAGAAGACGCGCCTGCAACGAGAAATGCAGGTCGCCGATTGGTCGTGCTACGCTAGCTTAGCGTAACGTGATTAGCTGTGTGATGCTACCGAGAAAGTTGTGGATGGGCTGCAGCGGAAGTGGGTCCTGTGAGTCCTTGTGGTCCTGGCGGTCCCTGGAGGACATCATGACATCATCGACAACTGCGACGTCATCGGCTGACAACTTGACTGCCGTGCGTGCGTGTGTGCGTGTCGTCTTGCAAGTGACCTTTGGCCTTCTCCGGGAGATTTTGCGCACGGCGGAGTTGTTGACCAACATGTGCCAGGCGGTCTGAGACAAAGATGGCGAACGTGGAGACCCGCCCGAGGGCGGCAAGTCCTGGACGGAGGAAAGACGTCACAGCGAGTCAGCCGCCAACGACCACAATGACAAAGACGGCGAGAACATGGAGGACAAAAAGGACATTCGGGATGTTGAGGACAACAAAGAATGGATTTGAAATGTGCTTCGTTGTGCAGACGTTTTCAGCTGCTGTTTTATCGATCCGTCGACTCGGACTGCTGAACGTCCCACCTGCAGCCATCAAGTCTTTGCTCTTTGGCTTCTAAAGACGTTTTCTAAGCGCAATCCCCTTTTCTTGATCGCTTCCATTTTGTTTTGGTTCAGCTGAAGGAAACGCTGCTTCGTGTCGCCGTGCATTTGTTGCCGACAGCAGAGTTTGGATTTGGCTGCGTCCAAACTTCTTTCTGGTCATTAGCGAGAGTGCGCGTGTGCGCTCAGAGACGTAGCTTGCCATTGGGCAAGGCAGGCAATCGCTTGGGGCCAGCGGGGGCCCCAAGAGGGCACACACATTTCACGCAAACCACATCATCTTCACATTAGCGGCGCAACAACGACAACTCACCGGCTCAAATTCAGTCAGGTGGGTTTTTTTTCTTAAATGAACAAAAAAACAGTAGAAGGTTTGGTTATTTTATGATTATTATTATTATTTTTATAAATGACCCTGAATAGTAGTAAAGCTTTTATTTTAAAAACTAACAAACAAAACAACCATGTAGTAAAGCTTTATTTATTTGTTTGTTTATTTATTTTAATTTAAAAAAATGACCATGTAAGTCTTTTTCTTTTTATCCAAAAACGATCATGTATGGTACGACTTTTTTTGTTGCTTAAGTTAAACAAAGTAAAACAAAACAAGTCATTTGAATGAAGCACAATTAATGGTGATTGTTAATTGGAGGTACAGCTGTGCAATTTTAAAATGACGTACCATGTACGCTACGAATGGCCGCTGGGGCCCCCAAACTTCTTGCTGGGGGCCCCTGAGGAATGTTGCTACGCCACTGTGCGCTTCTTACCTGGACCACTTTGTCACCCCGGACCACCAGAACCTCCTGACTGCTGCTCATCGTCATCATCGTCATCATCGTCATCATCGTCATCATCGTCATCATCGTCATCTTCATCATCATCAGGCGTCTGAAGGCAACGGTTGACCTTCTTCCGCTCGTCGTCGTCGCACAAACTTGCCGTCTTCTTCCCTTTTTATCTGCGGCGGTCAGCACACATACATTGACGCGCACGCGCACACACACATGCTGGAGATAAGGCGGGCGGGGACAAGATGATGAAATATTCTGGCTAAGGACCTGATAGGCTAGAGCCCCGCCCCTTTTATTGCATCACCCCCATGTCATCATCTTCTGCTTGACCAATATGACATCATCACCTTCTTTCTTCATTTTCAATATCATGCTCGCAATTATTTACTTTTTTTCTTGCACTGCACAAAAAGTTTGTACTGTAAAGTTTGATCACTGATGGTATGTTGGTAAATAATACATCCAATAATAAATAAGATTCCCAATTTGTGCGCTAATTTCGTTACGGTCAACATCAAAAGTTCTGAGAGCAATCGAGAAGTGAGCAAGTTGCGCTTCTCTTTCCTGCCCCCAGGAGGCGACACTTTGAATGAGCAATGAACAGCCAGTCACGTGCTCTACAACAGTTATTATAGTTTGGGAATTTTCATTTTGGTTCGTTTTTCATTAGTTTTATTTCAAGTTTAGTTTTTTAATTCAAGTTAGTTTTTAGGATGGTTTTGTTTTACTTATTTAAAAAATGTTTTGTTTTAGTTTACTTTTACTTAGTTTCAGTATTAGTTTTCGAGGTATTTAAAAAAAAAAAGTGTATTACTTGTGCGCAGAGGTGGCAAATCCAGGTTCAGAAAGTCAAAGCCATTGATGCTAGCTAGCTAGCTGGCTAGCACCTGAGCAGGTAAACGAGCACCCTGGGAGCTAGCCAGGGAGCTAGCTAGCTGGCTAGCACCTGGGGTTAAAGCCAAACTGTAACAGGGTTTTGACTTTTTAATATTTATTAAACACCAATATTAAAATCATGAGAAAAGTAACTCATTTCTTAGCTTGCGTTGCATTTGGTTGTGGCCTCGGAGCGACGTCATCTCAAGGTGCTTTTCTATTGGCTGCTGCTTGATGACGTCACTTCTGTGTGACACTTTCAAACGTCCTTATTCCGGTTCATATCAAAATAAATCCACTTCAAATCACATTAAAAATCAACCCCAAAGGCTCATGTATTAAATGAATGACCAAAGACTAAAACCAAGGACATTTTTGCTGTAATTATATATTAGTTCATTTTTTAAACCTAAAATGTAGTTTCAGTTAGTTAAGTAAAAAAAAAAAAAAAAAACATTTTTGTTTTTATTTTATTTCGTTAACGAATTAATTTTGGGGGGGAATTTTACTTTTGTTTTTTTGGTTAGTTTTCGTTAACTAAAATAACCCTGCTTCCACACACGCTAAAACGTGCTTCCTTGTTGACATGTGCCAGACCATGAAGTGCATGTTGCTGCTCTCGGCAAGCGCTCGCCACAAACGACGGCAATTTTGGCCGTGGAGACGCAGATTCAGACATCTTTTTTCTTGTTTTTATTTTATTCTGTGCGTGTCTTTTGTTTTGATTTGGTTCTTTCGTCAGGTGACCTGGTTCCAGTGAGTCCGTTCTCGCCGACGACTGGGATCGGACCGCTCAAACGGCATGACGCCCATCACTGGAAATCAACGGTTAGGCAAGTTTAGCGAGTGGCAACGCAAGATGGCCGCCAGTGCCGTTAATTATAAACGTTGTCTTGTAAGGTCCGGTATATCTGCGAGGCTGGTCCGCATCACGTCGTCACAACCAAAAACATGAGGACAAAAAGAAAAAGAAAAAGAAGAAGTGCTGCTAAGCCGCCAGTAACCGTAGCAACGCAAGATGGCTGCCCTTTGGCTTCAGCTGCGAGGGCGCAATTGGGAGTCCGGAGGGGCTCGAGGGATTCCGTTTTTTCCCCTTTCCTAGCCTATCAGTTCCGGAAAGATGCCTATAAAGGTTACTCCCGTCCAGGGGTGACAAATCCGGTTCCAGAAAGTCAAAACCTTGAAAGACTTTAGCGTTTTCGGTCATCAGGTGGAGACGAGCTGCTTTACCTGCCAGTTAGTTGAACCAGTAGAAGCACCTTCATGTGGCAGGCTTTGGACTTTCACGACTGGACCTGCTGGATTCTCCAACCACGTGACACGCTCCCGCCTCTCGCCCATACTTTACCCACGATGCTTTACGGCAGCAACATGTGAAGTGAAGAGAAGTCGCTCGACTTTCACGCTCAAGGCTTTGAAAACAATTTGGAAAAATGTATTTTCATTTTCCAAAAGTACTGCATCAACAAACATGCATGAACAGAACATGGTGAAGTCGGCGCACACGACCGAAAGAATTCATGACAAAAAGTTGAAGGACAAGCGGCCGACTGGCCAAACAAATTAAAGTGGCGCCATCGTGTGGCGTGCTACCATACTACCATAATCATGATTTATAGAAAAGAAAATGTAAAACTAGAAAGTAAGGAACCGTATTGTTTTCATATACTTATGTTTTGTTGTATTTGTACTCAATCAACGAGAGAGAAAAAGTTTCAATTTAACCAATATCCACAAACAGGAAATAATAACATCAATACAAAAAAATTTTAAAGGAAGATTTTGTGTCCTTCAAAAGGCAGCTTAACGTCCCTAAATAAAAAAGGAGTCCTCGAGCTACGTCGCACGCGACCGACGTCGTTTCGAGTTTACGGCGCCCGTGCCTCGTCCATAGAACCTTCTTTTCGTTAATTTCCCACAGTAACCACGTCATTTTAAAATGATTTAAAGTTGTGTTGCTGTTACCTCCAGCAACGGACGTCGATCAGACGGTCGGCTCGCCATCAGGCGCGTCATATTTGCGTGTTTATAAACTTGGATTAGCTCCCTCTGCCGTCCGTCAGCAATGAATGTCCGTGCGGAAACGCCATACATTGTTTCCGGCATCTTTTGGGTCACGCCAATATGTTTTTCTGAAGATTCACCCCTCAACAAATGTGGTGTCTTGGAAAAAGTATGTATGTAATCATTTGGTCCTTCCTTGGTGTTTTCGGACTGGGTGGTTTTGTTTTGCTCGTGTCACGCTTCTGGCGTCCTCCGGGGGTCGCTATTAGGCTGACAATGCGCCACAAGAGCCCGCGAAGAAGCGAAAGCGTCTGTCGCATTAGCATGTTAGCCGAAAGGCTCGCAGTGTCGTCGTCGTCATGGCGGAGTTGAACCGGCAGCTTCAGGAGTATTTGTCGCAGTCCAGAGGCAAGAGCGCCCCCGCGTCGTCTTCGTCCGACTGCAGCACCGCGGTGGAGCTCGGCGAGCCGGAGCCGGTTGGCGGGAGTTGGTTCGGACGATGGTCCAGCCCGTGGTCCGGCGGCTCCGCGGCGGCTCCGAGCTCCGGCGGCAGCTGGCCCTGGTCGTCCGAGCCGGACCCGTGCCTGCCGGGCGTGAGTCGCCGCCAGCGGCTGGCCGTCTCCGGGATGCTGGCCGCCCTGTCGGCGCTGTGCTTCGGCCTGTCGGCTCTGTACGCGCCGCTGCTGCTGCTCTACGCCCGCAAGTTCGCGTTGCTCTGGTCGCTGGGCTCCGCCTTCGCCATCGCGGCCGCGGCGGTCCTGCGGGGGCCCAGCAGGCTCGCGGCCGGCCTGCCCGGCTCGCCGGGGGCCGCCGTGTACCTGTGCGCCCTCGGCGGGACGCTGTACGCGGCGCTGAGCCTGCACAGCACCGCGCTGACGGCGCTCGGGGCCGCCGCGCAGGTGGCCGCCCTGCTCGGCTACGCGGTGTCGCTGATGCCGGGAGGCAGCGCCGGGATCCGCTTCGTGGGCGGCGTGGCCGCGTCCGCCATCAAGAGGACCGTGGCCGGGAAGAGCCTGGCCATCTAAGCCGAACCGGGGCCCGTGACGTCGGGACCCGTGACGTCAGGACCCGTCTAGTGCCTTTTTGCGGACCCGAAGCCAACTCGGCTGCGCGGTCGCTTGGCCGGGAAGGGACGAGGACCTCCCCAACTCCCTCCCGCCCGGGTGCGGAGCTGTCAAACTCATCATTTTTGTCGAGGGGCCGCATCGGGGTTCTGAGGGCCCTCGTGACTGATGTCATGTCGATGTATGGTCTACTTTTGGGTAAAAAAAAGAAAAGAAAAAAAGTTTCCATTTATCTGAACTGTGGGATCGTAAACAAAGTGGGCACACGATTTGCCCCACATCAAATCATTTTGCATTTGGCCCCGGGTTTAGAGTTTCACACTTGTGCACGAGCGGGACCACCAACAATCCCTCAATTAAACACATTCAAACCAAGCTTATAGTTGAGGAAACTTTTGTTGTAAATCCACTACCATATTTTCAAATGTCCCCCTTTTTTAATAGTAACATTTGAAGTACACTTAAGTTGTATTTTACTTGACTACAAAAAATGTGCTTTTTAGGACCAGAACTTTTTTTTTTTGATAAGCCATGTGCAGTGGAATAATGGATGCCCTTATAATTGCCATGGATTTGAGTTAAAGGCAACTGTTTCCAGCCTATTTGTGGATTTTTGATTTCTTTTGGGGAGGGTGGGGGGAACCTCTCCTCCAGTTCTTACACCTATTCAGGTTTTTGTTGTTGTTGTGCTCAGCCCAAAGCACTTCCTATGTAAACAAATTGAATGAGTGGCCAGGCAGGAAGTTGAAGTGAGTTGAGGAGCTTCATGTAGCACGTCGTATCCATCTGGAGGCAGTTTGGAAGCTTTCTTGGGGGGGGGGTGTAAATGAGTCCCACATCTGCAGCAGGTCTCGACTCCCCACAAATAGAACAATCCAATCGAGTCATCGAGCAGAATTCGACGAATCGTTTAAAGATGGCGAATGCCGAATGATTGCCAGCACGACTCTCTCATCACCACAAAAGGATTTCTGGCGGACATCATCGCAGCTATCTCGGTCCACGATGTCCAAATCTGTCAGTGAATGATTGACGGATGAAGTTGAGATGCTATACTAATAATAAAATAAGCTAAGCTAGTGACAAAGCTTCCACGTGGGTGTTTATTGTCCAGTCAGTGAAAAGACAAAACATAGAAATTTCTTACAAAAAAAACCAAGGAGGAAAGATTGGCGGCCGATGAAGCGGCTCCATCCCGCCGGCCGCCGTCTAGCGTCCGCCGTCTAGCGCCCGCCGGCCGCCGTCTAGCGCCCGCCGGCCGCCGTCTAGCGCCCGCCGGCCGCCGTCTAGCGTCCGCCGTCTAGCGCCCGCCGGCCGCCGTCTAGCGTCCGCCGTCTAGCGCCCGCCGGCCGCCGTCTAGCGTCCGCGGCCGCCTCCCCTCAGCAGGCCGCCGCGCATGGGGGGGCCCCCTCTCCTGAGGCCGGGCCCCCAGCCGCCGCCGCCCCGCACGCCTCGAACGGGTGGGCCGTATCCGCCGCCGTCATCCCGCTGAGGAGGTCGACCTGCGGGCGGGGCACACGCGCGCATCGTCGTCAAGATGGCCGAGCGCTTTCAATTCAAAACCATTTTTGCTTGCGTCGCTTACGAAGGACAATCAACGTTCTCAAATCTTTCATTCCAGTTTTAATTCATTCTAAGGAAATCACAATGTCCCATCACTGCTGCGCTCATTTTAGAGCAGACCCCATGGTCTACTCATGTTGTCCCTGGGGCTAACTAATACACGCTGGCACCTTTCATCAGAAGGTATTTGTCAACTCTTCTTAGGAGTCTCTTCATCTCATTCCTGGAAGCAGCAGTAGTATTAGCAGGATTGACGACGTGCACCCTGGAACCAACTGGCGACCAATCCAAGGCACATCCGTCAGCCAGGATAGGCCGCACACGATCCCGGTCTCAATGAGGACAAACCCGGCGGGACGCACAATCAAAGGTCACCTGTATCTGCGGCTGCCGCGTCTCGTTCTCGGGGGTCGGCCGTTCCCGGGCCGTCCTGCCAGGGTCGCTTCCGCGGCGGCAGAGACGCCATGTCCATCCCCTGCAGGGACAGCGAGCGCTCACGGTTCGCCGGAGACGTGCCGTCGTGTAGGGGGGGTCCGTCGCGGTAGCCGTCGTGACCTCAACACAGCAAACCGTCAGCGCATGCGGCCGGGCCGGGCCGGGCCCCTGACGAGCAAATCAAAAGTGTGAGCCTACCTCCTCTCGGGGGGCCCCCGCCTCTGGGTCTGCCCCTGAGCCCGCCGTCCCAGCCCCTCACGTCTTCGGGGGCATCAAAGCCCTCTTCCTGGCCCGCGTAGTCTTCGGGGTAGCCTCGGCCTCCGGGCCGTCCCGGGCCTCCTCTGAACCTGAACCGTCGACAGTTTCAGTGTTCGGGTTCCAATCCCGAACCCCAAAAATGCGCCCGGCTCACCTGTCGTCTCGCCGTCCTCTGAACTCGCCCGTGTCCCGGGGGGGCCGGTCTTCGGGACCCCAGTTGGCCGCCGCCCCGCCTCCTCGGGGACCCGCCCCGACCCGGTGTCCCGCGCCCCCCGGAAAGGCGGGTCCCGGTCTCCAGGCCTCCTCCCCGCGGCCGTGGAAGTCCTGGCCCCCGTCAAAGTCCTGCGCTTTGTGCTGGCCGTCTCCCCAGAAGTGCTCGTGCCCCCCCGCGCCTTGGCGGTCCGGGGGGCCCATGTGGTGGTTGGGGGCCGGGCCCCGGGGGTCTGAGGGACAGCCAGACACAATGTCAGCATTTTCTCTCCGCATGCTTCTTGCGAAGCTTGCGACGTTTCACAGAAATGAAAAAACACTTTCACATTTCAATCTGGACCTCACAAGTTTCTCGCAAACGAAAGGACGCCATTGCTGGATGTTCACATCGCTGGCACGCAGGGCAGCTAAATGCCACAAAATTGGGGGGAATGAACAGGAATTTATGGGATTAAAAAAGAAAGATACAAAATTGGCGTTCAACAGGGAACCTGAAGGTGCAAATAATTTGTAGCAGAGAAATTTGGTTGATGTTGAAAATGTGATGGCGAGTATAAAGACTGCGTTGCGTGCCCTCGCACCACTTTGCCGTTTCGTCAGATTCTTATTGCAGCGCTATTGAGGCCACGCCCCCCGTCAAGTACGTTTCAGCTCAAAAAGTTTGTTTCAAGTCAAAATGTATTCACAGCTAAATGAACGTTACTTTTCATTTCATCGGCCATTTAAGAGCTTAAAAGCTATTAAATTGTACAGTTTGTTTGTTTTTGAGAATCTAAAATATGAATACTACGACGGCGTATTAGGGCCACGTGTAAATATATTTTTTTAGTGGGCGGCGGCGATATTCTGAGATTCTTTATAAACGTGCAAATTTGCGATTTTTTTTCACATTTTCACATGAAAGATGATTTGCTTAACGAAGGCTCTCTGCAAAAATGATTGCCATTTTTCAAACTATTGCACCAAATATGAAAGACATAAATGACTGAAAAGACTTGCATCAAGAAAATCATCATGGAAATATTTTTTAATGATTATCTCAATATAGAGACAATTTGAAGAATCAAAGTCATTTTCAAATCGAGCGACATCAAAATCCCCCCCCCCCCCCCCCCCCCTTGGCCCCAAAATGTTGATTGGAGCGAATAATACGGAAGATTGAAAACACTCAAAAAAAGGCGTGGCTCCGTCCGTGGTCGCCGGGAACCCTCGACAGCACACCTGATTGATCAACAAGATCGTTATCGGGCTTCGACAGTGTTTGCTGATGAGCTGATCATTTGAGTCAGCTGTGTTGGAGGAGAGAGACATGGAAAAAATCTGGAGGGCTTCCCTATCTTTGGTGCGGATGATTTTCATTCCAATCCAATCATGAGCGTCTTTCAAAGCATTTTTAAAATCATGTTTTCCGAAACGATTGGTCGCTCACCGATCCCCCAAAATGAAGGAAATGACGGCACCCCGACAATCCGACATTATTTTTGCTCAAGTAAGGATGAAGGCAATTTTGAGCATGAAGGCAAAAATGCAACATCGGCCATCACGTTGGCAAGCGAACCATAGACCGTTTTTTTTTGGTAATTTTTCTGTAAACACTTTTCTTCCATGGAATGGGGGGGGGGGGGGGCAGAACTCCAAAGCTCACCTTTGTTGTTGGGGTTCTGCTGGCTCCTCCCGTGCATGGGGGGTCCCGAACTCTGCGCCTGTAAAGAGCAAGACGGGGTCAGAAGGAACTTGGTGACAAGCCCGAGCACAGGTGCTAGCGCTCACCTGGTGCTGCATGTAGGGGGGCGCCGGCATGTTTCCCGGCGGCGGAGGCCCGTGCATCCCCCCCACCCCAAAGTTATTATGCGTCCTGGACGGGGGTCCCATCATCCCCCCCTGAGGTCCCATCATGTTTCCTTGGGGCGGTGGCATCATGGCCCCCTGAGGCGGAGGCCCCTGTAGCTCCCGGGGCCCCATCCCTCTGGTGGGGGGCCCCAACATCCCGCCTGGCATTCCTCTGGCTCCGGGCCCCATGTTGTGAGGTCCCTGAGCGCCCATGTTCCTGGAAGGGGCGGGGTGTCTCTGCATGTCCGGCGGGCCCATCATGCCCTGCCCGTGTCCTGACGAAGCGGAGGGCATGAAAGAGGGCCCCATTGAGGGGGGTCCCATGCTGTTGGACTGGGGAGGAGGAAAGTTCTGCTGTCCGGCGGGGCCCGGGAATGGGGGCATTGGGCCCGGTCCCTGCTGGGGGCCGTCCGAGCTCTTCTGGCTGATGCGCTCAATCTTCATCTGCTGCTGAAAGACAGCGGCCCATCAGCAGACGTCATTCCCGCCCGCCCGCCACCCACGGCACTCACCTCCAGCAGCTTGGGGTTGGTGTACTGCAGCGCTGCCATCTCCTGCTCCAGCTCCACCTGATTTTTCTTCTTGCCGTCCGCTTTGGGTTCCACCTTGCGTTCTTTGGGGCCGTCTCCAGGAGTGGGCATGGAGGGAACTCGATTCTCCGCCCAGGCCTGCGGAAAAAGGGGCCCGGCCGGGCGTTTTCCTCATTCAGACGTCACAAACTTGGTACAAAAATGTCCGCTCCGACAACGTTGTGTGATTGACGAGCGACAGCTGACCTGCTGGAACTGCGCCGGGATGGGTTTGGCGTAGGGGACTTTCTTCTGCGGGACCCGCTTGTTGTCCTTGCCCATTACCTCGTCCATGCCCCAGTCCAGTCCCGGGATGGACATCTCGTCTGGCTCCGCCTCCTTATCTGGACAGTGCGGCGCAGTTTCTGGAATCAATCAATGTTCTTGAGGGCTGACAAAGGCTTGGCGAGAACTTACCCGTCTGTTCCTGCTCCATGGCGACCTTCAGCTGCTCGGGAATTCCCATGCCTGGGATGGCGGCCATGTTGTTGGGCTCCATATCATCTGGCATGACACAGCATGACCACGCAAGTGAAAAAAAAAGTTGCTCCCACCAGTGCAAAACATTTGTCATTTCTAACCGCTGTGAATTATTTGCAGCGACTTGTACGTCTTTACGTTAGTGATTTTCCGAAACCAAAGACGTATTTTATTGTTCCAACTACAAGATGATTTTCCTGCTTTCCTTAGCCACGTTAGCAAGAATGCTAACAAACATGCTAAGAAATGTTGAGCAGCAAACAATCAAGGTGTGCACGTGGTGTGCACGTGGTGTCATGTCGTGTCACGCGTGACTGACCGTACTCCACGCCGTCCTCCGACATGCCAGGCAGAAGGTTGAGGTTGTAGCGGTCCCTCATTTTGTCGCCGGGTCGATTCCTGGTCCAGAATTTACTAACAAACATGCAGCACAGTCACTTTCTGTGTGCGCCATCACACGCGTGTAGTCATAGCATCGTCATCACATAGCATGCTGCACACGGCTAACATGTTTTTGCCGCGTTTTACACATGACGTGAGCGAGCAGGTTTGTACGCTTGTACATGAAGAAGGAATTTCACACGTTTGTACTACACACGCGCGTCGTATGTTGTTGCCATGTGACGAGTACTCGTGATCTATGGAACATTTGGAATATTTGACTTTTTATACCGTTTCCACGATGCCTCAAGGCTTGATTGGCGTCATTGTTGGAAAAAGAGAAATGAAAGGAAAAAGTGGGCGCGAGTCTGAATGGTGGCCTCATTGTTGGACCCGTGTGCTCCAGTCACAAGCAGCAAGTGTGCATCGCGGAGACTGCGAGGACCGACTTGGGAACGAGTCGGCAACATGTTCATGCGCAGTCGTAGCAAGTTGAAGCTCGTGGCGATTGCGAGCTGCTGCGTCGTATGCGCTGATCTGAATGTATGACTGGACAGCCCGTACAAGCAGTGCAAGCCATTGAAGCCACGGGGCGGCCATCTTGCTCCTCCCAGCTCGCCAGCAGACTACTGTTTAAGATCTACGCCAATATAATGGACGGATGAGACATACAGTTTAAGAGCGAGTAGCGCTGACGGATCAACTTTGGAATTTGTCAGCATCCGGTTGGATTCCTCACCGTCGTTTGCCGCACACGTCAGTCACCTGCAAGCTGAGGTTCAAGCCAGACGAGCTTTCCTTTTTGGCAATAAAGCCTCGTTCCCTCATGCCACAAAGTGCATGCCAGTGAAGACGACATTGTTGCCTATTCCTGACTATGGAGAGCTTATTTACAGAATAGCAGCAAACTCCACTCCTCAAAAAACTGGACACGCTTCATCGTTCAGCTCTCCGATTTGTGACAAATGCCCCATTTGGGACTCTTTACAAATGAGTGGGCTGGCCATCTCTTCAAACACGGCGGCCTCGTCACTATTATCTACCACACTTTTCTTGGCATGACACCATCCTACCTGTCATCACTTCTTCATCTTGCTCAGAATACTTACAGTACTAAGTCGAGTGGGTTTATTACGTTTTCCTTTTGCAAACATCATTTAGACAGGCAAGTTATTTAAGGCAAGGAGCAGAAAAGCGGGGGAGGAGGAGCCAGAGGCGTGGAGGTGGAGGTTTGCCCTGGAAAGGAGGGGAATGAAGGTGAGCCGTAGCGAGACGGAGCATCTGCGTGCGAATGGGAGGGACCCGAGCGGAAGAGGGAGCTTACAGGGAGAAGACACCAACATGGCGGAGGAGTTGAAGTATTT
This sequence comes from Leptonotus elevatus, assembly GCF_054856555.1. Taxonomy (NCBI): domain Eukaryota; kingdom Metazoa; phylum Chordata; class Actinopteri; order Syngnathiformes; family Syngnathidae; genus Leptonotus; species Leptonotus elevatus. The sequence goes on along the minus strand of NC_141239.1, from coordinate 401,292 downwards.
GGGGTCAACAGTCCAGAGCAATGGAGAGTGTGGAAAAGAAGTGTGTGCAGGCAGGCTGGAACGGGTGGAGAAAAGTGTCAGGTGCGATAGAAGAGTTTCAGCTCAAATGAAAGGAGAGCTTGATCAAACTGTGGTGAGAGCAGCCATGTTGTTTGGTCTGGAGGCAGAGATGAAGATGCTGAGCTTCTCTTTGGGAGTGACCAGGATGGAGAGAATCAGGAAGGAGGACATCCGAGGGACAGCTCAGATGTTAGACACTTTGGAGATCAAGTCTGAGAGGGTTTGGACATGAACAGAGGAAAGATAGTCCGTTTATTGGCAGAAGGAGGAGTTTCCAAATGCCGGGCAGGAGGTCGAGAGGAAGACAAAAGAGGACACGAAGGTCGTAGGTGTGAGAGCAAAGGATGCAAAGGACAGGGTTAGATGGAGGCAACTGATTGGCTGTGGCGACCCCTGAAGGGAAAGTCGTAAGGAAAAGAAGAAGAAGAAGATTTAAGGCCAGTAGTAAAATGTCTGAAGTCCTCTTGTTGATGTTGAACAAACTGAAAACATCCTAAATCCTGCCGTCTCTACCAAATGTTCTCCAATTTGGATACTGTAAACGTATAAGATTGTATGGCGAGAAACGTTTCTTGGGAGGAGCAATATGGCGGCCTGGCGACTTCAAAAGTCCAGTCCTATATTTAGATCAGCGGTCGTCTGTAACATCCACCTCACCCGGACCTGCCGGCGACACGCTCGTCGGTGACGTAGGCAGCCCAGCCACGCGTTTGGGCTCGTGTTGATGAGGCGCAAAATGGCTTATTTCAAGCTTTGTGTATTTAAAGGAGCAGCCAGCGTGCCTTGAGGATAGCTTTGTTTGTGTAAATACTTTTGAGTTATTGTAAGTCGTTAATTCATTCCCATTTGTTATTTGTGTGTATGAACCCAACTTGTTGATTGATTTTCATTGATGGTTATGTTTAATTTAGCTGTGTAAGGTTGTCACTTCTGTCCACCGTGTTCCATAGATTGTGAGTCAGTCTGCCACCTGGTGGCAGCTGCGTGGAACACGTGTCATAAAACCCTTAGATTCTGTCCTACTTATTGTTTGCTGTAAATGACAAATAATGAAAGTGACTCGACGACGACGACGACATATGCGGTCATGTTACACACGTTGTTGGAAAGCCGCAGCCATATTAGATGGAATCATCACATTGGAGCGTCGTTTGTTTTTTGCGCACGCGTCGTTAGTATGTTGCAGCCATGTCGTAAGGGTCTTCTCGTAGGAGTTACCTGGTGTGGTCATTGGATCCCGAACAGAGGATGTGACCCAGCGGGTGCCAGGCCAAACTCCAAATCATTCCCTCGTGCGCCATCTCCATGCCTCCCACTTCCTTCTCCACCCTGGCGCGCGCACGCACACGCAAAAGCACATGTTGAGGCGTTGGCAACGAAAGGGGGCGGCAGGCCGATCCCCGGCGTGTCGCTTACCCCGCGTTCCAGAAAAGCAACGAACCGTCCGAGCCTCCGCTGGCGAACAGCCCTTCGTGGATGGGATGCCAGGCCACCGCTGCCGACAGGAAAACGGTTTGCCGTCAGACCTTTGATTTGCTTCTTCTGTTTCACTCCCGTGGAAACGCGGCTCAAGTTTGGCATTCGTGCCAAAAGGCTCCCTCTAGTGGTACCTTGCTGAAGTACTTGTTTTCAACACAATTTGCAAGCAATCTTAAGGAACTTGGAAGGAGGATGACTTTTGTTTTTGTTGAGAAAAAAAACAAAGCCAACAACTTTCTTTCCAAACAAAACAGAAAAATTTAATATTTCTCATGCGTTTGACTTTCCTCCCTTCCCAGGTGACGTCCCTTGTTTTCAGTCAAATAAAATAAAAAGGGGGGGGGGGATATTGGCATCACATTTTTTTTTTTTTTAAGTACAAATGGCAATCTTGTAATGTCTCAAAGCATGTTTACTGAACAATTCTTCTGACTTCAAAATAGAGACTTTTTTATTTATTTATTCTTTAAACAATAGACAACCTTTTACATTTCTAACAAAATGTTCAGGGTTATCAGCACGCTTTAAAAAGTTACATTTCAATTACTATTGAAAATATATACGATATTGTATTGTAGCACAAAATTATGCTGTTGAATTAATTTGGTAAAATTGTTCTGTTAAAAATGTCTTTTGTGTTGATCGGGGCAGATCGAAGTTTGACTTCTTTTTGTCTCCTTTCATTTCTTTAAAGAGTGAAACAAAATAAATAATGGCAATTTAAACAAGTAACTGTCATAGCTCTCTATATTTTTCTACCGTAAATATTTATTTTCCAAAATTTTTAACTAACTAAAATGTCACAATTCTTAATGTCGAACAGAAACAAAAGGTTCAGAAGGTTGGCCGTCATGTTTTTGAAAAACGCCCAATATCGGCGCCTTATCCCGAATGTATAAAACGTCCATTTTGTATTTTTGGGATTGCGTGTCGAGGACGATTTTGGACGATTTGTCGGCGACCACTCGTCAAATGAGGATGAGCGAGCTGGGCTTCATTGGCGTTGTGAATGTGTTGGGAGCAGGACAGGTGATTGTGGCGCGGGCTCACCTGTGGCCTCCTTCTTGTGCCCTCGGAACACCTGCAGCTCCTCCTTCAGGTTGCGGATGTCGAAGAGTTTGCAGAGGTGGTCGCGCGACGCCGTCAGCAGCCAGTTGCCGTTAGTGTTCCACTTCACCTCCATCACCGTGTTCTTGTGGGCGTGGCTGAGGGGTGAAAGGTCACACAGGCTCCAACTCACTGCAAATCAGGCCTCTTTGTCTACGCGTGTCAATTGGGACGAGCTCATCAATACTTTCGCCGTCCGACGCATTGGCGACGCCTCAAACTGCGCGGCGGGCAAACGTTGCTCGTACTTTGAATGCATGTCATCGCCTGACATGCACTCAAAGCTATGAAAGCGCACTTGGCACAAATTGTATTTCAAAAATTCTCAATTCTCAATTGACATTTGACTTTCGACAGGAAGTTGAAATGAATCGAGTGTGATTGGGATTTATATCGCTGCGACTAACATAATGCATACTTTTCATTCATGTCGGAAAGCTGAGAAATATATGATCATGATTTCAAAGTAATGGAAAAAAAACAAAAAAAAACTTGTTGTTACAGATAAGCGAGTATCAGTAGCAGGTATCGGTATCGAGACAATAGCCGTCATTATTTCAAAGTATCAGGAATTTGAAATAAGAATAGAAAATGTCTTGCAATTTGAAGGGGAAAAATGCTCATTGGTTATTAAGAAAACAAGTCAGCTTTGTTTCTTTTTCTGGCGTGCGAACGCGTGTTGTGTCAAAGCGTGGCCTTCCTTCACTCACAGGGTTGCCAGACTCTGTCCCGTCTTGGGGTCCCAGAATTTGATGGGCTGCTGGCTGTCTTTGCTGCCGGACACCACCAGACCTTTGGAGGGGTGCCAGTCCACGCACTTGACATCCGCACCGTGACCTGCGCGCGCGCACACACACGTCAGCTTTCCTCATTGTGTTAGCAGCAAAAAACAAAAAAACACAAACAAGATGAAAAAGCTCCAGAAAGAAAGAAACGACAACAAGCGCCGATTTTCTCTGGACTTTTTTCGGGCAAGCGATTCCATTTGAGACGTTTCCGAGTCGGGCTAATGCGAGCTCAGCAGTGGAGATTTTCAAGTGAAACTTGCCAGCCAATCACAAAAGGCTTTCCCCGACTAGCGCATCAAACAAGTGTTGAGAAACAATAAAGTTGAACTTTTGACATTTTTTCGACAGGTGAGGTCACACAAAATAACACTCGTCGGCTCAAAGGTCAAAAGATGGAAGCAACGCTTTGAAACCTGTCGAAGCAAATAAAAGCCCAAGTGACAAACGCAGGTGTGATTTTAGACTCCCATCTTAACTTTATTAGTTCTTTTTGTTCCCATGTTCGGAATCTAGTCAAGTAAAAACATTAAAATTCATTGAGTTGATGGAGTTTAACCGCCTTTTATCAAATGTATAAAGCCCATCATGAAATTTGACCAAATAATATGCAAATCCCAAAAAAAAAAAAAAAGGGGAAAGTGAGTACAAATGAAGAGAACAGGTATTTTTTTTCTAAACCTAAATAAAGAACAAAACAGAAAGAAAAACAAATGTATAAAAGCTCAATTAGTGGAAAAATATATATAGCACAAGGCAATGCTTTCATAAACAAGCAGCAGCGTACGTCAGCGATCGCCTTTCATTTGACAGAAACTCCATTTCGAGCGTAATGGCGGAAATATTTCTTACTCGGGATGTAACGATAGACACACATCACGATATGAAGGTCACAATACGATAATTAGCACGATTTTGTGGGGAGGTTGGCGATAAAAAAAAAAAAAAAAAGGTCACAATATTGTAAAAAATTAATAAATTGAGCTCATACTAAAAAACACACACTCTAAACTTAACTTTGAGTCAAGAAATGGGTCTTTCAGCATAAAACAACTCATAACTATTAGTCACTTCCTTGACTTGGGTCAGAAAATGGGCTTGTTTTGTACAAAACAAGCCAGAAAGTTGCCTCAAAGTGGATCGGTCCATTTTTGACCCGCAATTGGCTTACTTTTGACCCAACTGGTTTTAGACTGCACAATATTGTGCTTTGTACATCACAGCAATGAAAACTTTCTAAACGTTATCGAAGAAGTTTCCAACGCTGTGAAAGCGCCCTGAATGCACCATTTTGCTAGTGTAGCATTAGCAACTAGCAAGTGTGTAGCGTATGTTATTCTGTTGTCCCCCCTAAGCGTCCTTTAAGCTGTTTTAATGACATCCCAGATGGAGTTAACTGTGCTAACCGTTAACTATGCTAACCGGAAGTTAGCATTAACTTCGTTTTTCCTTCAAATAATGAATATCCACACACAAATGTTGTGGGAACACATACACACAGGTAAGCTAACACTACACCAATGCACAAATTCTTCCCAATGTGTGAAAAAGTTGTTATTTTAAAATAATTCAAACCCAACTTTCTTCTCTACTCACTTTAAGTGTGTACACCATGGATGCACGGCACCACACTGCCCCCATGGGGCCAAAAGTATTTGTACTTGTATTTCCAGTTGCTATTATTTGAGTACAGTATATTCTCTTCTTATGTCACTTTAATTTTTATTCCGCAATAGACCTTTCAAGTAAAGAAGTTTTTAAAAAAACATCCAAGGATTTTTTGTTGTTGTCATGTAGTGTGTAAGTGATGCCCATTGAAAAGGAATGGAATGAAAAGAAAATATATATATATATATATTTTTAAATAATCATCCCATTAATCGGTATTTTTTTTCTGCCAAAAATCAGCATCGGCATCAACCTAAAAAACCCGCATATCGGCCGGGCCCTAGTGTGGTGTGGTGCGTTGAGGGCGGGACTCTACTACCTCGAAGGATGCGCTCCTCGTGGCAGCGCTGGAAGTCCCAAATCCGGACGGTGCCGTCGTCCGAGCAGGTGGCGAACTTACTATCAGTGGGCGAGAAACTAGAGAGGACACACAGGAAGTGACACGTCACACACAGGAAGTGACACGCCAAGGCCTCCGCCGGGCCGATGACTCCCCGAGCGCTTGGACGCCGGTTTCCGTGGCGACATGACAACTGCAAACGTTGCCGAGACTTTTGTTGACTTCAAAAAGGAAACTTTGACAATGTTGTTGGGAAGATGTCAATCAATACGTGCACCGTGACCTACTCTGACCGTCTCCCCCTGCTGGATGGCGACTGCAACAACGCGTCAGAGTGGCACCTCGTGTCTTTGACCAATCCATCGTCAAGGAGTGACAACAAAACCTCCTCCTTGGCCCAACCACACGCCAGAAAGGGGGGGTGAATATTTCCCAATCTTTTTGTGCTTCTTCTCATCAAGTTGCATTTTTAGAAGAAAGAGTTCAACAAAAACTGCTCAGCTTTTCCACACTCAACCTGTCACTTTTCACACCTTTAGGCAAAGTCCAAGTTTAGACCTTGGTTTGGGTCTGAGTTCAAGGACCGAGTTCAAGGTTCTAGACTATGGTCCAGAGTTCAAGGTTCAGTCTATGATCAGGACCGATGGGTTGCAGATTGCGGTTCGATTTAAATCTCGGTTTGGGGTCCACTTGGCGGTCCGGGTCTCAGGACCTAACGAGTCGTGCTTCAGAAATGATTTCGGTTCTAGATTCAGTACTGAGTTACAGCCCAGGTTAAGGACTGAGTACGAGCCTCCAATTCAGGTTTCGGACTGTAGTGTCGTTCGGTCGGAGCTCGGCACTGGATGCAAGTCCGGAATGAATGTCTAGTAGGCTTTTCATGCTGTCCATTCTGACCAAGCGCGAGTGAGATCGCTTGATACCGATTCAGACCGTGGATTAGCTGCAATTTTAGAGCCCCTTGATTATTTTAACAATCCTTTATTCTGCCAAATGTTTTTTTCAATGAATTGATCAGATGAAGGGGAAAGAAAAGCAAACAATCTGACCTCATTTTCATCTTTCAAGCATATAACAACAGAACTTCGTTTCCATTTGAGAGTGCTGAAAATGCACAAACTTAAATGATGATTTCAGTTCCCGTTTTGGTGCAAAAGAAAAGGGGCGGGGACGTGACGCTCCGCACAGGACGGTCTCGGGTTGGCCGCAGGCTGCAAAGCACGAGTTTCAGGTGATCGATTTTTGCCATCGGCAATGAAAGGCATCGATCGACATACGCCGATACGAGAATCGGCCGGTCGCGATCGGCGGCCGGCTGATCCATCGGTCAGTCCTAAAGCGAGTGTCTAGGTTCACTTCTGGGTTTAAGGAACAGGTCTGAGTTCAAGGTTCAGCACCGAGTGCAGGTCTGTGCTCATGACTGAAATCAGGTCTAGACTGAGAGGAAAGTTTCAGGCTCAGTTCAAGGTTTAGGACTGGGCTCGTCCAGCTGAATGACTGAAATTGGCTCTGTCTGATTTGAGACTTTGTGTCTTTGTTTCGGTTTGAGGTCCAGGGTCTTGGTTCAGGACTGTGCTCAAGCACCAGAACCCCGAGTTGACGCACTGAGTGGCTTTGGCGCGGACTAGCCGGGAGGAAGTGCACGTGCTTGCAGCTAGGTGGCGCCTTCACACACACGCAAAGTGTCAAGTGTGAAAAACTTTATTGATCCCTGACAGAGTGCCAGTCCGGCCTTTATTGACGCCACTTTATTAGCACACACATCAACAAGACATGAGAGCAGCTCGAGTAGGGAAAAGTGGAGATGGCGTGTAAACCTGGCTTCTCTCACGGCCTCCTTGTGCGCCTGGAACATCTTGACGTTGTTCATGTTGGACTGCCAGTACTTGACGTAGCCGCCGTGGTCCGCCGTCAGCATCCACATGTCGTTGTGGGACCAGGTCATGGCGCGCACCGGACTGTCGTGGGCCTGACGGCACAAAAGTCGGCGCGCATCAGACACAAAAGACAACGTCCAAAAGTCGCACCTTTGCAAATTCCTCACCAGGCAACTGGCAAGTTTTAAATTGACTAACTCAAGATTCGACGATACTGTGACGAAACGGTGACGATACGTGGCCCACGATAACCATCGTATCACGATATCGACGCTATATTGTCAGAAATGTGATTCATCACGATATTCGCTAAGTGAGCAAAAATGCAAATGTGTTGTTGGGTCTTGGCCAATAGACCGCAGACCTTCGCCACTGCTTCCGACGACTTGAGCTCCATTTAGGGGGTTAGCGCCCCCACCAACGCCACAGGACAGATTAAGTACTAACGGTGACAACTACTGGTGCAACGGATCACAAAAGTCACGGTTCGGATTGGAACGTGGATTTGAGTCACAGGATCAGAAAAATAAAAGATAAATAGTACTCGTCTTCCTTTATTTTGTAAAACGCTTTTGTCCATTTAATTCCATTTTCATAGCCACTTAAAACGTTTTTCTTTTATCAACTCAAAAGGGTCAAATATGGCCATTTTGGACTTAGGAACAACTTTAAGTGCAATGTAATGCAGCATTAGAGCCAAGAATTGGTCGGGGACAAAGAGGGTTCTGAAGTGGCCATCGACGCGTCCGATTCTAAATCCCCAAATGGTGTATTTTGTGGAAAATGTTGCCAATAATTTGGTCCATGACTGTATATGTTTATTTACGTGAGCAGAAACTTGGAGTTGGGGTGCAGCGTGTGCAGTCTGGCTTTCATGCGCCTCAAAACAACTCAAAATGTATATTATTAGCGCTGCAGCCGTCAAATATTTTGCTATTCGGGTTTTATCCGACTGAACATTCTAGCGAACAATCGGGTATTTGGATAGATATAAAAAAATATAAATATACTTTCTTGGTTAAAGAACAATTATAAATGGAGAAGACAAAAAAAGACATTTGCATGTAATAATGAACAACCAACTGGTTTTCATTTTTACATCATCAGCAATTTTGTCATTGTGGAGTGCAGGCATCGGCCAATATTACTTTTTGACGGTATGATAACCGAGAGCGAAAATATTGCGATGTCACGATACCACAGTATTAAAATTACAGCTCTAAAATGTCCCTTTGAAAACTATTTGGACTTAATAAAAAAAATGTTTTTAACACATTTTATTTCATTTTTAAACTAAATATAGAATATTTGGCACATTAAGAAACATGTACTATGCTAAGCTTAAATAAATAAGTGTTGACATTCTTCTTGTTTGGATTCTTCTTAGCAAGTCACAATGTCCCATCACTGGTGAGCTATTTTTAGAACAGACCCCAGGCTACTCATTGTCCACGAGGACACGCTTACACCTACATATGTAAACTTATTATTTATGTATTTATTTATTTTAAAGACAATAAGTTAGAAGAAGAAAGTTAATTGAAGGCAATTAACTTCAAATTGTCTCGTTTACGCAAGAGTTCATTACCGATGACAGACAGTATTAGCGGTTATTGATCTTTTAAAACCACGGTAAACCGCTAAACCAGTTATCGGCCCACGCCTAATGGAGTGCAATCATCAAAATCGTAATTGACTTTCGATTAATTGCCCAGCCCTACAACAATATATTGCAATATTGATTGGATTTCAATGTGTGTCGTTTAGCGATTGGAGGAGGCTCACCTGTAAAATGGTCTCAAAGTTGAACGTCAGTCCGTTCCACAGCGTGAACTCGCCACTGGACGCTCCCGTCACCAGCCGACGCCCCTCGGGAGTCCACTGCGCGCGCACACACAAAATCAATACCAACGTCGGCACTCAACGTCGGCCCGCCCGCCTCCCAAACTCACCCGGATGACAAAGACGGGACATTTGACTTTGTTGGTGGACGTGCGCACAAACTTGGTGGTGACGGCGTTCATGGGATTGTTCAGCATTCCGAGAGGAGGGACCAACTGTGGGACACAAACGCACGGCGGTTAGTCACACTCTTTGATTTGTACATTCGCCAACAGCAAAGCGCACACGCGACCACGGCTGGGATGGAAACGCTGAGGTCAAACACGCTGCTCACAGACAGGTCACGCTGACCAATCAGAAAGCGCCGCGTGCACGTCGGGCTTTCCCGGCTGCTGGCCAATGCTAGCCACTAAGCTAACTTGCGCTACACGGTGCAGCAGGAGTTTTGAGAGCTGCACGCTGCCGATCCAATCATCGCCTTCGTAGCAGAAAAAGTAGCGCTGTCACTCGAGGTGTCAAATCCAGGTCCAGAAAGTCTAAACCCTGCCACAGTTTGGCTTTAGCCATTGATGCTAGCTAGCTCCCCAGCAGGTAAACGAGCACCATGGGAGCTAGCTAGCTAACACCTGGGATCAAAGCCAAACTGTGGCAGGGTTTTGACTTTCTGGACCCGGATTTGCCACCAGTCTGCTTGTGCGCAATATTTAATAAACACCATCAAATCATGAGAAAAGTAACTCATTTCTTAGCTAGCGTTGCATTTGGTTGTGGCCTCGGAGCGACGTCATCGGAAGGTGCTTTTCTATTGGCTGCTGCTCGATGACGTCACTTCTGTGTGACACTTTCAAATGTCCTTATTCCGGTCAAATCGACTTCAAACCACATTTAAAATCATCCCTAAAGGCTCATGCATGAAATGAATTTTTGCTATAATTAGAGTTAGTTTTGTAAACCTAAAATGTCGTTTCAGTTAGTTTTCGTTTAAAAGAAAAAACAATTTTCGTTTTTATTTTATTCCGTTAAAATTGTTTTTTGAATTTTCGTTTTGGGTAACTAAAATAACCTTTGGAGACACAATTTACTCTTAACAAATGAACCATCACTGCCGTATCTTGGAGACGCACAATTTCATGAGTTTTAATCACACATAAATACTAAATGAATTTGTAAAGCTGAAATGGACCAAGAGCAGAGCCGCAAGGTCAGAGGTCAGAGGAGACTGTGACGTGCCTTACAGACAAACTACTTTTGGACAGACACGGAACACTGACTGGACCGCTCAACATCAGAAAATGCCCCACTTTTTATTCCTTCAAGACTGAAGTCAAAACATAGCTCAAGCCAATCAGTCATTTAATCGTGTTTTTAATCAATATTTGTGCTTTTTCTTTTTGATGTTTTGTTTCCGTTTCTGTGATCGATCTGGGGACAACGGATGGAAATTAAATGAGCCTACGGCTCTAATCCAATGTGGTGTGATTACTTGCAAGTGTCCCATGTGGTGTTCAGGGTTCATTCCTGTGAAGTGTTCAAAGTAGGGGTCGGTGAACACAAATCACAATTTTCTGGCCGATCGCCGACCTTTTAAGAAGTCTGACCTGCCAATCCCGATTTTTTCCGTTCTCCATTTTTTTCATACCAAGCAGCATACGCCTTCAGAGTTCCAATCGTATTTTATTGGAAAACATTGAACAATATCTGTGAAATAATACAAATGGATAGTTTTAACTGCAAATTAAGTAGTTCTCTGAAATAAAAATGAAAAGCTCATTAGTCATCTCAGCAGAAGAGGACAATGGCTGACTTTTTCAGACCCCTGAGGAGGGAAATGAGATCGGTGGAAAAGATCGGTTAATATTTAAGGGATTGGCTGATCACCGATCCCCCAAAACCAAGGAAATTGGGGCCGATAAATCGTCCGGAAGATCGATCGATGCACCCTAGTTCAAAGTCCGAATTGTTCAACCTCTGAAACATTTTATCCCATAGGAAATAATGTAAATGCAATTAATCCGTTCCTAAGCTCCAGAAACAGAAAATTCCTATTTTAATTTCTATTTTTTACATTTACAGCACAGTGCAGTATTTAAACAATTTTACATTGGGCATATTGTTAAACTACTAAGGGGTCCTTGTGCGCAGTTTATCGTCAGGCATGTTGTTGAACAGCTAAGGGTGGTCCTCGTGCCAGTATTTACGATAGTAGTTACGACGACGTGATAATCTCCTTCCTAAATCCATTGTGGTTTGTAACACTGTAGGTTTGTCTCTGCTGTCTTTCTTTGGTCCCATGTCAAAGAAAATTGTCGTGGGAAAATCCAAATGCACTGGCGAACGTACGGAGCACCTCCGGGAGCGTTCGCCCGCTCTGACTGGAAACGAGCAGCGCTTCGTCTCCACCATCGCAACGTGAGCATTCGGCATCGCTCGGCGACCCGATCAAGCGACGTTCGGCTTTACTTGAGTGTACAAACTCCGAGAATGAGAGGTCAAACTCTGAGGCATTTTTTACTCCCATTTTTGGGCCAAAGTCCGATTTGTACGAATTCCGAGACGTTAGAACTCCGAAGGTTCCACTGTATATAGTTTTACTTCAAAAATGTGTTGAAGCCAGAAAATGATTTTATTTCCTGCACCCACGTGACGAAATCAAACTGGTAAAACCATATTTTCTAGTGTAACTCGAACATTTTTGGTTTGGCCCGCTTCTTGATTGGATGACGAGTTTCACTTGAAAATATCCACCAATAAAAAATTCTGACCAGTCAAAATGACTAAAACGCCCCAAAAGTCCCACTTGAATAGCGTAGAAGTGACAGAAACATCTTTGTGAGACGTCAGCACGCACTCAATCGTGGCTTGAATGATTTGCTGGGAACGATTTGACACGAAAAACGCAAACAAGATGGTGGCCACCTGCCAAGGAGATGAGAGGAAGACAAAAAGGCCAGAAGGAAACGAGGAGGACTCACGTCATTGTAGCATCCGGCATCGGGTTGGATGGCTCGCAGGTCGCGATGGTCTCGTTGCCACTGACGATTCTGTCCGCAAAAACACGTCACAAAAGTCACAATCGGCCGCACGCACAAAAACTACGGACAATAAATACACAAATATGTAACAATAACTCAACAGTGCGGAAAAGAGTACTACATAAGATAAAAGGTGTATCTTATATAGGACTCTTTTCCGCACTGCTTAGACATTTACTGTTGGTACCTTAATAATAAAATAGAATGATTTATTTATTTATTTTAAATAGAACTGCTCCATCGTCTGATTGAATCTGTGACCAGTTATTGCTTTTTTTTTTCCTTTCTTTTTTTTTTACTTGTTGATCGCAGATCAGACGAAAGATCTTGAATGTGTGAAAAACCTGCCACTTGTTGTGCTCATGGGTACGAGTAGCACCGTTTATCTTTTACAACAAAGTTGGCATCATCATCATCATCATCATCATCATCATCACGTTGCACTTTATTGCTACATGCATCATTTGTTTTCACAAGGATTTGATTCAAGGCAGAAGTTCTGCACTTTAATTGCAAACAGGCTTACCTAACGTATGTTAACTCATCAACTAAAAGCAAAACTTATTGTGATTTTTTTCTGGGGTTTTTCATTATCGTTTTCGTTAAAGGTCAAATTAGAGAATAAATTGTAAAGTGAAATGCGTTTGTAGGAAACTAATTGAGATTTGACTTTCGTCATCCTTGCCCAATCGTGCATGCAAATGGCAGTTTGCGACGTCACGGGCAAGAAAAATGTCCTCTTCGAGCCCAAATACTGCATCAATTCTGATTGAAATTGAAATCGTAATCATCAGCGCGTCAGGTTCGAGGTCATTTCGTGCGCCTCTCCCAATGTGGGCTAAAGTGCGCATAACATGCAGCTGCTGTGCGTGGCAGAGGAAAAGTCAGCCAGATGTTTACCGTCCGGGTACGAGTGAGCAATCGTGGAAAATTTGAATATCAACATTTTTTTAATTAGAAAATCACTATTTTGATTTGATCATGATTCTTTAAAAATTCATATGAAATAGAAATTTGAGTCGTATTGAATCAATACTAGGCTAGTAAGGCTGCACTTATGAGTTTGTGAAAATGAACACTGCAATACTAAATAAATGTTGTAAAGAAATATATTATTATAAAGCAGCAAAACAATAACAAAAGTCACCGTTCTGTTGTCAAAATAGCAAATATCTTAAAGTGCACACAACTTGGCTGATATAAAGTCATGAGGGAAAAAAGAGAGAAGCAAGTTAAAAGCACCTTTTATAAATAAAGGGCAATATTGTAACAAGTTGGATCACGGGTTATGTAGTTTCCTATGGTCTGAACGGGCCTTGAATGCAACACAGACAGACTTTTTTTTTTCTTTTTCTTTCTCGCTACGCTACGCACGTTAGCGAGTTGTTTTCTGGCATGGACGGGTAACTTTTAAAAATTGGCATTAAGGTGTTAGTTTGCCGCTTGGCCTGATCATTTCACAAACGCTACAGAGGTGGCTTGTAAAAAAAAACGGCACGTTTTGTATTTTTTGCGCCGCTGCCACTATTTGTCTACAATTTGCATACTTGCGAGGAATGGCGGCCGGGGTTGGGGATGGGGGGGGGGGGGGTGCGAAGTGTGTGCGCTACTTGACCACACTGCTAAATGAGCTGACAGTCAAATTGTGCTGAAATGCTTGACATCGCGATCCGACAGAAATGACAGACGGTCCGCCCTGCATATCGATCGTCACACGGTGGAATATCGTCACATCGCCCAACCCTGCGTCCAGGTTAGGGACCGTCCACAACAAGAGTGACCGATGGTAATGGTGACTTGAGCCAACTTGCAGACGGTCCCTAACTTCGACTCGCTAACGGGCTGGCTGAATCCGTCCTTATCTTTTTCTTTTAGAGAGTTCAGTACCGATTCAACATGTCATCATCATTGCTCTCGCTCTCTTCTTTTTTGGGGGGTAATCGTAATCCATCCTTATTGAGCCACACTTTCATCTTCCCTTTCCGCCTGACACAAATCTTCGGCGGCTGAACGACTTTTGAAGAAATGCTTCCTTGCTTTTGGGCGCAATTCCACCGCGATAATTCCTCGTGAGTCTCTTTGCAGTCATTGGCAGCCATGTTATTCTATGCGCGTTTATAGCACGCGATACGTCACGATGATCACGTGACTGACCAAACGTGGCCGACGGTACGACACTTAATATACTTGGTGCAAAAGGATTCATAAAAAGTGCGATAAAAAAATATTCCGCTCAACATAAATTGTCAATATTTTCAGGGACGTGTATAAATGAACCATTTCACAGAATAGCCGGTTAGTTTTTAATAAATCCTGTATTGCTTTAATAATTGGTTCTTCATCCTGTCAATCAATCGGACACAATGTCGTGCATGCTGGTTCCGAGCTGCGCGCGTTTGTAGCATGTCGCTGGTGCGCTTTGGATTTCGCCATTCTCGGTTGCAGCGCCGCTGATCTCACTGCGTTTTTTGAAAATGGCTGAGGGGCGCAAGAGGACACGCGTGTGTGAAGCCAGGCCGGCTGCAGGGACAGTAAACACAACTGTGCACGCTCCCAACATTTTATAGCTCAGGGCAGGGGTGTCAAACATACAGATCAGTTTTGTAAAGTAAAAAAAAAAAATGAGTCGTCGGATGGCCACAATCAAAACATATCAATTGGTCGTTTCACAATCCTCAGATGACATCAACCTGCCAATCGCCAGGTTGATGTTGTGCTGCACCCGAGGGCGTTCGCCACAATATCAATGTGGGACTGCGCCGCGTTGATTTGCTCGAGAAAGGCGGGACATTCTGCAAAATACTTCCAGCTGATTGAACAATGCGGCATCTTGTAAACGTTTGTTTTGACCAATCACGGCCACGGACGAAAATGGCGTCTTTGTTCTCGTCGAAGGGGAAAAATAAAAAATATAAACCACGAACATATTTACCTTACCAGCCCAAAAAGCTCCTCTCGCTGTTCAACATTCAACAAGGAAAGGGTGAGTCATTCTGCCAGAACTGAATTCATTGCAGCGTCCATTGGCTTCCTGAGTTCATCCGCCTGGATGTCATTATTTTACACACCACCTCAAGTTACGCTTTGTTTAAAATAAATAAATCATAGACCGACACATAAACGTGTTAAATACGACACAGATTCAATTACTGCCAACATAAACACTTACGACAGGTATTTATGTCCTTATAACGTCATTAACTGCACAACAATGCATTCTGGGAACAATATACGAATATGCAAAACGGGTCGCTTGAACACGTCCAGAACTCATACAGGCAAAGTGTTGCTGGGTTTCATTTGCATTCATGTTATTTTATGGAACAATATAATTACAGTTGAGCCCCGTAATGCAGGGTTAGCCCACAAATGGCGAAAATCTGTGTATAATTGACAGCAATTGTTTTGAACTTATCGACCATGATTTTACCGATCTGGCCCGCTTGGCAATATATTTTCCTCCATGTGGCCCTCGAGCTCGGGCCCGGCGATGTGGCCCAAAATTCATATCACCGTATAAACTGCATCCCTTCACGGTAACGGTACATAGTGTTCATTATTTAGCTTACTGGTTTACGTAGTCCTTCATAGAAGCTAAATTGATTTTTTTTTTTAACAATGAAAGAATAAATTTACTTTCGATAACATTTACTGTGCAAATCTTAAATTTCTCAAAATTATGCTATATGCAGTATGGCTTGTGGTGTGCAAGCCACAAAACTAACTAAAAATGTATATTAGGGCTGCAGCTATCAAATATTTTGGTATTCAGATAACCTACTGAAAATTCTAGCGAATAATCGGGTATTTGGATAGAAGTATGTATTCTTGATTGGTTAAAGAACAATTATAAATGCAGAAGACAAAAAACACATTTGCACGTAATAATGAATAACCAACTAGTTTTCCTTTTTTAGATAATCAACTTTTTTTTTTTACTTTACACTATTTTCCTCTCTCAATCCCTCCCCATAGATTTTGGTCTATGCGACGATAAGTGACGTCAGAACCACAGTAGCGATTTGGGCCAACTTTAGCACTGCTAACTAGCGCGGTTAGCTTGCTGCTGCTAGCTGGCAGCCTCCGTTAAAAGCTGGCAACGTCAACGGTATGTTGTGCGCGCCGGCGTATTTACGGTAGTTGGGACAGTCCTGATGTGATGACGTCATCAACATGCGCTACCGCGATAAGACGGTAGAGTCTAAATCTCCTTTTGGCAAAATGTATACCTTTTATTGAATATACCGTTTATATCGCCCAGCCCTACCTTGAGCTAATATGAGTTTGACACCCCTGGGTTAGGATTTGCCCCTGGACGAGCAGGAGAGCTGCTTGGGTGGTCTTCCGCATGCGCATTTTTTAAAAAGGGACAAAGACGTTTGGCTTCTACTTTTCAAGAAAATCATCTGTTCCACCACCTTGAAGTTGTACGTTGGCTTAACCATGTATGAGGTCGAGTACGCAGTTTTCCTCCTCACTCATCAGTGCATTCACGGTCACTCACCCCGATACCTTAAAGAAGCGTTTGTGCGCTGGATGAGAGAGACGGCGAACACATTTTCACCAAGCTGGGAGGTAGCGTCGGGCGAGTACGCCATCGCATGTGAATGGATTGTGAACGCCGGGGCGGACGTGTCTGCTGGCACTGTTGTTGGAACTTTTGCGAAAGCCGGCATCATTGCTAAACAGCCGCACGGAAACGAGACGAGGGGGAACCTGCCATGTTTGAACCAGCTGTTCAATTTGGATACAGAAGATGAGGACTTTGATGGATTTGTGGATGAAGACTGATCAAAAAAGTACATTGTTAAATTGTTGACTAAATTACAACTCAACTCACTGTTTTGATGCTACCGAGGCAAGAAACACTGAGTGGTCATGCCCAAGACCTCCTCAGACCTCCGTTCTACATCCTCAAACCTCCTTCAAGCCCCCAAAACTAAGCTCCGCTGTGCACTATGGGCGACCGGAACGTCTCCTCGGTGGCTTCCAGGCTGAGGAATGCTTTCCCCGACCGCATACTGGCGTTTTTAAACAGGCTCTTAAGAACTTTCTTTTTGCAAAAGGCTTTTTACTTTGTAGCACTTTGCTGAAACACAAATAAAAATGTATTATTATTATTATTATTATTATTAGAGAAGCGTGTCGACTCAGTGACCAGAATGCACGTGACAATAGCGCTAGTGGCGACAAGGCAGCCATTTAAAAAAACAACTCCACAATCTCCACTCGACAGCAGACTGTGATTTAAGCAAATGTAGAACCTGCAGATGAAATAGTGAGGTGTGTCTTAAGTGGATAAAACTCAAAATATCGCCTATGAGAGATGAAAAACGTAACAAAGTGTTGATTTCATCACATCATGTATTTGTAAAAAGTGTACTGCTGGCCCAACGGCGACCCCGGGCCACCATCAGACGACCGCGGCGGTCAAAAGCAATCGGACCGGTTTCAAATTCATCAGCCACGTCGTGGGTAGTCAGGGATGGATTTTTTCAGCGCCAAATACGGTGGCCAGCATCGGCCTCCCAACTTCCCAAGTCAAGCGGGCCTACCTGCAGGTATCGGATGACGGAGGGGTTGTAGTCGATGGTCTTGCGGTTGACGGCCTTGCGCATGCGCTTGCCGTCGAAGGTGAGCTGCTGCATGGCCTGCTGCTGAGCAAAGTCGGGCCGCTTGTAGAAGACCTGCCGCGGCGCCTGGTGCTGGAAGCGCGGCATGTGGAAGAAGCGCTGCGGCGAGCTCACGTCTGTCGCCATGGCGACACGCCCCACCGACCTGCCACAAGACGGAACATGCGGGAAAACTCATTTAGCATACGACTCAAGACTGGCATCCATCGGCCATTCTTCGGCCCTTCTCAACAATTTCATTGAAGTGCATTTAAGCTAGCGATGCACCGAATATTCGGCCGCCCAAAATTTGCGGCCAAAGTAAAATGAAAGCCGAAAGAATATGGCCGAAATAGGATGTTGTGGTGACGCAAGCAAAAAAAAAAAATAACGCTGTAAGCAGCGAACGCGGGGGTGAGCGTCGGCCTTTTCTTCTCGCTGGCTTTTCACCGTGCGAGTTTGCACCGGTCGGCAGCAGCAGCTCCCGGGGTCATTGCGCACACCGGAGGACAGCGGCGTCGCTTGGTGTACAACATTTAAGTGGGTCGCAAAAAAGACAGAACTGCCGTGTAGTGCAGTACAGGTGAGACACTTTCTCCTGCAGCGCTTTCCCTTCTTCTTCTTCTTTTTTTTTTTTTTTATAAGAGCCCCTCGAACGCTTCCACTTTTTCCCCGGCATCCCGGTGGCCGTGCTAAATACTTGAGCTAAAGCTAGCACTATTGCTATCAACAGTTTTAAACACGCAAACACTTACCGCTATCTCCGGGCGGCAACAGACCCGTACAGGACTGACTTGGCAGTCCGTACCCGAAGCCGATGAGCGTGAACGTGCCGATTTTAAGTGCGCCGCACGCGTCCGTCCCCGCCGGTGCCAACTACATTGACTATAAGGTGCAATGGCAGCGCCAAAAAATGCACAACCCTCGTTTGGTGTTTAACGTAGCATTAGCCAACATGTCCGCGGTGTGGCCACATTTCTATTTATACTGTGCTTGGTTAAAATGCCAGTGCTAAATAAATATTTTAGAATAATCTTATAATTTTAATTAATTATAATAAATGCAATTATAGTAAAAATTCCCCCCCCCCCCGCTTCGACTTTTTGGCCAAGCATTTTTCATTTTCGGTTTTGGCTAAAAAATGTCGGTGCATTCCTAATTTAAGCCAACTGACAAAGTTTGAAGAACAATTTGGACCCGTACGAGCTTATTTAACTATTTAACGAAGAGTATTTTCCTGCAGGCCTTCAAGTAAAAACAATTCCTGAGTCTGAACTTTTTGGGGGGAGCGGTGGTACAGTGTCCAACGTGCCGATTGGTTGTTCGACCGATATCAAGTCAATAATTACTATTGGATTCGTGGCCGTGGATGGACTGGCCATTTGGGAAATTACCGATGGCCAGTCCAACCCAAATGTCAGCTCATCTCTTTCATTACCCATTTATATTTTGTATAGTGTATATATATATATATATATATATATATATATATATATATATATATATATATATATATATATATATATATATATATTGCAGTCCCCTCTTGTGCTGCAGCTATCGAATATTTAGGTATTTAAATATCCCACGGATTTTTTTATTGAATAATCAGGTATTTGGATACAAATAATTATATAATTATGAATACAGAAGACATTAAAAATATATTTCCACTTACTGATGATCGACCGAGTTACTTTTTTTTTTTTTTTCTTAAATTGTGCTTAACTCTTTGACTGCCATAAACGTTATAAAACGTTTAGCATAAACCTAGGGAAGGGCGCCGAGGACGTTAAAAGACGTCCCCTATGTTTTTTTTTTTTTTTTTCAAAAACGGGTGCAGGAAAGCCTTGGGCAGCTGTGCTGAAAGAATCAGGCTGATCTGATTAGTCAAAGACTCGTTTTGGCCCCTAGAGGGCAGCGATGACTCTCTTTGCACAAGGTTGGATGGGCCGCCCACCGTGGGCGTCAGTAGAAGACGTGAGGCGGAGCTAGAGTGTTGAGGAGACAATGGCTGATCCAAGCCACAATGGCTAGACCAAGCAACCGGTTACAAGCAGCTCACGCTTGAGCATTTTTTTCAAAGACGGAAAGCATCAATCAATACTAAAAAGCGCATTGATGTCAACGATGATGATGACAACGAGCTCTACGCCAAAGTTGGAAGCTTTGGCCTGTTACTATCACGTAGTAAGCCTCACCGGCTACGCGCGGCTAGCGCGGCTAGCGCTGCTAAGGCCGGAAAACGCGCACAATAGCCGGCCGGGTACTTCTACACAATCGGACATTCGATCGGGCGATGGAGAGTTGGCATCGACCAATGCAGATTGATGATGATGATGATGAAGATGACAACGAGCTCTACGCCAAAGTTGGAAGCTTTGGCGTGACTGTTATGAACAAGTAGTAAGCCTCATCGGCAAAGCGCGGCTAGCGCGGCTAGCGCTGCTAAGGCCGGAAAACGCGGAGCTGCACAAGCGGACATTCGATCGGACAATGAAGAGTACCCCGAGTCCAATGCATATTCATCGGAGGAGCGGGTACAGTCTGATCACGGAGAAGACACTGTTTCTGGACTACGATGCCACCATGAATGGAGTGGATAAAATGGATCAGAATATCTCCTACCAACCCGGTATAGCAACTGAAGGACACGGGGAAGCGAGACGTAACACCACCGTAACGTAACCGTAGCATGATCCTGATATTAGACGTGATGACACACTGCAGTATATACTTGCTATTCCCCGGAAAAAAACGGCCTGCAAGAAAGTGGCACACGCGAAGAGGCAATCTGTTGTGCAAATGCTGTTACGTCTCTTTGCACGCAGGAGAGTGTTACAAAAAGAAAAACTCGTTGAAACATCCACATATTTGTAAATAGCACCACAGTTGCACACATTTGTAAATAGTTTGCCAAATTGTTACACTGTTGAATGTAAATAAACGTATTTTGCTATCAAAAAACACTTTTTCATTCTTGGTGGTAGTGTTTTATAGAAGTAAAGCACTATTTAGGTGTTTGTGGCATCATTCATGGACAAAAAGAAGTGTCAAATTCACTAGAATGCATGAAATAATATCGTTTCACTAAAAGCTTGATTTCTCCGTATTTTGGTCCAACACAGGCGAAATTGGGTCAAACTAACCATTTTCTATTGTTGATTACTAAAGAACGGAATAAGGTAGAAACAAACTCTTTTTTTCTGATGAAAGATGAAAGTCCAATCTTTCATTTGGTAGTACGTGTGTTTCCATAGTCCAAACAGAACATTTTCTGTGGACCTTGAAAATCAGTCAAAATGCTTAAATCGGCTGGCACTGGCGGCATCCCTTTTCTGAAAACGTCTGGCAGTCAAAGAGTTAACAGCACATTATTTTCCTGTCTAGAAAGTTGGTGAGATTTTCAACAAATCTCTCCCCATGGATTTTGGAATGACCTTCCGTTAAATATTAGGCAACCTCCCTCTCTACGCACTTTTAAAACACATCTTTGTTCTTTGGCGTTTGACCCGGCATGAGACTCATTGTTTGAATGTTTTATGGCGCCTGCTGGATTTTGTTATTAATGCATTTAGTTTATTTACTTACCTACTTGTTATTTTATTGACTTATTCATTTACCCACTTAAGATCATTATTAATTGATTTGGTGTTCTTTTTGTTTGACCTCTCTTTATTCCATGACTGGTTTTTACTGCAAATGAAATTCCGAGTTGAGTACATTTTGGTCCGTGAGACAAAGTGACGTCAGAACCGCAGTTGTGATTTTGCCGACCGTCCAGTACACAATTGAGTGAGCTCGGTTTATTAAACCGATTTCTGGAAACGGCAACTGTGTCCGGCTGTCAGTAGCAAAGTGTGCAAATCATCACTTCGATGAGACTGCCGTCGAAAAGTAGCTCGATGACTCTTGCTGCAGCCGCCTAGCATCGTTAGCATGCTAACACCGTAGAAAGCCAAAACACTGGCACCGTGCAATACAATGCCGGCGTAATTTAGTGTTCGTTTCGTGCCCTTATTCGGTGATCGAATGTGATTTCTGTACAAAGTTGTTTTGTTGACTTTTGGCCCATACAATATGCATATCGTAAAAATATTTTTTTAATGAACAATCAGATGCAAACGTGCATCACCATCCAATAGATGAACATTATCTAAGGTAATTACAATTAACTAAGAGTGCTTATTGTGCTGCATGAAAAGAAATTAAATTCTTACATTCGATAATAATTTCATTGTCATTTCTTTAGGTACATTTTTAAATATCGCAATAATATTAATATCACTATATTTAACAACTATATCGCCGATCGCATGTTTTTCCAATATCGTGCAGCATGCTCAGCCACGTGTGGATCAAATAGCGGCCTTCGATGGGAATTCCTGTGCCAAAAAACGCAAGTTTTTTCAAGTGCAGCTGTCCAAGTATCACTGACATTCATATGTGTGATTTTCATCAAAGTTGTAACCCCACCTACAAATGTTGTCTCAATGTAGTTGCCGTCTGTAGCAAGCTTCTCCCCAAGCGCAGCAGATCGTGCAGAGGCCGCAAATAAACGCTTCACAAATCAGGCGCGGAGCCATAGCTGCCGTCGACTGGGCTTTTTACTTGACTACTACTTTCCTGTCGTTGATATCATTCTAAGCAGCAAAATTGCCAAAACAACAACTGCTGCTGCAACGTCTGATGTCTCGGATCGACCACAATGGCACAAGTTGATGACATCACAAGACGCGCTGTCCCAATTCTGCAATTTCCGCATGCTTGTAAACTTGCGCCCTCCAACACGACATGCACCTCCATTAAGTGAACACTCCATTGAGGAGCGTAGAGTGTAGTTTGGGGTATAGCGACGAGGCCAAAAATCAAAACATGGAGTACCTTGCCAGTTGGCGCTACAAGGTGACACTTCGGAAAATGATCACATGCACTTGAAAGAAAGGTTTTCGTTAAAAGCAAAAGTAAACCCCTACCTTTATGTGTGTGTGTTTTCAACTTGAACACATCACTTGTGTGACCACAAATGAATAGATATTTATTCTGGTCAACATTAATTGGGGTCAATGTTGCATTGGTGGAATAAGAACAAAGCAGAATACAAACAGCAATCATCATCAATCTCAGGGGGTAAGTAGCATGACCTTCTGCTGGCTCCCCAAATAAACGTCACAACTATCGTGGCGAATATTGTGAACGTCACGTGAGCAAACCCGGACAACAGGTGGATGACGTCATACAACATTTTAGCAAGATCAGTTTCAAACAATCAGAGGGTTGATTTTTAGATTGATTTTAAGTGGGACATTGGCTATAAACAATTAATCCATGATCAAAATTGGTTGTCGATTAAATTGAGAATTAATCAGTTAATTGTTGCCCCTCTACGCAACACACACACACACACACACACTACTATAACACACTAAACAGTGCGTAAGGTGAGGATTCGATCAATCGGTGACGCCAAAAATCTAACAAGTTTAAGTTAAAAGGTGATCAATTAAATGAATCAAATTCCGATGAAATGCGTTGCTATCGCCACAAAGCCTTCAAATTGTTAGTGAGCCTCAATGTTAGCATGGCGCCTCGCTAGCTAGCTAGCTCGCTAGCGCGGTTAGCGCGAGCGGCTCAATCGTGAAAACAAGCTGAGCGCGTGTCAGAGCGACCCGCTGGCGTCCAAAAGAGTTTGAGGCATCCTGTAAATGTTGAACGGCTGGAGAGTTGCTTCGGTTCGGACACATTTCGGGCGAGTGCGCGCTTTCTCCGGCTTGTTTTGTCGCGTTGGTTAGCCGCGAGGCTAACTCGGCGGCCCGCTGCTCCGGAGGGCTCCGAAGGTTTCCGAAAGCTCGTCGCCAATCGCCACTCACCCAAAGTCTCCGCGGCAAGCTTAGCTCGCAAGCTAGCGAGCGAACACCAGCTGCGGGCTCCACCCGCCGAGCTTCTCTCGCAACTCGGCACCACAGATCTGCTCCAATGAGTCCACTTGGTGCCGCTTTAGCCGGCAGCTATCGTGAGTGGCGGCGCAAACATGGATCGCGACGTCACCACGCTCATGCGTACGCCCCGCCTCGAAACCAACAGTGCGCGGTCACGTCATCACGCATGGTGACGTCACCGAGGCGTCGCAAACCAAAACAGCCGAGGCGCAATAAGCGAAGTGCGCATTACGTTTGCGCATGCGTGAAAATCCCCCCACAAAAAACTTGCTACCAAACAAAGTCGCCATTTGAATGGCGGCGAATGGAGTGCTGAAAGTGTTTGCGTGACTGCACACCTCAAAGCTTGCAAGCATTTTTTAAACGACTTTTAGCCAAAACAGCAGGTGCACTTGGTGCCATTTTTAACTGTCCTAATGGAGTTTATCGGCAAAAAAACACCATTGCAAAGCTGGAGAAGACAGAAGTGTACGCTTGTAAACGTCCGTTCACTCTTCCCAATTTCCAGACAGAAAAGAAAGATCCAAACAGACGTAAAAGAGGCTGAAATTGATTTTTTTTTTTCAGAAAAGAAAGATCCAAACAGACGTAAAAGAGGCTGAAATTGATTTTTTTTTTTTAAACACATTTATTTTGTCAATATCCTGAAAGCGAGGGAACAGACGCAAGCATCACGAAGCTCGCTAGCGGACGTACGTAATTGAAGTGACGGTCATTTAAGAACCTGCTTCAACCTTCAGTGAAGAAAGCTCGTCCCGGTGTTGTGTCCTCGGTCCAACTCCCGCTACAGTGCACTCATTCATTCAAATAATAAGCACTTAAATAGGCTTAAGTGTCGCGTCCCGGCAGTGGGCAGTCAGTAACGACACGCTATGCATGTTTAAAATAGATTCGATTCAAAAAAATATCCACTTTCCAACGGTTGAAATGGTCCAAATCAGCGCTTGCCCCGTTAGGTTTTCAATGACAAGTGACGGCCTACCCATAATGCACCGCGCTGCCGAGATGCGCACTTGGCTTATTTATAGTCCAGTTTACTATGTTCGGACAAATGAGTGTGTATGATTTTTGGGGAAATTTGGCAAACCTTAAACCCTAACAAATCAGAAAATGTTTTTTGCCAGTTTTTTTCGAGGTTGTTAAAGTAGCCATATTGGATCTTTAAAAATGGCTACTTTCCAAAACGAATTTCTCAACAGCTCGCCTTCAAGATGACCTAAAATCATAGTTGAAGCGGTCAAACCTGTATTTCTGGGGCCAAAGAATCAAATGGAGCTGATTCCATTGTGAATGAGACATGTATTTGTGGACCTTTTGCGTTTTTAAGCATATAATGTGTGATTAAATGGCATTAATGGTAGTCCTATTTTTCTGGTAAACTGGACATGTATATATCTTCCAAATCATATGGAATATTTCCATATTGCATACTTTGGAATGTTCATACTCAAAAGTAATCTCACATCAGAAGATTTCTTCCACTAGGGGGCGCCTGACTACAGGAGGCGAACTCAAAACCAGAACGTTTTCAGACCAGTTGCCATGTTGACAAATGGTCCTTAAATGCTGGTTTTAGTCATTGCTCATGATTCCACTGTGAAAATCATAGTCATCATGAAAATTATGAAATCATACACCCACACACACACCAGATGCATGTTGTTGTTTTTTTTATCATTGTGAGTTTAGTACCGCCTTTTGTTCCGCCTTCTAAACTTGTGAATAAATGTGTAGAGCAGGGAGGTGGAGGCAGGAAGTCCTTTGGTGCTGAGAGCATCCACTTCCTTCTTTCTGCAGAAAGACAAATGTGGGTGTGGTCCTTGATTCCTGTCTCACGGAGTTGCATCATTTGAGGAAGATTTCAACGTAACCCTGACAGTTCGTACCGGAACGCAGGCGGAACTTGTGATTCGAATCACTGATCCGAGACCTGCTTCAGAATCACAATGTCACGTGACTGTTTTATTCCGCCTTCCTTCTCTCACAGTAAATTAAGTAGAGTATATTTTGCTGAGAAAAAAAAAAAGGGAAAAAATAAATGAAACTGAGTCAAGTCTACACTTGGAAGACAGTAAAATATATAACACTATAAATAAATCAAATCACTACAAGGTTGCGCAACGATAGCAGAACTGTCACGTGGGAAGACAGCCTATGTACTGACCCATGCTTGTCCAGCTGTTAATCATGACATCTCTGATGACATCTGTGGTGTCAGGTTGAATAGAGCGCACATTTATGAATCTGCAGGCAGAACCCGGCGCACCTCAAGTTTATCCAGTGGTCATCTCCCATGCTGAACTGGGCGGGTTCGCTCCTCATCCCGAGAGTGATTCTTTCTTTTTTTTGCCCTTAAATATTCTACTCTCTTCCAAGTGTGAAGTTTGCTCTGCTGAGTGGTCCCGAATATAGTTTTTTTTTTGTACTGAGTGCAATTAACTGCATCGGCGCATTGCAAGCAACGCAGATGTGCATTGCGCCACCTACTGTACAAGAGCGTGTAGCACTCATGTCAACACCTACAAAAAAGCTTCCTCGTCGTCATTTGCATCCCGCGTTCCATGACACCTCCAACTGATTCGAAACGTCACGTGACCATATTGATCATGTCCTCGTAAACAATATGCCCTTGCAACAGTAGTTTGACAGCTGCTGCTTGGCTCGCTTGCTTTTCTTATTGTTTCAATACAGCTATTGTGGACCTGCGCTCTTTTCTAATCCACTGTCCGTGTTTAAACGAAGGGAATGAATGTGCCTTTAATTGCACTTAGATGTATTTTTCATGATGAAAATAAATAAGCAGAACTTTGCCTTCATGTATAATTATTTTTTATAAAACACTAGCTTTAAAAAAACAAACAAACAAAAAAACATTCCAAATGTCCAATACGGCCATTTTGATTTTAGGAACACAACTTCAAGTGCATTACAAGTGCAATATAACAAAAGGCAGGATCAGGATACCTTGTTATTTTAGACGCGGACATGTCGAAAACAAAGTTGTCTTCCTAAATCCTAATGGCCATATTAGACATTTTAAGTTGATATATTAAAAAAAATAATGGGCAAAAGCATTTTGTAAAATAAATGAAGACAAAATTCTATTGATCTGATTTCAGTTTGTTTTTGTTTTTTGAAAAACAATCCGATCCGTGACGTTTGTGATCCATTGCACCACTAGTTGTTTGGCTACAAAAACGATGGGGAAAAAAATTAATGAATTGCTGAATGTACAAGATGACGTCACTGACAAAGAGGCAACAACTTCAAACTTTGTTCAGCATCTGAAGTTGCACAAAGAACGGTAAGTAAGCTCATGTCAGTTGTTTATCAGCTAATTATTGTTGCTCGCTGCGAAGTTAACGAGACAGTCGACAATGTTGACAATCTGTTGTCTGGGTTCACATAACCCAGAGTGAGCATCAAAGTAGGAGTCATGACTCCTACTTTGATGCTCTCCCGAAATAATATCATCGACGATGTTGTTAAAAGGACTCGAAAGGACACTCAAAACGTGGAGGACTTGTGAGTCGCTTGAGACTTGTCAGTCTTGACTCGGGACTTGACGGCAAAGACTTGAGACTGACTTGTGACTGACTCCCACCTCTGCTCATACGTCGCATATTGTTGAACATTATTTTTATCGTGATCTAATCATTTGGTGTAATAATCCTTCTTACATGCCATCATAATACTTTTTAATGTTATTTTGGATTTCCTATACCTTTGTTCTGCCTCTTTCGTTTTAAAATTGATAAATAACCTACACAGAGTATTCCACGGATTACACGCACATTATTTACTCTTATCACTGTACGATGTTGGAGGTTCTAATATTGGTGTTCCTAATGAAACGACTGCTTCATATTTCATTTCACTGGATGGATGGATGTTTATCATGACGTCGTTTTGAGATGAAAAACAAGCAAATCAAAAAAGCAACCCTCAAACTTGTTCCCCCTCCCAGCAATTTCGTCACAAAGACGAGGTGGCGTACAAAGAGTGACGTCATGGGCGAAAGCGTCTTTGATCGGGCGGGCGGCGGTTGGAGGTCAGCCGTTGGACGCTCGCTCGCCGGCGGGGCGGATGGACGGACGAGTGACTTTTGACTTTTGACTTTGGGACGTCACCCGCACTTTCGCCTGCCGCCGCCGCTTCCTGCCGCTTTGAGGGATGACACCGCGCCCGCTCGCAGCGGCCAACGACCCAACGGCTGCCCGCCGAGTTTAGCTCATTTGCGCTCACTTTTGTTTAGCATAGCTTAGCTTAGCTTAGCTTCGCGAGCGTTTGATCTTTCAGGTGAGTTCCATCATCAAACACACGTCGCGTCACTTCCTTGCAATCCACATCAAAGGGCTTCTTTCAACTTCTTTGGACACTTTCAACTCATTTCTTGTTGCCGTTCGAAAGTTTGATCTCTTTGTGATTAGGAATGTACCTTTAATGCCGAAGTTAATGGATGTACTTTAGTTTTTTTTTAAGAATGCCACAGACGCATTTAGTGCCAAGACATGTGACGGTATGACAAATGTAGCCCGTGTATGTTTTTATTTAACTGGAATATATGAGGCGAGGCCAATTGCAATGCCGTGTGTTGCTTTTGCGCCAACTTGATGTTATGGAGCGACGTCGAAGCGAGGGGAGGAGCTTCATTTTGACCTGCCGTGCTTTGCCGCCATCTTGTGGCATCTGTGGGTGGCCAGCAAAAAGGTTTTTCGGGCTGTCAGTGCTCAGTTGCTGATGTTGAAGGGCCCTGTTCCAACACTATACCACACTATTAAGCGTGCACTTCATTTTGGTGCACGTAGTATTTGAGAGTGCAGGTTACAAGTGTGCAAAAATTCAGCAACTTGCGCCACTGGTCGAGCAGCAGTTGTTGTTTTGCCACTTTTGCTGTTTAAAATGATATCAGAATGGCAGGAAAGTAGTAGTCAAGTAAAAAGCCCACTCGATGGCTCCTACGGGTCAAGGTTTTTATTTGCGAATCATTTATCTGAAGCATGAGCTGCGTCTCGTGCGTGCGCAGAAGCTCGCGCAGTACGGCAACGACGCTAGGACAAAATATGTTGGTGACATTAAAACAGAATATGAATGACACGACACGCGAGCAAATGAATGATACTCCAATACTTTGACTTGAAAAAGCTTCTTTTTTTAAATGTATTTGTATTTTTTAGGGGCGGCATGGCTCAGTGGTAGAGTGGCCGTCTCCCATCCGTGAGGTTGTGGGTTCGATCCGCACCCCTGGTGACCACGTCAAAGTGTCCTTGAGCAAGACACTGAATTCCGACTTGCTCCCAGTGGACCTGGCAGCGCCGACCGCTGGTGCGTGAATGTGTGTATGAATGGGTGAATGCGAGGAAGAAATAAAAAGGAAAACGCTTTTTTTTCCGGCACAGAAATTGCCATCGAATGCCGCCATTTGCCGCTATCTTGGTCAAATCCGCAATGAATTGTGGGTAGTACAAGTTTGCAAATGGGACGGGGCGACTTTGGACAACTGGGACACCCGACACTCTCACACCCATCAACGGGAACGCGCAATTGAGGGGCACAAGGATAGGAGTGCGAGTATTTGGAACAGGGCCGAAATCAAGCGCCTCCCCAACAAAAAGTGCGCCCAAATGTTTTCCTTGGCACCAAGATGGATGACGGTGTTGATATTTTTGCCGACATGTTCATCGTGTTTTTTTTGTTTGTTTTTTGGCAGGCCCACTTGGAACGTTGCCGCCAGCCGCGCCATGAGCGGCCGAAGCCACAGAACCGGGTCAGAACTCACGCACGCACGCACGCACACGCCGCGCCATTGCTTCCCAACCGTCATTGTCTCAATTTGAAATGTGACAGGACGTGCTGCCAAAACCAAAAGTAGCCTGAAACACGATGACCTTGTCTCGGTGCACTTTGTGAGCGAGGTCACACAAAGTTCAGCCTGCTCGTCATCATACATTTAATTGCGTTTCAGGCAAAGGTGCGAATTCAATTTATTCCTTTATTTAACCAGATGAGAAACTCATTGAGATTAAAAATCTCTTTTCCAAGAGTGACCTGGCAACAGGGCAACAAAAACACACAATTGTTACAACAATTTAAGACAAACAACAATAGATATGCATACACAAAATTCTCAACATACTATCAATTAGGGATGTAACGATAATGGCAATATCGTGATATCGCAATATTACAACTGCCGCAATATATTGTCGTTGTCATGTCAACATATTAAAAGCAGCACATCTGTTCAAAAGGTCGGGTTTATTTGTGCAGTTCTAGCACCCTCTGGTGGCTAGTTTTTTTTTTTTTTTAGTGCTGTTTAATTTTCACAAGGCATCTTTTAGCCCTTTTATGTTTAAAATCCTGGTCAGGTCAAGGGGAACATCATATGCTTGTGAAGCGAGTTCATACGTGGAGGAGCTCAACGTGCGCGTGTTTAATGATTAAGTGCCTCAATATGAAGCGTTGTTCGAGATTGTCGGTTGTTTGTATGCATTGCTGTTATGTACAAAAGCACAATATTGGACTTCCGGTATGGCGGCGTGCCAAGAGGCTGGGCGTCCCGCAAATTCTCGCCCAAAATTCTGCAAATAAACGCAACCGAGCAACTCGGGGTGAGCCAGGCAGGCGGTCACTGAAAATCACCCGATGGCGACTGCGCTGGCGAAGCAGGGCAAAGGACGCCGCCAAACGACGACGCGTCTGCGCGGAGAAGCTACATCGAAGTGCTAGCACGATGGCGGAGGTTGAAGCGAGCGGCAGCATGGAAGAAAGAAAATGCTCATCCCCAGCACGGCCGTCCTCGAAGCCACGAAGGAGCTAAAGACAGACTTTGGCAGCAGGTTTGATGGCGTTTTGGCGGCCATCGAAAGTGTGAGGAAAGAAATCGGTGAATGTTTCGAACGAGTTACGGCCGCGGAGATTCGCATTGGCGAAGCGGAGGACGCGGTGGATCGCCTTGCGGCTAAGGTCCGATATGGAGGAGGAGATTGAGGACCTCCAAGCAAGATCCAGAAGATCAGACCTAAGGCCGGTCAATCTGCCGGAGGGGGCCGAAGCCTGCGCTTTCCTTGAGACGGGTTCCGGAGCTGCTGGGCGTGGCTTGGCTCAATACGAGGCCAACCATTGAACGTCGCCGCGTTGGACCGAGAGGCCACCCGGCCGCGCCTCCGACAACTCTGATCAAGAAGTTCTTGAGCGATCGTGAACAAAAAGCAAATACTGTACAAGGACAGAAGCGTGCGGTTCTGTCCAGGCCCGGCGGCACGGATGCACCAGAAGCACAAGGCTTTCCACTCCGCGAGGCCGAGGTTGCGCAACATGGGGATAAGAAATGGAATCTGGTTCCCGGCGAAACTTCGACTGACGTACGAGGGCGTCCGTCGCACGCACCTTCCAAAGGCCGTCCCCGGCGGACCACGTCATGAAAAACATCCCAGAAGTGCAGAGACTGATTAACGGCGTCGGTCAACACGCTAACCGGCGCTGATACCAACAGAGCGTGCGGGACGAGCTCATGCTTCTTTCAAGCGCCTTCGATTTGGACACGACGTCTTTGACTGGCCTGCTCATTGTTGGTTAATAACTGGCAAACATTTCTCTTTGTCTCCTCGTTTCGATTCAAGATGGCCACTCATGTCAATTGAGGGCTGGAATGACTGGTTCGAGTCGAGCGAGCGAGCGCCATCTTATTTAGCTTGACTTGCGTTTTCTGTCCGTATTCAATCACGTTACAGTTGCTCATAAAGCATCTATAGAAGCTGCTCGTTCAGTTTAATAGCATAAAAATGACATTTCAGCATTTATACACGTTTAGGTTTCTAGTTTTCCTCCAATTGAAATACTTGCGGTTGCAACGCACATCTTTACTTTTGGACGACGTTGTACGTCTTTAAACAACAACAACAACATCTCTTATCATTTAAGTACAAGGATTTATGTGGCAAGTTCTCTGAATTGGTTTTATTCATTGTTGGAGGCAAAAATCCAAATGTTGCAGGATACTTTTTTCAGCAATCCCGCCGCTCACTTATTGAGGCTCAAGCGGCGCGTTTTCGATGGAGGGGAAAAGCCAGGAAAAATTCTAGCCTGGCGAATAAATGGAAAATTCGTCTTAAAAACAATAACGGAAATCCTATCGTGGATCCTTTTTGATAAATGAGGAATTTAATACTTTTTATTAAAAACAAAAAAGATATACATCTGAACTAGATGCTCGTTTGACAGGTTGTGGTTTGGATTTGTTTGTAAATGACGTACATTTCCTCCATATTGAAGAAGGAGAGGTCATTGCTGGGGTCAAATTTGACATTGGAAGAGATTTCAGCAGCGATAAGAAGTATGAATTCTGATTCTCTGCCCATTGAAATCCATCAAATATGAAATACCGCTTCTCAAAATGTTTACAGAATCTCTCCAAAGGGGGGCGGGGGGGGGGGGGGGATTGTACTTTCCCCTTCCCTCATGGGTGCTCTGATTACTCTTACTTCCAAAACCGGGCAAACCTCATCAGTGCGCGAATACGAGACCAATAAGTCGTTTGAATTCTGATTGAAGACTTGTACTTTATCGGCCTTTAATAGATCAAAAGGGTTCGGTGTGAGGTCGTCAGGGTTCCATAATGTGAATCTTGAATATCCTGCATGATCAGCAGGGGGTTCCGGAAACTGCCTTCCACAGAGTTGAGTGGACTTTTTTAGTTGCGGGCTTTTGTAATTGGCTTAAACTCTTGTACAAGAGTCCAAATGCAGAAATCATCGCCGACAAGAACATTTCACTCCCGATAGAGATCAATGGAGTCTGTAGGCGGGGCTGCCCCCGATCACCTTGACTTTGCGTTCTTGCAATGGCCGTGAGAGACCATAATACGATTACATTAAGATAGCAGACGCCGATCATCGATCATCGGATTGCGCTTCACGCCGATGATGTTATTCTATTTCTTAGAAAAATTGGAGCAAACTATTCCTTCCCTTCTGGACTCGATTCTGTCATGTGGCAACATTTCGGGCTATCAAATGAAACATTAAATCATCTTTAATGTTCCTTCATTTGTGATGTAAAAGATTGAATTGGACATGCAGTTGTTTTTTTAAAACTTTTTTACTTCGTTTAATATTGATACATATTCTGTATGCAAACACACTACATGTTGTTTGTTTTGTTTAATATTTCTATTAAAAAAAAAATAAAGATAATGTTGGGGAAAAAGCACAATATTGTGTGTTTTTTAGTATGAGCTCTTTTGTTACAATATTGTGACCTTTGTTTGTATCGCCAGCCTCCCCACAATGTTGTGATAATTACCGTATCGTGACCTTCATATCGTGATGTTCAGATATCGTTACATTCCTCCTATCAAAACATTCCACCGAGTAGAATAAGACGAACAAGGACACGTTGTTTGTGGTAATTGTTGTCAAAAGCGAACGCGCCGCCGCCGCCGCTTGGGCGTCATCGCGACGCCACACGTACGACGTACCGACGTGCTCTGCTTGTGTTGTGTGCCGTTGCCGTGTGCCAGCGCCAAGCGATGTTGCTGCTGCTCACCGGCCAAAGACGAGCGCGGACGATTTACCAGAGTCAACCAAGTCAAGCCGGACTGGGCCAAAGACGAGGCAAGTGCGCCGCGCCGACGTGTCCTTTCTGTTGCGTCCGCGGCCAAGAGCTGAAAAATGGGACAGCTGTGGACGGTGGGACCGCGTGACTGGCCCAAAAGAAGAAGACAAAAAAAAGAGGAATTGAAAGGCGACAGGCCAATTAGTCAAATGCGTCCACTCAGTTTGGAGCCCAAAGCATTTTAGACATTTGATTGGAATTTGGAATGAAATCCTTCTCGTCGTTTGCTATATGGCGGATCAGAAAAGTCGACCCAAGACCAGACCTGAAAAGTGGACATGTGCTTGCGTGTGATTGGTCAGTTGTCAACATGGCCACACCCACTCGTGTTATTAGTTAGTTCATGAAAAAATTCTAATTGAAAAAACAAAAAATAAAAGGAAAATGCTTTATAAGAACTGAAACTACATTTTATGTTTACAAAACTATAATTAGAGAAAAAATGTCCTTGGTTTTAGTCTTTGGTCATTCATTTCATACACGAGCCTTTGGGAATGATTTCAAATGTGATTTTAAGTATATTTATTTTAATATTAAAATAATGTAAAAATCTATATATGGTGTTAAATTTTAGGGCTGGGACGATCCCATACATACTGCGATCCTTTTTTTAAATTTTTGCTCGTTTTGGGGCGGGGGGGGGGGGGGGGGGGCTTCCCCGATGATGGAGAGCCGTCGGGCTGTCGCTGTCGCTTCGACCTCCGTTCCGTTCCTCCGAGCGCAGAACGAGCGCTGGGCCGGCCCGCGTCCCTCGCCAATGCCGGTGGAGAGGACCCGTTCCCTCGTTCCCTCGTCCCCCGTTCCCTCGTTCCCTCGACCCTCGCGTGCAGCCCGCGTCGCGGCTGCTGAGGCAGCCGCCTCCAAGTCTCGCCCCCGCTGAGAGGCCATTCGTAAAGCGGGGAGCCCCTCGCTCGCCCCTCGCTCGCCCCTCGCTCGCCCCTCGCTCGCCCCTCGCTCGCCCCTCGCTCGCTCCTCGCGTTACGAATATGTTTATTGGTTATTGGTATTGCAAAAACGTTATTGTTTCTACGCATATTCCCCCGCGCACAGCCCGCAGGCCAAGTCGCGGCCCGAGGGGGCCACTTTGAAAACCTGGACGAGGCGGCGGATTCCTCACACCGCCGACCGCTTCTCTGACCTGAGATCAGACAAGACGACCTGCGGAATTTAAGCACATTACTAAAAGCAGAGGAAAAGAAACGAAGCGATAGCGAGTGAAGAGCGGCGGCGCAATGCGACTCCCCCTCTGGGATCGCAGATTAACATATGGCTGGCTAATAGTTACTAGTTACTAGTTACTCGTTACTCGTTACTCGTACTTGTA
Source organism: Leptonotus elevatus (assembly GCF_054856555.1). Classification (NCBI taxonomy): domain Eukaryota; kingdom Metazoa; phylum Chordata; class Actinopteri; order Syngnathiformes; family Syngnathidae; genus Leptonotus; species Leptonotus elevatus. Next base: position 366,612 of record NC_141239.1, on the reverse strand, counting down.
ATGCAGCCGCACTGCACGCCAATGTATGGTATCGATGAAGAATTACGATAGCACCTAATGGATCGATACTGCAGATCGTGTGAACAAGTATCGCGATGTATTGCCAAATGATATTTTGTCCCAGCCTATTAAATATTACGCACATCCAAATAAATAACGAAAACTCATCGAAACTAACTAAATCATTCGAGCATTTTTCTTTGAATAAAAAACTAAAACTAATAAAAACTAACAGAAGCATACTGAAAACTACATTGAAATAACAAAACAAAATAAAAAGTCATTCCAAAACTATAATAATTCTGCTGCACATAGAGATTGATTTCTTTTTTGTCCCATCACAGAAATCGGGGGGGTGTTGACTTTTCCTTGCTTGCCATGCTCTTTTCAAATCCCAATCACCTCCTTGCTGATCCCAACATCAACCCTTGACAATTTTGTGTATAGAAAAAGTCCACACACCCTCGGGTGTGTGGACTTTTTCTATCCCGTTGAGCTGTCCGGCGCTCGGAAGGGCGATAATGACGCCGACTTGGCCGCCATCAGGGCGAGGCCTCGGCGGCCGAGTGGACGCAGGAGAAGTCGAGCGTGGAGCCGGTGAAAGGCCCGTGGACGCTGGAGGAGGACAAGCGGGTGAGTGCGCGCGGCGAGGCGAGACGCGGCGAGGCGAGACGCGGCGAGGCGGGGCGGGGCCAGGCCGGCGCGTGACGCTGCCGTGCGGCAGGTGGTGGAGTTGGTGCGCAAGTTCGGCAAGAAGCACTGGTCGCTGATCGCCAAGAACATGCGCAGCCGCAACGGGAAGCAGTGCCGCGAGCGCTGGCTCAACCACCTCAACCCCAAAGTCATCAAGAGCCGCTGGACGCCGGAGGAGGACCGCATCATCTGCCAGGCGCAGCGCGTGCTGGGCAACCGCTGGGCCAACATCTCCAAGCTTCTGCCCGGCAGGTAGGCGCGCCGCGCTCACCCGGGGCCGGGCCGGGTCCGAGCCGGGTCCGAGCCGCCGCCATCGCCACCGCCGCCTGCCCTGTGCGTGTCTCCTCAGACCGGACAACGCCATCAAGAACCGCTGGAACTCCTCCCTGAAGAGGAAGGTGCAGAGGGAGAGCGCTCGCCAGATGCTGCGGCGACGCCCCGACTCGGCCGCGCACCGCACCACCTCGTCCAGCTCCTCCGAGTCCAGCTCCTCCGACTCCACCTCCTCCTCCTCCTCCTCCTCCTCCTCTTCCTCCTCCTCCGCCGGACAGGTGGCCTTCAAGGCGGACGCGGCGGCCAAGGTGAGCGGCAACGGAGCAAAGTCGTAGCGAGGTGAACACGAGATCTTGCGTTTGATCAACAATTGCAATTCATCCAAATTCAATTTCAATGTCAATTATGACACTCCACAATTACAAAAAGGAAGATGAAACCACTCAAAAATGTTTTTGAAACTTGAAACTGAAAATTGTTGATCTTGAATTTTGCAAAATAGGTGGGTCAAGCGTTTTTGTGTTTTTTTGGCTCAAACATAATTTGGATTTACTTTGGTCATTCTTTTGAATGAATGATTTATTTTCCCTTTTGCTTCCCCCCAAAAAAATTGAAACTGAATTTTTTGGGGGGGAAACTGTAAAAAAATCGGAATCTGAAAACTAAGAAAAAATTATGCAACTGAAAAAAGATCTCAAATGTCAAAACAGTGAAAAGTAAAAATAAATGAAAAGAATGACCAAAGTGAATGCAAACGATGTTGTTGTTTTTTTACTTTATTTTTGTAACTTTTTCAGGTCTAACAAAACAAAACAACAAATATTCATTTGGTCATCAATTTGACATTACAGAATAATAAAATGCAGTCATTACAGGTCTTTTTATACAGCAATGGTTCAAGAGTCGCATTTTTGATTTAGAAACGCAATCCATTTTTCCCAAATGTTTCCATTTTTTGGTGTCCAGAGAAGGTCATTCGCTCCAAACTTTCGGTCTGCGTTGGAGGTTCGGATTGCAGCCGTCCCCTCGTTACGGCCGCCATTTTTATTTTTAGCAGATATTTGTCCCTGTTTGGAAGGCGGAGTCAATTGTTGTTTTGAAAACTTTGTATTTGACGCCATCACCACCTGAATCCGTGGACACGCCCAAAATGGTCGTCCATCTGTTCTCGCACTTCCTCCAACAGCGGATTTTTGGAGTGAGAATCCAAATGATGTTTGACACAAAAAAACACGTGTATTTCGAATACATTTGTATCATTTGTCAAATTCACGATCAACGCAACAATTGTCAGTTTCAAGTTTTGTTTTGACAAGTGGACAAACTAATTGAACTCCATATTGTTGAGGCACGCCCGTTTTCATACGTAGCCACGGCGGAGCCGCAAGACTCGCGCATCTCGAGTCCCGTCGAGTTCCGGAAGCTCCGCCCATGCGCCATTTTCTTCAAATGGCGGCCGGCTCGCTCGCAAGCGTGCGATGAAGGAAGACGTGAACCGGATGAAGCCCGTGTCACGTGTGCGCCGCAGGAACACCTGATGAGCAGCGAGATTCTCAACATGCTGACGGACTGGAGCCCCGCCCACAGCGGCGAGCACAAGGACCGGGCCGCCATCTTGTCCGTGTCGGAGGTAAGCGGATAAATGATGGAGGGATGTTAACTGCTGAGATGTTACGACTGCCACTTGATTACAATTCAATCGTAAGTCATCGCATCATTTATAATATCATTTTTTTAAAACGTCTTGTTAATCAACCGAAAAGTGGACTCATAAGAGTTCGATCTTTTACTTCATTCAAACTAATTTTCTAGAAAAGTCATCATAAAGTCAAAAGGATAAACAGTTCAAAGGAGTGCGAGTTTAACATTTGTGTCACTTGGTGGCATCGCCGTTGGTGCAGTTACGACTCGTCTCCGCACAAAAAAAAATCGTCATATTGCTAAATTGTGTTCTTGTCACACTTTTGCACAATGTTGTATGCGTTTATTTTGTTAAAGAGGAAGTCAACCCACCGAAGATTTCTTGACAATAATGTTCTATGCAACCCGAGTCTACATACGATATTCTGCTTAACTCATTTGCTCCCCAAAACATATAATTACGTTCTATTTGAAATGTTTTACGTGTCCCAAAGACGTATTTATATGTTTTTTTAAATATGCTAGAGTAAATTCATATCACGGTATGAACTGCATCCATTTTAAGGTAATGGCATATATCACGCCACGGCATAGAATTACGTGGTTTTTTTTTATAAATATTTTGCTTACTGGTTTACGTAGTCCTTTATAGAAGCTAAATGGATTTATTTTTTTTAAACAATGAAAGAATCAATTTACTTTGGATAACATTTATTGTGCAAATCTCAAATCAAAAAATAAATCAAAAATCCCGTCCCGTGACTTGGAGTCATTCCAAGTGTCCCTCAAAGGGGGGGGGGGGGGACGCGTGAGTGCCCGTGCAGACCTCTTTGAGGGATGGCGCAACCTCGCTCGCTGCGAACCGGCAGCCCGCCAAGCCAACGCCTTTGTTTTGACAAACTTCCTCAGTCAGCCACGCAAATGTGCCGACCTGTTGAGCTCGTCGGCAGGACGGCACGTTACAAACGTTCCGACTTTTTGGGTTTCAATTAGGAAACGTTTCGATGATCACAATAAAGTGTGCGGCATTGAAACGAGGGCCCGGTTCGGCAAGTGCGTGGCGTTGCATTGAAAGCGGGCGGACGGAAAAGGCGAGGTTGGGAAAAATGCAGACGATGCAGTGAAAGCCAAAAGCGGAACTGTGGTTGAGTGTTTACGTTTCAGGATCATCCCATGAGCGGCGAGATTCTCAGCATGCTGAGCGAGTGGAGCCCCTCCCACAGCGGCGAGAACAGGGACCGAGCCGCCATGTTGTCTCGCTCCGAGGTGAATCACCGTCCGTGGCGCCCCTCCGGCCTGCCGCCATTAATCCTCACTGGATTTGCGTCCAGCTGTTGAGTCTGGGCGGCGTGGAGACGTCCTTTGAGGACGAAATCCTGGTGGGCGGCGCGCAGCCGCCGGGAGGTCCCCGTGCATTGCAAGGACGCGCGGCGGCGGCGGCGGCGGATGACGGCGAACTCTTGTGCTTCCCCATGGTGGGACAGGAAGTGTGGTGGTGCCTGCAGCCCGTGGACAACGCCGATGTCGGCGAAACGCTGAGAATCAAAAGCGAAACCTTTGAGGTGAACACCGCACACGCACACGAATGCAAAAAACGAGAGCAGATGTCGGCCGGCGAATTTGGCAAAGTGGCGACTCGCGGCAGCGATTCCCGAAGCAGGCTGCCGTAGGAAAGCACACCGTTGCTCTTGATTGGTACCTGAGGGTGACACGGGAGTGGATTTTCAGTCCCGTGTCATCCCGCTCCAGTCACAATTACTCCCACTCGTACCGCTTCCAATATGGAGGTCAACTGTATCATTAAAAAAACAAAAACGCGTATGGAAAGAAAAACACAAATGGTTGCGCAAGTGTGCATTCCCAAACGGATATTGAATTAATCCCGTGAAGATTTGATCATGTCCCATCCCAATCCTGGTTAAATTCACTCTGGAGAATATAAAACTATTTTGCACGCCTTTCTTTTGAGGAAAAACGCCATCTTTTGAAGGATGGCAGACCAAAGCCTTCGCTACCGGACCTTGGGCAAAGTAAGGGACCAAGAATTATTCGTGCTTTTCACAAAGTGGTGCAAAAGGAAAGATTGGCTTTGTGGGTGTGCTTGGATTCACTGGCTGCTTGACTTTGGTGTTTGGCTTTGCTAATGCTATTGCTAGCTTGATTTTGTGAGAAATTGGGCAGTTTTTCAGAGAGATATTCACTTTATGACGTTCTTTCCGGCGTCCGGGCGGGTTTGAAATTGTGCGTTTTTCGTTGTGCGGCAAATGGGAGGCGGCGTGCACGGCAACGTTTACCGGGGCTGGCAGACGGCGCACTGGCTGACGGTGGCCCACAACTTGAGCTGAGTGGCAAATGTTGAGCTGCCGCACCGGAGGCGATGGGTACGAACCCCGCTCAAAGGAAAAAAAGAAAAGAAAAAAGATTGCGGGAGCAAAAAATGTGAGACTTCAAAAGAGAGCAATGTTTTTTTGCTTTGATTTTCTACCTAATACTTTGAATGTCCTCTTTTTTGGAAATGGAAATATGGTCACCCTCGGATAACTTGCGTGTGCGTCTCAATTGGCGACTGCCTGCCTACCCAAACCACGTCACTGATGCGGACCCGTTTAGCCTCAAAATGTAGGACACTCGCGCGTACGCTGGGGACGGCGACACGCAGGGGCAAGGGGGGGCACAGCTCCCCCAAATAAATGTCTTGCCCCCTCAAATCACAAGTTCAAAATCACATTTTTAATATACGCGCAAAATCAATAAATTACAAGCTGACAAATGGCGTAAATATGCGCCCAAAAGTGGACACGAAGACGACATTTGGGTGCCGACTTGTCTTCTTGTAACGCCCGCTTTCTCCTCCGGCGTCAACTTGCGTGACTTGCTGCGCGCTGCGGAAGAAATGATGGTGCGATGCTTTGGGAACGTAACATGCAACCAACAGGTGTAGTAAAAGTTTTGCATGCAAGGGAGGTGACACCTCAAATTTGAATGAAACACTTTTGGCGACTCGTGGAGTCCGTCGTATAAAAGCTGAGCAGTGCGCGGCGTTTACGTGCCCGAAATCCAAGCACTCGAAGCAGCAGCAGTCGGACACGGACATCTAAAACAAAGTCCCGCTCGCGGCCCTGCCACTCGCTGCCGGTATGTTTGAAATGGCAGACGACATTGATGACTGCGGTCGGGTTACCATCCAAATGGTTCGAAATTTTGATGCCAATTTTGTGACATGCGACTTTTATGCCCGTCGTTTCCATCAGCTCTGCTTTTGCGAATATGCGCCGTATTTGTGACATTCGGTGCTGTGACATGGACACGTTTGGTTCAACTCTCAAACCTGTACAAACTTCACTGGAGTCTTGCAGGAGGAGCAAAGATGGAGAAGGAAGAAGTTTTGTGGTCAACGAGGAGGTCTCGAAGGACTCTTCGGAGTTCCTGGATTAACAGCGTGCATTCACAAAGGTATCCAAGGAACAGTTGAAGAAACAAGGAAGGGGGGTGGAGTAGAGAAGGAAGAGCTGAAAGGAAGAATTCAAAAAGAGGAGGTGTTGAAGGAACAAAGAGATTACGTTCAAGACCAGGAAAAACCTGGAGGAGGTCCAAGGGGAGGAATCACAAGAACAAAATGGAGACCTCCAAGTAAGAACTAGATGTTGGGACCAAAAGGAACAATGAAGAGGTTCTAATGGAAAAGAGTTGCACTGACGTAGGAAGGAAGGGATGTTGAGGATCCGATGTCATGTGGAAGTATTGGAAGGACAACAAAAGAAGTTGTGAGTGCTCGAGACAAGTGGGAGCAATCAAGACATGATCCTGAGGGCAAAGGATGTGTTGAAGGAACAAAGAGCAGCTCTTGCAGTAAGACGGAGATGTTGAGGAAATATGAAGAGTTTCGGAAGGAAAAGAGTTGCGCTGGAGGAGGGAGGAGGACATTTTGAGGACCAAATGTAACGAGGTCGAGAAGGGATCTGGAAAATGATGTGACGGACAAGAAAGCGTGGTGGTGGTGTTCAGGAGGGGACAATCCCGAAGGAAAAGGAAAGAGGTGCTGAAGGAACAAAAAGGAGAGTTACGGTTTTCAGGGGGAGGTCATAGAGTGAGGAGGTGTTGAAGGAATAAAAGGAGTAAGAAGGAAGTAGATGCTCAATACACGAAGGAACAATGGAGCGGTCCCAAAGTAACATGGAATGCTTTGAAGGAACAAGTAGGAAGTCTTGGAATGGGAAGCAGGACATGTTGAAGGAAACGGGACAAGGAAGAGGTCTAAACAACAGAGAAAAGGTAAAGAGAAGAACAAGGTGGAGGTCTTAAAGAAGGGATGTGTTAAAGTCTGTCATCGAGGACATTTTGGGGCAAGAAAAGGCTCGCTCTGGGGGAGGTGTTGAAGGAACAAGGAGGATGTCTTGGAGTAGAAAGGAAGACATGTTACGCATAAGAAGGAACAATGAAAATGGAAGTGTTTGAAGTACAGCTTGAGAGAGATTTTGAGGACACAAAGGAGCTGTGGGGAAGGTGTTGAAGGAAGGAAGGACGTTGAAGGCAATCCGGAGGAAGGCGGCCCCTCGGGCTGACGCGGATTTTTCAATATCGGCAAACAGGAAATGACCAGGCCACAGAAGAAGATGACGACGACTGTCATCTTGAAATGAAGGCAAGAGCAGGCGGTGGCGAGGTCGGGAGGTAAGAAGTCATGAGGACGCCTCAGCAAGTAAAACGCAGGACAAACAATCCTTACCTGTGATTATTGTTCTGATCGGTCTACATGTGTTGCTAGCCATGCTAACTGTGAACACATCGATGGGATTCCCCATCGTATGTTAGCATCAAGCTAAACGACCTTCATTCGGGCCAAGCGATGTGCTCGTTTTCAACACGCGGGACGTCGTTCTCCTTCGATAAACTTCAGCCGGGAGTGGCGAGCAACTTTGAAATTGCCCGTTTTGAAGTCTCGCTGTTGAAAAGTAAAATAACTACAGAGTAATTTAGCATGTTATTAACGGAAGTACATTTTTAAAACTAACGTTGCCAACCTTGCGCTTGTAAATGATGCTAGCACGTCTCAATTGGGGCCGCACAAACAAGTTAGCTCGTCTTTCTGCAGCCCATCAGCAGAATTTGCCTCATCTGGAAACTAAGGCTGCGTTAGCGACCAGCGTGCGCTAGCTCACCACGACCGTACGGAATTTTAGAATCAGCAATTTAGGATTGAAACCTCCCCCCAAAAAATCTTAACTACTCCCCAGAACAATGTAAACATAATTGTTTCGTCATGATCCTTTATACGACGGACGTGAAATGCCGTTGCTACTCGATGGAAAGACGACAGGATTGACGGCTGCATGGCTTGTTAGTAGCGGCTAAACAGCTAACTTGTGTGCTACTCGTTCAAATGATTTCATTGGTTTCATTGCCTTGTTTGTGACACCATCACGTCTTCATCTTGCCAGCGCAGTGGCTTAGTGGTAGAGTGTCCGCCCTGAGACTGGGAGGTTGTGGGTTCAGTCCCTGACCGGGTCATTCCAAAGACTATAAAAATGGGACCCGTTGCCACCCTGCTTGTCACTCAGCATTAAGGGTTGGTTGGGGCTTAGGTCACCAAATGATTCCCGAGCGTGGCCCCTGCTGCTGCTCACCGCTCCCTCGGGGGGTTGGGTCAAATGCGGAGAACGAATTTCGGCCCACTTAGGTGGCTGTGACAAACAGTGGCTCGGCGTGGTTCCGGAGATAGCGGCGCCACACAAAATGGTGGTTAGTCGACTGGAGAGTGGAAAAAGGCACCTGTGAATTGTAGCAAAAGAGTCCAAAGACCGCTTCAGTAATCTCCAGTAGGCGGAAGTGGAAGTGCATCTTGGCAAAATGATTCCACTGTAACAATAGTCACCATTTTAACACGCTAATCTTTAACACTGCGTTTGGCAAAAATGACTTCATTCAATCAAGCTAAATCAAAGTACAGTATTGACAATTCTGAGCTTGAAAGGAAGCTCTCCGCTCATTGAAAAGCTTTGGACTTTGGGTGGTTGTCACTTGATTGGCGAGGATTATTTTGATTTCAAAATGTGATGAAATGTCGTTTGACTACTATAGAACAATACGCCTGCCTGGCGTGATAGTCACAGGCAAAAGCAATACAATAAGCTGTTTGTTTTCATCGTGTAAAGGAAGCATTTGCGCTGCATTGCGGAAATCTCAGAAATGCCGCATGTTCGCAATTGGCAACGATACCTGAATAAATGTTGACAAACAAAACATTTTGAAAAGATTCAATTGAAATGCATTGTACTTCAAAGTAATTGAAGGACTATTTTGATTTTAGAAGGCCACGAGATCTCGTTTGACTACTATAATAATCTATATGGTTATGGTTAGTATGATAGTCACTGGCTTTTGTTGTCACCATACAAATGAAGCATTTGCATTGCGTTGCATTGGGGAGGTATCAGAAATGCCCGGATGTTCGGAACTGTCAAGTCCATACCACTAGGGGCAACCCGCCTGGCGCACTTTAGCCGCACACACGCGCACACGCACAGTTTTCAGTTTGTCCCAATGTACAATAATTACACTGAAAAAAACAGCGTGTCTTTATATTATCTTTTAATGTGAGGTTATACATCAATACAGTCCTACTTTTCTACATGATAAGCATGCATAAAAACGGTTTGGGGCCAGAACGAATACTGTATTCATTTCAGATGGGGGGGGGGGGGGGCGTACGCTGTTGGGGAGTGCTCGTCAGTGAAACTTGACGCCTCGCCGACGTCGAGTGTTTGCAACGACAGACGGCGGCGGCAGCCAATCGGCGCTCGCCGTCAACTGGCTCGACCAATGGGAGTTGTCGCGGGCGTCCGACTGGAGTCAATGCGGGCCGTTTGTTCGGTTTGAGTACCGAGTGTGAGCCCCATCCCCCCACCCGCTAAACTACTGCGCCGAATGGCCCTTCTCATGTTCCGCTTGTAAAAATGGTTACTAACGTCGGTAAGCAGAAATCAGTGTTGTTTCATAAGAATGTTCACGAGCACACGATTTATATGTTATTTTATTTATTTGGGGGGGGGGGGGCACTTGTCTCGCCGCATGTGTTGTGTCGAACTTCTGTCTTCAACAAAAGAAAGAAACGAGGCCACGCGCTCGCTCGCCACGTTCACTTTAACCGCGTCTTGTTGTCTTGTTTGGAGCGACTCAAATGGCGTGCAGTCGCCGTTGCGGCCGTCGAACGTTGTCGACGGGTGGGGGGGGGGGGGGTAGAAATGGAAAAAGGAAGGCGAAGAGAAAGAAGTGCGCCATTGTGACGAGGGAGCCTCAAGATGGCTGCCGGCCGATCAGGGGAGGGGCGAGCGAAGAGCTCAAATGGCGGCGGTGGCGGCGCTCCGCTCCGGTTGTGCCTCCAACGACGCTTTTCTCTCGTGTTGCGACCCGATGACGGCACGCGAGGACACGGCGCGATATACAAAACCCTCAACCGCCGTCAAACTCGGCGGACAAGTAGACATTTTGCCGTCGCTCTCGCCAAATTATTTTCCCTCCGCCTGAGTGGGCGGGACGCCCAGGTTGCAAGACGCCGCCTCATTGGTCCAGACGTGCATCAATCAATCAAATGGTGACATCTGTCACCCATATGGAAACCGTCCGTCAATTTTTCTGCATAAATCGACGCCGACGGGATCGTTTCGCCTTCCCGCTGGAGCTGGCCACCACTTTGTGCGCTCCAGTCGCTCGTAATGACAATTTGGAGGCGAAAACCGCCGAGCATCTGCGCGGGCGGGAGGGGGCGTGGCCTGCGGGATTCGTAATTCGAGCAGTTGTTGGAGTGGAGAAGAGCGCTGGAGCGACGGCAGCCAATCGGCGAGAGCCGAGCCGCCCTCGGCCCCGCCCACTAGCCTATATCAACCACTCGGCTGCCAGCTTGCTCGGCCATTGGCACAATAACACACCGAACGCCGTCGCCGAGGATTTACTTTTGTTCGTCGTCTTTAATTTACTCACCTAAACAATGGCAGACGCCAAAGTTGACTCCGCGTCGGAGCTCTCAGCCAAGGTAAGAAGACGACGAGTGATTTCTTGTCACGGGTGCGTGCGCTTCTCACTAAGCCGCTCACCTCCGCAAAGCTGCGCGGGCTCACGCGGCACTTTCCCCCCCTTACAAAAATAACAACAAAAAAAGCATTTAATTCCGAAACAAATCATGGGTCGCGCGCGCGCTCGCGCGGCTTCCGAAGAAGCGAGGAACAAACAAGCATCTCGGCCGCTTCCAGATGTCACTCGAATGACGCCAGCTCAGCCTCATTGTCTGCCTCCTGCGATCGTCTTTGTTTATACAAGCAGCTCGGTTCCGCTCTCAGAAGAATCGGCGGACGAGCGACCCGCGCCGGGGTCCGAGCGAGCGGCCGGGATCTTCTTTCGTGCTGGACAAATGTTGTCGCGGGGCGCCCAACGGCTCTGCTCGTTCTCTTCGCACGGTTCCGGTTCCGAAAGTTGCTTTGAATGGAGGCTTCCGACCCGCTGCTTGTTGCCGGGCTCGGATTCGCTCGCTGGCGTTCGTTTCTTGCCGCTTCCGCGTCTCCCCGGGAAGCTTAAACATTGATCTTGCGTGTGCGCGTGTGTGTATATATTCTTGCTTTTAAAAGGCGGGCAATGCGGAGCACTTCGGTGCGTGCGTTCGTGCGTGCGCGGAGGTGTGATGCGTCGTGCGCGCGCTTCGTGTTGGCTTCACAACCTGCTCAAGTTGAGCGCTGCGTGCACGCGCGCAAAGGGATCATGAAGGAAGCTGGACTTTTTCAAAAAGTGATTTTTGTTCGTTTCGTTCCGCCTTTTAAGAGCTCATCGGATCACATTTTGTCGGAAATGAACCAAAAAACGCCAAATCGATTTGCGATTTTGTTTTCTTGATTTATTTATTTAGATTGAGGAACGAGCGGGAGTTTTCCGGTGTGATGTCGGCCATGTGTCTTCTTCTATTGTCCTCTGTTACACGCCCCCCCCCCCCCCCATCCCACACACACACACACACACACAATTTGCACTCACCCCTTTCCTTCTACAAACACGTCACTTCTCCCCTCCCCCTTGGCGCCTCTTCATCTGGTTTTCAATGGCGCGTTGCATTCTGGGTGACGCAGTTCCTCTCCCGGGCGTGTCTGATGACAGATGGCGGCTGACGCACTACAATACCCACAATGCTCAAAGTATCCCCAAACAGACCTGAAGAGGGGGGGCGGGGTGGCAACAACAGGAAGCTTAGATTAGAAAATGAAGATTTTTGACAAATGTAATTTTTTTTCAGGAGTTGAAGGAGAAGAAGCTCGTCGAGGAGAAGGAAAATGGCAAAGATGCCGCCACCAATGGAAAGGTGACGTGATCTGCTCACAATCACTTTCATCAAACAAAAACACAAAAAAGTGCCCCAACAAAACACAAGTTTGCCTATTGATGTAATTAATTACGTCGAAAAGAGAAATTAAAAGAAAGAAAAGGCATGACATTATTTTGGGTTTTTTTAAGTTTAGTTTTTTCAATTATTTAGATGTGGCAAAGCACTACTTATGTCCACATAGTTCCTTGACACCAACGTGGCTATTAGGACACAATATATGTAAAAGGTCATGACCTAATAAAACCTAATTTCAACATTGTGTTTCTTGGCACTAAGCTGCCATAAGAGGGCGCCCAAGCGCTATTTTCAAAATGACAGTTCAATTAGAGTTTTTCAGCAAATGACAGGAAAAGTTGAAAATGGCGGGAAGTTCATTTGAATGTATAATTTTTAACACTTGGAAAGAGAAGAAATGAAAGCAAGTGCCAATAAAAGGTTTGGACTGTTTAGGAGAACGAGGAGAACGGCGAGCCCGAGATCGACGAGGACGACGACGAGGTGGACGAGGAGGACGAGGAAGACGACGTAGAAGGTGACGGCGGCGCGTCCCTCAATTTCTCATTCCCGCCAATGCAAGTGCTGACCGACCGCCGCCATTGTTTTCGCGCAGGTGACGAGGAAGACGAGGAGGACGACGAAGACGAGCTGGAGGGCGGCACGAAGCGGGCGGCCGATGATGATGATGACGACGAAGATGACGATGAGGTGATACATTTTTTCCTTTCTTCAAAAAGTCTGAACCACAAGATGAGCTGAAACGTGACGAGTACAACCAAGCTGTCCACTTTTGAAAAGCAAAGCAATTGAAAAGACGTCCTCACGTGTTTATTGTGGCGTGGACGGGACGGAAAATGTCCCGCTGCGCCGCCGTCACGTCCCGAGCGGCCAAATTCACCGAATGCCGTGTCGATGCCTTTTTGTGGCCGCCAGGACGACGTGGAGACCAAGAAGCAGAAAACCGACGATGACGATTGATGGCGGCGGCTTCCCGCGGCGGCGCCGGGCCGCTTCCTGTGGTTCGGCTCAGGGGGCGGGGCCGGAGGAGCGCCCGTCCAAACGAAAGGAAAGGAAAGAAAGAAAATGTGGTCATTAGCCAGTAGATTTCAACGCCCGACCGCCCGCCTTCCCGCCCGCCTTCCCGCCATCCTCACGCACAATCCGGCCTCCTCCACCGCAACGACGACCACGACGACAACAGCGACGGAAGAATTAGTTTGTATTTTTATTTACATTTTCTATTTTTGTACATATTGTTGGGAAGGAGGCAGACGGGTCCTCAGCAGATCTCTGAGCGTGTGACACCCAAACAAACGTCTTGATGGCCGTTGAACATTCCAGTCAATTGCATTTCGTGTTCCTACTTGAGCTGTACCATAAAAACGACGACTTGTTGCTTGCTTGCTTGCTTGCTTGCTCGGAGGGAGGAAGGCCAAAGAAAAGAAGAGCCGCTTTCTTTCTTTTCTTCTTCTTTCTGCTTGTTTTCCGGCCGCCTCTTTTGGTGTACGTGCGAAGTTTGTTGTTTGACAATAAACCCCACTTTTATTTTGTGACTTCTACTTTGCTGAGTCGTCGGCTTTTTCTTGCAAACCTCTGGAAAGCGAGCGATCGATCATTGAAAGAACATTCCAAATTCGTTTGACAAAATGAAAGCAAAAAGGATGCCAAATGGAGGAGGAGCTAAAAAAGAAAGGGACGTTTTTGCACGTAGTTTTGATCACATGGTGTCAACCGCGCCATTTCACGTGCTGGCCCGGAAAAGGGAGTCGCGTCTCATCGGCCTCACCGAAGTTTCACATTGTCATGTGCAATAAATAACCTTGACATTTTGCTGTCATTTTTTTTTTTGCAATAATTGAACAAACTAGTAATTCATCAATTTGTTGCGTAATGCTATGAGAAGATTAAACATTGATTTGGTTTTGCTGTCAAAACCACCCAATGAAGGAAGCCGGTGTACCGGAACGACGCAACATTTAAAAGCCAAGTCAAGAAATCCAAAATGGCGGCAAGAAGAATTTGGAAAAAGATTTCCAAAATGCTTTGAAATACTTTTTTTTTTTTTTAAATGTATAATGAATGGTAAGCACTCTGGACTCTGGAAGACTTTTCTTTGTGGTTGTGGCAAAAGAGAAGGCCTGATCAATTAATTGGTCAATTATGATTTGGCTGATCACTTTAACCTTCGTATCCTCTAATTGTTTACAGCTGTGTATTATACAGCGCTGGTCTGTATATTTCGTACACAGAAATGTGTCGTCTCAGGCACCACCAGATGGCGCTGGTGAGCACTATGCAGGCTCATAATAATTGGTCTTTTATTTTATTTTATCAAGAATAATATATATTTTTAAACAATTATAAGAGGTAATTTTTCGTTGTAAACATTTATATATCATACAAAGGCTTTACCAAAGCCAAGTAAGTTCAATGGTCTAACTTTGTAAACAGGGCCGGCCCACGAGCTCTTGTTTAAAGGTTAGCTCAACACCAAATCAACTTCTTTTGTGTGCTGATAAAATCAACTGATGTCTACAAATGCCGTCAACATGTCCTCATTATTTTTGACATTTGAGTGCATGTTTGTTTCAAGCTTGAATTGGGGTCAAAAGGCGCGTGTTTGGCGCCATCTTCAGGTAACACACCCCAATGTGTGGCTGTTTCTTCTCATGACGCGAGACGATGCGTACTACGTCACTTGTTCCACATGACGTAGTCGCCCCGCCACCCACCCGCTCCTTAAACGGCTTCTTCGTGAGTTGCTTCTGTCAATCACAGCCAGACCACGCCCAACCCTCTCCCCATTCGCAAGCCAACGCTCCTCCTGGCCACACCCCCTTTCCTTTGGGCGCCAATTTCAAATCTTAGTGAGGGGTGGAGCAAGAGTCGACTTCCTGTTGAGTTAACCTTTAAGTGATGAGCTACTCAAATCATAGTGCGCATGTCCAAGCCCCTCATCCAATTAAAAAACAGGAATGATGTCACGTGACGTCAAGACGCACTCAACACACACTCACTTTTGGCGAGCTCCATTGGTTTTCATCGGGAGCAAAATACTCGACGTAATAACAAACCAACAACGTGAATGAAGTTGATCAATGACGTCGGATGGACGCAGGAAACCAGAAACACGGCAGCAGTTTTGAAGGACGTTCGTGATACGAGTGAAGGAAGCGCGAGCAGCGCAACTTGTCACGTGGGCAGGAAGTTCAGCACAAACATTTCAAGCAGAAAATCACAACGAGAGCAAATATGAAGCAACGGTGTTCATTTGTGGAATGATTTTGGAACTGGCCTGAAAAGAAGTCAGTCACTTGGTGAATTTAAAAATGGTTTAAAAGCAAAGATAGAAAAAAATGACTTCCATCAGACACGAGCTGTTAAATTTCTGTGGATGTGTCGGCACGAGTGTAATGCAAATTGTGAGTATGAGGATATGATTTATAAATGTATTACGGTATATGAATTTCATGTACATATGTCGCTGGCAAATGTGCATATGTCAAAGTGCACTTGTATATATGACCAGGTTTAGACATTTTTCTTTTATTGAAATACATGAACTTATTGTCATGAAATAAGTCAAAACAGAACGAATGAGGGACGAGATCAGTTTTCAACTTCTTCCTTTTCAACATTTAAACTATAACTAATGATGTTTTTTATAAGCTTGTGTTTTTTTTCCTCTTCTTTAAATCTTTATTTTTTTCTGCTACTTGTTTATATCTTCAATAGACAAATCAAAACAAAAAAATCAACCATGTGCTGAATTTGAAGCAGCAAATGAAATCTGGAAGTCAAGCGAGCAAGTGAGATGAAGTCGTCGAACGGAATTGCGCGCTGGCAACAGTCGGCTGCTTGTGAAGGACGTGAGACGTCACATCTTTCATTCTTATTTCTTGACGGTCTGTTTCTGCTGCAGTTGATTTAGGACCACAAGCAGTCACGGCTCCAAATGACGATCGCAGCATCATTGATCGCCGCCGAGTCCGAGGAACGTTTCTCCGCCGAAGAGACGTTGAGAAGTGCGAATTAATTCGGCAATTCTTGGACTTTGACGGACGGCTTATTGACATTGACACGTTTGTCCGGATGAAAGATGGCCGTGCATCCTCTCTCGTCAAGAAATGAGGAGCAGCATTTTTATTCGTAAGGCTAAATGGAATTGAATTGGAACGTAACGCGTAACGTGTCGGCTGCTTGTGAGCGTCAACGTTTCTGTTTGGATGTTGATTCATTTACGCGGATAAATAATAGCGGAGAGTGTTCATTTTTATCAGCCATTTTGAAATATGGTCTCAGTTTTAGTCCAATTTCAATCACACTTGTTCGCTTTTATCAAAGTTAGTCAACCTCATCCCTTTTTTATTTGCTCAACTTTTAGTGGACATTAAGTCCGGCCTTTCAGTCGAGTCCAAGAAAACATCATTTTTTTCGTCCGGTTTTAGTCAACAGAAACGGTCAACATTTGAGTCTGGTTTTAGTCAGGACAGTCATTTGACACCCGTTTGCATTTTTTTTGCCAGCAGATAATGTTGAACATTTCCATGGAATCGAAAACGACTTCACGGCAAATGTTCTCTCGTCTTTTTGATTGAAAACAATTTCATACACAATGGCAGTCTATCAACACGTGGCTATTACGACTCCATGCTACAAGCTAGTAAATTAGCTAGCATTAGTTAGCGCTCAGATGAACACTGTTTGAACGTTAGCCTACACTTGTTGCATGAATGTTACGTTGCAGATTTGAAAGGGGGCGGAGTCACTGTGTGTTTGTGACAGGATTTGACCTCAATTCTCGTCTTTATTAGTTGACAAAAATGCGGTTTTGGTCGTTTGCTCATTTCAGCCTAAAAGGTCTACGCAAAGTTGAAATCGGCTTCAAAACAGGTCACATGGTCGTCCTTTTGGCACGTTCTATCGACCAAATTGTAAGCATGCATGAAGATGCTCAGTAAAGAAATGCAAATAAAGCGTACTCATCCAGTTTGTTACAATAGCTTTATTGTTCTCAAGCCACGTGTGCGCTTTGCTGCGCGTCCATCGGATGCTTGGGTCCAGATGAATGGCACCGTGCCCTCCATTTCTTTGCCCTCCTCCTCCCACGTTGTTTTAGCATACGTCTGAAACGGAGAACATGTCGAGGGGAACAATTACTTGACCAAAGTATCCTGAAACATGTCAACAGTGGCAACAAACACCGGCGGCGGCTAGCTATAGCATCTAGCACCTAGCATGGCGCCCAGCCTAAACATGTACCGTTTTTCAGCCGCATGGCAAAAAAACAAAAAACGAGCTCAGCAGGTCCTTCTTCTATTGATAATAGTAGTGACAGATCGCAATGCAACATTGAAACGAAAAGTATAAATGTGGCTATAAGGAAATAAAAAGTACACCCCATTTACCTTGAGCAGATCAGCAGGACTTCCTGAATGCACAATATATATATATATAAAATTGGTATTTCTTTATTGAACAAATATACAATTACAATCAATCTTGACACCGGGTTAGGGTTACGTTAGGGAACCTATTTTCCCAAGGACGCAGAAATACGCTCCACGGCCGGCCGACGCCAGACGGACGTGATCTGGAGGTCCATTGGACGTCGGAGGTTTAGTGGGCCGCCGCACCGAGGAAGGCAGGTCGCGCCACCACGAGAAGAGGAAGCCCGCCTTGGACATGTTGCCGCTTGCCACGAACAATGTTGCCAATCGTTGCCATCTTGGCCTGAAGGACTTGAGCCGCACGAGCGGCTGCTGGCCGGGTTTGGGTTTGGCTGGGCCGGGCTTCACCGCGACGGAACACGGACGACTTTCTGGCCTGGCATTCGCGCACGTGCCAACAACACAACGGCAGGGAACAATTCATAATCAATCTAAAGAAGAAGGCAGGAGAAAAAACGGTCTGTAATGCCCCGATTGGCCACTAGATGTCTCTCACTTATTGGCCAACGACACTCCAGCGTTCCTTTGCGCCCCCTGGTGGAAAAGTTTCGGAGCAGTTTCCCTTTCCGCGGTGAGCACGTCTTCCTCGCAGTTCCGAGGGTGGGGGTTCGATTCCGGCGGGGAGGGAAAAGGATCAACTTATTGCTCATTTAAGGTCGCTCTTGTTTCATTTGGACGGAAATGAGGTGCTATGATGCGACACCACATGCAATATTGCAATTCCACTTGGACAACCGCCGAGTACGCGCGCGGGGGGGGGGGGGGGGGGGGGGGGAAGGGGGGGTTGTTGTTTGCAGTTGAGCCATCGCCGGGACAACCGCAAGCACGCCGAGTAACAGATGTGGTGATAATAGGCCCCCAAGGAAGTGGACACGCACGCGTCACGTGACGCTGTCAACAACCTGCTGCATCCACAAGCGCTTCCTGTTGTTTCAAGCTTGAAACTCACCTGCGGAAGTTCACATGACAGCATTTCAAATCACTCGTTCTGCCCTTGGATGATGATATCTTTGAAGTCCAAATTCCTTGAAAACTCAACTTGAAATCGAACTCAAAAGGCCAAAGAGAAAATAAATGCGAAAGTAAGTCAAATAACAATACGAGCAGTTTCACAAGAAAAAGCAATGCTGGCCGCTTAAATGCGTCTGAGGCGACGTTCACACTGCAGCAAATGCGACCCAGATGGGATTTTTGGTTCCGAATGCCACCTGTATCGGACCTTTTTTTTCATGTCGGTCTGAACGGCTCAATTGCATTTTTTGGTCCTCGATCGGAGACGTATCCGAATGTTTGCAATACGCACGTATCCGACCTCGACGTCATCAAAAGTTCAAGAAGCGTTAGCTTGTTTTACGCTTGACGCATCGGCTCGGTCCGCTCGGCTCGGGAGACGTACGCGAATCGGCAAAGTTGTTTCGAGGAACAGTTGTGGCTTTTATATTTGACTTGAAACACGGAGTATAAAGATGATGAAGATTTGCGCTGACGATATTCGTCATTGTCATTTGATGTCGCCGCGCAGTCGCCACATTTATTACACGCGCGACATTGACGTGAAGTCGTCGTGATGGAGAAAAAAGAAGATGTCTTCGCGAGATGAGCTGCCGGAACAGGCTCGCTTCATTTTCACCAAATATTATTTCTACCTCCACCCGCCGACGGCCTTCAAAAAGACCGTACTATTTACTTGCGCAAACAAAGCGTTGGGCGTGACGTCGTATCTTCTTTTGCGCATGCGTGCCACTTTGGGGACGCGTCACGCCCACACAGCAGACAGACTGAGGTCGCAATTAAAAGGTCACGTGAACGCTTACTCCCAAAAATGGGATTTCCCCCAAAAGTCGCAATTGAGCTTTAAGACCCGCAGTGTGAACTTGTAGCCTTAGAATGAGATAGAAGACAGCTGCCATTGAGATCTATTAATAGAAGTCTTTTTTTCACAGATTGGGAAGAATGTGTGCCTTTGAGTAGTATTATTTGACCGTGCTCTCATTGGACCCGTGTTTCCACAGCATTTGTGCGTTATCACCCAATGCTAATTGCTGTTAGCATTGGAATGGGATCCTCCGCCACTTTAGCATTAGCACTAGCTCTACGTGTAGTAAAGGCTGAGCATTATGTGGAATTTAGTTACGCGAGTTCACGTTCGCGCACTGATGTCTCGCGTTGTGACGCATTTTTTCCCTGTTCTGGTTTGAGTCCGTTTCAAACTTGCGATCCAGTTCAGCTCGTTGAAGTCTGTTGATCTTAAAACGCACTTTGGCTTGCCTGTTGATGTTCCTTTACGCACGGAGTCGATGACAACAAAGTAAGGACTCGTGTTGTGCCTTTCTCCTTTAAGTCTGCCGCAGTCCGTCTGCTCGTGAGCCACTTAGCCACATTAGCCCGCTAGCATTGTGCCGCCGTCATTCGCGGTCATTAATATTCCAGTTTATGCTGTATTGTTGTATTTGCATATTGTCGCGTCCCGCTAAGTGACGAGTTTCGCTCCTCCGAGCTGCGTTATTGTGGGCGGGGTTGATTTGGTGGCTGTTGAACGTATGTCGGCTTCTCATGCCGTCACTCAGTGCAGTGATCTTTTACGGCCAATAGATGGCGGCCTTGCACTGTTTTTCCTTACAGCCTTTTTGTATCGTTGAGATGCAAAGTGTTGTTGCGTCCGCATTTTGGACATTACGAGATAGCTTGGTGATATATGTTGAGCCTTTGTGTATTTGTACTAATATTGAGAGCTCGTAGTAAGTATTCTTTTCCTCTGCTTGTTTTGCAGACTCCATTTCAGACTCATTCAATTTGCAGCTCAATATCGACGTCAAGTCAATTTCAAGATGAATTGCAATTTCCTTTCAAGTCCATTTAAAGCCCATTCAATCAAACTCATGCCATGTCAATCAATGTATATTCCTGGAAATCCTCCATTCAGCAAAGGCTCCTGAATCCCACCCTGGAGTCCGGTCTCTTCCCGCCTGTGCTCACCGTCGTGTTTGCAGCGAGCCCCTGAAAGCACCAGCAGCTTTCTATTATCTCCATAACGGTACGTTTTAGAAACAGAACCAATTGTTTTCAAATATACCAAGCGTGTCGTTCTTGTTGTTGTGTGTTTAGCGAACGCCGCCTGGGGTGTCATTGAAACGGTTTGAAACGGCAGAACGATACAATTGAATTCCAAAAGTCTCGTGCTGTCTTCACCGTCTCCAGTTTTGGCGACCTTCGCTAGAATTGCGCAATTTGGCGTTGCAAAAACTCCCAGTCACGCAACTCAACTGGAACCCGATGCAAATAGCGCAATTGAACCTGGCTGTCAATCAATCAATTCATCAATAGATCCATGATGTAAGGAGGCGCGCCGCCGAATTCCATAAGCTTTGGCAAAGTGACAGCGAATGGCGACGAATCCGACAGCGGCGCGTCCTCTCGACCTCCAACTCAATTCGGATAAGATCGCTTCGTGATGGCGTTTCCGCTCATTTTAGGGTTAGTCCTTCGTTTGAATGCCGTTTGCTTGAACACATTTTTGTCAGTCCTTTCATTTGGATTCTTGTAAATATTGCACCTTTTTGTGTAAATATGTTTTTGTTTTTTTTCTTTGGCGACTTTTTTTTTGTTTTTCTTTGAATTTTTAAAAAGTCCATTTCTTTTCGGCGATATGTGGTGCGGCGGGTGACCGAGACATTTTGCCTTCCTTACGGGTGCGTAACAATGCCAAAAGTTCTTGTTTTGCTTTGTTTTGGAGCTGCGGAAGGCCGCGAGAAAACCGACGTCGGGCCACAAGTCGGTGTCCAAACCGCAGATTTGTCGGTAGCGCGGATCCAATGCAATCAATATTCTTGCCGATTGGACTGTCGTGTATTCAAATGGAATTTTCCATATTGATGAACGAAGCAAAAATGAAGTCTGGTGGTTGAAAGAAGCCAGAATTGTGCTTTGATTCCAAGTCGAGCTGTCAAACGATGACCTTTTTTCATCAGATGAATTGCGTTTTAGAATTTGGATTCAAAAAGGCTTTTTTTTATGCGTTCAATGATTTTGTCATTTCATGCTCTGAGGACGTCTTCCACATTTTTGGATCCACTCTCCAATCGGTTGCATCATTTCAAATGACCCCCCAAAATAACACCGATTGTTTACATGAGCAAATATTCCGAATATCATCCGCAAACATTTATCAAACGTTTGACTTGAATGCGTGTCGTTATGTTTAACTTGTGCCGCCTTCAACGTAGCCATCCGATGTCAAGGTCATCTGCGCTCAAAATGATTCATCTGCGTTAATACATGATTAATGCGATCATTTTTTGTGATTCATTAATTAGTTGACGCTGCAACTGTGAAGATAACAAAAACCCACAACTGGACTTCACAGTTTGTTGTCTTCATTCCGCGACCCGTCCTGCCGGCTGCTGCCAAATTCATCGTTTGGCAGCCAATGTGGCGTATTTGGACCCAACTGGCCTTTCCCGCCAGTAGCAGTGCAAGCGCCGCTACGGCGAGCAGCCCGGGAATCAACGGCCGCGTCAGCGCTCGCCCATCGTATCACCTTGCGAGCAGCAAATTTGGCCGGCGGGTTCGTCAGCTGTCGCTTCCAAAAGCTCGCTGAGCCCCGCCTGGCGTCGATCGTCGTTCAGAGCTCAACGGTGGCAGGAACGCACACATTTGCATAATCAACACACGCCGACGCGCGTGCGCTGCTAACACAGTCCACGGATTGTCAGAACGCTTGAACGGCGCCATTGTGTGTCTGCGCGACAATGACGCACGCATTAGCGGCGGGCACGTGTTCCTCCGCTGATGTCAAAGTTGCGGCCGGGTCAGTACCGCGCCGTCCCCGGTGTCATTGTCGTCGTTGCCGCGGCGACAGCCTCCCTCTCACTTTCTCGTGGTCGCACGCACGCGGGGCCGAGGGCTCTCCTCAGACCGGCCCAAGGTTGCCTCAGACACACGAGGACATCTTCACACTTTTACAAAACGGTTTTAACTGTCGGGATGAAAATCAGCACCGACAAATGCGAGACCAGCGTCCACGGTCGGAAAAGGCTTGGGGGGGGGGGGGGGGGTGGGCATCCCGCCCCACCTGGAAGGGAGGAAGCGTATCGATTGAGTCCTTGTTGACCAAGCGGGACGTCGTCCAGCTGTACAAGCGAGCACACGTGACGCACTTATTGGACTTCAAACGTCTCTCGGATCGCATTCGTGGACGCCCGTTTTCAAAGGGACACAAATAATAACTAAAAAGTCAAGCCAAAACTAAGACAGTGTCCCCCATCGACGCATTTGACGGATTGCGTACACGTCGGCAGCCGTCCTGTGTGTGTTCATTTGTCCATTTGTAAGCTACGGTACGACACAAGAGTTGATTGGAATGTGGCAAAACGCGCTCGACTTCAAAAGAAACCTGCCGGCGCGGCGGCAACAAACGAACGCACGCGCAGGCGGGTTTAGCGGCCGCGAGCAACGCAGAGCCGAGCGGGAAATGTGCAGGAAGTCCACAGATTAGCGCGGTGTGTGCGTGCGCGTGCGCGTAGGTGGGATTTCCGATTTGCTGGCCACCCGCCATGAGAGCCACTGAAGTGATTAGTGATCATGTCACAGCGGCGCAACATGCTCATAATTAATCGGACGCCGCTAAGCTGCTGCACTTTGGCACGCGCGCACGGACGGCCGCGTCCAGATCAAAACAGGAAAGTAACATTCGCTTGGAGCAAAGTGAAAACCGTTGGGATGTCAGCTCGGCCGCCGCGTACGTGGCGATAAATGACGGACTGGTCGCCAGGTTTTCAGGGCACATGTGGCCAAAATGCGCATTACAGCCGACACGAAGCTAGTACACGTGCTAGCGCAAGTTAGCAATGCTCGTAAACATGCTGACAGAAGTTGCTGTAAAAATGCTCACAGATTGTAGCTACCAATGCTAGTTAGCGAAAATGCTAACAGAAGTTACTACTATGTAAAGCTATTGTAAAAATGCTACCAAATGTGATAACAGAAGTTCAGTCGCAATACTAAGAAGATGCTCAAACAAGTCAGCTCATGTCATAAATGTGCTAAAGGAACTTAGAAATGAAAGTAAGCATGCTAACAAAAGTTAGCTCCGCCAGTGGAAAAAGCGAATCGATGTAATGCTGCCTTCGAGGACGGTCCGAAGTCGGATATCCCACTTTCTTTTTCCCAGTTCCCACCTGAACGCGTTTGAGGCTAAAGTAAACAAGCAACATGGCGGATCGCGGTCAATTGTTTTTGACTTTGGTCCTGAAAGCTCATTTGGACCTCCAGCAAACTTGCCTTCTCGCAATTTTGCTTCATTTATTGTCAGTTCAGTAGTTGACCGTATCATTTGGTGCCGGGAGATGGCGACGTACCGTCGCGTACGTTTTGTTACCTGCACTTTTCTCGAATATTTATCAATGAAGAAAGCGAGCGCCAGTAAATTGCCTTTTACCGTTCCAAAGGCGGCGCCATTGTAGCGACGTCACAACGAAGTCCGTCGGTGAAGTCGGCCTACTTTTTTTTCTTCCAGACTTCCCAATTGGGATTTCCGAGTTCAAGGGGGCGTTCCCGTACATACTTCCTGCTTTGAACTCGGAAAAGTCCCGCTTGCGACCATCCTGGAATGCGCCATTGGGCGCCAGTGTCATGCTCTCGCGGCGCTTGAAATTCCCATGCTAAGAAAAAATTAATTGTCGGGGAGGGCCCTATAAATCGGCCGATATTATCGTCAAACTTGATTTCATAATCAAGCTGAAAAACAAACGGGTCCGTTGATTGGCTGCATAGTAGGAGAAAGTGATGAAATCGCCATTTGACGAATCAGTGGGAAAAATTGATTTGGGAAAAATGGAGGCGTGTCCCGTCTCGCCGTCGTAAGTCTGCGTCCCGAACCTGGAAATGATTTGGGCTTAAAATAAGTCCCGCCCCAAACACCGTTAATGAAGCTACCGTGCTAGCATGTTTTTGGAGTGCTGACGGAAAAAGCCACTCGAGGATGGGACAACATGCTAACTACGTGTGTCCTCATATTTTTATTTCCTGGCAGCTTTCACACATGAAACTTGTTACAGTCCTACTGGCGACAAAGAAGTGAGCCTAGGAATAGTTTTACTCTTAAGTGCGAAGGAACTATTTCTTTAAGACATATGTGAGTCATCTGAGTCATGAAGTAATTCCACTTTTAAGGCGAAATCCAAGTCACGCAAAACTTTTAAGTGCTTAGCACAAGTAACGATATGTATTACTTTTTCTTTTGCTCAAGTAAATGTGAGTACAGTATTTTGGTACTACAAATAACAATGTATTTTTTAGGGACAAAAAGGTGAGTATTTCAAGTTTCAAGTCAAGTAATGAATGAAGTCACGTAACTGATGACTGAGTTCTTAGTACAAGTACTACTTTTTTTTCTGCGTCCCTCACAAGAGACCGACTGTGATGTGCGACCATTTCGCCCGCTGGCCACCACGACATCCCCTGACCCAAACCCCAACGAGGACCCATGAAGCGCCTGCACACACATACATTGAGCTCAAATAGGAAGAGGGACACCATTTTGGAGAAAGTTTCACATTTTTCAAGGAGGAGGAGGAGAAAAGTAAGAAGCAGAACGCAGAGGAGGCGGAGGGATTTCTTCTCCCAACTTTGACACGAACGCACTCAAAGCGCGTGCACGTCCCAGCATCTTGAGCACAAACAAGTTCGGCTGATTTTCTTTTTTGCATCTTTTTCGTCTGCGCGCACGCGCGCACACAGGGCGGGGAACAGCTTGGCTCGGTTCGGGTCGACCTCAGTGTGTGCGCGCATGTGTATGTGTGCGCGCGCGTGCGTGCGTGCGGTTCGGGACGTCTCGAGCCACCAGAGCGGCACCGTCCGGTCCGGTCCGGCCCTGGACCGTTGTCGGCTTGGCGCTTCCCATTTGGACTCGCGCCGGTGGGACACGTCCCGCCCTGTCGAGTTTGAGTTTGGAGTTGTCCACTTGGTCGCTTGCTGTCGTCGGGACGGACGGCGACATTCTGCTTGTCGGACGTTCAGCCGAGCGCCTCCGAGTCGAAACGGAGCGGAGGCGCCATGCCGGTCCGAAAGAAAGGTAAGACGCTAGCCTAAAAGGTGGTGGCGGTTCCGGTTCTGCCGTGGGTAGCCTAAGCCGCTTTCGAACTAGCCAGCTAGCATGCTAGCCGCTACTCGCTGGGACGGCGAAAGTCCAAATGGCGTCGCCGCTCGCTCGTCCGCTCGCACGCTCGCACGCACGACGAAGCGGAGCCCATGTTCTTAGTGGGACGGGGCGTCAGGCGGGCCCGGCTCGTTCCGTCGGGCCGAACCGGGCCGCGGAGGCCCGCGTGACTGAGGGAAGGCATTAAGGCGAGCTAGCCGCTTAGCTCGACGTGCTAACTCGAAGAAGCGAGTTGCGAGTGACGAAGCAGCTGACGACAAACTTCACGCAAACTCCACAACAAGCTTGAAAGGCGAAACTTGCAAAATGCGCCACAAAATGGACGCAAACTCGGCCACTGCTGCTCGTCAACCGGACTTGAGCACTTTTCTCTTGCTTCTCTCGCGAGTTGAACGATCGCAATAATAATATTGAGTCGAACCGATGCATCGGCAATGGCTGACGTCAGATGAAAGTGACTCGTATGGCGTGAGTGTGTCGGGTAAGTTACTCAAGATCAGTAATATAGGAATTATTAGTTACTTGCTTACAAAAGGAACTGGTTACTTGAAGTTACTTTTTTCCTTCTCGCCCTGCATCGTTTCTTCCCAAAAGTTTTACTTTGCATGTTCAACATAAGCAGTTGCCCCCCCAACCCCCCCTTTTCGACATCCTACATTATAATATCTCATTCATCTCATTGTTGTTTAAACTCAAAAAGTGTCGCATCACAGTCCATTTGTCCCCTCATTTGAATAAAATCAACGCTAAGTTTTTGACTTTGTATGAATTGCTGACGAAATGAAACCACATCACGTCCTTCTTGACATCAAATGACAAAGTGTAACGTTTATGAATCTTTGGTCCCCACAAAATCAAAATACTGGTTGTATTTCCCTGCAGTGACCGTCGTGCCGCCTCCACTCGTCCTCCATGTTTGCTGCAGTTTGGGAAATACGCAACCGCTGGCGCGTCGTGTCAAATTCATTCAGACCAAATCCAATGGATCGAGTTTACGCCGCCGACCTTCAAAAAGTAGCAATTGTTTCAACTAAAAAAGAGAAGAATTGTTTCTGCAGCCGGTCCGAATTAAAATAGTCATGGATACAAGTAAATATATTCGGGATGTCACGATTTCTCATCACGTGATCGGAAATTGGGCCCGATCACGTGGTTGCTGACTCGATCGGAATCGGATAAATATATGAGGTTCTTTTTTTTATAACTTTTGATCAGATCTGCGCGGTGGCACAAAGTGAGACTTATAAAGGTGTTGGGGTCGTTAAAATATATAAATAAATAAATGAATGTTTTCCCCCCTCCTTAATAAAGAATCGGCCAATCTCAAAATGAGGCGACTCGGGTTAAAAATAATATTACTCAAATCTTGAAAAGATTTGGTACTTGTGATTAGGGAAAAGTAATATACTACTACTTTCCCAACATTAGCTAGTGGCTACCAAAACGTTAACTATCACAATATTACACGATAAGTTGAAGACATTTTGTTGTAATACTTCCATCCAAAAATGATCTTTAAAAATCGATTCGGCCGCATATTGAATCGATACGAGAATTGTGCGCTGTAACATGCCGATATATTGCAGAATCGATTTTGTTTCGGCCCCCCTATTGTTTAGACGAAGAACATATTAATGCAAAGACAATTTTGGGACTTCTGCTTTCGATAAGTTGTTGTAATAGCACAAATGATATATTTAAAGTCTTGTAAATTGAATTGCATTGACTCTCATGTGTCACTTGTGGGAGGCGCTCCAAATCTTGAGCTTTTAGACGGTAGACCAGGGGTGTCAAAGGTACGGCCCGCGGGCCGGACCAGGACCGCAAAGGGGTTGAGATGATATTGTAAACGGCGGACCAATTATTCAGAGGGCCAAAACATACGCATTCGTAATTTCACAAGCAATCGACCTGGATGATGTCATTATTTTACACACAACCTAAAGTTACGGTTTGTTAAAAAAAGAAAAAAAAAAGATCAAAACATAGATCTACATACTGTGTGTATCTAGATCAATCTGTGTATAACTGACACAAAGTGTTTATACCATGATTTAACTGGTCCGGCCCATTGTTAATATATTTTCCTCCATGAGCTAATAGGATTTTGACACCCCTGCTGTAGACGCAGAGATTAGAGATATGACAACTACTGTTGTTCCGATACCGTTTTTTGGCCCCCGATACCGATTCCGATAGCCAGCTTTGCAGTATCGGCATTGCTCGTTTTTTTGTTTAGCTTTTCAACATGAAAAAGCTGCCCTGTCATTGGTTCAGAGCATTGAAGGGCCAATAGGATGTCTTGGCTCGACACGCAGCGAACACGTCGTGCACAAGCGAGACACCAGATGCTGCGTTCAAAGTCCTCTATTAGCGTCAGGAATAATAGTATGGGCTATATGCCACGGAGGAGGCGGGACTCCCGACTTCCTGCTTTTCCGCGTCATTTCCGTTTCCTGTTTGCGACGTGTGGGCCGCGTCCCAGTTCGTGCGCTTCCGCCTTTGCGCGTTCCCGTCGACGGGTGCGAGTGTGAAGTGTGTGTCTGCTGAGACGCCATCGGCGGGAACGCGCGGTTGGGGGGTGCGAGTGTTGGAACGCGGCCGGAAACGACGCTGATGTGTGAAACCCGGAAGTCGGCGGCGTCTACCCCTTTGGCATGTGACTTGCCGATGCCGCTGCCGATGCCGATGCCGCTGTTTTCGTGCAGTATTGGGGCGTCTGCCGACACCAGTATCGGTACGGCAACAACACTAGGGACAACTAACGATTATAACAAGAATCAACCCCAATTTTGTTCAGTGATGAATGTTTTACGAGACATCCTCTAACTAACTGGAGGAAATGTCCAATTTCTGTTGTCCGCCACGAAAGCAGACGTATTCGCTTTGCGCTTCTCCCAAATCAGACGTTAGCTTCAATCATGCAACAATCGTCATTTGTGCGGCTGTTCGTCCCGATTTTGGGCGCCGAAGCGCCGCGTGGATGTTGGTCGGCTGAAGCGTAGCAATTGTTTGCCGTTTGCGAGCATCAAGTGAGCCGCGCCGTCCGCTTTGCCGCGCAGATGCCCAGCGAGCGCTGTCCCTGCTGGAGGAGTACCGAGCCAAACTGCAGCACGCCGACGAGCGCCAGCTGCGCGTCTCCATCCAGAGGGTCATCGACATCTTCCGGAGCAACCTCTTCCAGGCCCTCATCGGTACGTGGCGCGCGCGTCTCCGCCGCCGAGCTTCCGCCGGCGAGCTTCCGCCGGCGAGCTTCCGCCGGCGAGCTTCCCTCGGCGAGCTTCCCTCGGCTCCTCAGCGCAGCGCAACCTTTGGCTCTTTGGCAAGCTCGGAAATCGGCTTCACGCGTTTTCATTGGCATGACATCATCTGGATTGGGACGTTTGCGAACACTTTGGATTTGAATTTGTTTACCAATGCTGGTACTTTTAACGCATCCAATTTCCTCCAAAAAGAACGAGCGATCATTCGAAAGAAAGACCCACCGAGAGCAGCGCACAAGTTGTCCAACGATATGTCAAATACACAAAGCCAGCATTGACACAGCGTTTATCATCCACTGATGCCATCACACCACGACAAAAACATACTGTGCAGGGTTTTTTGTTTTTGTACATAAAAATACATTCAAATAGGAATTTTCCGTTTTTGGAGCTTGCGAACAGATTCATTGAATTGACATTATTTCCTATGTGAAAAAATGTTTCAGAGGTTGAACAAATCAGACTTCAAACACGTCATAGGAACAAAGTGTGTCAGGAGCGTGTGCGTGCGTGCGCGCGTTGGGTTCCAGAGAGCAGTCCACAATTGTATTTACAAAAAAGGTTGCACAAGATTTATTTCATAAATGAAGTAGCGCGGCAAAAAGATACGCGAGAATGTATCGTCGTAAAACGAAAGCGCACATAACGAGCCGTCGGCAGCAGCTGCAACACGCGACAAGGTCAACTGAAAACGTCAAAGTATCAACAAAGAGCGTGCGAGACGTCTTAAGCCGCTGCGGAAAAATACAAACGGAGAACGATACCGAGCCAGCATACTTTGCAAAACCAGAATTTCAAAGTCGTCTAAGCAGCCAGCAAAGCAGCTCGCGGGGACAAAAAGAAAGAAAAGACACCGAATGGGTGAAGGAAAGAAGTTCTTTTGTAGTGTCCAAGTTTGGGCATTCAATACATTTATAATTAGACGATGTTTTTCTTTTCTTTCACAAATGTTGTCGTGACGTATCTTTGATAGCATTTCTGACACTATATCATCGCTCTTAGACAGTGTTTCCTCTACATTCATTTAGGAGCGGCGGCACGTGAAAAGGCCAACTTGAACATAAACCTTACTTTACAAAATAATATATGGACCTCAATGGCTTGGCACGCTCTTATTTTGAAGTTGTTGCCAACAATGAATCACGGCGTAACGAAGATTTAGACTCGTCGCTGATATCGTTTTGATATCGAGTTCAATTGATAATTATGGACGCAAAACAAAAAATCGACTTAACTGCACTGACATTGTATTATATGGCACCTGTTGCTAGCATTTAATAGCAGCTACAGTGCCTCTAATGCTAACTAGAGTAGCGCTACTAATGCAGCTCGTGTTGCTAATGCTAATACGGCTGCCGTTTGATGACTTTCGAACGACTGAGCATTTGGATGCGGACTGCCTGACGCACTTTTCATTTTCTGACAAAGCAGGCGTACTCGGCTGTGTTGATTGAGACGGCAAAATGGCTGCTGTGGTTCTGACGTGAGAACAAAATCTATGGGGAAAATTGTGTGCTCTGCTTAGCACAGCTTAAATTGAAGTCAAAGAAAAAAAGAAGTGGATTTTCCAAAAATGAATAACGGCTTGTCCCTCAATAATAAATCAAATGTTTTTTTGTCATCTGTATTTATAATTGAATGTATTTATTTATTTATTTAATCTGAATACCCGAATATTGAATCGACTTTTCCGCCGGCTATCTGAATAGCAAACGATTTGATAGCTGCGGCCCTCAACCTATTCCGTAAAGATGTCAGCTGCATCGGTTGTTGTTTGGCAGCATTTGAAAAAAAGGAGCCTTTAACAAAAGTTTATATTTGCACTTTAGCGCTACAGCGTCACTTTTCTTGCAGTCTGGTAAACATTTGGAATACGGGAACATTAATATGAGGCCTTTTCTTTGAATATGACAAAGTTTGCCCAAAATCTTGTCTGCTTCTCCGTCCCGTGCATTCAATCTGGTGTTGTGGGATTTGCGTCGCGTCCCACGCGAGCCTCTCGCGCGCAGTCCCTTTAATATGTCCCTGACAGGAAATAGGAAAATTGCGATCAAATGTTGAGGAAGTGTCATTGTATGGCGGTTGTGGAAACACGCGGCGGCTGCGGGCGCGACTCGTGCACGGGCGCCACTTTCTCTGGTGTCGCTTGGAGCAGAAGGTGAGTTTGCTGGCGTCCCTGAGAGGGAGAAAGGACAGACAGACAGACAGCGGCGGCGGCAGGCCCGGGCGCTTGTAATCCCTCTGCGGACATGACGATTACCCCGCGCCCAGCCCCCCCCCCTTTAATCCAGCCCCCCGCCCCCAAGAGTCTCGTTCCACTGTGCTGTTCTTGTCCTTCTTTCTCTGGCCTGCATCCACGCCAGCAGATGGCAAACATCAACTGCGCTCATCTTTTTCTTCTTCTTCTCTTGTCCTACATGCCGACTTGACAACACGCACGCACACGCTTCCGCACACGCTTCCGCACACGCTTCCGCACACGCTTCCGTACGGTGTGTGCGTGCGTGTTTGTGTGTCCCGAGAGGACTTTTGAGTGTTGAATTTGTAAACGTTTTGAAGCAGTCGCCTGCTGGCCTCCATCAAGGGAACAGAAAGTGGGCGGGGCCAAATCCAGTATTTTTACTTCTTCTTTCATCTATTTTCATCTTCTTTTTTTTTTTAATGCTGCGCTTGAAACGTTCTCTAAATAAACTTGTTTTTGTCTCGGCGTTTCTGAGCATCTCGACTCGTTCTGCGAGGCCGACAGAAATGTGTAAAAAGTCCCAATCAAACGTTGTTCTTTACTCGTGTTCATTTTGTCCGCCTTTTTGAAATTTTGTCTCCGTTTTAGTCCAATTTCAGTCACACTTTTTTTATCACAGTTCGTCAACTTCACCCCGTTTTTATTTCGTCCATGTTTAGTCGACTATAAATCTAGCATTTGAGTCTTGACATGATTTTATTTGTCTCGTTTCAGTCAACAAAAACGGTCAACGTTTTAGTCTCGTTTTCGTCACGACAATCATTTCGCGCCTGCGTATTTTTTTCTCCGCAGACGATATCGAACCTTTTCGGATCCAAAACAATTTCACATCAAATGTTCTCATCTTTTAGATGAAAAGCGACTTGACACGCAATTGCAGTGGCTATTATGGCTGCACGCTATGAGCTAGCAAGTTAGCTAGCAAGTTAGCTAGCATTAGTTAGCAGTCGCGTTAACATTATTGTTGGATTAATGTTACGTTCTAACGCTAATGTGTTCGTTTTTTTAAGCGTGAACGCACCTCCCGCCTGTTTGTGCATGTTGCGCTCGCTCGCTGCAGTTTTGAAAGGGGGCGTGTCACTGTGTGCCACATGCAGGGCCGCCTTTCCCTACTCCTCGGTCCCGGGGCTCACCGTCAAACAGAGGCCCCCCTCCCAAACCCTCAGCGAGATGCGCTGCTTCTTTTCCCGCCATTGACAACCAATTCAGCGCACATATAAAGCGCGTGGGCTGCACGTGGCGCCCACTCAGCTTGGGGGTTGATTTTCCTGGAGCGCGCTCGTACCCCTCTGCAGGCTCCAGACATATTGCTGCCATTATCGTAGCACTGCCTTCCCCCCCTGCAATTTGCAATATCACCCCCCATCTCTTGTAAAACACGTGTTAGTGAGTGGAACAGACTTCACCGGCGTGCTTCGCTATTGGCTAACGTTTTCCCAAGCGCTCTTCAATGCAAACATCCGGTGACGCAAATCTTCGGTAGAAATGGAGAAATATTTCACCATTTTCACTTTTTTACCCATCGGATCCATGAATTCCTCACACGCATTTTAAGATAAATATGAGGTTGTTTCCATATTTTTCTATTTCCAAAAAGTCTCCAATTGGCTTAACATTTTCATACATCCCAAATAGTCGCCATTGTGGACATCACCAAGTTGGCGGAGGCTTCGTCTCCAAGCCGGTCTCCGCTCTGAGAAGAAAGACGAAGCGCATTGGACCGGTACTGACATTCATAGTTCAGAATCCACCTCGCCGTGTTCAGCTGACTCGTTAGTAAAAGCCATCAAGGCCATTCGTGCTCACGGAAGCGCTCGTCTGCTGGTTTGCATTTTCTTCTATTTTTACTCAAATGTCCGTCGATTTGAGTCCGGTTTTTAGGAAGTACATTTTCGTCTCGACGAAAACTCATACGGATTTAGTCCCAGTTATTGTTTATTAATGAGGGTTTTAGTCTAGTCTCGTTTTAGTCTGATGAAAAATGCGCGTTGACAAAATCATTTGTTTTTAGTTTTGGAAAGTTGACGAAATGAACACCAAGAAGGCCGCAGTCGCCATGACGCTCATTGTTTGCTTTTGTGACAGCCGGCTGTCGTAAACAACAAAAAACGCGACTGAGGCCGAGCGTCACACTCTCGTCATTTTGCTCTCCCAGCTGTTCATTCTCTCCAACCGGACCTTCTGCCACACGCCCCCCTTCCCTTTTTTCTGCCGTCTTCCGCTCCTCCCACCACATTCAAACGGATCCAGCATCATTCAAAGCTGCTGCCGTGACTCCAGTTCTGAAACCACACGTGGATACAAAATTGTTTGGAATTTGGAACCATCTTGAATGACATGGAATGAGTTCAACATGTTGAAATAGGAATGCTTTGAATTATTCCAAAAACAAATACGTTTCTTTTTTGGTGCTTTTTATTTTGACGTTTTACAAAAAAAAAAAAAAGAGTTAAGATGAACAGATTAAAGTTGGAATCACTCCAAAATGTATAGAAATTAGAGGAGAAAAAAAATTGTTTTGCCTTTTATTTTGCAATTTTGAACAAAAAAAAACAGTTTGAAGTTGAAGAGAAAAAACAACAACAAATTTGTAAGTATTATTTTGAAAAAAAAATTGAGTTAAACTGATAAGATCCCTGCCCTGCGATTGGCTGGCAACCAGTTCAGGGTGTACCCCGCCTACTGCCCGAAGCCAGCTGGGATAGGCTCCAGCAATCCCTGCGACCCTTGTGAAGACAAGCGGTACAGAAAATGGATGGATGGATGGATGATAAGATCCAAAAATCAAAAAATTTAGAAATCAAAAAATAAAGAGAAATATGGCCTTTTATTTTGAAATTTTGTCAAATAAAAAAATAAAAAAAATTGCAGTAGGGATAAGAATAATAAGAATAGTTTGCATTGGGTAAGAAATGTAGAAATGATAAGAGATGAACAAACAAAAAAGTCAGCTTTTTATTTTGGAAATAAATTGCAGATAAACTGAACAGTTAAGTGTTTCGAATCACTCTAAAAAATATAGAAATTAGAGGAGAAAAAAGGCCATTTTATCCAAAGATACTTGGTCTTTACGAGCAGCCAGGAGGTGGCGCTCATCACATTGTCACGTCCCAGAATGGCTGCGTTACCATGACAACATGTTGATGCTGTTGTTGTTGTGGGCTGCAGATATCCAAGAGTTTTATGAAGTGACCTTATTGGACAGCCAGAGGTGGGCGGAGTCTTCCAAGCCGGCGGAGGGCGTGGCTCTGTGGGACTTCTCCAGCCTTCAAAGCGCCACCGTCACCTCCGACACGCTGCCCAGCCTTAGCACCAGCATCGAGGTAAGACGCCGTTCCCGCGCCCGGCTTGGCCGCCGTTCATGTGCGCCGCTGACGTCGCAAGATGCAATCTATGGATTGCCGTCATTTGCGGCGTTGCCGCTGGCTCATGAAAGCTTTTAGCTCATGTGGCTAAGCGGCGCCAAGCTCTCGGAGCCACGCTTAGGCAGCTCGCCGCGGTGTCGCGCGTTGACGTCTGTGCCGGCCGTCGTCTTGCGGCGCGCGGCAGAGACTTCGAAGCCCGAATGACATCATCGCACGCTTCGGGGAAGATTTTTCGACTTGGTGGCCTGGAAGTTCGGATGAGTGTGGAAGTGGCGATTGTTCCAAACTGCCACGTGTGCCACGTCGATTACTGTATGAGGAGAGACAAGTGCAACATGGCAGACGACGGCCCTGAAGACGTCGAGCAAAGGACTGAGTTAGTTCCGACTTAGTCCATTGGTGGGGACCAAAACACACCTTTCACCTTTTGTCCCCCTGCGACCCTGAGACGGTTCATTCTCTTTGCTTTCCCGCACACTGCGGTGCAACGGCTCATCTTTGATCCACGATCCGTACGCATCAAGCACCGCGGTTCGGATCGCATTTGATCCGTAGATTCGTCAGTGGAAAAACAAACACGAGTGCACAAAATGAACTTTAATAACAGCAGAGGAAGTCGAAAGCCTTTTGAAGAACACGCAAGTCGCACGTACGGGAGCGTTTTGCCAACTCGGGTCTTGTCGTTCAGACACGTCAAGGAAGCTGGAACTTCAAAACAAAATAAAGTTGACCAAATAAGACACGGACCCCCATTTGACTATTACGTTGAAGTTGACCCGCGCGCGTCATGGCACGACGGTTAGCTTGACTGAGCTTTTCCACGCTTCAGATTTTCTTATTGCAGTTTTTATTGACATGACATAATTGCGTCCAACATCAACACAACGCTATCCCAAACTCGTATTCAATCGCTAATTTAGAACGCTACGAAACCGTAAGTTGATGAAGCCGTCATTGTATGATACAGCACAAATCTCCGACGTGAGTGGCTAGCAGCTAGCTGTTAGCATTAGCAACGAGTGCCTGGCTTGCAACACTAAATGAGTTTAGACAGCTGTTACCTGGCTTGCTTTCTTTGCTTTTTTTTTCTTCTTCTTCTTCCCAATATTCTGGACTTTGTGATTCACTCTCCATGTCGATTGAAATTTGCCTTTTTCATTATGAAAAAAAGAAAAAGAAATAAACTTTTCCCCACTAAATACATAAATGAATGGATAAATAAACAAATATTCATGAACATGGACCATGTATAAACTAAGAATGTATCTGCCTCATATTGCACTTAAAGTTGTAAACAGCCATATTAGACATTTTGAGTTTAATTTAATTAGCAAAAGCATTTCACAAAATAAATAAAGACAAAGTTCTATTTATTAGCGATGCACCGAAAATTATACACCGCACGCATCCGTGGCCGCCGCTGCCAACGACTACATCGAAATGCTCCGTTGCTCACCGCGCGTTTGCCGTTTTGTTTGACATGTCTCTGATGTCTGCTGCGTGGACGCATTTCAATCGATATTGTGCTTCGAAATTGGCATCATTTTTTTTCGATTTTCAGCCAACCAGCATTTCTCATTTTCGGTTTTCGGTTTCGACCCCAAATTTTCATTTCGGTGCATCCTTACTATTTATCTTTTTTTCCCCTTGATCCGAAAAATGATGCGATCTGGTCCGAACTGTGACTTTTCTGATCCATTGCACCGCATTAGGGATGTTTGTTAGCGCTAGTATTTCAGACCGATAGCAATAGCAATAGTCATCGATGCCAATACCAAGTACTGACACCACCACGTCAAATTTCCACCCAAAAAACGACAGATCATTTTAAAGAAAGATCTATACATTGCGATATGTCATTTTTCCTTGAAATTGCATGAAATTTAAGGCAATTGAAAAAATCGTATTTGTAACTTCCAGTACCGCATCTTAAAACAGTCACATGAGGGCAGCCCATGCTGGTATCGGCCAACATCGTAAGTACCGATACCTTAAAATTAGGCTGAATTCGGCACCTGGTATCAGTACTCACCCACCCCAGCATATGAATGAATAAAAGTTGCTCTCTATAATGTTGTACTTTGCAAAAATGTGCAGTGATGACATCATTAAAAAGAATTTCAAAAGCTAGTTTTTGTTCTTCTGCATCAAATAAATGTCCATGTTCTGCATCTTGTGCTGTGGCCCCCTGGGGTCAAAATATAAGATACTTATATTGTCTATTGCGACATCTCAACGCCTCATCAGTACAGCACTGATAGCAGTGTTCTACGCAGAGGATAAATAATATGACTGAGTACTGTAATATTGTCTGTCTGCTGATGGATGATTCCAAACGCAGCAATGGTGATTCCACTGAATTGGAGCGTTTTTTTTCATCCTGTATCCATGATGATGATGATGATGATGATGATGATGATGATGATGATGAAGGCAATCTCTGTGTCCCCCGCCGCCAACGGCAGGACTCGGCCCTCCTAAACGAAATCCTGCACATGTTGGTGCAGGCTTCGCGCTCGCCAAAGAGTGATGCTCAAGTAAGTAGCGCGGGGGGCATTTGGTGGGCGGGCTTTCGCATGCCGCATCCAATCATCTGGGTGGGAGCATGCAAGGGGGCGGGGCCCGCGCATGCCGGCTTGCGCAACATGAAGATATCGCTGCGGCGCGCGATTCTCCCGATGCCGGCAGTGACATGTTGAGGCCGTCGCCGGCGCCATTGTGTTGTCATGAACTTGCTGATGATGTCATCATGCATCAAATGCACGCCAGGTTTGGTCCACCCCATCTCGCTCTCGCTCTCGCTCTCGTGTGTGTGTCCATATATGGAGGACCAAAACTGCCAAAATCCAAAATAAATAAATGACTAAAAGTAAAAATGAAAATGGATATAAAAAAAAACATATATATATATATATAAATGGAAATAACAACAACAAATGTATAAATAAATACATTTGTATTAAATTTTTGAATTACATTTTTTTATATCCGTTTTTATTTTCACTTTTAGTCATTTATTGAGTCATTTATTTATTTATTCATGTTTAATTTTGGAAGTTTTGGTCCATACTGCCAGGTCAAATGTTATTGAAATGAGGGGGCGGTCCTAAGCGTGTCGTGGGTTGGACTCCGCTGTCGCAAACTACCTTTCGTTGGCCGAGTGAGCGGCTCGGAGAAGAAGGAAGTCTCGCCGGCTTGCACGGAGAGCTCCGGCAACGGACGCCACCGTCACCTCGACTTGAGTTTCTGGAAAACGCGCCGAGGTGACGGTGGCGTCCGTCGCCGGAACTCTCCGTGCAAGCCGACCGCTCACTCGAACAATGCAAGTTTGCAATAGGGATGCTCCCATCCACTGTTTTCATGACCGATTTTATACCAATACTTTGGGTTCGGTCTCTGCCGATCCCGATCCCATCCATACTAAATTGTCTTTGCACTTGCCCCCCCAATAATATTCAATATATTTCCACAAAAGAACCTTAAATGCTTTTAGATGTTCTTTAATGTCTTTGAAATATTTTTTGAACATTTATTGGAGTATGATTTTCGTTATGCATGTATTGAATTAAGTGACGGTACAATTTTCTTTTCTTACATTCAAGCAGTGTTCATGTTTCAACTGCATAACGTAGCCGAGGCTCGCTTGATTCCAAGCGCTTCTGTTTACAAAATGAGTTCGATGTGGCCAAGGCTCCGGCGCCACTCGCTTCTGTCGACGCACTGTCCGTCATGTCTGCACGTAAAGAAATATTCATAGGCTACATGCTTTTTTTTTGTTTCTCTTGATAGTTGAAGAAAATAGATGATCACTGTTGTGATATGTTGCCATGGTTATAGTAGTCGCAGTCGTGATGTCATCAAGAAGAAAAGGCCGACGCTCACCCCCGCGTTCGCTGCTTACAACGTTTTTTTTTTTTTTTGCTTGCGTCCCCACAACATCCTATTTCGGCCATATTCTTTCGGCTTTCATTTTACTTTGGCCGCAAATTTTGGGCGGCCGAATATTCGGTGCATCGCTAACTTCGCTAACTTCGCCGAACAACACGAGCTGCTTGCGTCCTCCTCGAATGTTTTCAGCCTGCGCTTATTCCACCGTGCGTTAAAGCTCCGCTTTGTGTTTGCTCTCAACTTTACGGGCTGATGTCGTCGCCATCCGCAAGTGACGTAATCGGCAACTTCTCGTGTCATGAGAGGACAAACAAACAAATTGTGTTTGAGCTAAAGACGCTCGCTTTTTGCCCCAAATTTAAGCTTTCAACAAACATGCACTAAAATGACACCAGTTAAGTTAAGCATAAAAAAAAGTTGTTTTATTGTTGAGTTACTTTTTAAGAACACATATTCATTGATTTATTTTGTAACCTCATTTTATTTATTTTCTTTTTTTCAAATTGGACCTAAAGTGCAGGGAGCTTGCAGGTTAAGCAGCACATCTCACAAAGTTCAAAATGGCCATTTTCGAAAGCAAATCAACTTGTACAACATTTCAACACAAAAGAAACAGAAATGATCATTTGTCACTTTGGAACGCGCATCCTTATCTTTCTTTGAATTCAAAAAAGAGAGAAAAAAGTTCATCCTCAACGCAGCGACGAGCCAGCAGGGGTTCCGCTTACCCGTGTCACACGCCAGCTGACAATTGAATATGGCAAAAAAACGCACACTTTTACACGATAGCTGTTTGTTTGTTTTTGTCTCCGTTTTTGCTTTGAAAACTGAAAAAGGAACGATTGCCAGATTTTTCGAAATCACACAGAAAAGGAAAGCTTCGATTGAAACGTCCTGTGCGTGCGTGCGTGCGTGCGTGCGTGCGTGCGTGCGTGCGTGCGCGTGCCTTTGTCTTTGCTACATTGTGCGGCCCATACACGCGTGTTTTTCCAGGTTTTAACTACCATTGAAGGGACCGACTTGTAATTGTGGGGACACATTGTGGTGGTCCCCACAAGTTCAGACCTCTTTTTGAGGGTCAAGACTTGGTTTTAGAGTTTGGGTTTGAATTGGTTTAGGGTTGAGGTTAGGGTAAGGAATGGGGGTCGCCAATCATTTTGGGGGGCGGGGCTACCAAATGCATCAAGTCAATGAGATGTCCCCACGATGATACAAAAGTAATTGTGTGTGTGTGTACTTGTACATAGTACATTATGAGGACCAAAATACGTCTTTAACCAATAGATTGAGGACATTTTTGTGAAGTGAGGACATTTTGGCCGGTCCTTACAACTCAAGACCTCTTTTTGAGGGTCAAGACTTGGTTTTAGAATTTGGGTTTGAATTGGGTTACGGTTGAGATTAGGGTAAGGAATGGGGGTGGGCAATCATTTTTCATGGTTGGGTTTAGGGGGAGGGGCTAGGAAAGGCATTATGTCTATGCATGTCCTCACAGTTATATAAGTACAAGTCACAGACGGACAGCAGGGGGCGCTTTACCCCTGGAACCTCTTCAACAACACCACAAACATGTTCTTCACAGTTGCGGGCTGCTGGGTCATGTGACGGATGCGCACGCACGCACATGGAGTCAGGCTAAATTTAGAAAGTGGAAACCTGTCATCTACCATCACTGTCACTGTGTGTGCGCGTGCTTGACGTACTACGTTTCCCATGATCATCTGCTGCTGTTGCTATGGCGAGGAGGAGGAGGAGGAGGAGGAGGAGGAGGAGGAGGAGGAGGAGGAGGAGGACGTCTCCTCCTGTGATGGAGCGTCACGTCAGATCTGCTCGTCGCAAAGTGACGACGGCGACTTGCTGACATTTGTTGCTGTGATGTCACTTCCTGCCACTTCATCTTCCTCCTCCGTCCTACATGCTCGAACTTCCCTGAGGCCGCAGCCCGTCGAGCTTCTCGTGAGTCATGTGAGCTCATTGGACCATCACTCCCCCACAGTGGAGCAACACACACACACACACACACACACACACACACCCCCAGTGAGGAGGAGGCGAACGCCAATGAGGAGCTTGGCAGGCGAGGAGGACTTCATCCGACCAGAAGAGGAAGCGGTGGAGGGTGGGGGTGACGGTGGAGGAGGTGGGAGCTTCTCCCTGGATGAAGGAAGCTCTCCGGGAGCGCTTTCCCGCTGGCCGCCATGGAGCGAGGCGAGGAATGAGGGCGGATGGTGAGGGCAGGAAGCAGCAGCAGCAGCAGCGGAGGAGGAGAAGGAGGCGAGGGCGGAGGTGGCCGTGGAGGTGCGGGCGTGGGGGGGGCCGGGAGGCGCGGGAGGTGGCGCCGACGCTCGCGCAGGAGGCGGCTGACGGCCAGTGACAAGATGGCGCCGGCCGCCAAGAATCTGGAGTGTTTCTCGCCCGTCTTGTGCCACTGCAAGGTGGCGTGCACCAACAGCGCCATCTCGCTCATCTTTGGATGCAAGGTGGGTGCGTGCGCGCGTGCGTGCGTGCGTGCGCAAAAGTCTCCAACTTGCATTCCCGCCTCATTCGCTTGCGAGCCTTGCAAAAACTTTACAACCACGGGACGAGTAGCAACCCGACTCCCATTTTGTTTGTGGAAGCTTCTTTTTAAAAAAACAAAAAATAACATGGATGAGGTCAACTGCAGTATAACAATAAAATTAAGGGTAAAAATGAGCTTTAACTAATTCATCAATCACAAAAAAAATTGGTGTCAAAAAGCACATTGTGTAAATGCCATTATGCATGTTTGATAAGAAACATTGCAGGGCGTTTCCAGGGTCGTCAGCATGTCCAAGTGCTCCCTAAACTTTTGTACTCCAGCTCAGGTGGTTGTGTGGCAGTCTCCCAAACTGAAGGTTGTGAGTTTGTTCCTCAACCCTTGAGTCGCTTGTTGTGTTTGTTATTCTCAGTTCCGAATTTTACTTTCTTGCAAGTGTAAATATGAGCCGGCGCTAAAAAGGAGTCTATTTGGTCCCGCCCGAGTCAAATTGACGCTGCAGTCATTTGTTTGTTTTTCTTCTGCAGAAGCGCTGATTGCGTGTTTTTGGGTGACGTTGCTACTTTTAAGCGTCCCGCTCATTTTGGCGGCTCTTTGCCATTTCTATGAATTGGCAAGCAATCAGAGAAGGTTCAGAGCCAATTAAAAAAATCGAAACATTTGCCGCGCTCTCATTTGAAGAGGATCGGTTCCGTGGCACCAAAACAATGCGACTGCTCGGCCACTTTTCAGGAGCAACGCGACAAGATTGTCCCAAAATGGCGAGTCGGCTTCGATTGGCCTCACCAAAAATGTCCTCACAAATTCCTTTCTGCTGATTCAGGAGTGACTGAAAACGTACTACAGTTAATATTTGACTCCCGGGTGCTTTGCGCTAATTGGCGTCAGACAATTGGCACCCAAAAAAAAATTCCGTTTTTTTTTTCACATCAAAGCAAATGTTTGTAAATGTTCATTCAATTCATAGCGGATAACAGAAATGGAATAATATTGATTCTTGAGCGGCTTTTTTCAGCAAACGAGTTAAGAATGACACACAGTGGTGAGT
Organism: Leptonotus elevatus; assembly: GCF_054856555.1. Classification (NCBI taxonomy): domain Eukaryota; kingdom Metazoa; phylum Chordata; class Actinopteri; order Syngnathiformes; family Syngnathidae; genus Leptonotus; species Leptonotus elevatus. The sequence continues at coordinate 324,715 of NC_141239.1, read as the reverse complement.
CGACTGTCAATTGTTTTAGTGGGACAAATGAGCGCTGCTTTCGCGATCGTTTCTTTGAGTGGGAGCGTCTGCTGCCGATTGTTTTGTGGATGGCGTGTTTGTGTTTTGGTGAGTTTGATGTCGCCGTTGCTGCTTTTCATCTCATCCCTGGTTGCCTTCCTCCCGCTGATGCGGCTATTTTTAGCCTCTGTTGTCAGCCGGCCCGGGAGGCGGTGCCTGCCGCGCCTCCTCGCCGCTTCAAGGCCCGCTTGTGGAGGTCGCGATGTCGTGCTCTTTGGTTTCATGCAAATGTCACATTGCCGCGATTGCGAACGGAACGCTCGTCTGCGCCCGACGGGCGCCATTTCTTTCAGGTTTTGCAATCCGAAGCCACAAAATAATGGTAAGAAAAACGCTGCATCGCGTGATGATGATGTGCTTGCGATCACATGACAGCCGTGACGATGTTGGATCGTCAATCCATCTGTAGGCTTTTGGAAAGTGAGAGGAAAACGCACGCAAGGCACAGGGAGAGAACTTGAGTCTGGATTTGAACCCGCGACCTCTGAACTGTGAGGCGGATTTGGCCACCAATCGACGTGCACTATTCTGCACGAGCGCATAATCATGCACTTGAAAACCAGTTGAAAAGCGACATGAGGTGACAGGCAGGTATTATTTTTGTCCCTTTGGGCTCACATTTGACACTGTAGTATCTGTGACTGCGTGTGAGAGTCGTCTGAGGTTCAAATTGGTGGGCTGTGACTTCAGGTTGCCGGCGATCCTTCAAAACGAGCGCTCTTCTTCAACGCGTGACTCCGGTGGAAGGTTGTGTTTGCGAGCTCCGTGCGCAAGCGACCTTTCTTTGCTGGACAATTGATTCATATGTACGCGTTGATCATTGACATCATTGGCAACAGTTGATGCGGTCCACGGGGGCTCCATGAGCAGGGGGAGGAGTCTTGGAGGACGCAGCGTACCAACGTCAACGAAGGACAGCGTATTGTTGGCGCTCCGTTAGCCGAGGAAACGTTCGTTGCCCTCGCGTGTCGTCCTTCAAAGCGCTTTTGTTGCGCTTGTGGCGCTCGCCTGCGTCGTATCATTTTCAAGCCATCGACACGTTTTGTTCTACGATTGGCGCCGGCCGTTCCGAGATGTGGACCGAGCGAGCGAGCGAGCGCCAGCAAACACGTTTCCCGTTTCCCGTTTGATGTTTCAGAAGTACCGGCACCACGATGAGGACTCGTCACCGCCGGAGGAGCTGACGGAGGAGGCGGGCGGTCCGGAGCTGGTCCAGGTGGCTGAGAAGAACCTGTCCCAGATCGAGAACGTGCACGGCTACGTCACCCATGCGCACATCTCTCCCATGAAGGCAGGTAGCGCACGTTTGCAAACGCTTCGCATGCCGGAAGCACAACCGGAACACTTGATCACGTCACGTGATCTTATTTGCCTTCGAGATTATAGTTACTGTTTATTTGGCTTTCAGTTTGGTTCTTTTTGTTACTTTTAATATTCGTTTTTATTTTAGAAAAAGTGTATTACTTGTGTGCAATATTTAATAATTTCCATGATCAACTGAAAAAAGCAACGGCCTTCTTACCTGGCGTTGCGTTTCGGCTGAATTCAATGAAAAATTCGGCGCGGCGAGCCAAAAGTCAAATGCGCAAAATTGTGGCCTCGGAGCCGAATATGTTGAAAATTCACATTTAAAATCATTCCCAAAGACACATAATTATAGTTTGTTTTTTGGAAACATCAAATGTAGTTTCAGTTATTTTTCGTTGTGATTTTATTTTTTTGTTTTGAGTTGTAGTTATTTTGTTAGTATTAGTTAACAAAAAAAACAAACCTTGCCTCTGACCTGTACCCGTTCGGGTTCAAGTGTATGTTTGTAAGAGATTGCTCACGCTATGAAGGCAAGTAGCAAGAAAAGGTCATTGAAACGACCTGGATTTCATCAAAGATCTTCACGATAAACCGCGGGTTCAACAAAGAGCACACGGGCCCGTCATGCGGAAAAAAGTTCTCTCTCGGCAAACGACCGTCTGATCTTTGAGCCAGCAGTTTTCAGGGCGCACGTTGGGGTGATGCACTTTCTCACTTCGGTCTGCGCAACTGCATGCCCATATTTGGAAGTGCTGATGCGACCAGCACGTGGAGGTGTAACGGTTTTTGTCTGGTTTGGGACGTCACCGTTCGGCGCAGACGGTCAAGTGACGAATATGCCACTTCGTTGTAGTACCTGCACTCCAAACTAGGTGGCGCCTGAATCAGTTTGCCAACTGCAAGTAAACCAAAAACAGGAAGGGGAAAAAAAGTTTGAAATGGACACGCTGTTGAACTTTTGTTGGATTGTTGTTGCCGTTTAAACGAAATCATGCCGTATCGTATCATTCCGTCACCTCAAGCAGGAAGTCAACATGAGACGTGGACAAAATGTTGATTGTTGCAAAAAGAAAGCTCTGCCGTTGCTCATCAGAACGAGGACGAGCAGAGACGAGATCAAGACCTCCTCGGTACACAACCACGTTTGATGATTTTATTCCTCGTACAGCGTGAAGACGAGGGATAGACCCATTATCGGCCTGGCCGGTTATCGGCGCCGATATCGATATTGGGCATTTTGAGTATCGATACCGGCTTTTTTTTCAAAATCTAAAGCTGCTTTTTCTTCGTCCTTCGTCGCCGTCGCTGGTGGCCTGTGATCTCGTTGATCGGGGCGGCGGGGTCCCCCCCCGCCCCCCTTGGCTGCGGCGGCTCTGTGTATTTGGACTTTTGGAATTTATGTATGAACGTCGGCGCTCCCCTTCCATCTTGACCCGATCTCCGCTCCTCGTCGCTGAGTGCGGCTTCAAGTTTGCGAGCACGTCTGGTGGATGTCGGCGACTGTTGACGTCTGGTGGATGTCGGCGACTGTTGACGTCTGGTGGATGTCGGCGACTGTTGACGTCTGGTGGATGTCGGCGACTGTTGACGTCTGGTGGATGTCGGCGACTGTTGACGTCTGGTGGATGTCGGCGACTGTTGACGTCTGGTGGATGTCGGCGACTGTTGACGTCTGGTGGATGTCGGCGACTGTTGACGTCTTGCCGACGCTTGCTTTGACTCGTTTTGAATATAACTCGCTCGTTCCGGTTACTTCGTATCCTTTCCTAGCTTGTATTGCCTCGCAACTTATGCGGCTCCGTCCGCGGGTCGCCGGCAGCGGCTCTCCAGGGGCGCCCATCGTCGGCGGTGGCAATGGCCCCCCCCGTCCCCGCGGGCGTTGGTTGGGCAAAGCGCAGGTCCGCTTTTCCCGCCGCTCTTGACCATCGGAGTAAGAAGAGTCGAGCGGACTCTCCGATTGCCTTGTTGAGCCGTTTGCAGGCGAGTGCGATGGCAACGCAGGCGCAGTCGGGTGATCGGAACCCTTGTGTTTCTCAGGCCTCGGCAGTGGACTTGCCCAATGCATTGGCGGACAAACCCATTGGTTTGGACCGTATGCCCAATGTCGAGTATTCTGTGGCTTCACTCATCGCCTGCCCGGAGGAAGCCCTTCGAGAGGCTGTGAGATGTCGTCAGTGGCGCTTGATGGACGAACTGGTCACTGAGTGGCGGCGATGGCGGTAGCACGCCACGCCAACGCCCCGGCGCATCTCCTCGTATGTCTTTGCGTATTCAGACGCGCCGTCTGGTGCGTTTGGCTCAGTCTCCCTCCCGGGAGGAACGGCGTCACCTCCCTGTGGTGCCGGGTCGCGTTTTCGGTTCGGCAGCGACAGGCGCGCCGGCACGCGCAGCGCGTGCTAATGACGCAAGGCGTAAGTTTGCTAGCCTTGCCAGGCCACATGCTCCGTCAGACTCGGGGGAAGTCCGCTCTCTCGGTCGCCCCTCTGTCACGTACTGGGAAGTCCTTTCGGCCTTCGGGGGGGTACGGGCCTCGCCGTTCCACTCGAGGCCACGTCACAGACGCCCGTGGGGTTCGCCCCTCTGGCCGAGGGCCCCCATGGTCAGACCTGAGCTTCACGCACGGTCCGGGAGGGCCAGGGATTGAGCCCGAGGGGCCGGCAGTCGGTCGGTCGGTTACTCCTGGGCTGCCCTCGCTTCGGACCCCCATGGGTGCTTTCGACCTTGTCTCATGGGTAGAGGATTCAGTTCGGACCCGGGCCCTCTCTCTCTCCATTTGGCCCTGATTCATTTTCTGCCCTTCTCAGATGGGCCGCCCCCCGTCTTGCCAGCCTGCGGGCCGCGTTTCTCCCGGGCATTGTCAACCAGTCGGCGGATTCCCTCTCTCGCCGTGGTCCGCCTCACCGGGGGTCGGAGTCTCCACCCGCAGGTGGTGAGCGCCGTCTGCAGTGGCTTCGGAAAAGCGACAGTGGATCTTTTTGCCTCCGAGGAGTCCACTCATTGTCCCCTCGTTCGCGCAACTTGCAGGAGAGACCCCGTGACTTGCCCTATTCCCACGGTTTTGGAATGCCTCCAATCTGTTCTACGATCAAGGTCTACGTGGCGGCCATTTCGGCCTGCCATGTTGCAGTGGATGGCAAGTCTCTGGGTTGCCGTAACCTGGCGGCCTCCTTCCTCAAGGGGTGGCGCCCTTCGGCTTCGTTCTAGGAATCCGCCTCGAGTCCCCGCCTGGGACCTTCGTCTGGTGCTCGACGCACTGTGTCGGTCCCCTTTCGAGCCGTTGACCGTAGGGGAACTTCGCTGGCTGTCTTGCAAGACGGCGTTTAGCATCCGCTAAGCGGGTGGAGGAGCTCCACGCCTCGTCTGTTAGCCCCGAACGCCTTCGCTGGCGCCCTCTTTTCATCCACTGGATGTGGTTCGCGGTCCTGCGGAGGCCCCTCTGTGGTAAGTCTTCGTGACATCGCTGGTGTTTGGCGTTCCGTGCTGTTTCAGCAGCGCCGCCTGGTGGTCGGGAGGGATGAAATAGAACGAAGGTTCCGTATGTAATTACGTTTCTATGAGTCCCGAACGTCCGCCAGCATTGCTCGTCACTCAGAGCCCTCGTGTTGAGTTGCACGAGAAGGTTCTGAGAGACCCTGGAAATGTCCTTTTAGGAATTCTTTCTCGAGTGACGCATGCGCGTGGGGGATTTCCGTGCTGTTTCAGCAGCGCCACCTGGCGGTCGATCGGGACTCATAGAACCGTAGTTACATACGGAACTGTCGTTTCCCCCCCCCCAAATTTTGATGCCAATATTTTCTTTCCTAGCTTGTATTGCCTCGCAACTTATGCATCTTTAGTGAAAGTGAATATCGGCTTCAAATATTGCTCATCGGCATCCTTGACTATTAATAATCAGCATCAGTAGATGAAAGATATTCCACATATTTCTCAACAGTGTTTGCAGCCACCTCTTGAACATTCCCAAACAAACAATGGAGCATAACACGCGCGTGCTTGAATAAAAATGACGCTCCGTCACACAATGTCTCTGTCTCGTCACTCGCTTGTTGACAACATTTCATCCAAACACATGATTTCACTCGCATTTAACAGAAAAACACGTGCCTGTTTATGCAAATAACGTCGCCAGAAGACGAGCGAGTACGTTGGGAGCTCTGCCGTTCGCCCGCCGGCCGGATGGCGGCAGAGCGTCCGCCGGTCCGTGTGTCCTCGCCCCGTGTCAGCCTGCGCCTGTTGTCCCGCAGGTGGCGTCGCTGGAGTGCGTGTTTGAAGGGTCGCCATCGTTAGGACTCCATGGGCCGGAGCGCCCCTCCTCCCCCGCGCCCTCCTCCCTCTACCCCCACGGCGACGACAGCCCCCTCCCGTCCTGCTCCTCCAACCCTTACCCCCCCGTCCAGGTAAACCCTCGCCCCCTCCCCCTCCTGCCTTGTGCGTTTGTATGACACAAAAGTGTACTTGAGTACTGGACTCCATGCATGAAGACCATCAAGCGGTTTTTTTGTGCCGTGTGTTGCCAGTGAAGAGAGAAAAAAACGAGTTTGGCAGGATTCTCACTTTAAAGTCCAAATTCTGAGAATCAAGTCAGAATCTTTTAAAGTCCGAATTCTGACTTTAAAGTCTGGAAATGCTAAACTTACTGACTTAAAAGTGCGAATTCTGAGAATGAAGTGAGAATCCTGCCAAACATTTTTTTTCTCTCTCTTCACTGGCCCGAATCGTCTTCCGTAGCCACCAAGGACAACAAACGTCCAACTGTCGTCTTTCTTTCCAATTTCTTCTGACTGGCTTTCCAAGTGATACAAAAGCTCGTGACACTCTTCGCTTCACATCACGCAAGTCAAGGTTCGATCTTAAATGGCCGGCCAATCAAGTTTGATCACTAATTAATGATGCTTAAAAAAAACGTCCTTAATTCCTGGCATTGTATTATACGTGCCTGTTGCCGGCAATCAGCGCCGGCTCCAGCGTTAGCATGTCCAGCATTAGCTGCTTGTTGCTAGCTAGCATGTAGCAAGAAAGGTTTCATTTGGATAGCACATTATTTCAATTTCAATGTCAGAGCGACCAACGATGTAACAATTCATTCAAGCCTCCGTTCAATTCCATTTTCGATTTTCATTTCCTCGTTTTCAATTCAATTCCATTTTTTCTTTTAAATATTTGACTCATTTGATAACCAAAAGATGTTTTTAATTTAACATTTGCATTTTGGAAAAAAAAGGGGCAAAAACTTGAATGAACTAATAATCCTGACTGTTTTGTGGTTAAGGTTAATTTTGTGGCATGGCGACAAATTCTTTGTTGTTGATTGTTTGACTTTTTTCCTTCACAAAAGCCAAACAGATGTCTGTTCAACATGTGTAACAACGAGGCCCTCTACTGGGCTAATAAGACACTACATCAGCGGCATGTATTTGACGGCGCGTGTGATTTGTGGCCGCAGGTGCTAAAGACGTAGATGATGAATTGCCTCTTTAAGTCAACAAGGAGCCCCTGACAACTTTTCAAACATGAAATTGATTACTTACAAAGATCGAACCCCGTTTTTACTAGCGTATACAAACACCCGCCGGCCGCTATGAGGAACAATCCCAAATAGCCACAAAACGTGCGTCTGCCCCAAAAAAGGGTTCGACGGGAAACGATGAAAAACTGCAAGGCAAAACACGGCGTTGCCAATCCATACCTTTCTTTTTTTACATCCAAGCATATCTTTTTATATTGATATTAAATTCATTTTACATCCCTAAAAGCCACTCAAAAAGTTATGATTTTTTATATTTTTTTAATGAATTGATAATAAATGCGATTTGATGTGCAAGTCAACGCCCCAAAAATGGTTTGCAATAATACGTTGTGCTGTATGTGCACAACTTAAGGCGTAAAGACGACATTCTGATCAATCTTGCGTTTGTGGAATACCAGTTAAGAAGCAAAATGCGGCCATTTTGCTCCATCTCAGCGGGTGGCCATTTTGACACTGAAAATGACATCACAGGTGCTCAGGTAACAAGCAATCCTTGCTCAGCGGTTTTCTGAAGCCGAGCCGTCATTTTCAGCGGTCAGCAAGTGGCAAAATGGCTGCCGCCTCAAAATGGCTGCCTTTGGCTGCTAAACTTAACAAACAAGTAAAAGCAAAAGTTTGCCAAGAAGTGGTTTGGATTCGGGGAGCGTTTGGAGAAAGGTGAGACTGAGGCGGGGCTCCATTATGGCGAAAATATTCATCACAAGGATTTTGCACATAATTGGAATCACTATTAGGACGATTATTAATTTTTTGGTACAAAACAAGAAAGTGTTTCAATGTAAAAAAATATGAAGACAAATACAATTATTTGAAACGCTATAATTATTGAAAAAAAATGTATTCAGTTATTTTAAAATGTATAAAAGGTGCAAACATATCAATTTAAACAACTCAACTCAAAATTCATATGAACTCATTTAAACCCAAAAACGTCCAAATACGTTTTTGTTTCCCCCCTTCCCTGCACTCCCAAAAAACGTATTTATACAATTTTTGTTTTGTTAAAATTTTTATGCTAGAGCATACAGAATGCTTCTGACATGAAGAGGTGGCTTAAAGCAAATGGTAGTTATTACAAAAACGGCCAGCAGGTGGCAGCAGAGTATAAGAGATTCGCCATGTTGCCAAAAGCTCGTTTTGCCAGTGTTTCAACAGGTTTGTGAATAATGATGAAACTTCGCTATATTATTATATTGTGCGGCGGGCGGTCTCCGGAGCGCGTCACCTCCGGGGTGAGCTAATTGCTGCAAAATGGGAACGGATAGAAATATACTTTTTTCCTGCTCTTTCTTTTGCTAGCTTCCATGTGTTGATAGCAATAGAACACCTTGTGGGCCTTGCCAGATTTTGTGGAGGGGATTTCTTGTTGTGAAAATGACTGGGAGGCAATGAGTTAATAATCTTTTTTTCTTTTTCTTTTTTTTACGATTATGCAGATTTTGTAATTGTGAAGTGTAATAATTGTAATTGTAATGACATTTGGATGAATTGTCACCTTTCAGGAGGCTTTTGATGCGATGCCAATGAAAGGCATCGATCGACATACGCCGATCACAAACGGGGAAATGAAGTCGCTCGCTCGCTGCGTCTTTTCCGGCAAGTGACGTGGTTTGCGTGCGCCTCCTTTAAGAGGAGGAGCACCTCGCTGTTTGACTCCTCGGCTGCTGCCTCATTCGCGTTTGTCTGGCGGAGGAAGAGGAGGGGGGTGGGGGGTCCCCCCCCCCCCCCCCCCCTGTTTGCTCCCCAGCACCACCTTTTGATAAGCGACAAGCGCTATGCTCCACTCGCTGTGCTACGCTAAAAAGATGGGTCGCCGCATCGTGGCCACCCTGAGGAGGAGTAAGCACCTCCGTCGCCACCTGCTGGTAAGTCAACACACCCTCCAAGCTTACCCCGGAGGTGACGCGCTCCGGAGACCGCCCGCCCGCCGCACATGGGGGCCTCCTAATTGATGAAGACGAGGGTGAAGTTGCTGCGTCATGTTGATGGCGTGTCGTCCGTCTTGCATTTCACGCGCCTCCTCGCCGTGCGTGCGTGCGTGTTGTTGCACTGTAATGTTGTGTTGTGGTTTGTGTATTGCGCAATGTGCGTGAAATCGTCAATGATGACGAGGGTCCGCTAATTGTTCATCATCTGACGCGCTTCCCGCGATTTCCGCCTCCAGGATTTGCTGGAGAGCAGATTTAGTCTTGGTGAATTCTTCTTTGCTTGAGTGCGGTTTTCTTTGTGTGTCGTGTGACCTCCTGACCTCCTGACCTCCACGGGTATGAATCCTGGTTCAATTCAAATGTCGGCCTGCTGCAATTGAGTCCAGTTCAAGCCCAGCCCAGTCCGTCTTTCACCCAGGTTAAATCCGGCTAATCCATGTTTTAGGTTCAATCTCGGTCCGAGTTGACCAAGTGGATGTTGAACCGATACTCCTCGATACCAAATGCAAATTCTGTTATTCAGAGTGTTTTTGCCACTTTATTTACGTAGTGCTGTTGTTGCAATGTCTTTCAATGATTATTTATTGTTTCGATCAGCTCATGTTCAATAAAACATGCGTGCTTCATGTAACTGCATTGGATTCAATGTTAAATGTAAATATGAATTTGTTTTCATCCTAACGCACCAAATTAAGAGCAAGACGTTTCTACTTACGGCATTGATACTTGTGAGAATGTCTTCCATATAAAAGTCCAATTGGTACTGCAGGAAATCCTTCACCGAATTCAAAATCAAGGGGAACGCAACGGAATCGGGCCTTTGTGAATCCAATCCAATCGATTTTGTAAACGGGAATCGAGAGCCAGCCCGAGTTCAAACCTGGTTTAGTTCTGCCGCTGGCCCGACACTTCGTCGTCTCCCTGCGCACGCACGGCCAAATTCATTTGAAGCTTTCGTTGTTTGTTTTGAAACGTTTGACTAATCTTGCTCAGAGCTGCGGCGAACCCGAACGGGCCAAACCCGATCCTTGCTGACCACTCGCTTGTGGCAGTTCGTAAAACAAGGCCGAAGCTCGGAGGCGACGGCGCGTTGGTGTTTGCTGCTCCCAACTTGTGGAATCAATTGGCACAAAACGTCTTTAAAAGCACGCTTCCTTTTCTCTGGCCTTCCAAATAGTGACTCAATCTGTTGATATTATTATGTGACTTTAAAGTGTGTTTTTTTCCCTTTTATATCTTTTATCTTATTTGGTTCCCGTGTGGATTTTTCAACGTGCCACACAAATCAAGCTGATTTGATTTGACATTTGTCGGAGTCCAGGTACAGGATCCATCTATCGATCCATCTTTAATCTGGTTTATACCTGCTTGAATCCAGGATCAGTCCTAGTTTTTACACTTGCGGCAAACCAGCTTTAGTTCCAGTGCAGGCTTACTTTTCGTGTTGTCACATGGTTTACATTTAATGTCACGCACGCGACGGACTCTGGACAAATCCACGTGAATCCGAGTTTAGGTCGACTGCAATCTCGTCCAGGTGTAATCCAGGTGCAGACCTGTTTTGAACCAGGGTTAGACCTGGTCTAATCCAAATTTAGTCCTGATGTCATCTCGCTTGAGGTTGAGTTGAATCCTGTTGAGTTGTTTTTAAACTCGCCATCTGGTTGGCGTGCGTTGAAGGTTTTTCCCCGCCATGGCGTTGCCTAGCAACCTCCTGACACGCTGTGGCGCTGACGCCACGTTGCGCTATTGTGTTGTCGGCTCAGGATGATCCTGATTGAATCCAGATTTAGTCCTGCTTTCATCAACGTGTTGATGTGGTTTAAACGGGCCCTAAATTTGGGTCTGGTTTACACCTGGTTGAATCCCAGTCGAGCACTGGTTTTGATCCAGTTGTGTCCTTTTTCTCTGGTTCAATCCAAATTTGGGCGTCTCGCTTTAGAATGAGTTCAGTCCGCGTTTGTTGGTTTAATTGCGGTTCATTCTCGGTGTGGTCTGCTTCATGTGGTGCAGTCGTGATGTCATCCCGGTTTATACCAGTTGAATCCAGTTTTTATACCAGCGTCGTCCTGGTTTAATTCCGGTTCAGTCCTGGTGGAATCAACATTTAGGGATGTTTCCTTTTGTGTGAATTCAGGTTAAATGCAGGTTGAGTTTTGCACGGACGCAAGTTGATCTTGTTAACGCTACATTTTATGAGCGCATGACGTGACTTGAGCTGGTGTCGGCGAATCGGATGACTCGTGCGACCACTCCGGTCACGTTCCCTGGCCAAAGCGTTGACAGACACGCACGCGCCCACTGAAGGGAAACATTGATTATTCATGTGCTGGGCGCCCACCCCCCCGTCCCTCCCGCCCGGCGCCGACATGTGCCTCCCTCGCCCAAGGCCGTCAGGCGTCACACGCGGCCGGCACGCTGTCGCAACCTTTGCCTGGCGCCCGCTACGGCATCGCAGTCATTCCAAGCGCCGGGGATCTCCTCCATGTCCTCGCGGCAGCTCTTCACTTCCAAGGGTGCCGAGCGGAAGCCCGGCCGGGCGGAGGCGGGACCGCCGGACGCCAGCGGAGCGGGACGGCGCGAGGCCCGCCCGCAGGTGCGAGCGTCGCTGGCCACCTTCACGGCGTGCGCCGTGCCGGCGTCGTGCCGCGCTCGCAGCCGCTTCCTCAACCTGCGCGACAGCGTCAAGAAGAGTCCCACCAAGACCGGCGCCAAAGTGGCGGGCGGCCGCTCGCATGCGGCGTGGGTGCCCCTTGCCTACGCCAAGGTAGCGTTGACGGTTCGCGTGGGACCTCGGCCCGTGATGGCCTGAAATGTTGCACGCGTGGATCGTGTCCTCGTTTGGGATTATTTGCTTTTATTTGGAGACTGGAGTCGTAGATCGCGGGCGGCGGCGGCGGCGGCTCACAAAATGGCGTCCAGTGACCGAAGGGTCATGTGACGTGGCGCGCTTGGGCAAGACTTTGCCTCCAGTGCTGCTGTCGTTTGGTGTCGCGTGAATTTCGTCAACAAAAACGAAGGAGTTTAATGTCGTCAACAACGTTTTTCATTCCTGGCCATTCGATCTGCATCGCGATTTCATCAGTCGCGATTTGATTCGATGCCGATTAATCCCGATACGGATTGTTTGTTACAATTTGTTTTACTCAGATTTAGAAAATATCAACCAGTAAACGTATACATGTACAATGTAAGATTTGTATGAAAATGTATTGATCTGAAACTTCAGGCTTCTCAAAGTGAGCCACTGAATTTAACAAACAATCTGTTTCGTGTTTGAACTGCATTGAAATCAAATATTAAGTCTTTATGTTCCGTTAATATAACATTCTTTCATGCTTAACGTGTGAACCCTAAATAAGACGTTTTGTTGAATATTTCCATCCATTTCCAAAATATTTAAAGGCGCGCTGTAATATGGCGATATATTGCCGAATCGATTGGTTTTAACACCCCTGCTCATTAATAAACAATAACTTGGACTAAATCCGTTTGCATTTTCGTCGACTAATGAAGACAAGACGAAAATTTACTCCAGTTCAAAAAAACTGGACTAAAATCGATGGACGTTTTAGTTCAATACGAGACAAAAATGATCTGATTTTGTCAACTCGAATCTAATCTGCTAATCTGTCACTGTGACACGCCCCCTTTTAAATCTGCAGCTCGCGAGAGCGACGTGCATAAACAGAAGGTGCATTCAAGGTGAAAGGTTAAAAAAATAAGTACATTATAGTTATAATGCAACATTAATCCAAAGGCTTTAACATTCCAACAATAATGTTAATCCGACCGCTAACTCATGCTGGCTAACTTACTAGCTTGTAGCATGAAGTTATAGTCGCCAAGTCAAAGTTAATCAAAAACATGAGAGAACATTTGATGGGAAATCGTTTTCCATCCCAAATGTTCAACATAATCTGCTGACAAAAAAAAATAAAATAAAAATATATATATATATATACAGGGGTCAAATGATTGTCATGACTAAAACGTTGACACTTTTTGCTGACGAATAAAATTGTTTTGTTGTACTAAAATTTATAGTCAACTAAAAATGGACTAAATGAAAACAGGATGAAGTTGACTGTTAAAAACTAACAAGCGTGATTGAAACTGGACTAAAACTGAGACTAAATGAAAGAAGGTCACGACCTTGGCGGTTGTGGGAGGCACCCTGAGCGCATACTGTTAGCCACGCCCTCTTGCCGTGCAGTTTGTGGCTTCGCGCCAGCAGGCTGTCCAAACGTGCCACAACGTGTGTGAAGCGTCTTTCAGTGTGCAAAAGAGGAAAGAAAAGTCTGGCGAGTCTGGCGACTTCTGGATTTTGGATTCATCCCGGATGTCCGCCTCACTAAAAGAAAAGAGGACGAGGGCCCGTGAAGAGGATTCTCACTTTATTCTCGCAATTCTGACTTTAAAGTGAGAATTCTGCCAGCTTTTTTTTCCTTCTCTCTCTTCACTGGCCCCAAACCGCTTCATTGAAACCTTCATTTGTAGTCCATCATTTTCAGCTTGATTGGCTGACGAACAGGAAGCGCTCGAGTGTGCTTTTGTCAAGTCGCGACGGTGAAGCAGCAGCCGAGATCAATGCGCTCGATGCGTGCTCATTTCAGCCAGCGGGCGGCGTTGCGTAACGGAGGTCAGCGGGACGAAGGCCGGAACCTCCCGCCCGCCCGCTCCTCTTCGCACCCGCTGCCGCAGACGTTGGCCCGCACGTGTTGGCCTCACCTGAACATCTCGTCACCTTGTGGAAAGCGAGTTGACGTGTTTCCTCCTTTCAGGCCAACCCGCCTCCCGTGCTGGTCGACGCAGACAGTCTGGACACGCCCCCTTACGTGAGTGTCACGCCTCCTCCGTTTGTAGCGCTTTGCCGTCACTATTTTATTTGTTCCTTTCTAAACGATATAAACATTTGCCGTATGTCACAAATGAAACTCCCTTTTTTTTCTGTATGCGTCCCTCGGAGGGAAAATGTTGTCTTCGGTGCGAGCGAGCGATGAACGGCGATCATCGCTCGCTCCTTCCCGACTCTCAAATCATTCGGAGACGCGTCGGCGCTTCTCGGGCTGAAAGCGTTCCGCCCGCGCTTCCTCATTGCTGTTAATGACGTCATCGCTCGGAGGCGTTATTGATCCGCATCGGCTTTCGGCTTCCGTGATGAAGAATCTCCGTGTGAATGAAAACATCACACGGGAAGTCGTGAATTGCGCTTTTGCAAATGCACCAAAAGCGAGTTACAGAAGTCGTATTCGTACACCGCTTCGAAAGGTCGCGACCTTTAACCTCGAGGCCACACGGTGTGGAGGTTTCCCTCTTCCGACACAAGCCGATTCCAATCAGCAAGCTCGTTATCAGGCTGATGAGCTGATCATATGTCAGCTGTGTTGGAAAAGGGAAACATCCAAAACCTGCAGGACTCCGGCCCTCCTCGAGTCGAGGCTATCCAGCCACATGAACTTTAGGGCTTTATGTATAAATGTAACCTAGAATTTTGGTTCCTTACTTAGCGAGCGCCTTCGAAGTATATACTACAGTATGTCGACTTTGAGTTTACTTACAAGTACACTTCACATTTACTTGGCGGAGTCGACTTCCAAAACATCATTTTCAGTATACTTCAATATACTTCTTTTTGCTAAAGATAAGTCTGTGGTGAGGACATCATGACAGGAAGTACAATGACAGGACGCAACATTCAAGGAAGTTGTGACCAGGAGCGAGTTTAGCGACTGGAAGTTAAGATTTACACGACAGCTGTCAAACGATTCTGTTTTGTAATCACGATTAATCGCTTCATGGAAAAGGCTTTTTATCAACATTTTTTTTTCCCGCCAAATCTGAAGAGCACCGGCCGGTTATGTGTTCATTTCCTGTTGCGAGGACGTCTTCCCCATTTTTGGATCCACGGCGCACGCGCCTCGTTCTCCGATCACTTCATGACTCGCATCATTTCAAATGGAAAAAAAAGGACCCCAGTGTTTTGACATGAACAAATATTCTAAATGTGATACGCAAACATTTATTAAATGCTTGACTTGAATGCATGTCATTATCATCCGCTGCCACGCGACAGGATCTTCTATGGCGAAAAATTATTAATCTGCGTTAATTCTAAATGAATGCCATCATTTCTTGTGATTAATTAATCGGTAAACGCTTTCACTTTGACAGCACAAATTTACACCTAAAGGAAGTTTGAAACTACGTTTTAAGGAACAACAACTAATGTGTGTGTAATTAGTAAAAGAAAGAAAAAAAAATGTTTTTACAGGAAGTAGTAATCTGTGTGCCGTGTTTTTGTGTCTATTGACGGAACGCGCAGGTGAACGGCACGGAGGCGGACTACGAGTACGAGGAGATCACGCTGGAGAGGGTGAGTGATGATGATGATGATGATGATGATGATGATGATGATGGTGATGATGATGATGATGATGATGATGATGATGATGATGACGCGACGCGTGCGCAGGGTAACTCGGGCCTGGGCTTCAGCATCGCGGGCGGCATCGACAACCCGCACATCGGCGAGGACCCCAGCATCTTCATCACCAAAGTCATCGTGGGGGGGGCCGCCGCGCAGGACGGACGCCTCAGGTGTGTGTTACGCACCCCCACGGCCCTTTTCAGCGCCGCCTGCATTATGCAACGCTGCGTCAGACGATCGTCTTCACCCGCCGCTCCTCGGCTTTCGCATCTCGCGTGTTTGATGACATCATCCATAGTTGAAGGCCTTCGACAGCCAGTTCGAGGATCAGATCGATCGAAATCGGACCGAATCCGTCGAAAATTGCTGCCAACAAAACCTGACCTTGTTTGAACATGACAACATGGCTGCCAAGAGGGACCAGTTGGTTTACAAAACGCACATTCACGAAACACACTCTTCTCACAAAACAGACGTTTGTTTGTTTGTTTGTTTGTTTGTTTGTTTGTTTGTTTGTTTGTTTGTTTGTTTAGCCCAGGTTGCCTTGCTTCACCTGCACAACGCTCTCTCTCTCTGTGTATCTCTCTCTCTCTCTCTCTCTCTCTCTCTCTCTCTCTCTCTCTCTCTCTCTCTCTCTCTCTCTCTCTCTCTCGTAAATTAAGTTGCATAACAACATTTAATTTTGTTTTTAATATGAAACAAAGTGAAATTATATCTAGCATATAGTGGACACACATTGTCTACAATACGAAAACAATGTGGGACAATCATTGCGGTTTTTGAGAGTGGATGTAAACATTGCAGGTTCTCTTTAGCAGGCGGGACCTCCATTTAAAAAAAAATATATATATATGAATATAAGTGAGTAACTAACACGTTTTTTTTGTCATGGAATTATTCTTTTTTTTCAGGCAAAAATGAAGCAAAAACTCAAATGGAAAGCATTCATTAAGACGATGACCGTAATTAAAATTGACTGACGAAAACCAAAACAACGCAGTGACGCAAATTCACAAAATCCGATCAGAGGAAAGAATGAAACGCGGGTGCGAGAAAAGAACCACCTCACAAACTGTTCACTTTTTTTCATGTTCAAAACACGTTTACGTTGATTGTGCAGCTGTTACAATTAATCTCAGGCTTTTTTTTATTTACGTGAAAACTAAGTTTTAAGATGTCTCATAATCGTCAGTTCAACATGTTTGATTGTAAACGTGTTAAATGTGTCTTACATGTTCAACAAAATAGGCGTGTTATTATTTTGTGTATAAAAGCTGAAATGTATGCTGAAGGAAAACAGCAACTAAATTGTCAATTTAGTGGACGGAAATCGGATTCAAACTCAAATACAATCAGATGACGTCAAAGTTGAATTTTAGTTCAGCTGAATGAAAATTTCCTGTGAAAATGAAAACTGTCGCGTAAGCTTGCCGTACGTTTGAGTCAAAAGTGTCACCGCTTTTCAGGGTGAACGACGTGATCCTGCGCGTGAACGACGTGGACGTCCGCGACGTGACGCACAGCCGCGCCGTGGAGGCGCTGAAGGAGGCGGGCTCTCTGGTGCGGCTGTACGTGCGGCGCCGCAAGCCGCTGGGCGACAAAGTCATGGACATCAAACTGGTCAAGGGACCCAAAGGTAGACGGAGGGACGGACGGAGGGACGGACGGAGGGACGGACGGAGGGACGGACGGACGGAGGGACGGACGGACGGACGGACGGAGGGACGGGCGGAGGGACGGACGGACGGAGGGAGGGACGCACGGAGGGAGGGACGGACGGAGGGACGGACGGAGGGACGGACGGACGGACGGAGGGACGGACGGGCGGACGGAGGGACGGACGGAGGGAGGGACGGACGGAGGGACGGACGGAGGGAGGGACGAGGGACGGACGGATGGACAGACGGACGGAGGGACAGACGGACGGACGTCTTCATGGTTGGATTGCCGTGACTGCACGCCGTGGCCTTTGTGTGTCTTTTAGGTCTGGGCTTCAGCATCGCCGGCGGCGTGGGCAACCAGCACATCCCGGGCGACAACAGCATCTACGTCACCAAGATCATCGAGGGCGGCGCCGCCCACAAGGACGCGCGGCTGCAGATCGGGGACAAGCTTCTGGCGGTGAGCGCGGCCGGCAGAAGCGTGCCTGAAGCGTGACGTGTGTGCGTGCGTGACACGTGTGCGTGACACGTGTGCGTGCGTGCGTGCGCAGGTGAACAGCTGCTGCCTGCAGGAGGTGAGCCACGAGCACGCCGTCACCGCCTTGAAGAACACGCCCGACGTGGTCTACCTGCAAGTGGCCAAACCCAACAACGTCTTCATCGCCGACACCTTCGACAGCCGTAATTTGCACACAAAAACCTCCTTCGCTCGTCTTTCCACTTTTCTTTTCTTTCCACTTTTTCTTTGATTGCTCATTTTTCTCGTTCTTTTCTCTCTCTTTTCTTCCCCACTGCAAAAAAGGACAGTAGCAAATTGAAGAAGAAGAAATATCGTAAAATGCGAACATTATGACTTCAATTGACCTGCAAGATTTTGAAAAATAAGAAAATAATACGATGGCCGTATTAAACACAGCAATCTTGAAAATAATATTTTGAGACTCAAAACGTGTCATGCTGACTTTTTTCAAGCTGTAATAAATACAACAATTTTCTGAACAAATACAACCACTTAAGTTATATTGCACTTTTGTCTGATTGTTTTCATACTTGTATTTTCCCCGCTTATCTTATTACTGGATTTAAGTTATATTGCACTTTTGAAAGCCCAGTTCAGGGTTCGTGGGTTCAAACGCTTGTTTTAAGCCTCACAAATACTTCAAACGTGCTGTTATCTTAGTTAAGGTTTCTGTTTTTTTACACTTCTTTTTGCTTCCTTTTTCTTCTTTTTTCTTCCACGCTGTTGTTGTTGTTGGTGGTCCTGACGGCGTGTGCGCTTGTGTGTGCGTGTGTGTCTTGTTAGCGTTCTCTCAGCACCTGGACAATCATATCAGCCCCCCCAATTTCCTGTCTCAGCCCGCGGCCCCGCCGGCCACGTCCGGACGCTTCTCACCCACGCCCAAGAGCATGCCGGGAGATGACGACGTCTCACGGTAACGGCGCGCGCGCACGTTGGTCATGCGCGTAACGTAACGGCGGGGGGCGGGTTGGCGGGGGTCCGCCGGCAGCTGCTGCTCAGTTTGTCGTAAAACAAGCCAAAGGAAAAGACATTTGGGCTCGGGAAAGCTCAAAGTCAATCAACTCCTCCTTCCTTGAAAATGATGATGATGATGATGATGATGATGATGATGATGATGATGATGATGGAGGAGGAAGGAGCACATGATCTTAAACCTCAGGAAGTGTCGTCAAGTTCAGGCCTTTTGCATTTTTGTCTCTTCCTGCTTGATGACGTCGCATGCTACGATGCTAGCTTCTGTTTGCTTGATGACGTCGCATGCTACGACGCTAGCTTCTGTTTGCCGTACAAGAAGTTTCAATTGACGGTAGATTGGTTTGAAAATGCAGTTTTTCGGCTTTGCAAAATGTGAATTTAAGATATTTGCTTGTTTATTCTAAAGTGAAATGTATGAAGTCGAAATATTGCTTCCCCGAATACACAATGATTCGTTGGTAGGATGCTCAAATACTGAAATATTTGACAGCACGTGTTGTTCCTCTTCCAGCAGGGAACCCCGCAAGGTGGTCCTGCACCGCGGCACCACAGGTCTGGGCTTCAACATTGTGGGCGGCGAGGACGGCGAAGGCATCTTCATCTCCTTCATCTTGGCCGGAGGACCCGCCGACCTCTGCGGGGAGCTGAGGAAGGGCGACCGCCTCGTATCCGTACGTTACGCCGCCGCTTGTGCTTGCGACCGTGCCTGACGCGCTTCCGCCAAAACTTTGGACTTGGTTAGGATTTCTCAAACCAAGTAACATTTTCTGCACTATCGAGTGCATCTGGTTAGAAAAAATAGATCTATCTTTTTTTTTCATATATTGTCTGCGCAGGCCAAAACGCCACCGTTTTGTACGGTACGTTGTGAAATGAGGTGCTTACAGATACACCAATAAAAAATGCATTGAAAAGAAAATAACATCAAAATGTGCGCAAACAAAAGAAGCGAAGCGTCCGAGATTGCGAGCGGCGCTAATCGTGCGCGTTGTTGCGTGTGCGTGCAGGTGAACGGCGTGGACCTGCGCAGCGCCACGCACGAGCAGGCGGCCGCCGCGCTGAAGAACGCCGGGCAGACGGTCACCATCATGGCGCACTACAGGCCCGAGGGTGAGTGGCGGGCGCGTTCGCACGCAACACGGCAACACGGCCACAAACACGCTTTTGCGGAGGAACGCCGCCAGTTTGCGCCAAATGATTTCGTTGCTTGAGTTCACAAACTCCCGACAATCTTGAACGTTCCCGCTGATAACGTTTGCATCGGACTAGTCGGGCGTGGTTTCGGCAGGACGAAGCCAAGAAGCGCCGATGGCGGCGGCGGAGACCGACAAACCGAACGGACGCTGCAATTAATTATTCCGGCAGAATTACTCGCCGTTTCCTTGTTCAATTTCAACAGCGAAATGACTTTCCTGCATTTTTATCGGCGAAACAAACAAAATGTTGGGATCGTTTTGTTCAAACAAAAATGGAAAGAATTTGTGTTTCGTGGGATTGCGAGATTTCGCATCGGGACTCGACGTGAGCAGATCCTCAAAACGAGGCCACTCGACGGCACATTTAGGGATGTTCAATATAAAAAAATAAAAATAAAAAAAAGTTATTATACTGTATGAAAATATTGTAAACTACAAAAATTCCTTCTATTAAAAACCACCATATTGTGCTTTTGGACAAAAACAACCGCACTTCGTATTGAGGCACTTACTTGCTAACACGCATCGAGTGCCACCACAAATGGACTCGATGGCACGCAAACGTCATCTGATGATGAGGGCGGGTCCTAATTACACGCCGGAGGTGGACAAAACATGCCCTATGAAAATGAAACTGCACTCCTAAACTCACCACCAGAGGGAAATTGTGGCCGTTCCAATCTGGCCATATTGTGGTTTTGGCGAGCGCGGGCGAGTGCAATTCGTGGCATTCCACGGCGCTCGCCTGACGCGTCGCCGCCGTTTCCCGCGCAGAGTACGGCCGCTTCGAGGCCAAGATCCACGAGCTGAGGGAGCAGATGATGAACAGCAGCATCAGCTCCGGATCGGGATCGCTCAGGACCAGCCACAAGAGGTCGCTCTACGTCAGGTCAGACGCGCCGCCGCGCACGCGCCGCGCGACCTTCCGCGCGACCTTCCGCTCCTCTCGCAAGTCCTGACGTGCGCGCGCGCGTCCCAACGCAGGGCGCTGTTCGACTACGACCGGACTCGGGACTCGGGCCTCCCGAGTCAGGGTCTCAACTTCAAGTTCGGGGACATCCTGCACGTGCTCAACGCCTCCGACGACGAGTGGTGGCAAGCGCGCCACATGACGGCCGGCGGAGACGTGCAAGAGGTCGGCGTCATCCCCAGCAAGAGGAGGTGGGACGCCACGTGCACGCCGCGTCCTCTCGTGCGCACGCTTGTTGGCTTGACTTGAAGCGCTTTTCATTTGGTTGACAGAGTGGAGAAGAAAGAGCGAGCCCGGTTGAAGACGGTCAAGTTCAACCCCAAGTCTCGAGAACGAGGGGTGAGTCGGGCCGCGCCCGCTTCCTCGCTTAGCGGCCTAGCATGTAGCCCGCTAATGCTTGCATTTCACACATGAGCACGGCCGTTAGCATCTAACACGTTAGCTCTCATTTGTCTCAGTCAGCTGATGTGTTAGCACTTTGGTTAGCATGTCATTTGTGTTAGCATGTAGCACGTTAGCCCCCACTGTTGGCACGTCACATTAGCTTTTCTGTTAGCATGTTAGCGACAAGGGGGGTCAAAAGAATCAATTCCTGTTTGTCTGATGGATTCTGGTGTAAGTTCAAGTTTGATGCTCGCAAAGTTTTTCAAGTTCAATTTGCTATGCTAGCTACTAGCACCGCATACTAACGAGCGCGTGCGTGCGTGTGTTCGTGCGTGCGCGCGCGCGTGCGCCGGAAGCATCCCGCAGCTGATCTTAACTGCATGTCGCTGATCTTTGAGCATCGCGGCGGCGGCGCGACCGATCGCTAATGGCCCGACTGACAAGCGCATGACCCAATGTAACCTTTGACCTGGACGTCTTCCTCATCTTCCTCTTCATCGCTCATATTCCAAACATGTGGATAGGCAAATATTCACATGTTTGCGCTGTTGCTGTGGCAACGCTTTCGTCTCCCCTGGAATGGCTGCACGCGCATCTCTCACACCTTGCTCGTGCGTGCACGGGTGAGAATGTGCACTCTTGTGTGTGTGTGTGTGTGTGTGTGTGTGTGTGTGTGTGTGTGTGTGTGTGTGTGTGTGTGTGTGTGTGTGTGTGTGTGTGTGTGTGTGTGTGTGTGTGTGTGTGTGTGGTCCTTCCTCTGCATCACCTCTGCCCTTCCGTCAGCATCCGCAGTTTGAGCGTCAGTGGTGGTTTGACGCCGTACTTCCTGTCCCTGTCATGTGTACTTCCTGTAGCCGTCGGGCGACAAGCGTAGAAAAGGCGTGTTGGCTCGCTCCTTCCTGTTCGGGAAGAGTCGCGACGGCGGCGAGCAGGACAGCAGCGACGTGGAGCGTGAGTACGGCGCCCGCCGCTCGCAGCCGCCACCGGGGGGCGCCGCGTGCTCATGGGTCAGCGACAGGAAGAGAGATCAGCCGGCGACCCGGTTGCCATGGCGACGAGGCCGCCCATCGTTGTCTTTTTTCTTTTTCTCAATTGGACACGAGCGGCTCAAACGGCGTCGTCCTCTCTCGCATCGCGTCTGCTCTCTCGCTCTGTCGCTGTGACGCCGTAACTTCCTGTTTGTGCTTCTTCTTCTCTTGTGGCTTTCAGGACGCCGTCGACCTCCTCGCCAAAGGACACAGTGAGTCCCGAACCCCCCCCCCTCCCCACCTGTGACCCCCCTCCCCCCCATTACACATAAAAACAACAACATTACAGTATTTAACATCTGCGTAGCACATGTAGGCTAACTGACGTTAGCAGCTAACGGCTAATAGCAACGCGCTACCGTTTTAAAGAACGTTCGCCATTTAGAAACTTCAAATAATCACAAAAGACAAATCAGCATTCTGACTTCCATATTTTGCTCCGAAATGAAAAGCAATGTTGAGAGAGGGAATCGCTGCTATTCGGACCTCCCGTGCTGCGACTGCGTTTCGTATACAGGCTTTGGATCGTCGAGCTGCTGCTTACATTGCTTCGCCAGTAGGTGGCTCTGTTTGACAAAATCAAATATGTCAACACACATGGAACTATGGCAAGGCTGACCTCTACTGGCGAAGGAACAACATAACGAGTTGTCTTGGCAACAGATCCGTTGGCGACACAATTGACTAACATGAGCGACACGACGCTTGTTGACAAAAACGGCACGTTTATTTTTGGGGCCGGCCCACTTTCCATTCTGCGTCCACGCGACAGGCGGCGCTGATTGATGGGAAATCGATTGAATATCCACGTAGACGGCATCGGAAAAAAATCAATTGGATTGGCAAGTGTCAAAAAGTCTCAAGTTCCGTCTCACTGCGTTTGTGTCCTTCCTTACCAGGTGACGTGCGTTCTTTTGCATCATTTCTGCCAGCACCATTAATAATAATAATAATAATAATAATGATGCATGGGATGTATAGAGCGCTTTGTTGGACACTCAAAGACGCTTCACGATGGAACGGAGACATTATTCGTGCACATCGACACCGCGTGGCGGGAAGGCAGGCTGACGCAAGGACGCGCGGCTGCCGGCGTGCGCCTACGGCCCCTCCCACCACCGCCAAACATTGGCGCCTTCCATACACCGGTGTGAGGAGCAACACATCGGCGTGCGTGCCTTGCTCAAGGACACGCCGCAGATAATGGGGATCGAACGGCCGCCACCGATGTTGTCTGGATTCAACTTTTTGGACAAAAATGTCGCCCGACGACATTGATTGTTTTTTCAAATGAATTGAATCACATGTTCAAACCATTTGGCAGGAATGGCTCGATTGAATATTGCCAACGATATCGGCCACCCAAACTCGGGCAACGCCAGACCACATACACAATCTTACAAAAGTGAGCACACCCCTCACATTTGGGAACGTAAATCAATATAGTCCAAAAAGGACCGGTCGCCCGCCAACAGAAGAGTAAATGTTAGGGATGGACCCGTTTGGTACTTC
Organism: Leptonotus elevatus; assembly: GCF_054856555.1. NCBI lineage: Eukaryota > Metazoa > Chordata > Actinopteri > Syngnathiformes > Syngnathidae > Leptonotus > Leptonotus elevatus. The sequence goes on along the minus strand of NC_141239.1, from coordinate 301,216 downwards.
GAGACGATATTCATTTGCAGGAAAGACAAAATATTCACATCAAAACTTTTCAAATGTAAATATAAGGAATTGACAGCTTTGTGCACAAATGATAACAAAAATGGCAGGAATCAAAAACTAAGCAAGTAAAAGTTTTCGACTGTAGAAAAAAACACTTACAATTTCTTTTTTAATTGTATTTTTTTTTTTAAATAAAGTGTCAGCATCATATATAAAAAAAAAATATGAAGCGGAAATTTAAATAAATCCAGAATTGAAAAAGTATTCCTCAGCAACAAATGCATGCGAACGTTGCTCATTTGGGTTTTTGGTCGTAGTTTGTAGTTTGTAGTTTGTCGGTTTCAAAAGATGTTTGCAGAAAGGTCAACTTTTTCTGAATGTCTTCAAATTGTCTTGACAACATTAAAAAGTCAGCAAAGTTGCCGACGTCTCGCTGAGCATTCGTCAACTTTATCGGCCTTCAGATTCGTAAAACAGACCATATTTGTCAAAAAGCCAAATATCGGCACCGATCATCGGTCTATCCCTCGTAAATGTAGGCCAAAAAAAGGACTGGTCGCCATCCAATGCGTAGGGCAGGCGTCATGTCAGCAGTTGTCCAACGAGCTCACCACTGACATGCACCTCTTTTTAGATCTGTATAGTTTTTGTTTGCTTTTTTGTAAAAGGAAAACAACCTTTTTGTCACACTTGCATTTTTGAAGGCGTTTATCGCAATATGCTTCATTAGCGAGTCTCAAGCGGCCAAATAATGTCACCAAGTCGAGAATCAAACGGCGAACCCGGAACGGCAACCAGGACGTCCCGACGGGGACGGACACGCTCTGGCCCCGCCCCCTCCTTCCTCGACCCCTCCCTCCCTTTCCTCACCACCTCCAGGAATCTTCGCGGCCGCCGGCGGATGTCGTCGCCATCGAGATGGCCGCCCTTCAGGCTCCGCCTCCTGCTGATCAGCACTTTGTTTATTTGTTTTTGGTTTGTTTGTTTCTGCAGAAAATGCAAACTTGTTTCACGTGTGACCTTTTTTGCGCTGGCGTTGGTTTCCATGCGATATTTCCAAGTTGGGACTGACGGCCGTTGCGCTTTGTCCTTGCAGAACACGCCACGTCCAACGCCAGCGACAGTGAAAGCAGCTGCCGTAAGTCTTTGTTGACCCCGTGACCCCGTGACCCTCGTGACCACGTCACTGTCTTTTCATTCTGTCGCCCCAAAAAGTGGAATTCTTCCAGAAAGGAAGTCGTCCCCCAAAAAGTTGCATATTATCATTTGAAAACGTTTTTTAAACAACAAAAATCCGTCATAGTCGCATTTTAAGGGGGAAGCTTTGTTCTAAAAAAAAAAGTGTTTTCCAAAATAACTTTTATAATAAATATATAAAATAAATCATCGTCCTCAGAACAGGAAATGTCCAAAGAATGAACACATAACCGGCAGGTGCTCTTCAGATTTGGCGGGGGTTTGATTAAAAAGCGTTAAGCCATTAATTGTGATTAATCAAAATTCTAAGATGTGATTCATCTGATTTTAAAAAATTATATTCACAAAAATAATTGTGTATGTTTATAAAAGTCATACTCGATGATGTCGCTTCTCAAAGGACGAGCATTTTGTTCCGATGTCCTTCTGGCTAATACCCCAAAATACATAAGCGACCAAATAAGCGAGTCGTCTGCAACTTGTAGATAAAAAATATGTAAAAAAACATAAGTTGTCAGAAAATAAGAGATGAAAGGTAAAGGAAAATAAATGACCGAAAAAGAAGAAGAAGAAAAGCAGAAAATGATCGTAAAATTTCAGAAAATGGAATTGAAAAAAGGCAGAATAGAAAAGTAACCATAAAATGTCCCAAATCAAAAGAAGGCAGAAAAGGACGACACGTTGCGCGCGTGCCTCCGTCACAGCCGCTTTGGCCAGTCAGAAAGAAAAGGCGTGAAATGGAAGCAGAATATCCAAAAACAAAAGAAGAAATGGCAGAAAATTCATAGCAACAAAAGCACTGCATGAAAAAAACGAAGAGCCATAAAAGGACCACATGGACAAAATATATGAAAAACGTTTGCCAAAGCAAGAAGAAGGAAAACGTCAGCAAATGAACTCGTCCGCTTTGGAAGCCGCTGTCGTGTTTTTGTTCGCCTGCCGGCAGCGCACGCGTTCCTTCGTCGCAATCTGGGAAATGTTTTCTTTTTTCTTTTGGACCGAAAACGACAGCAAAGCTTGTTGAAATGAAGAAATGAGTCGATTTCCGTCCGTCCGAGGAACGTTGCGTGTTTTCCTCAATGTTGTTTGCAATCACGTCTTTTTGTGCCGGCAGGCGGACCGGACGACTTTGTGCCGTCGTACGAAGCCGTCACGCAGCAGGAAGGTAACGTGTGGCGCCGTCGCCTTGGCGCACGCCGCCGCGCTTTCTCGGCCTGACGCCGCCGCCATCTTGTCTCGTCCAGTCGGCTACGCGCGACCCGTCATCATCCTGGGGCCGATGAAGGACCGCATCAACGACGACCTCATCTCCGAGTTCCCCGACAAGTTTGGCTCCTGCGTCCCGCGTGAGTGCGGCGCCGTCCGACCGTCCGTCCGTCCGTGTCCGACCTTGGGTTCGTTCTTGACCTTGGGCGCGCGTCTTCGCAGACACCACGCGACCCAAACGCGACTACGAGGTGGACGCTCGCGATTATCACTTTGTGGCGTCCCGGGAGCAGATGGAGAAGGACATCCAGGAGCACAAGTTCATCGAGGCGGGGCAGTACAACAACCACCTCTACGGGACCAGCGTCCAGTCGGTGCGAGAGGTCGCACAAAAGGTGCGTTCAGCATCTTGCCTTCTTTTCGGGGGCTCGCGTGCTCGCTTTAGTTTCTCTCCAAATGATTCCCACAAATCCATTTTTGTGAATTTTTCAGATGCGCAACAATATCTAGATATTTTGAGACCAACATCACGCGGGTTCGAGATATTCGCGCACACACAAGCTCTCAGACGTGTCTAAGGCCCGTTCCTCCGCCGTCCACAGGGAGGCAGTGTTGCTGTCTCCATTGAACGGAACGAGCTGTTTCTCGTTTAAAATTGGAAATCAGAAATCGAGTCTTCATTTGAATTTTCATTTTGTGTTTATTTTGCACAAGTCGGGAAACAAAATGCGACTTTTGTTTGTTTCTCCCGAGCTTGTTTTGCTTTCACTCCTTCTGCTGTTGAATTTTCTTCTTCTACGCCAATAAAGCAAAAGTGGCTTGTGGTCACGACGTGCGCGACGATCCGCAAACTTTCCGCAACTCGCAAGCAAAAGTCATGCAAAAGGCACCAAAATGAAAAAGACGTGAACATCGCGGATGAAAATCACAAACGTTTTGTGTGAATATTTTGGAGATTAATCTCTCCCCAAATGAAGTGCCGAACTTCACCAAAGAAGAAGAATGTCTTTCGACCGAATCGAAAACGAGCTCAAGGGGAAACAAACGAAGGTCGCATTTGGTTTCCCGACTTCTGTCAAATGAACCGATAATCGAGATCAGAAAACGGCTCCATTTCCGTGTTTCGATTTCCAATTTGAAAGGAGAAACGTTTCGTTCCTCTCCGGTCCGATGCGCGTCAACGACCGCATCGCCGATCGGTCCACTTTCGGAGCCGCCATATTGCTCCTCCCGAGAAACCTTTGACGGCGCACGATCCGATACATTGACAGTATGGAAATTGGACAACATCGGAGACGGCGTGATTTAGCATGTTGGACATTTGTTCTTCACACATTTTACTACTTGCCTTAATTACGTGTAGAAATGATTTGCATCGTGATGAGAAAGTCAACGTGTGTGCGCGCGCGCCTTTCAGGGTAAGCATTGCATCTTGGACGTGTCGGGCAACGCCATCAAGCGCCTGCAGGCGGCGCTGCTTCATCCCATCGCCATCTTCATCAAACCCAAGTCCGTCCAGAACATCATGTAAGGCACACACACGTCAACGCGCACACACACACACACACACACACACCCCGAATGACACGCGTGTGTGTGTGTGTGCGCGTCAGGGAGATGAACAAACGTCTGACGGAGGAACAAAGCAAGAAGACGTTCGAGCGAGCCGCCAAGTTGGAACACGAGTTCACGGAACACTTCACAGGTTGGCAACAAAACAAAACAAAAAGTCCGAAGGGAAGGCAAGCGAGCACGCTGCAAAAAAGGACAAAATTGAAGACAAAAATAAGAAAATGAGGACAGAACAAGAAAATTGAAATTCAATTCACTTGCAAGATTTTGAAAACGAAGCAAATCAATGAAGCCTTGAAAAAAGTCTTTTTAAACTAAAAACAGTCATATTGACTTTTTGCAACAATTCTTTCCTTAAAATTCATACGTGCGTGTCCCATTTTGAAGCCAGCCGGGGATTGAACCCACAACCTCCCAGTCTCGGGGTACACGCGCCATCGACTTGATAGAAGAAAAATGAGTTTCCTAAATAGAACAAAATGCTGACAATAAAGTTGCACTTATTATTATTATTATTATTATATTGCACTTTTGTTTGACAATTTTCCATTCATCTTATTACTAAATTATGCAAAATGGAAGAAAATTCTAAGGCTAAGACGGCGTGATCGTTAAATAATAAGTATCTTCAAATAAGCAGAATCATCTTGTCTCGGCGTGTGCGTGCGTGTGCGTGTGTGCGTGCGTGCGCAGCCATCGTGCAGGGCGACACGCTGGAGGAGATCTACGAGCAGAGCAAGCAGATCATCGAGGATCATTCGGGCTCGTCCGTTTGGGTGCAGTCCAAGGAGAAGCTGTGAACGCCATCGCCGTCGCCGGCCGCTTTTGGAAACGACCCCCCTTACCCCCCCCCCCCTCCTCCCCCTCCTCACGCACACACCCCAACCTTGGAGCTTGAAGGGGCGTGACCCCTCCCTCTGCTCACATTAACCCTTTAACGAGCCCACCTGAGGGGGAGGAGTCAGCTTAACGGCTTTCACAAACGAGCGAGCGGCCTGCAGGGGGCGCCAGAGACGAGTCCGACCTGCTCGGCTGCCTATTTTCCTACAAAACAAAAAAGTCTATATTGAAGCTCATGATTATTGTCACCATACAAGATTTCAATATGATCACTTCCTGTCTTATTTTTCTTTTTTAACCAAATAAAAGCGCAAACAGGAAGCGTGTTGTGTTTGTGTTTCCGTGGAGACGACCAGCGCCATCTTTACTTGCTGGCACGCTGGGATCAACTTTGACCTTTCACACTTGAGACAACAGGAAGAGAAATAAATTCAACCTTGAAAAATAAAAGCACAACTTTTAGCGTCAAAACTTTCAAAAATGCTTGGAGGGCCGGAGTCCTGCAGGTTTTGGATGTTTCCCTTCTCCAACACAGCTGATCTATGATCAGCTCATCAGCATCAGATTAGTCCCTAGTCCCGAGTCCCGAGTCCCGAGTCCCGAGTCCCGAGTCCCGAGTCCCGAGTCCCGAGTCCCGAGTCCCGAGTCCCGAGTCCCGAGTCCCGAGTCCCGAGTCCCGAGTCCCTGTTGTGGCCGGTTGCCGTCCTGCGCGTGTCGCGGTCTGGGCGGGCACGGCCGGCACCGCCCGCCGGTGACACTTGAGTGTCACAAACAAGCATACGCGCGTCGTGTGTGACGCAGCGGGCGTCCGGTACCGGCGCACCGGAATGAACTCCGCTGAGCTCCAAGCGCGCTGCTGATGACGTCAGCACACTCGAGTCCGACCACACCTGATGCCAGCCTGAAATCAAACACGGAGATTACGTGAAATAATATTCACACAAACCCGTGGATACAAAACATGAATATACTTTTATATATGAAGAAAAAGCTTACACAAACAATGCAAAACAACACACACACGACTTGTCAATAATATGTCCATTTTTTATTATTGAAAATAAAATAGTGAATGTCTAGCCATGAATTGATTGGAAGGTTTGTTGGTGTGACAATGCTGCCGCCTGCTGGTCGTATTCTCTTACTGCCACCATGCAATATTGTTGGAGGTCTTTGCAAACCTTTGAGTGGTCCTTAGCCAATGGTTGCGTTGAAGATTGCGCTTGCTGTGACGTCACTCACCTCCCACAACGTGAGGCCTGCACGCACGAACACGCGCACACATTCAAATGAATGAAGTGCACAAATCACATCAATATGCATTCACTCATAAAGCGATAATAGACGAAAGTACGTCACCTTTGTTGCCTGCCATCACACAAATGTAAATACAGTCCGAGTTGTTCTTCTGGCTCATTGACATACAAGCACACACGTGACAATAACACGCGCACGCGCACACCTGAGAGTACGGATGATGACTTGGAAACTTGGTGCAGAAAACTTGTGGAGTTTCTCATGACGTCCAACTACTGTCAAATCGTGATGGCCAAATGGAAAGTGCGTTGTGGGACGTACCGGATTGCAATCGCGTTCCTAAATCTGTCTCAGAATCAGGAGGTCACGTGACACCCTGATTCAGCAAGTGCCTTTTCTCCAATTCCATCAAATGCGACCATTGCGCTCTCTTCAAATGGCTCGATTGGGACCAGGCTGACCGAAGCCCCGCCCACGCGTGACACGCGACCCCCCCCCCCCCCCCCCACCATTTCTGTCAAATGAATTTGTAAAATATAAATATGATTTCTTTCGGCATAAACAAAATGAACCTGCTGAGGTATGTCATTCGAACCAAGCTATGATGTCATTTTGTCCCAATGTTTTTTGTTTTAATTACAGCAATTTGTGAATTCTCCCAAAATAAAAAAGGGATTTAAAAAACATTCTTACTGGCAAATCATCAGTTGTGTTTGGCTCGGAGTGTTGCAGTTTAATGTAAATGTCACAATGTTTCATTGTTTTTGTCTTTACACTTTTTGTCTTAAATGTCATGATTTCACATCACCTTTTTTTTCTTTTCTTTTCTTCTCTGGGTTTTGTTCTGGTACGTCGCGCTCTGTAACCAACAAAAGTGGGAAGTATGCAAATGCGGAGGAGTTATATCGAAGTCAAATGAATTATTGTTATTATTATTATTATTATTATTATTATTATTATTATATGACAGCTTTCGAAGCTTCTTCGCATTTCACATGAGCACAAAGACAAATCATGAGTAGCCAATTTGTCTCCTGGAAGCGACGTCATCTGAAGGTGCTTTTCTATTGGCTGCTGCCAGATGACGTCACTTCGGTGTCCCACACTTTCAAACGTTCTTATTCCGGTGAAATAAATCGACTTCAAATCACATTTAAAATCATCCCCAAGGGCTCATTCATTACTTTAATGACCAAAGACTAAAACAAAGGACATTTTTGCTATAATTATAGTTATACTTTTGTAAACATAAAATGTCATTTCAGTTCGTTTTCGTTTTTTAAAAAGCATTTTCGATTTTTATTTTTTTGGTTAATGACATTTTTTTTTAATAGAAGTTAAACAGGAAGTGAGAAGTTAACTGTGTAAATGTGGCGGAAGCAAACGTTGATCTTATTTGGAGTCATTTGATTCTTTTTGAGTTCAATGTTTGGCTTTCCTTACCAATTACTTATTCTTTTTCACGCTCTATCAATGAAGTGGCGTCCAATCAAGCAATCAATCAATCAATCAATCAAATCTTTATATGGATAGCACCTTTCATACTTTAAAAGCAACATAAAGTGTTTGACCCCCCCCCCCCCAAAAAAAAAAAAACAATAAAACCATAGACATATTCCCACACGCCAATAATCTGTGGACTCCTGAAATACTCGACGCTTTATTTGGTTTTTTTTTGTGCTTGAAAAGAGAATTGTTCTTATGCTGCCCCCAGCATATTTGTTTTTGATTGATTTTGTTTTCTTCAGCTGTTTATTTGTAGTTCACATGGAAATGACTTTAGATTTTTGTGATTTCAAATCATTATTTTAAATCCAAAATCGCGTTGCATGCGTCCTCAATAAGTGGACCTTTCGTCATTGAAAAATATTTAGGATTTGCGTTGGATAGCGTATGAATGCACGCACGTAGATGACAATATGCGTTTGCGGGTTTGACTTCGTGGCCGAGAAGGAGATTCTTTGGACTCGTCTTGTCCAGTGAGATGCTTATAGCCAAACTGGTGATGTCTTTTCAAGTTTAAAGAAGAGTTACAAAAGACAAGTCGGAAAAGCAGAGTCCGAAAAGAAGCTGAACAGGAGTCAGGAAAGAGTCAGGAAATACTAGTCTGAAAAAAAGAGTCCAAAAATAGGTTTCAAAACATCCTGAAGAAGAGGCAGGAGAGAGTCAGAAAAGAGGAGTCAGAAGAGTCGTGAAAGGCTTGGACAAAAGAGTCAGAAAAGAAGAATGAAATAAGAAGGGTCGGGAGAAAAGAAGAGCCTTGAAGGAAGAGTCAGAGAAGGACGAAGAGAGAAAAAAAGACGAGTCGGAGAACAGGGTCATAAAAGAAGACAAGAAGAGAAGAAGAATCAAAGAAGAGTTAGTTAAAAAAAGAGTCAGAAAGGACGAGTCAGAAAAGTGTCACGTCGGAGAGACGAATCTTTACAGAAAAGCCTGATAAGAAGATGAAGAAAGGAGAGTCGGACGAGGGCAGTCAAAAGAGTCAAGGATGAAGAGAAGAAGGGTTTGAAAAGAAGGCCAGAAAAAAGATTCGAAGAAGAGTGGTGAGAGAAAAAGTCCAAAAAGAATGAGAAAGAACAAGTGACAAAAGAGGAGAAGAATGGAAAAAGAAAAAGAAAAAGAGTCACAACGTCACAAGAGTGGCAACTCTGACAAACGAACAATAGAAGAAGACGACAATTGCATTGAAGGCCAGCTGGCGACCTCTTGTGGCGGTACTCGCCTGTTGCGGGTGGTGATGGTCGTCATGGCAACCGCAGCCTCAGACTTCGTCCATGGACGACCTTCAACATCCACACAAAAGCATTTCTCTATGGATGATCCGTCAATCAATCAAATGATTACAATTTCATTTGATTCTTTTGACCGTTGATTAACAAATGATGTTGATTTGATTGATTGATTGATTGATTGATTGATTGATTGATTGATTGATTGAGCAGATGATGTGGCGTGATCTTCGACTGTCACGAGTGCGAAGAGCTTGGGATGAAGATCAGCACCTCCAAATCCTCAGACGGAAAAGGGCGGCGTGTCCTCTGCGGCTCGGGTTCGAGTCTGGGCTTCCCGCCTAAAAGCAGCTGCCGCCGCGACCCGAGCCCGGATGAGTGGTCGTCGTTTATTTGCTATTGTTTGAAGGGGCAGAAATTCAGTTTTTTCAACTGAATTCGAGCTTCCGTTTAATTCCGCTCAAGTCGCGCACGTGTTTGTGTTGCTAGGCAGAAGCGGATCGCAACGGTGCTTCTCGCGTGACGTCACCGCCACCTAGCGGCCAACTTCGTTCGAACAAAAACGCCAATCGTTATTAATCTTCCGTTTCTCTTCGAAGTTTCAAAAGGACATCAAGCGTCGAAGCTGTTGTCGTGCCGGCCGTTGCCGCGGTTACCGGATCAGCATCCCAACAAAACAAAACCTTGAGCTATTTTAACGACGTTGACTTGATTTGAATGATTAAAGTGGTATTGAACTCGATCGAATAGAGCATTCTTTTTTGGTTTCCGATACTGGATTTGTTGCGACGAATAGCGGAAATCTCCAGCAGGCAAAAAAACCGCCCGATAACTTAACAATACTGTTTATTACACACGTGTGCTTACATGTTTATACGTGGATGGATGCATGGAGGTCAAAGGTCACGGTCTTCTCGTTTGGATGACACACACAAAATGAATATTAAGGCACAAAGTTGTTACAAATCACAGGTTAAGTACGTCTTCACTTCAGTCGCGTGACGGGAAAAAAAAGGCAACGCAAAAATGTCAAAATCAAAAAGGAACACTCACACATATTGTATGCACATGACGTCATCATCATCATCATCATCATCATCATCATCATCATCATCATCATCATCATCATCATCGTCATCGTCGTCGTCGTCGTCATCATCATCGTCGTCGTCGTCGTCATCGTTAGCGTTAGCACCAGTGTATCAGAGCAAATGTACAAAAGTCGCATGGAGTCCGAGTGACGTCATCACGTGACTGGAGAGGCGGGACCGGGATGAGCGACCGCTCGCCCGCTCGCCGGCGTGTTTGGCAAACGCGGCTCGCTAGCTTAGCATCGAGCGCTAGCTCAGTCGCTAGCAGAGGCCACGTCGTCACGCGCGACCGCAACATCAAACAAACGTCAGGCAGCGGCCATGATGGCGGGAAACCGCCAGTGGGAGGGACTTCCTGAGTGAAGTCACATGACATCACGTGACCAAACGCCACCTGAGCGATTATTGCGGGAAAGTGACCAATCGTGGATTTGCTGGAAATTGTTTGAAAGGGGAAACGCGATCGGATGAGTTGAGGTCAGAGGTCACGTTGGTCTGCACAAAAGTTGGTCTTTTCTTTCTGCACTCAATCAAAGTGTTTTTTTTTTTTTAATTGATATCCGATTTATTGAACATCTTCATTTCTTCCATGTCCAGCTTCGGCTCCGTCTTTCGTACCCGGTCCTCACTAGTAAGATCATTCAGTGCACTAGTGGAACAACGGCATCGTCCTCGTTACGTTTGCGGCCTACGAGTATTAATTCATTAAAGCGACTATTGTGCCGCACTAGCAACTCGACGAGGCTGCAACACGAGGCATTTTCCACGCACGCACTAGTAACCCCCCATTTTAAAATGTCTTTTTGCTGCTATCCTGTTAAGGTCCACGTACTCGTTCAACATCTTTGGCATCCTCGTGACACAAATGACTGGTTTACAGCTTGACCGCCACTTGTACTAGTAGCAAGCAGATGTCAACAGTTTTGCCTCACCAGTCACATGCAGTTATTCTGCTAGTGCACACCCGTTGTACTCGTTTCTTGAATAGTTTTAAGAGTGAGGTCAAAGACGGTACTAGTGCAACCTGGACCCAATACTAGTTCAGAAAGAGCTCCAATAAATGCTCAGGCAAAGTCAACTTTTATTTCAAGCACACGAGTTTGGGAATGTATTTTAATTTAAGGGCCATGTAACACTAGTGCACTGCACTAGTATGCACTTACTAGTAGGACAACTATTATGTCACTCGCGAGGCAAAAGTGTGCACTAGTTGCCAACCGCATGCTACTAGAACTACTCGTGACTACTGACATGATCAAATCTGACGAGTTCACATCAAGTGCTTCACTAGTGTGTACTAGTAGCATTTGGATGCCAACTCGTGCGGTGAAATGTCATTAGTAACATGAAGTTGCGCAACATTATTGAAAAAAAAAAACCTTCCGACGGACTTCAATCGAGATTGTTGGGGAGAAAATTTGTTTGTTTTTCCTTTCATTCATCGTTTCATCGTCAGCGGTCGTTTGGAACGAAACGCACGAAGCTGGAAATGGAAGACATCCGACGCCATCCGACGCCATCCGACGGCATCCGACGGCAAGCGGGAAAATGCGGGACGACGTCAACGGCGACGACGCCACCGACGACCATCAAATATGAGCGGGAAGCTGGCAGTGGAGGGGAGGGGCTTCCCGTGGTGCAGTCTCGTGGGATTGGTTGGTGGGCGGTGGGCGGTGCTTGCGCGCAGTTCAAACAAAAAGAGAAAGAAGAAGAATCAAGGTGTAGTTTTGGTGCGTTGGCGTGCGTTGGCGTGCGCGCGTTCACGCCTTCTCCAGCGACGGCGTGTTGAAGCATCCGTCGGGCAGCGTGTTCTTGATGTCGTCGAGGTTGGCGATGTCGGCGCGGATCTCTCGGATCTGCCGGTCGTAGTCGCCGATCATGGCCTCCTGCGTGCGCGCCACGTCGTTGAGCTCCCTCAGCTTCCTGTCCAGCTCGCCGTCGGCCATCTTGTCCTTGGCGCGCCGCAGCGACTCGTCCATTTGCGTCAGTTTGCCCGCGTCCACTTTGTCGATGTTGCCTGAGGGACACGCGCCGCCAAAAGGTCAGACGGGCGCTCGCTCGGCCTTTGCAAATGGCCGCCAAACACAAAAGTCGGCTCGAACCGTCGCCGTCTTTCGCGCAACTTTGTCAACGCGACCGTCTCCGTTTCGACATCCAATCAAAGATGAACCAAAAAGAAAGTTTTGAGCCGATGACGACTAACGAGGCCTTCGTGAACAAAAGACTTTTCAAATCAAACGACATTTGAACTTTATGAAAAAAAAAAGTGCCACCAATTCACGGCTGTCACTGTTGAATCTTTGGAACGCATTCACTGCCATTGACGATTTTAGACGTCAAAAATTCATCGAAACTACTTTTTTCTCACTTTTGTTAACAAGAGTGTGAAAAGCTGGAATTTTAGAACAGATATTAAATGTGTGATGAATCGTGAGTTAACGATTGAAGTCATGCGATTAATTATAATTGAAAATTTGATTCGCCAGAATTCAGGACGTCGCGGGATTCAAATTTGTAACCACAATTAATCACGACTTCACAAATTAACTCACAATTAATCCCACATTTTATATCTGTTCTAAATGTACAATTTTTTTTTTTTTTTAAAGGTCGCCATCTACTGATTACGACTCATTGATGATCTTTTGCGTCGACTTCTTTGTGGATTTCACTTCTTGCGGGTATTTTTGGGAACGAAGCTCACTCGTCAAAGAGGGAAGTTGACAAAATGTCTTTGAAATTCATCGAATACATGAAAAAAAAAAAAAAGACGCTTTTTGACGCCATCTCTGAACTTGACAGACTTTCATCTTAATTACCGAGTTGCTCCAGCAGGGCGGCGATGGTGCTGAGGACCGTCTTGACGGCGCTTTTGGCCTTGCGGGCGTTGTCTTCGGCTTCCTTGGCGTTGGCCGACGCCTGCGGGAAAGTCGGCCGGCATATCAGCGACATTCAGCAAACCGCCGCGTTGGCGCACGCGTCACGCGACCGCAAATGGCGTCGAGTGACGTCACGCGACCTCAAATGGCGTCGAGTGACGTCACATGACCTCAAATGACAATCGTGTTAATGTACAGTAAATGATTACAATGCATTTTTGTTTTCAACTTTTTCTTACTGGCGTTAATTAAACATCAAAATGTGTCCTCGTTTCGTTGATTAATATTCATTTTATCGCAAGCAATTCCAGAAACAAAGATGCTAAACTGTTCAAACGAATGTGAAACATGGATTTGCGTTGAGGTAATTTCCTGCCACTCGATGGCATAAGTGTTTCACGTTGGACATCGGTGACAGGAACAGTACGTTTTTCTTTTCAAATTAACTGGAAAGTGAAACAACTTGTGTTCCTTGTCAATCACAGTCACCGGTCCCCACAAATACATAAACAAAATGTTATGTGTTGCAAAATGTTGCTAAATGCTAAGCTAAATGGCTAAATGCTAAGCTAAATGGCCGGACGTCGCCTGATCACGCGACGTCCGGCAAGATTGCGTAACGCTCGCGTGCTTGGTTCGTACCATGGCGGCCATCATCATGTCCTGGTCGGCCTCGACCTTCTTCCTGCTCAGCTGCTCCTCGGCGGCGCTCAGCTGCTCCATCATGGCGCCCACCTCGCCGTCCAGCTTGTCGGCGTCCCGCAGGGCCTTCTCGGCGTCCTCTTTGGTTTGGGCCGAGCCCTGCCGGGAGGCGAGACGTCAGCGGCCCGCTCGGGTTCGAAAGCGGCGCTAAGTTCCGACCCAAGAGGAAACGGGGCGCGGCCCCGGGAGGGCGGGGCTCGTCCACATTTTTCAAAGCGAAGCTCATGAGATGGTGACGTCGTCATCTGATCGAAAGTCATCTGAGAACGGCCAAGCGAACTTCACAACAAGACGAGGAAACGGGCGGGGCCAATCGCGGCTCAGGTCGCTGCCGATTCCTCGGCGCAGGCGAGCTCGTCTCGCGTAAGACGACAAATGACTTTTTCATCGGACCTTCTGTCAATTTGCAAACTTGCCATTTTCAGATCTTCTGCTTGTCAAGTCCACTTTTTCTTTTTAAAGCGACACTCAAGACCCACTTTTGAAACGGACTACGGCATTTTCGATTTCGATTTTAAAATCGGTATATCTTATTCTTTTATCGTCCTTTAACCGAGAACATTTGATTTTGTAGCCGTTTGTTTTCCTCGATTCTATTTTATCGTTATACTATTATATTATAAAAATAACTTGAGAAATAATGAATCAATTCTTTGCTCAATTTCTTTCTTTGCGATTTCCGATCAGGAGATATCGTTCCTATTTGCACGAAGGCCTTTCTGACCCTCGATTGACGTTTGCGATGTTCGCGAACGATCCAAATGGATTTGGCTCAAGACGACAGCAACGGATCCCAAAAATGGAGGAAGGTGGTATTAAAAAATGTGCTCATTTGGAATAAGTTATCATTCGATGGAAAAAATGTTGACTTGAAAATACGCGACCGGAGATCGGTTGATCTCATCAAAACACAAGAATCGAGTTCTCGTGATTTTGATTTCTTTTTTAATCTGCATTCAATACAAAAGCCGCACTTTGGCCCTTTTTGATGATGATGATGCCGACGAGCCAAGCGGCCAATTCAAGCCGCTCGATCAACACGACTGATCGAAGGCGTGATTGAAACGCGCAACATCAAATGCGGAGGTTTCCGTTTTTGGTGACTTTGCTTGCAGGAAAATGTCGACTCCTCCTGCCGGCACTTGAAATGTCAAAACCCGCCAGCGCGTATTTCTTCGGATTCGGAATCTGACGAGTCCGGCGCGTTTTTCGAGCCGTTCCGTCCGGCGCGAATCGTTTCTGACAAAAGCGCAACGTTTCACGAAATTCACAACGAACGCGACGGAAATGTTTTGCTTTTCAGGGCCGATCATTCGTCGTCAAGGAGGCCGAGAAGTGATTTTTGCGGCGACCCGCCCACCTTCTGCACGTTGCCGGCGATGCGCTCCGCCTCCTCCGCCTTGATCTTGGCGTGCCTGGCGTCGGCGTCGGCGTTGCCCAGCGCCGCCTCGGCCTGCCGCGTCTTGGCGTTGGCGGCCGCGACGGTGGCGTTGATGGCCGGCAACCGCTTCAGCGCGTCCTCGGCCGCCGTCTTGTTGTCGTTCACGCGCCGGTCAAAGTCTGCCAGGAAGAAGAAGAAGAAGCGGCCAACGGCGTGAGTCGCTGGAAAGAAGGCCGGCTGCGGGCGGGGCGGGGGCGGGGCCGGCACCTCGCAGGTCGTCCAGGATGTTCTCGGCCTCGCGGAAGGTGGACTGAGCCTTCTTGGCCGCCTCCTCCGCCGTCGCCTTGGCGGCGTCGGCGCGTGCCAGGAGCTGGTCGGCCGTCTGACGAGAAACGTGACTTCAGCTCCCAAGAAAAAAAATGCAATACTTATCGGTGTCAAAACGGAGTTAAAGCTTGCCACCCTACAGGAGGGAAAAGGGATTGCAGTTGTGCCTGTGAGATACGAGTTGCATTCGGTCCACCATGATGCTTGTAACTCAAAACTTTGAAAATGACATTGTTTGCTTTCTGAATAATCGAGCTGCCAAAATCAACGACAATTCATTTAATCGTCCGTTGGGGGGGGGGGGCCCGGCGGGGGGGGGGGGGGGTCTCATCAAGTTTCATTTCATGCAAAATAAAGCATGAATTGAAATGTTTCATGTCTGTGAATATCGTTTTAATACTTAATACTGTTTCTGAATGAGCCCGTCTTTACGCACATATTTAGTGATTTGCCGCTTTGCTTTTCTCTCCAAGCGGCCGCCAGCCTCCCGCTTGTCGTGCTGTGGGACGGACGTGCTGGAAACGGAAGCGCTTGTCACGCATTTCAACAAAACGACAGGAAGCTCAGCCGCCTTTCACGGCGAGGACGCTGCCGGAGCTTGTAACGCTACAATTAGCGCACGCGCGTTAGCATGCGCATCCATCGCCATGTGATGGACGTCCAAATAAAAGATGTTTCTTGCTTGGCTTTAGCCCCCGATGCTAGCTCGCTAGCTCCGAGCAGATAAACGAGCAGCGCGCGAGCTGGCAAGTCGGAGCGGCAAACGCGTCGCAAGGTCGCGCGAGGTCGCTCGGGGCGTCCGTCACCTGCTGCTCGCTGCGACCTTTCTCCAGAAGTTTGCGCACTTCCCGCTCTTTGGGCGCCAGGTCGTCCCTCAGCTCGTTGTACTCCTTCTCCGCCTTGTCGATCAGACCGTCCAAGTCGGACGCTTCCTTCCTGATCTTGTTGGCCTCCTCCTGCAAACAGGAAGCGGCCGCGTTTACAAGCGGCGGGCGGCGTGGCGGCGTGGCGGCGGCGGCGGCGGCGGCGGCGGCGGCGGCGGCGGCGGCGGCGGCGGCGGCGGCACCTCCAGGGCGAGCGTGTGGAAGGGCGGCAGGCCGGTGAGGTTGGCGAAGATGTCGATGGCGTGCTTGCCGGCCTCCTCGGCCTCCGCTTGGACTTTGTTGGCTTGCTTGTCCAAACTCTTGGCCAACTCCAGCGCGTCTTTGTATCTGGCGGCAGAAAGATGGCGGCATGACGGCAAACTCTCACGCTTCGCTTTCACGTTCGCAGGGTCAAACTTTTGAGAGGAATGTTAAAAAGAAAAGAAAAGTCGATTCGGCAATATGTCGCGATTTTACAAAATTCAAAATTCACCGTCTTTGACGAGTTATTCTCGTTTTGGAATTTTCTTTTGACTTAAGTTTGGATTTCGTTTTGACTTTTGGTTTTTAAATGTAATTACTTTTCAGGGTGGTTCTGTTCCTTTTTATTAGTTTTAGTTTTCTTTGTAATGCTTAATTTTACTCTACTTTTAGTTTGTTTCAGTATAAATTTCCCTTTCTTTTAAATGTGTATTATTTGTGCGCAATATTTCAAAGTAAGACCGAAATGAAAAAGCAGGCGAGTCAAAAGTCAAGCATGCAAAATGGTCGTGACATCATCTGAAGGTGCGTTCCTATTGGCTGCTGCTCGATGACGTCACTTTCAGACGTCTTTATTGCGGTTCATATCCAAATAAATATATTTAAAAGCATCCCAAAAGGCTCGTGTCTTAAATGAAAGACCAAAGACTAAAACCAAGCACATTTTGGCTATAATTAAATATTCGTTAGCTTTGTAAACATAAAATGTACTTTCCGTTTTTTAAATCGCATTTCGTTAACGAAGCGTTATTTTTTAAACTAAACTAAACTAACCTTTGACTCGGCTGAAGACTAAAAACTCTTTGACGTGTCTTGAGATCTCGCGGGACTTTGCAAGCGTTTTCTCTCTTTTGTCTTCTGCAAGTCGTCGTCAAGAGTTTTCAGTCTTCGGTTGAGCGAATGTCGGAAAAGCCGCCGATGCGAGCCCGAGGGAAGCGCGGACTCTTCGGGGCGAGCCCGGCCCCCCGCCGGGCGCTGGTCGGCGAGCCCCGCCTCCAGACCCGACGGATCGGCATCTCATGTCCAAAACGCCGGCAAAACCTTCGCCACCTACTTCCTGTTGAGCTCGTCTATCTGTTGCGCCGTCTTCGCTTCTCCGTCCAGCGTCTTGAGGAGCAGATTGTGCGCTTTGGCCGACGTGTCGTTGGCGTCCTTGGCGATCTTCTCGATCTGGTCGGCGTCCATCTTGTGCCTGCGCCAAAGACAGCCGTCACGCCGCGCGCTTCCGCCACGCCGCGGAATCCACGACCGGATAGCCGACAGCCCCCGCGGGCCGCCGAAGTCACGGGGCGGCCATCTTGCTCCTCCCATCTCGCGAGCGCACTGCTGCATAAGGCAGGGGTGCCCGAGTCAGGACCGCGAGTGCCCCCCTCCAGCCCGCTTCCCTCCACTAACACACCTGATTGACGATTCATCTGCAAAGCTTGCTGATGAGCTGACGATTAGAAAACAGGCTGGATGGGGGAGGGGCTCTCCGGGACCCGACTTGGGCACCCCTGCTGCAAGCTATACGGTATGCGTACAGTTGAGACACATACAGCCGAGGGGGGAGGGGCCGAGGGTTCGTGGCAGGCTGGTCGCAATTTTTGAACGAGTAGAAAAGACGTCGAAAACACAAGTGGACGGTACGAGCGGCTTTGAAGAGACGCTTTTTCTTTGAGCGCTTTTTCACTTCCTGACAGCACAACATGAGATTTGGCCTCTTTTGTTGAATTGCAGTAACAATTCTTTCATACAAAACGTTTTCTCCTGTAAACATCATGAAGCACGTCATGTAACATGTATTTAAGGCAAGTAGTAAAACTTGTTGATGTTGAACAAAATGTCAAACACGATCAATCTCGCTGTTTCTACAAAGTAGCGTCTCAAATGTCCTCCTGTAAATGTATTGGATGGCGAGAAAGGTTTTGTGGGAGGAGCAATATGGCGGCTTAAGAGCAGCGGCTTCAACTTTGAAAGCGGCCCCGCCCCCCTTCTTACTTGTCGGCCAGTTTGCGCGCCTCCTCGGCCAGCAGCGTCAAATTGTTGGGACCGCCGTCGCCGCTCGGAGATTTGATGTCCTGAAAGCAGACCCTCAGAACGCGTTGCGCAACGGCGGCGGCGGCGGCGGCGGGGGCGGGACTCTCACCACTTTGGCGATGGCGTCTTTGGCCTTGTCCAGCTCCTGCCGGGCGCGGTCGATCAGGTTTTCGGCCTGCCGCACTCGGGTGCGCGCCGCGTCCGCCCGCGCGCCCGTCTGCTCCACCGTGCCGCGCACGTTCTGCAGGCGGTTCCACTGCGTCGTCAGCGAGCCGTTGATGGCGTTCAGACGCTCCAGCAGGCCTCGGTCCACGTCTGAGCGGGACCGCCGACACAAGAACGCAACAAAAGTCAAAAGCAGGAAAACAAGAAAACGTCACACCGGCCACGTCAAATTATTTGTCTCCATAATAAAAAAACTCTTTTTATCATTGTTATTATTTATTCACAATGATTATTTCACACATCAATGATGAACTCGACCGACCGACATTCATTGTCATTTTTACCCTTTTTATTATTTATTATCAATTAATTATTTAATAAAATGCTTCTTTTTTTTTTAAAGTGTAAAATGTCCCATTTGACGCAATACAAGAAATGAAGACATTTGCTTAAAAAGACAAACGCAAACAAGCCCACAAACGCACAAACATTCCAGCAGTCTTGTTGCCGGGCGGGATGAAAGAAGGGAGACTTTGCGTACCCTTGCTGGCGCGCGCCTCGTCCAGGAGGTCCAGGACGGCGCGCTCGGCCTCCTTCAGGCGCTCCTCGAAGGCCTTGTCGCTGACCGTCTCCTGACCGGACGCCAGGTTGTCCACGAGCGTCTGCAGCTCGTGGATCTTCTGCCGCTGCTGGTTCACCTGAAGCAGAAACACGGCGGCGGCTTAGTTGGCGCCCAGCGAGTACGCGCCGGTCCGAAGGTTGTGGAGCGCGAGCCGAAAAGTCCAGTGGAGTGGAGACGCAGGCGGGAATCAGGAGGTGACAAATGCAGGTCCAGAAGGTCAAATCCCTGCCACGGTTTGGCTTTAGCCACAGGTGCTAGCTAGCTAGCTAGCTAGCTCCCATGGTGCTTGTTTAACTGCTAGGGAGCTAGCTAGCTAGCATCAATGGCCAAACACGGTGGCAGGGTTTTGACTTTCTGGACCTGCATTTGCCACCGGTGGGTCTCAGCATTTCCACTGGGCTGTCGACCCCGGAGGAGGCGGGACTTCCGGCGGAAACGAGCACGCGCTCACTCTGTTTGCGCTCACAAAGTCAAAGCGTTACGTACAAGACAACAGATCAGCGCGGTGTTTTTGTTTTTTGTTTTTGGTAGCTCGCATGACGACTCGACGTCAGTGGACCGGCACCAACGCAGACCATCTGTCCAGTCCTGTTTTGCAGGCATTAGAACCCGAACAACAGCGCCCCCTCCTGTTCTCATGGTGTAATGTTGTGCCGGACTTGAACGATACGACTTGCGTACTTCAAAAAGTCAATATATTAATTAATCATTGATGCTATCTTGGTGTCTTGGAAAAAACTAGCATTCGTGCTTCATGTTGGACGTTGGTGATCGAAACAGTCCATTTTTCTTGTCAAATTCAGAGCAATTGATATTCGGAACATGAAGGCGGCCATTTTGTTGACTGCAAATGACAAGCAGTCAAACAGTTGGGTCAAAAGTGGACCGATCCTCCACTTGGGTCAATTGGACCCAACTTTGAGTCAAGAAATGCTCATTTGAGCGTAAAACAACTCGAAAATAGTGGTCGGATCCCTGACGTGGGTCCGAGTGACCCCTAAAGTGGATGGCGCCATTTGCGATCCCTAATTTTGACCCGAGCGCTTTTCGAGTGCACGATGCCGCAAAGTGTTGAAACGACGTGCGAAAAAGAGAAAAGTACGTCAGTCGCGTCCCGTGTTGGACGCGAGAGAGCCGGCGTCGGGTTCTGACCTTGTCCCGGACCAGACTGTAGCAGGAAGGACACTGCTGGCATCCCGGCGCCGAGCGGTTGTAGAAGTAGTTCTCCTCGCACATGTCGCAGCGGGCGCCCACGAAGCCGGGCCGGCAGCGGCAGCGGCCGTCGTCCCGGCACTGCCCCGACTGGGCGCCCTCGAGGTCGCAGTCGCAGGCTGGCGGAGGTCAGTTCAAGGTCAGAGCTCAAATGCCAGCGAGACGGACGCCGCTCGCTCGCGCTCGCCGCTCGCCGCTCGGTACGTACGTTTGCATCCGGACGAGCCGAAGCCGAAGAAGTTGACCTCGCAGCGTTGGCATCGCGGCCCCGTCACGCCCGGCTGGCACTCGCACTGCCCGCCGTCGATGTCGCACTGGCCGTTGGCCGAGCCGATGGCGTCGCAGTTGCACCTGTGGATGCGGAGGAGGCGTGAGGAGCGCCGCGCACATTCCCGCCGCGGCGGCGTCCAAATGCGGAGGAAGCGGCCTTCGCGGGTCGGCTCCTCCTCCTCCTCCCCGGCGGGCCGCAGAAAACATTTGGCAACGCAAAACGCACGCTTGGAAGAATCGCGCAGCTGGCAAAGCGCCTTCCGCCGGGCGCCGTCTCCATGGAAACCGAGGCCACCCAATTCGGGCAGCGCCGTTTGCGCCGGAAGTGGCGTCCTCTGGTTTGGACGCCGCCCGCGATTGGGGTCGCGTGCGTGACGACGTGACGCAAACCGTCCTCCCAATCAAAATGCCCGAGTCAAAAGTCAAAGTTGATTTTCAACAATTCAACGCGTTCAATTTGCTGCAGTTGACAAAGTCACAAACGTTTCAAATCCAACTTGAAATGGCGCCAGAACTGCCCTCAACACGGACACGCCAACAATTTGCCTTCTGCTCGAGAAACAGAAAACACAAAATGAGACATGCTCGACCGAAAACCGGGAAAAAATGATGTCCATTTTTTTTATTATCATTGCATTAATTCTAATTCATTAAATTTGAATATTATTGTAAAATATTTAGGCCTATTTCGCATTTTAACAAAGCACAATATCGATTGAAATGCGTCCACGCAGCGGACATCGGAGACATGTCAGCCAAATGGGACGCAAAACCGCAAATGCGCGGCGGCCACGAACGCGTGCGCCGCATTTGGAGCGCATTTGGAACGAAACGCCGTGCCAACGTTTAACAATAAATAAATCCATTTTCTTGGCAAAGTCCCACACGACGGACGGCGTCCTCGCAGATCCGTCGTCACCCGGAAATAGTGGAAAGTGTTGACTTGTTTACAACTGTTGATAGCAAAAGTGCTAACGTTAGCGAAAATATTTCGCACGGTGAAAAAGTGGAAGCGCTCGAGGAGGCTCATCACAGGAAAACAGGAAGGAAGGAGGAGCAAAAGTGGCTCACCTTTTACAGCGCTCGCTTTCCACATCGTTTCGCAAGCGACCCTCCCGCGGTTTTTGTGTGCTTGCGTCACCACAATATCTTCTTTCGGACAAATTCTTTCGGCTTGAATTTTATTTCGGCCGAATGCCAAAAATGCATATTTTTTGCCATTTTCGGCCGAAAATTTTCGGTGGTCGAATATTCGGTGCATCACGAGTAAAAGTCCACTGGGAACAAAATTATTTTAGTTCACGGTTTCCGTCAGGGTTATTATAGTTTGGGATTTATCATTTTTTATTTCATTTTGAGTTAAAAAAAAAAAATACTGAGTTGGTTTTCAAGGTGGTTCTGTTACTTTTTTATTAGTTTTAGTTATTTAAAAAATGCTTACTTTTAGTTGACTTTTAGGTCGTTTCAGAATTAGTAAAAAAAAAGAAAAAAAGTGTACCCTGCCACAGTTTGGCTTTAGCCATGGATGCTAGCTAGCTAGCTCCCCAGCAGGTAAACGAGCACCACGGGAGCGAGCCAGGGAGACGAATGGATTGTAAAAGCATCCCACAGCGGCGGCACTGGACTGCTTCCGTGTTCCGTGTTCCGTGTTCCGTGTTCCGTGTTCCGTGTTGCGTGTTTTCGTCCTTACCGCTCGCAGCCGCTGCGGCTGCGCAGGTTGAAGAATCCCGGCTGGCAGGCGCTGCAGTCTCGCTCCGCCACGTTGGGCAAGCACGGGCACTGGCCCGTCACCGCCGAGCAGCCGGTCTGGGCGCCCGCCGTGCCCAGCGGGGAACACGCGCACGCTGGCGAAAGGAGCAGAAGGCACACGGCAGGTGATTGGACGGCGCGCATCACGTGACCTCGCTTGGCAACGCGGCAGATCGCGTGACATCGCAACGCGTCCAATGCGCACGCCGCATCAAAATTCATCGGCGACTCACGGATGATGCCGACTATTTGAATCGTGGCGGAAGTCATTTCAGACATTGCTGAAGCTTATTTTGGTTTTTGGTCCAAATCCTGCGTTTCGGCCTGCCGGCTGTAAAAAATTAATAAAAAACCTCCTTGGGGATCTGTTAAAAAGGGATTTGAAACGTCCCAAAATCGATTTTATTTCAATGATTTTACACTGCCTTGCCCTTTATTGGGAGCGCTGTTCATGTTGTACCCAATTTGGCCACTTAGGGGCAATGTGGTTCCACGCACATTCTGATGCACTGTTCAGGAAAAAGTCACCATCAAGTTATGGCAATAAAAGTTGTTGTTTTTTTGCAGCGTAGGAAGAGCAGCTGCCGCTGAGTCATGTTAACGTTGCTTCTCTGTCAACGTTCCTGAAGCGTTTGCTTTCCTTTGGACACAGACACAAGTTTCTACGTTTCTTGCCCTCTGAACGGCGGAAAGTCGGAAAGTCGGAAAGTCGAAAAGTCGAGGTCAAGTGCTGTTCCCAAAACAAAACAAGCGTTATCTGGATTGCGCCAGACGCTTTCTTGCCTTCACCTTTCCCCGACCGACCGACCGACCGACCGACGCGGCGTCTCCTTCCACTCACGTTATCAGCTCGCTGGCTTCTGCTCCTACTTTTATGATTATGATTATTTGAGCCATTTTTTTTATTGAAAATTGTCCAAATCCTCTCATTTCAGCATATCAACAGTAATTGTTTGCTGATTTCTGTCGTCCTTCATAAAAGAAGACTGATTATCTTCTATGTTTAATCAAAATAAGACATTTGCAAACATCTGTTTTGACTTTGGAAAACAATGACCGAACCGATGAAATAGTACAACATCTACCCCCCTTTTTTTTAAATCACTATATGAAATACAAAGTACAAAATAACCACCAATCACTGCTTACTAAACAGTAATCAGGGGAATAAATGATTTTGTAATACACTTTCATGCAAAATTCAAATGAATCCAATTTGTCGATTAATCGACTGAATAATCGATAGATGAATCCATTTTAAAAATAGTCGATAGCGAATGAATCCGATTAGTCGATTGATCGATCGAATAATCGCCAAGATTAATTGATTCTAAAAATAGTCGATAGCGACAGCACTACATGAATCCGATTAGTCGATTGATCGGCTGAATAATCGCCAGATTAATCGACTCCAAAAATAGTCGATAGCGACAGCACTACATGAATCCGATTAGTCGATGAATCGATCAAATAATCAACAGATTAATTGATCGACCGAATAATCGCCAGATTAATCGACTCCAAAAATAGTCGATAGTGACAGCACTACATGAATCCGATTAGTCGATTGATCGACCGAATAATCGACAGATTAAGCGATTCAAGAAATATTCAATAGCGACAGCACAAACGACAGTGACGTCACGGGTTTGCCGGACCCACCTTTGCACTTGTCGGCGGGCTTGGCGGCGAGGGGGTTGCCGTAGAAGCCCTCCTTGCATCGGTCACAGAAGAAGCCGTCCGTGTTGTAGATGCACTTGAGGCACTGGCCCGTCTCGCGGTGGCAGTTGCCGACGGCGTTGGGGTCCATGTTGTCGCTGCACTTGCACGCGCGGCACGCGCGCACCGGACCGCCCTGGCCGAGGGGGTCGCCGAAGAAGCCGTCGTCGCACAGCTCGCAGCGTTTGCCTGCGAAGACAACGAGACGCCGTCTCGCAATCAAATGTCGTTTACCTTCAAACGTACTCGCCAAAGGATCAATGTTTTCCAAGGTCTGAAAGTTATTCTTAGCGCCTCTCCAGGAAGGGCGTGCGTGTCAGCTGTCGACCCCCGACGGGCACCAGCGCGCTTCGCGCCCACGTTGGCTACCTGTGGTTCCGGCGGGACAGTTGGTGCAGACCACCTGTCCGCTGTTGGGGACCAGGACGCAGGTGGCGCCGGTGGGACACGGGCACGGCAGGCAGTCCGAGTCGGTTCCGCTGGTGGCGTCGCCGTAGAAACCGTCCCGGCAGCGCTCGCAGCTCAGGCCCCCCGTGTTGTCGCGACAGTCGCATGCGCCTGCGCACACAAACAAACAAACGCACGCACGCGCGCACGCACGCACGCACGTTACTCACCAAGGGTTGGTGCGTTCACAACACAAATGGGTCAACTCAAACACATTCGATTTTGGATAGGAATTGTTTAACTAACTCATTGACTGG
Source organism: Leptonotus elevatus (assembly GCF_054856555.1). Taxonomy (NCBI): domain Eukaryota; kingdom Metazoa; phylum Chordata; class Actinopteri; order Syngnathiformes; family Syngnathidae; genus Leptonotus; species Leptonotus elevatus. The sequence goes on along the minus strand of NC_141239.1, from coordinate 276,451 downwards.
CAGCCATTTTCCCTGAAGCAACAACCGCCTTTGCTCCTGGCTGTTTGACTGGATTTGGACTGATTTGATTCTATTTGTTTATTTATTACTGGATTTGGACCGATTTTGTATTTTTTATTTTTATTTTTTATTAAAAAATTTTTTTTTTTTTTTACTGGATTTGGACTGATTTTATTTATTTATTTATTTTTTTAAATTATTTTTATTTTTTTATTTTTTTACTGGATTTGGACTGATTTTATTTTATTTGTTTATTTATTTAATACTGGATTTGGACCGATTTTTTATTTTTATTTTTTATTCATTTTATTTTTATTCTTTTTACTGGATTTGGACTGATTTATTTATTTATTTTTATTCCGTATTTTAATTTTATTTTTTTACTGGATTTGGACTGATTTTATTTTATTTGTTTATTTATTTAATACTGGATTTGGACCGATTTTTTATTTTTATTTTTTATTCATTTTATTTTTATTCTTTTTACTGGATTTGGACTGATTTATTTATTAATTTTTATTCTTTATTTTAATTTTATTTTTTTACTGGATTTTGACTGATTTTATTTTATTTGTTTATTTATTTAATACTGGATTTGGACCGATTTTTTATTTTAATTTTGTATTCATTTTATTTTTATTCTTTTTACTGGATTTGGACTGATTTATTTATTTATTTTTATTTTATTTTTTTACTGGATTTGGACTGATTTTATAACTTATTTTATTGATGTATTTTATTTACTTATTTTTATCACTGGATTTGGACTGATTTTATTACTTTTATTTTATTTATTCATTTTTTCACTGGATTTGGACTGATTTTATTTATTGTAATTATGTATTAATTTGATTTATTTATTCATGTATTTTTACTGGATTTGGACTGATTTATTTATTTATTTTTATTCATTTTATTTTATTAATTTTTTCACTGGATTTGGACAGATTTTATAACATTTATTTTATTTATTTATTTTATTTTTTTCCCTGGATTTTGACTGATTTTGCAAGGCCCACACAATATTGTGTTGTATTGCTATCAAAACATGGAAGCTACCAAAAGAAAGATTCCAAAGAATTGGTAAATGTGTTCCCGTTTTGCAGCATTTCGCTACGTTTCATCATTATTCACAAATCTGTTTCGAACTGGGTACATTTTCCAACACGGCCCTGGTTGATCTCTGCTGCCATCTGCTGGCCGTTTTTTTTGTAATACCCAAAACATTTCTGAATTGTCATAAAGTGCAATAAATCCGTTTATTTTGTTATAAATATAAGAAAATACTTTGAATTTCACGTAAACATTAAATTTCAAGAAAACAGCAAGATACAAAAAAAAAGTCATTTAAAATTCGATGTTGTTGTTAATTTATTGGAAAAGTAGATATTAAAATAATCTGATTCATGGTTTTATGAAACAAAATCCCAATTATTGGATGTTTTTAAACCCAGCTTTAGTCCACAATATTCAGTTTGCCTCGAAAGATGAGCGAAAATGTTTGAAATTGTTTTTTGTGGCCGTCAAAGGGTTCGTTTTTTTTGGCGAGCAAACGAGTTCCGCAATGAACCCTTGGGCAACTATTTTGCTAACCCATCGATTGCTTTGAGCAGCGTTGGAGACGGCGGCGAGCTCACCTGAGCGCGGGTCGCAGGCGTCGCTGTGCCCGTTGCAGTCGCAGGCCTCGCAGGCGCTGAAGGGTCCGAGCGGGGGGCGGGCCCGGCGGTAGCCGGCCGCGCAGCCCTCGCAGCGCCGGCCCTCGTAGCCCCGGGGGCACGTGCACTGCTCCACCCAGCGGGCCGGGACCCCCGGGCCCCGCCGGGCCGTCACCAGCGACACCTCGTCCAGGTAACCGGCACCTGGAGGACAAAGTGGGACAACGTCAGGAGGACTTCCCGTCCGCAGCCAAGCGGTTATTTTACGGCCATACAAAAAAAATAATAATAATAAAAAGCCTTTCGTCAGATGGCGCTGGTGCAAGTTGATGACACGCTTCAAGGACGGGAAAAAAAACCCTGCAGGATTTCCGAAAAATGGATTTGTAAATGATGGCGGTCCCAAACGCGCGAGGGCGGCGCACAACATCTCATCATCGGCAACAATTACGAAAAGAAAATGCAATGGAAATGCTAGAAAAAAAGAAAAATGCTAGAAAAAAAGAAAAATGCTAGAGAAAAAGAAAAATGCTAGAGAAAAAGAAAAATGCTAGAAAAAAAGAAAAATGCTAGAAAAAAAGAAAAATGCTAGAAAAAAAGAAAAATGCTAGAGAAAAAGAAAAATGCTAGAAAAAAAGAAAAATGCTAGAAAAAAAGAAAAATGCTAGAAAAAAAGAAAAATGCTAGAAAAAAAGAAAAATGCTAGAAAAAAAGAAAAATGCTAGAAATTTGGGGGGGAAAATCCACTTGGAGTTTGGAAACAGGTTTTGCCCATCAGACGATGAAATTGGCCGTAATGTCGTCAACAATCAGACGAATCGTTATTTTTTTCAAATCCTTTTTTCTTTTGGTATCGAGTTCAGGAAGTGTTGGATTTGTGCAAAGAGCTCATTGGCCAGCCGACAATCAGGCCGGCTCGGGCGGGGCTGCGGTCCGGCACGTTCGCTTGCATTGGAAACCGCAAAACATGAACGGAGAAGCCAGACGTCTCCATGGATGATGTCATGATTGGACGCGAGGAGTTTGGGAAAAACGAATCTGCAATCGCAATCAGTTTTTGCGGAATTGCCGGCCGGGTCCGCCGCGCAGGGCGGCCCTTTTGGCGATGGCGCCGCGGCAGCACGTACTCTTCTCGCTGTAAGTCCCGCGGATCTTGATGGCCGTCAGGTTGTGGAGAAGTTTCTGGAAGTCGGCGTGGCTGATGGCGGGACGCCAAGGGTAGTCTGCGCTGTTGTGGAGTCTGCAGGACCAACGAAGAAGAAGAAGAAGAAAAGAAAAACACAATGCCGTCATTTGCAAATCATCTTCGTTTTCATTATATATATTTTATATACAAACTGATGGACGGAATCGTTTTGAGCAAATAATCATCAAGTTGGAATTCGACGGCTGCACACAAAAAATGGAACATTTGGGATGTAAAACGATTTCGCAACAAATCTTCTCTCATCTTTTTGATGACAAACAACTTGACACGCGTGGCTACATGCTACATGCTACATGCTAGTAAGTTAGCGCTCACATTAACATTATTGTTGGAACGTTGGGTTCAAGTTCGGTTCCTTTTTTTTGAACCGTTCACGGTGAGTGCATTTCCTGTTAGCGACAGGTTAGCAAAATGATTTGCCAAAATCATTTTCGTCTCGTCTTCATTATTCGACAAAAATGCAGACTGATTTAGTCCCACTTATTGTTGATTAATGAGGGTTTGAGTCGAGTCGAGTTCGAGTCCGCTGAAAAATGACCTTTTCGGTGACAACATCGAAAGTGAACACAAAAGTTACGGGATTCCGATACAAGGTGAAGAAGATGAAGATGAAGGAGGAAGACGAGCGGCCGGCGTACCTGAAGACGTAGCGTTGCTTTTCGTCGGTGGGGTAGGCGTTGCCCTGGGCGATGAGGGGCACGGCCACCCGAAGGCCCGCCCCCTCCAGGACCAGGTCCTCGGCGGACAGGCGGCTCTCGCGGCGGTCCACGCGGAAACTCAGACTCAGGTTCTGACCCAAGCTCAGCAGCCGGTCGCCCAAGAACGCGTCTGGACACGAGACCGCGCCCACGTCAGCCTCACGACGCACTTCCTGTCGGCCGGCGGCGCCTTGACATGCGAGTGAACCGACTTCTCCAAAAACAACAACAAAAAGTTGCCATTTTCAGAGGCTTTGACATCTTTTTGTTTTTGCTGCTCCCGACTGAGCTTCGCGTGAAAAGCAAACGGAAAACAGAACGGAAAAAACAGTACGGCAAATTCATTCAATTTGTTATTTTAAAATGGATATTTTAGAATATAGCATAATTCCGTGTGTTTTGTATAAAATAGTCTATTTAAAATATTTCTTATTGATTTTTTTCAAAAATGAGTACGAATATTTTTAAATGATTTTGCTGATGATATAATTGTGGAATGTAATCATTGAAGTTTTAATGAATTGCACATCCCGAGATATAACTACTCATTATTGATTATCTTCAAAGCGTGAACATTAAACGGCAACAAAAGTAGCCGAAGCTTAACACAGCATAAACTCTCGTGTTTACCATTTCAAATTTGAAGATAAACAAACACTAACTACCATCCGCAACGTGTGCGCAAAAAAATGGATTCTCGTAAGAATCACGATTCTCATTTAGTATGATTCAGAATCAATTTGATTTCAATTATTTTATAGCGTCTTGCCCTTGTTTGTGCGTGCCTTTATTGGGAGCGCTGTCGAAGTCGAAGGAAAAAGTCGCCATCAAGTTATGCCGATAAAAGTTGTTTTTTTTCAGCGTAAGGAAGAGCAGCTGCCGCTGAGTCATGTTGAGATGCTTTTCTGTAAACGTTCCCAAAGTGTTCTTTGGAGCGATAAAAGTGCCGCGAGTAGCGCGCTAATTATTACGATTCTAGAAATTGAAGCAGAAATCAAATCATTTTCAACCAAAAATCGGAATCAAATGGCGAGACGGCCAAAGATTCGCACCGGGCACACGTCATCGCGTCTTGCCGACGACGATGCTTTCACGTAAACCAGTGGCGTTAGCTGCCCGTTAGCGACCGTGAGCTGTCCCAAAAAAAGCTTGGCGTAAAAACATGGAGGACGGCGGCGGCGGGCGCAAAAACGCTTCGGACAAAGATTCCATTTTCACTCCGCCTATTTTGAACGTCGACTTCTCCGAGCTTGGACGCGGTCCGACGACCGACGTCGTTGCCGTTCAAACCCGTACGTCAAGGCACCGCCGCGCGCGCGCATTCGCGCACCCACGCACACGCATTCGCGCACGCTACCTGGGGCCACGAAGTACATGGGGAAGTAGTCTTCGGACTGCAGCGAGATTTCCTGGCCGAGGGCCGACCACTGCACCGGCACGGCCGACGCGTCGCGCCGCTGGCCCGTCCACTCCTCGTCATCTGCGCGCGCGCACACGCAGGGTCAGCGCGGAAGCGGCAGCGCGGAAGCGGCAGCGCGGAAGCGGCAGCGCGCGGGCGCAAACGGGCGCAAACGGTCCCGCCTACCTCGCTGGAAGGTGGAGGTCAGCGTGTGGACGGCGAAGCCGGGCGCGCTCTCGCACACGGACGAGTGAAGGAAGCAGAAGCACGGCGAGCAGCCTTGGGCGCTGTCGGCGTCCATGTTGAAGAAGCCCGGCTTGCACCTGCCGGGGTCAAAGGTCAGCGTGTGCGGACGGCCGGCGCGAGCGCGCGCCTTACCTGTCGCAGGCGAAGCCCTCCACGTTTTCCTTGCAGCGGCATTGTCCCGTGTTGACGTCGCATTCCTGAGTGCTTCCCGCCGCCGAGCACGAACACGACCTGCGCACAAACAAAAAGGCGGCTTTCAAAATCAATCAACGCTCGCCAACGTGGCAGGAAGGATTGCGATGGCGCGACGGCGGCTGCCATTGGCTGCCATTGGCTGATTGCGGACTCCAATAAAAAAGAGGGAATCCAGCAGCGAGGGTTGACGGACGGACGGACGGGAAATACATCCAATTCATCGGATGGCGGGCGTCGGCGGGCGTCGGCTTACCTGCAGCCGGCCTCGGTCAGACTGTGAAATCCGGGCTGACAGCGGTCGCACTTTTCTCCCGCCACTCCAGGCTTGCACGCGCACACGCCTCGGCTGTCGCACTGGGGAGACTCGGACCCTGCGCGCAAAAGGAGACACGTTAACCTCCCATTGCGGGCGCACGCACACGCACGCCATCGTGACGGCAGAACGTGCGCACGTTGGATGCAGCTTCCTCCGTCGCCCGCACTCAACGCAGAGGTGGCGAACCCAGGTCCAAAAGTCACCACATTGCCACCGTTTGGCTTTAGCCCAGCTGCTAGCTAGCGCGTTGACCTGCTCGCTAGCTAGCGGTGGCAGGCTTGTGACTTTTGGACCCGGGTTCGCCACCTCATGCTGAGAAGCGGAATTGTAAATATTGTTTGTCCAATGAATTTTGAGCGTCCGTCACGACAGTCACAATAGTTGACGCCTGCAATGGCCGACCTGTCGATGTTGTTGTAAACACGCCGTCATGCTAAATGCTAAATGCTAACCATTTTGTCACCACCGTTATCCGCTTGACATGTTTTGTCCCTTGCCTGAAAACGGGAGTCAAATCGTATCTAGGAATGATTTGGGATTGGAAAAACGGACTTCTGTCTTCCCGAACGTGACCGTCGACAGCAGGCAGAAGCCCCGCCCACGTTTTCCTGTCCCGAGTACAAAATGAGCGCATACTTTGTGACGTGTCCTCGGACACGTCTCGTCCTCCTGAACGCCACACGACGCCTTTCGATGGAGCTTCTTGAGACTTCCTGCATTTTCTTACATTTAGCAAAGACGCGACTGCCGTTTAACGCAATTCACAATCTTTTTATTGATCTTTACAATTATGAAAGTAATACAGCTTAACGTGTTACTTTAATGAGCTAAAATAAACTTGAGCTCATTTGAGCGCTTCCTGCCTCGACTTCATTTCATTTGGAATTCAAGGACTTGCGATCACAACATCCTTGACATTTCAAAAGAATTGATTTCCCGCAAATATGTCAATTCATGCATTTGGGATTGCACGTGCGAGGTCAGGCGGGCCTGAGGTGCGTTGACCTGTGACCTTTTATGTTGCACGCGTTTCCTATCGACTGCACGCTGAAAGCAGCTGAGAGCAACAAGCCGCCATTTTGTTGCGGCTCCCGACTTCTGCTTCAATGAAGAGGGACGCCGGAGACCTTCTTCGCCGTCTGTGGGCTTGATGAGGCTCCAGCCGCCATCTTGCTTGCTACATTCAAGGGTGGGTAGAGTTTTGCAACTTTCATTGGAGTTACTTTTTATTTTGTTTCCACTTTTTGTTCTTTAAAGTTAGTTTTCAGGGTGGTTAGTTTTAGTTATCTAAAAAAATGCTTCGTTTCAGTCGACTTTTTCTTAGTTTCAGGATTAGTTTTCGTTGTTGTTTCTTTGAAATGTGCATTACTTGCGCGCACAAGAAACTCATTCAGGTCTACAAAGCCAAAGTCCTGCCACAGTTTGGCTTTAGCGCCTGATGCTAGCTCGCTCGCTAGCTCCCTTGATGCTCGCTTACCTGCTAGCGATCAATGGCGAAAGCCAAACTGTGGCAGGGTTGGAACTTTTTGGACCCCGATGTGCCCCCAAGTGGCCAAATGGCGTACAACATGAACAGCGCTCCCGAGAAAAGCACGCAAACAAACCAGAGCATAAAGTAACATCGATTTTGGCACAGTTGGATTCTGAAATGAGAATCGATTTTTGGCACGATTGCGAAAGTGATGAAACGCGTGTCGTTTGGAGGCGGGGCTCTTGTTTCTCACCCACAGAGTTGCAGGCGCAAGGCAGGCAGCGTTGGCCGTCGTCGCGGCGTCGGTAATGGCGCTCCAGGCAGCGCTCGCAGCGCGGCCCGTCCGTGTTGTCGGCGCAGTTCTTGCAGTGACCTCCGTGACCCGTGGCCCGGTACAGCTCGGCGTCGAAGTCGCACTCGGAACTCTTGCCGTTGCACTCGCACGCTGGCAAGACACACGGCCACAGCGCGCGTCAGCCGGCGTGACGCCACGCGGCGAGCGACGCGGGCTTAACGGCGGCTTAACGGCGGGCGGGCGGGGTCTTACGCAGACACTCGTTGGCGTTGTCGGCGGTGGCCCGCCCCCACGGCCGGTCGTTGTAGAAGGCTTTGCACAGCTGACAGTCGGCTCCCGCCGTGTTGTGTTTGCAATTACACGCCAGAACACCTCGAGGGTCGTTCACGCACTCGCTGGCGTGGCCGTTGCATTTGCACCTGCCGCGCACGCACGCACGCACGCACGCACACGGTGGGACAAAACACATCAACAAAACACAGGATGTTAGCGTCTTATTTGGGGGAGCAGCTGCTTCCATATTTCACAAGCCGCCATTAATATCTGCCAGATCACAATCAGGGAAAAAGAGAAGCATTGATTAGGGATGTTACAATATTAAAAGTGCGTTGCTATCATCATCATCATCGTCATCATCATCATCATCATCGTCATCGTCGTCATCATCATCGTCGTCGTCATTTTCGCATCATTATCATCGTCATCGTCGTCATCATCGTCATCATCGTCATCGTCGTCATTGTCGTCATCATCATCATCGTCATCATCATCATCATCGCCATCGCCGTCATCATCATCATCATCATCGTCATCATCATCATCATCGTCATCATCATCATCCTCATCGTCATCATCATCATCATCGTCATAGTCATCGTCATCTTCGTCATCATCATCGTCATCATCGTCATCATCGTCATCATCATCCTCATCGTCATCATCATCATCATCGCCATCGCCGTCATCATCATCATCATCATCGTCATCATCATCATCATCGTCATCATCATCATCCTCATCGTCATCATCATCATCATCGTCATAGTCATCGTCATCTTCGTCATCATCATCGTCATCATCGTCATCATCATCGTCATCATCGTCGTCATCATCGTCATCATCATCGTCATCATCGTCATCATCATCGCCATCGCCGTCATCATCATCATCGTCATCATCATCATCATCATCGTCATCATCATCATCATCGTCATCTTCGTCATCATCATCGTCATAGTCATAGTCATCGTCATCTTCGTCATCATCATCGTCATCATCGTCATCATCATCGTCATCATCGTCGTCATCGTCATCATCATCGTCATCATCGTCATCATCATCGCCATCATCATCATCATCGTCATCATCATCATCATCATCGTCATCATCATCATCATCGTCATCTTCGTCATCATCATCGTCATAGTCATAGTCATCGTCATCTTCGTCATCATCATCGTCATCATCGTCGTCATCGTCATCATCATCGTCATCATCGTCATCATCATCGCCATCGCCGTCATCATCATCATCGTCATCATCATCATCGTCATCATCATCATCATCGTCATCTTCGTCATCATCATCGTCATAGTCATAGTCATCGTCATCTTCGTCATCATCATCGTCATCATCGTCGTCATCATCATCATCGTCATCGTCATCTTCGTCATCATCATCGGATGTTTCATCCATTCTCACTTCTTCCTTTAAAGTGCGCCCCCTTGTGATCTGATGGCTAAGCCGCACCTTGGTATTATCCGCGGGTTCCAATGCAAGTGAAAAAAGTAGCAGCTAATAGAGACACTAAAGTGGGGGGGAAATTGGGGCTACATTTGTTATGTTCAAATGTGTTCTCGTCTGTGTGATGCTCTTCCTGCTTGCTCGCATTGCTGCTGCAAATGTCAATTTCACAGAAGGGGTCCTCCCAAAGGGATCCCCAAAATAAAAACAAGTCCAAGTCTAACCCTTGTTGAAGCATGATGACGAAAGACGAAAGACGAAAGACGAAAGACGAAAAACGAAAAACGTGGCCGCTGGTGATCATCAAATGTTTTCAAATGCAGGAACGAGCCGACATGACGCGCTTTTGTTTGGAGGTCGTTAGCATCTGCGCGGCGCCAACTTGGCTCGTTTTTCGTCTCCCGCCGACGTCGCACATCTTGCAAACTTTTTCCGCAGACGGCGACAACACGACGTCGTCCTGAAATCAGGTTGGATCGCTAATTGCGTTGACTTTGTCTTCTCCGGCGCCTGCGACCAGCATCGACTTCAGGGTTAGCATCTCCGGCGTTAGCCACCCTTGGCTAGCTCGCAAGCAAGACGACAAGTACGGTCAAGGCACGCGTCCAAAACCGAACCATTTGGCAAAATGGAATTCATTGCTAAGTTCTTGACGCATTTCCATATCAGAGCGCTGCCGTCGGTCCCAAACCTCGGACCTCCAACAGGAGAGCCCACAAACCACACCTTTTTTTTCCAACACTTTGCGATACTTTTTTTTTCTTTGAATAATTGTCACGATCTTTTATTAAAGTGGAATTGAGCATTTCTTAACAATGCAAGTGGAAAGACTTCGTTCGGCAATATTAGCAGTTAGCAACAAACTTGTTTTAAGATCAATTAAGATCAACGTCTCTCAAACGAGAGCCGACTGGAGTCCTTTTTATTGCAATGCAGTCGGCCGACTTCCTTATGGAGGAACTGCTTGAGGCAAATATTGCGTCCCGTCGGTGTCCACGATGCGTCCCGTCTCACCGACGGGGGGAGCTCGGGGAGCAAAAAAAGCAAAATGGGGGGGGTGCATTCCCACGAGTGCGCGTATCGTTCCTAATGCTCGGCTTTTGACGCGTTGGATGCGAAGAGCAGACGACAAGAACGAGGAGATGAAGACCAAACAACAGAGGACAAGCTGAGACTGGCTGGCGGGGACCAAAAACAAAAACATGTTTGATTGAAGTCTTCGTTGTGCTCTTTGTCGCTTTCGCCGATTGCTGCTGGCAGACGCGGTGGAAAGAAAACGTGTCGAGGAAGGAAACGTCGCCGGAGGCTTCGTCGGTCCCCACAAACGCGTCCTGACGTGACGCGACAGCAAACGCGTCATCGCCGCACATTCCAAGCAATTACCGGCAAGGCTGGCAATCTTGGACCGCCTCCACATTCGGTCCTTTTGGATTTCTGGCTCTGACGTTCCATCCAGAATGGATTTTGGCTTCAAAGCCATTTTTGATTTAAAGGATTTCCGCTTCATCCTCTAAATGTGCGCGGAATCCTCATGATTGGCAAACGAGAGCGTCGGCTTCACATTTTGGAACTTTTCAAAGTCATTGATTCATTTGGAAATGTGTGCTCCAATTTGCTCGCTTTTGCAGATCCATAAAAAGACAAATTGTCAGATTTGCCACCAAGATGTCATTCCCGGCGCTCTCCCGCTGAGTTGCGAGCGTTCGCAACGGCTCGCATTTCCGTGACTCGTGGCCATCGTCGCAATTTGCTCCTTTTTTCACCAACGAGCGCATTTGCTGGTCGTCCCGTCGCACTTCATCCGAATTTGCGTCTTTGCGAGGTCCACAAATTCACCAGATGTGGCGCTGATGCGTGAGAGAACGCTTGTTTTCAGGCGGAGCGCCGTTTGGGAATGCGCGGCCATTTTGAAATCCGATTTCAAAATGGCCGAACGCTCGTTTGGAGACTTCTCGTTCTCGTTTGGATTTCCTGTTTTACGAGCGCTCGCCGTCCGTCCGCCGTCCGTCCGCCGTCCGGCCGTGTGATCTTTCTCCAAAAGGCGCGCAGATGTTGGCAGATGTTGGCAGATGTGGCGCCCTCCGCTGCGGGCACGTCTTCCCCTTTCTTGCTCTCCAAGGAAGAAAAGGAAAAAGCTGAAGATGGGTCGCGTCGCGCCGACGACCGACTGGACAAAAAGGTCCAATCATCACAACTTCTGATGAAAAGCGAACGGAAAATACGTTTTCTGGGTCAATTTCGCTCCGATTTGAGGTCAACACGTGCAGATGTGTTGAAAAATGACGACGACAACCTCATCGTTTGCAAAAGTCAACATTGGCAGCGTTGGCCGACGTTTGCCGTTCAGCGTGAAAGGGGCTTAAACGGCACACGCTTCATTTCTTAACGTTACGAAATGACTTGAAACGCGATCGTATTGAATTGAATTCTTTGCACAACCACATATTTTCATTGGGGCTTTTTTTTTTTTCATTTTATTGCTCCGTACAAAATGACTTTGATGAGCAAATTGAAAAAAGAGAATTGCCGTTAATTTCATTCAATTTGAAGGAAATTTGCTGCAGTAAATGTCCTTTTTTTAATTAGCTGTCGGTATCGATTTTTGTATCCTGTCGAGATTCAACGTTTGTTATCACGACAATACAATAAAAACTGCAGTTTTTAATTAAACAATCTGAATACGCTAAACGTGAAATAATGAGAAACAAATCGATCCTGATTAATGATGCGAACCATAACTGCGGGGCTGAAACTCATCGGACCCATATTGGAAAAAATCAAGTCATTTATATCGGTCTAATATTGCACAAAATCGTTGTCCTTAAAGTAGCACTAAGGAACTCTTCAACCTCAATCAAATCTTTTCGCAACTCTTGTGGTGAAACGCGGACTTCAAAGCAGCCGAATGGTCCCGTTTGTCGCGGTCTGAGGGGTCCGCATCCTTCTGACTGGCACGAAACAGCTTCGAGGAGGACGCTAGGAACAACGCCAGCCAGAAAAACGGCAAACGTGCCGACTGCTCGATGGTCGCCTCCCGCTTTCCCCATTCGTTACAAAGTCGCAAGTCAATTTGACTGGCATGAGCTCAAAAACGACGCAACGCGCTCGTCCTCGTGGGAAATGTGGTCGTCCTGCAGGCATAACATTTCTGTCCACATGGCGGCGCCATAATCAACACAAGCTGAAAGTTGCTTCGTGTTGCTTTAAGTATCGACATCAACATTCCGTTTATATCGGCGGCGTGTGTTCCGTCGATACATGAACAGAAATACATTAGAACCCGACGCGCTCTGAAAAGCAGCTCATTTTTGCCGCTTGGCTCCAGCTCGAGCGTTCCGGCTTCATCCACGCAGAAAATCCCCTGGCCCCTCCCCCTCCGAAGGAAGGGAAGCCCCACCTGCGGCCGTCGAAGAGAAGCGCGGGAAGGAAAGGTTCAAGAGCGCACCGCTTACCTTCCGCCCACGGCGAAGTCGGAGATGGCGTAGTAGTACGACTTGAGCACTTTGGGGTCGTTGAAGACTTCGTCGCCAAACGTGTTGAGGCGGTTCAAGGTCACGCGGATGTCGGTGGCCGTCACCCAGTCCTGCCGCGGAACACAACGCGGCTTTCAAGCGGAACACATTTTGACAGCAAGACAGCAAACCGGGTGCAAAAGAGCACTTCCTGTTTGTAAAGTTTGACTTCCTGTGTGGAGACGACCACATTTTTTATTTTCATATATTTATTCATAGTTTTTTTAGATAACATTCTTTAAATGAATTAATGACTTAGATTTTTTTTTCAAAGATAGAGAGTCCACATTTTGATGTAAAAGAAAGAAAAACAGACAAAAGCGAGATGACGACGTTTTAAATAATGACCATAAAATGTCCAAAAAAGAAGTTGTGGGGCGGCGTGGCTAAGTGGTACAGTGGCCGTTTCCCATTTGTGAGGTTGTGGGTTCGATCCTCCCCCCTGGTGACCGTTGAAGTGTCAACGTGAAAATGACCATGAAAATTGCCCAAATTGCCGGAAAATTGAAGCAAAAAAATAAAAAGCCATAAAATGTCCCAAAAAAAGGAAGGAGACAGAAAATGACCATAACGTGTCCATAAAATATCACAAAAGTCTAAAAACAAAGTCCAAACATTCACCCCAAAAAAGAGGAAAAAAAATCAAAAAACTTTGGATGCTGTTGTTGTCAAATATTCTTTTTGTCGTCGATGAGCCCCGAGCGAGCGCAAGATTCCCCCCACCGCCCCCTGCTGCTGCTGCTCACCGCTTGCTCCCTCAGCGGATGGCGCAAACGCAGAAAACCAATTTCACGAAACCCCTCAGATGGCCAATGCGTGACAATCAGTGCTACTTTAACCTTTACTCTAATTTGCCAGCAAAAAGCGACGGCATTTAAACCAAATAAATGACTTGTGCAATAACGAGTCGCGAAACGCTTTGAATGTCAAGTGAATGCTTGAGTGTGTTTTCAATTCTTCTCGTTTACTTTCCTACAACGACAATCACGTCAAAGTCAAAGCGGCTCCCCCGCGTGAGCCGAAGCGTCCGTCCCAACACGGCGTGCGAGCGCTCGTAACGAGACGACGAGACGACGAGACGCGTCGTCGGCGTTGGCGCGCCTTGGCAACGCCTGCGCTGGGAAAGACATCCGCCGGCCAACAAAACATCCGCTCGGCCTGAGACGTCCGCTCTGCTCTCGTCACGGCCGATCCAGAAAAATGTGGCAGCGGGCCGCGAAGGCCGCCAGCCGGCGTTAGCATACCTCGCGCTCGCTATCGGCGGGAAGCTTATCGCGGCTCTCGGGGGAGGCTTTTTGTTTTCCGGCGCAGCAGCTGCTCCGAGTGACGCAATCCGCGTCTGGCCGCAGGACGGGACGCCAACGTTGGCGAGGGGGACGTGACAAACGAGCGCTCGCGTTGACGCCGCGCCGCTAGCGAGCACACGCTAAGACGGAATCTCACAAATCACTCAAGTTGTGCTTTTCAAGAAAAAAGACGTCTTCTCCTTTTTTTCCAACAAACAAGAAACCTTTTGGAGAATTTAAAGCGTGACATTACAATTTGGGCTGCAACTGACAATCATTTGATTTTTAACTCATTTGCTCCCCAAAACGGATCGTTTGAAGTGTCCCAAAGACGTATTTAAACGTTTTATGTTTGCTTGTTTTTTATGCTAGAGCATACAGAAGGTTTTGATGCAGCCTCACAACTGCAAAGAACGGTTGAAGAAATGGTAGTAATTACAAAAAACGGCCAGCAGGTGGCAGTATAAGAGATCAACCAGGGCCTTGTTGAAAAATGTGCTCACAGTTCCAAACAGATTTGTGAATAATGTTGAAACTTAGCTAATGCTAATGCTAATTGCTGCGAAACAAGAACAGATAGAAATATACTTTTTTTCTTCCTGATGAAAGAAGAGACTCGAATCGTTCTTTTGCTCGCTTCCATGTTTTGATAGCAACAGAACACAATATTCTATGCAAAATCAGTCCAAATCCTGTCAAACCGCCGGGAGCGAAGGGGATTGCTTCAGTGAAAATGTCAGCGAGTGAATGAGTTAACAATTGATTATTCTGTCTGCATTAATGGATGAATCAGATTAGATACATAAAAGACATCAAATTGGAAAGTGAAACTATTCAAATCGCACTAAAATGGCGGCAAACGGCTTCGGGTTGCGCAACAAAGCAAATGAAGGCAATTCATTGCCATTTTAAAAATGCAATTGTGCTAAATCTAAAGTTGGTAAAAATTCTAATCTAGTTTCTAAAAAAATCACATTTCATTGAAAAAGGGTCTTTTAAAGGCAATTTTTTTTGGGGCGCGCGTGTTGTTCACTATTGATATGAAAATCCTACCGTGTGAATAACGGACGTCGTGATTTTGAAATTGCCTAAGTGGTTGCGATGGCCGGACGGATGTCGCGGTTGGATGGATTGGACGGATGTCGTGCAGCGACTCTTAACCGCGACGTTTGGGCCGCGAGCGCCATCTGGTGGGCCGCAAAGCCAATTGCGTCACTCTGGCCGGCGACGCCCCCGGCGGCTTTCAATTCAGGCTTTTCTCAACCGTGGAGGAAAAAAACAATCTGTGATATTGCCCGCTCGTAAAGTAATGCGACACGTTCTTCTATTTGCGGGTTTGGTCACGCGTTCCGTCATTTCGTCCAAAAGTGGCGGCCATTTGACGTTTTTCACTGCCGATGTTCATTGACCCCAAAAATGTTCTTCTGACTTTGCGACTTGCTCACTGGCAACTTTCAAAGTCGTGTCCAGTCACGTCGCACTTTTAAGGAGACCACAAAACATAATAATAATAATCCTTCTCGCGGGCCCAAAACATTTGAAGGCCGTCGTTAGCCGGGAGCTTTTGTTTGAGCAGGTGTTTGCACGCTTCGCTTCTTTTTCTTGACTTCCTGCAGCAAACACGCCGGCCTTTGTTACGGCGCCGTCACGCCCACGCGTCAATCATCGACGGGGGGCCGACGAGCGCTTCCGTGTCAACGTTGGCGTTGTGCTCTCAAGCTTCCCCCACAACCGACCCCCCCCCCCCCGACCCCGCAGCTGCGCCATCAGTGTGCAATCAATCACGCCGTCTTCGGGACGCGTCCTTCCCTGGGAATGCGACGCCTCCTTTTCATATCGTTCTGCTTGGGTTTTGTTTTCTCTGTGTTGTCTCTTTTTTGCCTCGGGTACGAAATGTGCTCGACGAATCCGAGTGCCTTGCCTGACCCATTGGCCGGTCATGATGTTCCGATGGGAGGCCGTGGTATCGGCGTCAGCGAATACTAACAAGTAAAATGCCCAAACCGACCAGGGCGATTAAAGTTTTGCAATTTCATTTTGAGTTTCGTTTTTTTAATGTAGTTCTGTTTGTTTTTATTAAAAAAGTGATTTCAGTATTAGTTTTCGTTTTTGTAAAAAAACAAAAAAACCTGCATGACAACATTTAATAAACGTTGTGGTCAAACGGAAACGCAACAGCGTCATCTGAAGGTGCTTTCCGATTGGCTGCTGCTCGATGACGTCACTTGAAAATGACTTTATTCTGGTTCATCTCCAAATAAATAAACTTCCCATTTCAAATCATCCCAAAGGCTTTAAACGAATGACCAAAGAGTAAACGCAAGGACACGTTCGCTATCATTAATTTTAGTTACTTTTGTAAACATCAAATGTAGCTTCAGTTAGTTTGTTTTCTAAAAAAAATTTTCGTTGTTATTTTATTCCGTTAACAAAATATTTTTGGGAATGGAGTTTTAGTTCCTGATAATAACCAAGATGTCCAACGCTAATAGAGGACTTTGAACGCAGCATCTGGCGTCTGGCTTGCGCACGACGCTCACGGATGCGTGACGTGCTCACCGCGTGCCGAGCCAAGACATCCTATTGGCCGACGACGGGGCAGCTTTGTCGTGTTGAGGAAAACACACGCACAACAACCATCGTATCGTACAAAACTGGGTATCGGATTCGATATCTGGGGCCCCTAAAAAAAACGGTATCGGAACAACACATTTTGCTGCCAGAGAACGGAATGCAACATGTTAGCTTTTTTTGGGGCGAGTGAGGGACATAAACGCTTTTGAGTGGAAATGTACAATAAGACAATAATATTATATATTATTGGCAAACACCAGCGTTATTATACTTTTGGAATTGTAATTTTAGTACATTTTTTATTTAGTTTTGAGTTTTGTGACTTAAATGTAGTTTTTATTAGTTTGTTATTTTTAAAAATGCTTAGATTTGGTTTAGTTTGAGTTAGTTTCAGTATTAGTTTATTTTATTTTAATGTGTATTACTTGTTTACAATATTTAATAAACACTTTGGTAAAATGAACCAATAAGCATTTTTAAATTAATAATAATATTATTAATCATAATTATAATTATCATATAATTAATATGTATTCATTATTTAATGTCATTTATTTATGTATTAATTATTTAAATTAATAAGTCAAGTGTTTATTTAGTTTTAGTTCGTTTTGTAAACATAAAATGTCGTTTGTTAGTTTTCTTTTTTTTTTTAAAGCATTTTCATTTTTATTTACGAAATTGCTTTTTGAATTGTAGTTTTATCGTTGACTAAAATAACCTTGGCAAACACACGTTATTATTATTATGATAACATTAAAAAAGGTGTCTTCCGTGTTACTTCGAGCGAAAAAGTGGAGCTGCCTCGTCGCGAGCTCCAGAACGACGCGCGCGATCCCGGAAACGCGCACGGCGGACAAACGCGTTCACGCCGCAGATGCGAGGCAGACATTTTCACTCCACCGACTTTTAAAGTCAATTTCTCAGACTTGGTCTGACTTTTTTCCTCAATCCAAGTACGACTTGATACAAGTTTCCCCCCAAAATAGACAACTTCTTTTGCACACAGCTTATTTCACAACAATGCATTTATGTATGCTGGCTGCACTCGTCTCAAAAAAAATGTAAATACTTTTTTTTTCTCAGCAAAAACATTTTCGTCAAAGTTTTGGAACTTTCTGGGCGTTTATCATCATCTTTATTAAGAATATACCAATTTTTTTTTTCATGAAAAGTTTTTTCTCGAAACCATCCAACTTTTGTTCAATGGAAAAATACATGTTTTCCTCCAGCTGCGGCTGGCTGTACTTCCTGTTGTCACCAGCAGGTGCTAACGGGCTAGCAGTGTCCCAAAGTGCGCTTTGATTGACGGCCGGACATCAGCGCCAGGCCGGCGGGCCCGAGGCTTCAAATAGCGGCTATCAAACGCGCCACGATTGAGCGCAGCAACGCGTTGACGCCGCCGGCACAGCAGGGGGGGGCCGAGCAGGTGTAAAGCCCCGCCCCCCGCAGACGGCAGCCACGTCACTGCTGTCCAAAATAACTTGACGGGACAGTAAATCAGAAGTCACATAAAATATGACATCGCCGCGTGTGCGTGCGCTAGGAAGCGCTCGTGCATGCGCTCTTCGGCGTGTAGCCGCCCCTGCCGGGAGGGAGCGGACAGGTCATATGACCGACAGCCGCGCGCCCAAAATAAGATGCCGGCGGGGGTCAAACGAGGAAGGCCGGCAGCGGCGGCAGCGGCGGCGGCGGCGGCAGCGGCGGCGGCGACGGCGGCGGCACACGCACCTGGAGGACGGGACTGCGGTCGAAGTTGTAGGCGCTGGGTCGGCCCTCCAGCGTGGAGAAGGCCACGTTGCCGCCGGTGAGCGGCGAGATGTCGCTGAAGTCGTCGGTGCAGAGCGCCCGGCGCTCGTCCTCGCCGGTGCGAATGAAGCCGCGGTTGGTCTTGCCGTACGTCTTCTGGCACGAGCCGCTGTAGTACATGTACGGCGTCCAGGCGCCGTCCTGGCTGCCGCGCTTGTAGATGGCGAAGCTCTCGGGGCGGCTGGTGTGGAACTTGAGGCGCACGTACGTGATGTCGAAGGCCTTGCCTGCGGGCAGACGCGCGCGCGCACGCGCACGTCGTCAAACCTTGTTGCAAGTGGCACATTTTTTAATACGCCGCCGAACACAAGCCAGCGCAACGTCATTTTGCAACCAAAAACGACCTCGACATTTTCTATGGAGTTCAAATCATGCCAAAAGCCACAAACGCACAAAAACGGGATTTACTCACTCACGAACAAACGAATACGTTTTGTTTTGCACAGAAGAACTCAAACTATCGTGTCAATAAAGGTTGTCAACAGAATCGGTGACGAAGGAAAGCCTTGGCGGCGTCCAACCCTCCCTGGGGACCAATCCGACTTACTGCCGGCAATGCGGACCAAACTCCGACATCGGTCGTCCGGGGACCGAACAGCCCTCGTGTCTGGAAATTGACAGGACTCCCAAAAGGGACACGGGCAGTAAAATCCCTGCCACAGTTTGGCTTTAAACCCTGATGCTAGCTAGCTAGCTAACTAGCTCCCTAGCAGGTAAACGAGCTAGCTAGCATCAGGGGCTAAAGCCAAACTGTGGCAGGGGTTTGAATTTCTGGACCTGGATTTGCCACCTCTGTCCACAAAGCACATGTCGACTGGTTGCGCAACTCCCTTGTGGGCGGAACCCGACCAAACGCAAACGTGACATCAAACGCAACCACGGTGACATCGTCACACGGAAATGTGACATCATCAGCCGCCAGCGTGTGACGTCAGCAAATGCAAGCGAGCGTCCGGGTCACATTTGAACGTCGGCTTCTCACACGAGCGTCCATCTTGTGACAAAGACACACTGAAGGACGCGTACGCACACGCATACCTGACAAGTGTGAGCAGGCCTGTGCGTGCGTGAAGAATGTGCTGTGTAAACAATGTGATTGGGGGGGGGGGGGGGCGTCTCAGGGGGTCTCAGTTGGGGCCTTACAATGGAGTGCAAATAAAAGAGAAGAGGGTGGAATTTCTTCCGGCAATTGCTTCGAAGCGAACGACACGCCTGCGGACGTGTTAGCGTGACGTCGTGCGTGGCGAGCGCCGCGTTTTCAAAAGGAACGGCTGCCACGTCAAACCTTTTGCATCAGGATTGTTGGAACCAATCACGATCAACGATCAGACAGTAAAAAAATAAAAAACAGTTCCCATCACCGATCCGAGATCAAAAGATTCCGCAATGTGTCTGTTTAATTAACACGTTTGGGGGGGGGGGGGGGGGGGGTTGTATCATCTTCATCTTCAAATCACTCAGAAGATGGAAAACTATATTTTTAAACAACAAAAACTGCCAAAATGTAAAATAAATACAAACCCAATTCCCCAAAAGTTGGGACGCTCTACAGATTGTGAATAAAAAGTGAATGCAACGATGTGGAAGCGCCACATTTCAATATTTTGTTCAGAATACAAGATGGATGACGAGTCCAAAGTCGAAACCGAGAAAATTTGAAGGGGAAAAGATGTTGATTGTAAATTTCATGGTGTCAAAAAAGGGAGCAATGGAAAAGTCAAGCTCCGGCAATGGACGGCCATCTTGTCGGCAAGTTGCCACTTGAGTTGCTCAACAAGTGAACAAGATGGCCGTCCATTGCCGGAGCTCGCGGCGGCGGCGAGACTTCCTCATTGGCCGAGCCGCTCACTCGGCCAATGAAAGGCAGTTTGCAACGGCGGAGCCCAACCCACGACACGCTTAGGACCGCCCCCTCATTTGAATAACATTTCGACTTGACCGCGCGCTTGCAGCATGAAATCAATAAATGTGAGCGCGGAGCATTTTTATTGATCGATATTGAATTTTATTTATACATGTGTTTCTGTATTTAATTTTGTAACGATATTTTCCACATGTTTTTATTTTCCCTTTTAGTCATTAATTTTTTATTTTGTCAGTCTTGGTCTTCCATCGCTCGATCCGCGTCTGATTGACGGCCATTGAAATGCTTTTGGAGGGAAAAACGCCGACCAACAAAAAAATGTGCATGTAAAGTTTGCATCTCTTTCTCTGACATTAACGGGGGGGGGGGGGGGGCAAAACCCAGGGGGGGGGGGCAAAACCCACAAAACCCATCAACTGGTCCATCCGCTGGACTTGGCAGGTTGAGTTGGCTTGGCGTTCTGTTGCCGTGGCCAAAGATGGCCGCGTTGGGACGCTTTGTCACGCTTTTGTTTGGCTCCCGCGCAAATCGCGAGAAAAGCTCAACAGCGGCTCCAAATGTTCGTCTTGTCTTGGACTTCTTAAAGTCACCGTTTTGTCTTTTGGAAGACAAAACGAGCTCTTGCTATACTTTGACCCGTTCCAGCTCGACGACGACGCGTTGTCGCGCTCCGTCACGGTCAACGTGAACAACGTGGAAGTATTTTTACAATTTGAAATGTATGAGTGGAATGAATTTGAAATGATTGTCGTTAAAAATGGCAACTTTGTATTCATATCATTTCTCATTTCTCGTGTTAGCATTTGTGCGCTAGCGATGACCAACGAAGGCAAGCGGTCCGTTCACACAACATCGACACGTCGTTCTGCCTTGGAAGTCGCTCGCGCTTCAAGATGACATTTTACGAGTCCAAGGTGGAGTTGAGCTGGCAACCTCGTACCTTCTGCTAAAAAGGTCCGCGTAGCCACACGAAGGGCGGCGTGAACGGGATTCTGCCGCAACTAACAAATACATTTTTTCAAGGCAACTTGCCGATTCTTTTTCTTTTTTTCCCGCACGGCATTCAACGGACGTTAGCCGGTGGGAGAATTCTTCCGCGGTCGTCGCGGTTTGCTTTATGCCCTCGTTTCTTTTGCAATTATAGTAGTTGAGTTGAGAATTAGCCGTTAGCCGTTAGCCGCAGGCCAGCGGTTAGCAGCCTTCAGCTTGCTAACGTGACTCAAAGGTGTTTTTTTCTCCTCAAGATGCCGACTGAAGCGGAGACAAAACATAAAACACGCACGCGCTCAAGATCCGCTCTTCAAAAAGCAGCGAACATGCGAGCCAAAATAAACAACTGGAGCGACTTTGTTTACTTGTACGGTGGTTTGCTTACAAAATATTATTCTGATTCTTGTTGCTTCACAAGCAAAAATGTTTCCATTGAGGCAATTTTTCTTCTTTGCAGTTTGTTTGCTTTTTTTCATTTGAGATTTTGTATTTGCAACTTGTAAGTTATAAGTTATAATGCACTTTGACACAATTTTTTTATGAGGTATTCTTTGATTTGTTTGTTTTTTATTTGCATTTACTTCAGTGAAAAGGTCTTCTTCTTTTATTTTGACGCCACATCTTTTCATTGTCTTCTTATCAAATAATTGTATTTGACTGATTATTTATTTTTCATGCTAATAAAAAGGTTTTGTTTTGTTCTTTTCCCCCAAATATATTTCCAGTGTCGAAAAGCGACCGATGCCCCCCCCCCCTTCGACCGGCAGCAGACGCCCAACTGAGCCCCCTCCAGGGGGGAAAGGGGAGGCCACCAGCCCCCGCTCACAAGACAAGCCCCGACAAGAACTTTTCCTTCCGAGCCAACGCAACACGGAGGTGACGACAGGATGAAGAAAGAGGGAACGAGAAAGGCCAGGATTGTGCCAGCAAATTTGCAAGTATTTGGAAAACGCCGCAAATTGTCGTTCGTTTACAACAAAACAAATCGACCCCAAATCAGAAACGATGACATCGTTTCACAACACAATCGTCAATTTAGATCAATCATTTCCCCTGCTTTTATCAACCTAACTTTTAATAACAATAATAATCATTTAAAAACGGACAAGCTGCATTTCTCACCAGCCTACAAAAGTACGTTTGACGGGATCCAAAATAAACGTCAGCAAATCTCATATATTGGCATTTTACAAAAAGTACATTCATTTGCATATGATCATGTCAACCTACGACGGTCGCAGGTTCGATGAATGCGCATAGGAAAGTGGTGAGGTTCAGCAACAACCAGCGACCGAGGGCAGGGGGTCTGCAACCTGCGGCTCTGGAGCCAAATGTGGCTCTTCAGGCCCACGGACCTGAGAATCTCCAGGGGGGAAATGCAGAAATGACTTTGGCTTTTTGCCATTTTCAGTCGAACCTCCGAGTTGGAACGTCTCACAACTCGTACAGATCCGACTTTGACCCCCAAAAACTCGGATTAAAAAATACCTCCGAGTTTGACCTCATTGTGGGAGTCCGAACACCCAAGTAAAGCCAAATGGAGCCAAATGGAGCCGAATGGAGCCGAGTCGGTGACAACTTGCGTAAATACTGGCGCCAGGACCACCCTTGGCTGTGCCTGACCAACAGCGCACGCGCAAGGACCCCTTAGTAGTCTAACAATATGCCCAGTGGAAAATACACCAACTCAGCACTGAACGAAAGCTCGAAAAATCTTCTTTTTTTTACTCCAACTACAAAAGAGTAGCAGAACCACACGCTGTTTTTGAGGTGAAAGGCACTTTCCTTGCAATTCAAGAATGACAAACAAGAAAGAAAGAATACATTTTACGGTCTCAATTCTGTCTTGTAAACCAAACTGGAGTCGATGATTACAATTCTTCGCACATCGACAGACTGAAGCAGAAATCGTTGACGATCAAAAATCCATTCTGAATCGAACAGCAGAGCCAAAAATCAGAATCGAATCGTGGGCTAGTCAAAGATTCCTTCCCCTAATATAGCATGTCGAAAAAGGAAGAGGAAAAGCAGAAAATTGAATGACCAGAAAATGTCCGTGAAATTGCCCCAAAAAATGTCAGAGAATTTAATCAAAAAGGCAGAACAGGAAATGTTCAAAAACAAAATGAAAACCTGAAAATTACCAAAAAAAGGACAGAAATTTTCACACAAAAAAAGTCAGAAAATGTTATGTTTTTTTATTGAAAACGTTTAAAACGTAACGATCACTTGTCCCAAAAAATTTAAAAAAAAAAAATTATCCCGAAAATGACCATAAAATGTCAGGAAATTGATAACGAAAGACAAAAAAAAGTCAAAAAATAGCCATAAAATGTCCTAAAAAGGAAGAGAGGCAGAAAATGGCCGTATGGCCTTACGTCATTAAAATGTTGGCAATTTGACAGAAAGGCAGAAAACTTTCAAAAGTATGAAAAATGTCCATTTTTGAATTGAATTGAAAATCACAGGCGTGATCGGGCCTATTTTGGGCTCAAATACATTTCTTGCTTGACGCGAGAAGCACATGAATTTACGGGGGGGCGTCGTGTTAAAAAAATCAATACATGCTTTCATGACTCAATACTGAGCTTTAAGCAAGAAATTTGGATTTTCTATCAAAACCTTTTTGAAATCCAGCCCGACTGAAGTAACTCGATACGCTTCACATGGTGTCATTATTTCAAAACACACTGATTATAAAAGCAAACGGAGGGTGTGCTACACACACAAGTGCAGGGAGAAAAGGGGATTTTTTTTTGAAAGGCGGATTTCTCCACAGGTGCGTTCTTCGCAGGATTTGGCGCCGCTGGGCCGGTTGCAATCACGTGATGGTTTCCCGTCGGGAACGTTCCCATAAGCATTCCTGGGAAGCACTTCCAGGGAGAGCGGGAGGGGGAGGGGGAGGGGGAGGGGGAGGGGCGCAAACCGTCTCGATGACCTCACCGCATTCCAAACAAATCAAAGAAGGCTTTTGAGCGTCCGCGTGGGCGGGTCAAAGGTCAGCCCGGCCATGCGCGGCCTCCTCCTCCTCGACAGTGGACATTTGTTTGCGACCAATCGTGACATCGCACAACGTGGATGCCGCGCGCAGTCGCGCACACGGCAAAGGTCACGCACGACGGCCCTCGCCCGGCCCACGACATTCTTTGTGGCGGCCATCTTTCTTCAACATGTGAGACACACACTCAACACAAACGTACACAACACGCACGATCGGACCTTCGTCAACGCTCAAAGCAAATCTCCGGTGGGTTGAAACGGGATTAAAAAGTCATGTGACGGACGACTGCGGGTGATAACGCTCTGCGTGTGCGTGTAAACATCAGCGTGCTAATTAAAGAGACCACCAAAGAAGCCCCTCCCCCCCAAGGTGTCATCACAGACAGAATTCAGGAACAAACATCAGTGACCTCGTTGTAGATCCCAGTGGGACGCCAGCACCCCTTTATCATGACCCCCCCCCCATTTCAAGTACTTGTGTCCAGTTCAAAAAGCCTGTCAATCAACGTGTTTGGATGTTGACCTTGAAGACACGCCCCCTGTGATATCACAGCTTGCAAATGGCGAGGTGATGTTCTATCTCCCAACGGGGCCAAGATAAGCCCCCCCCCCCCCCCCCCCCCGATCCCACCAGCTGCTTCTGTCCAAAAATTCCCACAATGCCCCTTCCTCCCGTAAAACAGGAAGTCAGCCCAACGCCTCGACATTCCTCAAATAACTGAGGGAATCTGCAGTCAAAATATGCAAATGAGCTGGGAAAGCAACTTGAGCCACACGCACACACATTCCAAAATGAGCAGGTGGCACATGTGACGGAGACAGGAAGTGGCACAGACCACTTCCTGAACGTTTTAATGACACTTTATTTGATTTTTTTATTGCTTTTTTGTTTTTAATGAATCCACTAAAGTTGAACGCGAGTAGAATTAAGTGGATAGAAGTTCAAATCTTACTGGGAAAGCGGAAAGAAGTCAATTGAAAGAAAACGGATGTGGAAAGTTAAGTGACGCATTCATTGGAGTTGAAAGATAAACGAATAAAAAGTTGAAATTGATATTAAAAAGTCTTATCTGAAAGCATCCTCCATTCATTGAGATGGAAAAGTGCAACGAATGATATCCAATGGAAAAATGAAAAAAAAGAAAATCACTCAATAGCGCCACCTAGGCATGCAATACCCTCCATTCATTGAGATGGAAAAGCGCAACTATGAGAGTCAGTTGGTTAGCATGTAATCCCTTGGATACATTTGCAATGTACAGTTGGGGGTGGGATTTGAACCCGCAACCTCCCGGTTACCGGACGATGAGTTTTCCCAAGCGCGGCGCTCGCTGACGAGAAGTCGTACGCGTGAAAGTTCAACGTCTGCAAGTAATAGACGATATATTCCCGGGAAGGCGTGAAGTGGAAATCGGAAGTCGTTTCACGGCAAAATAAAAAGCATAAAACACGCCAACGAAACCAGTGGGTTGCTTGTTAATTACACAATTAGCAACCCACTGGTTTCCATTTTTAGATAATCAACTTTTTTTTCTTTCAACTTCAACTGTGCTTGCCAGCAAACTATTTTCCTCTCTGAACTAAAATGGCGTCACAAGAAATAGCACATTTGAGTAAGCGCGTTTGTTAACGAGCGATCCTTCGGAACCGCTAACGAGTCCGGCGGGCCATCGATCCATTGAGTGAAGCGCTCATCGTCACGAGGGGCGCGGTCAAGCCGACCCCGCCGCGACGGACGCCTCGGAAACGTCTTCAGACGGCTGCTGCTCTTTACCGCTGCTAGCTAGCGACGGCTAGCTTGCTGCTGCTAGCTAGCAGTCGCCGCCAAACACTGGCAAGAGGCGCCGTACAATACAATGTCAGCATAATGATGTCTTCGCGCTCGTACCCGCAGCCCGAACGTGACTTCGGGACCAAGTTGCGTTGCCGACGTCTGTCGCAACACTTTGGGACATTTCTTTCGATTGCCGCTGTTGACAAACTCGGAATAGACGAGTCGTCGTCAGCCCTCGCGCCGCGACCACACGCTTCCGGAAACAACTTCAAAATAAAAGCGCGACAATGCATTGATCTCCATATTCTACTTGGGAAGGTACGGTTTATTTTGAAATTGGGTTTAGCCCCGTGTACTCGCATACCGCCGTTAGCTTGACTGCGACAATCTCCGAGGCAGCCGAGCATTCATCGTCGTTTTTGTACGATTGTGGCCATTTTGTAATCGTGTAATCGGTCATTGGATTTCCATTCTTTCAACAGCCCGACTCGCTCGTGTGAATTGTCATCGCGGTGGTCTTAAACGCGTCAACCGGTTCCTGTCGGGACCAGTTGACGCGCATCTTGTAATTAGCGCGGCGGAGGTTGTTGCACTTGAAAGGCGCAAAGAGGAGCAGGAAGTGTCGCGCGCACAAACGTCACGCGCCGCCATCGTCTCGGTTTGGTCGGCGCCGTCTCGGGAAGCGCAAATGCCGGCAGGAGGAAAGAAAAGGTGAGCCGCTTCTGCGAATTGGCGCGGGTCAGCGGCGCTTCCAGATGTTCCGCATCACGTTCCCACGCCCAAAGGGGAGCAGAGGAGGAGTCAAATTGTCAACAGCTGCTCGTTCGCCGGCCAGCCCGCCGTTTTTTCCCACACTGGGAGCCTCAGCTGGCCGCTCTCGTCAGCGAGCAGGAAGTAAAGCGATCCCGCCTCCGACGTCGCGCCGAGACGTGCGCCTCCTCGCCAGCGACGTGAGCGCAGGCCTGGGGAATGCGGCGCCGGCCCGCGAGCGCCCCGCGCAAATAGAGGTCTTTTTTTAAACGCCCCGAAAGACGAGAACGCCCACGCAAATAACATGACCGGCGCTCGGGGTCAAAGTTCAGCCAGCAGCGAGGCAACTTTACGGCGGAGTCGCCACACGCGGACCGCCGCGCGCACACTTGCTAATAACTTTGTAGCGGTAGTTTGAGGTGAACATCGTAGGGACGGGCGAGTACCGAAAGCAGGTATCGGTATTGGGCCGATATCGCGAGTACCGGCGCCAGCGGCCGATGCCAGTTTCCGACCTCTCGGATTTGATCCGGCAGCGCTTTTCATCAAGAGGAGCTCAAAAAGGGGATTTTTTTAAAAATGTCGCGGTGCTATATTTTGAGGGCCCAAAGAAGGCGTCGTCCAATTTCGTTGACGAATACGAAGACGGAAGAAAGAAAAGCTTTGTTGCTCGTCGCCACGTCATCGTAAAAAACGGGAAACGAGGTCACGTCAACGTACGAATTTTTTCCCGTGCGCTATTCGTATTTATCAATCAGTGTTTCGATGCCGTTTGCTTGTTTACGTGTGCTGCTTCAGCCGACTCGGAACGCGTCGCGTTTGAGCGATTGACAGGTTGCGGAATGACGTCGTCGCGGTTGTTGAACGCTCGCAAGACGCCATTTGCAAGCCGTTGGTCATTAGAGGAGGAAACGCCAGCTTGGCCTCCATCTTCAAAGCCTGAAAACAGACCTCGAACCGGAGATGGCGGCATGACTCGGGAAACGCCACAGACGCCGTTGCCATGTTCGGGTTCGGGCGTCCTTACCGAGGTGCAGGGTGAGGTTGATGGCGTTGGGGTGCTGAACCCCGGCCAGCATCGTCTGGCTCTGCCACCAGGTGGTGTCCTGCTGGTTGTTGTAGTCGGTGAGGTCGGCGGCGTCGTGCTGGTTGCGGGGGTCGCGCGCGTCGCAGATGTGGCACGACTTGGTGACCCCGGTGGCCCCCGTCTGGACGCAGTACTCCTCGGGGGGGCTCCCGCACGTGTCGGTGGCGACCACCGTCACGTTGAACGCGGCGTTGACGAACTCCGGCATGCATCGCTGCGCGCGCCCGCGCTCGTCCGCGCACTCGTCGGTGGCGGCGCCGACGCCGACGCCGACGCCGAACAAGTCCAAGCCGAGCGTCAGGGCGGCCGTCAGCGCGACCGCCGCCAAGGAAGACATCCGCGGGGAAGCGGCCGCCATGTCGGCGCTCCTCGCGCTCCTCCGCCGAGGTCGCGACGGCATTCGCGCTGGGCCGAAGTGAGCGGAACCGGGCCGGCGAAGTTGCGGGCGAGTCGGGAGCGAGCTGCGGGCCGATCCCAAGACGTGTTGCGGCGAGTTGCGGCGAGTTCCGGCCGAGTTCGGCCGAGTTCGGCGCTTGGTGAAGTGCGAGTCTGCGAGAAAAAGCGACTACTCCCTGGAAGCGGGCGGGCGGGCAGGCAGGGTCGTCGCGCGCATGCGCAGACCCTCCGGACCCCACTTCCGTGACCAAAAAAGCGCCGTCGTCCTCCGTAAACTTTGAACCCGCAGGGAATCCAAGCCGTTCACGCCCACTCGTTCCGCCTTTCGGCCATTAAAGCCACCGAGTCGTAAACTGTCGTCCCACCGCAAGACTCTTTTTTCACGAACCGTCCAAGCTGCTAAGCTCGCGTTTGTCAACAAGCGCAGCTCATAAAGTTGGCGCGCTTGACCCAAAACAAGATTTCTTCTTGGATGCGTCACTTTTGGGCTCGTGGTTCTCAACCTTTTGTCGGTGACGTAGCGCGGCGAAAACAAGTACAAAAAAAGTGACCTGCCGTCATCTTATGATTTATTGAGTTTTTTATTTCGTGAATTTACGTCTACTTTTTATGTATTTATTTATTTGACTTTGTTTGCCATTTACAAAGCAAACATGGCCAGAATGAACATCAAACAATCAATACCCCCAAAATCGGTCCTCGAGGGCCGGAGTCCTGCAGGTTTTCGATGTTTCCGGATCGGGCTCATTTTCAGGCTTCTGCAGAACTTGCTGCTGAGCTGATTATGGCAATCAGGCGTGTTAGCGGATGGAAACATAGAAACCCTGCAGCACTCGGGCCCTCGATGACCAGGGTTGGGGAAGTCAAAAAGTCGAACCCCCCCACATATTTGGCCACACAGCTGGAGACGAGCTCGTTTACCTGCCAGCCAGATGTGGAAGAACACATCTGCTCAAATCCATCTTGTTTGTCTTGACTGGAGAACGCAACCCCGCGTCCTGTCGCACCTCAAACACTTCATGCCATGGGCCACATGCCACGGAGGAGGCGGGACTTCCGGCTTTTCTCCCATCAACTTTGTTTGCGTTTCCGCTTGGCGACGTGCGGGCCGCGTGGGCCATTTCTTGCGCTCGCGCCTTTGAGCCCCTCGGCTGCCGTCGACGGGTGCGAGGCTGCCAGTGTGTCTGTCTCAGTTGCCGGAAGCATTTCAGAGAGTGGAGACGGCCGGTTGGGGGTGCGAGTGTTGGAACGCCGCTGATGTGTAAAACCCGGAAGTCGGTGGCATCGACCCCATCCACACGAATACGCGCTCTGAAATGACGTCAGCTGGTGTGGTGAGGTTTTTTTTTTTTAAGTAAGACTTTCCACACCTGGAAAAAAAAATCCCATTCCAATAGCCCCCCCCCCACACACACACACACACACACACACATTTCAACCCCCGTTGAAGGCTGACATTTCAATGAATTGAGCAAATTCTGTAAATGTCAAAAATAGAAATTGACATAGGAATTTTCCGTTTTTGGAGCTCGGGAACGAATTCATTGCATGTACATTATTTCCTATGGGAAATAGTTTTTCGGAGGTTGAACAATTCCGACTTTGAACACTTGGCTGGAACGAATTATGTTCAAACGTACCACTGTAGTTAAGAGTCCACGTAACATCGGACAATGGCGGCTGAGCACTTTTTATTTTTGCACTTGTCTGAAAACGCTTCGATCGTTCCCGTGTGACGTCCGACATCTTGATTGATGTGCTTGAGTTGCTTGAAGGCGTACGCTTTTAAAAGCTCATTGACGGCGTCCGTGTACGTGAGCGGTGGCTGGCGTGATCTTCCAAATTCAATGTACAAATGCCGGCGATCGGACCAATTTTAGCATGGTATCGTTGCCGTTGTTTTGCCGGCAGGCTTTCCCGGGACAACGTGGACGTTTTGCGCGCTCGTTGCCGTCAATTCGGCCGAATGAATACGCCTCGTTTATGCGATGGTCCAGGCGTCGCTTCCGGCCGCCAGGCAATATGGCGGAAGGGAGCTGGACACGCCCACCGGTGGGTTTCGTGGGACGTCACGACGAGCGAGCGAGCCGCCCGCTTTGTGTACATTTGAGTTGAAAAGTCAATGATTCCCAATCGCATTTGCTCACCCGAGCAAAAACAAGACGACGGGCGTTCAGGGCTTCTTTTGACCCGAGTTGGCCGACCCGAACGCGCACCAAATTGTTGTAAGCTTCATTTGTCTCGCCGCGTAGGACGACGTGTGGAGGGCGAGGTCGTTGGCGATGTCGATTTTGGCAAACCCGACACCAGTTTGCAGAAATCTCTTTTCCCAGCGTATCGGTTCCGTCCAGGCTCCCCCAACGCGTTTGCATCGTCGCTTTCCATCATTTTCAATGGCTGTTCCCGACTTGCTGACCCCCCCAAAAAGGCGACGCCCGTAACCACCCGGAATGATCAACGTCTGACCAATCGATTGGGAAATCAAGCCAATATGAGCTTAAACAACTATTGGTCGTTTTTTTTTTTTTACCAATCCATTTTTTAGAGTGTGATTAATAACATTCTTAGTTTTACACAACAATCCAACATTTCTGGCTATTTTGAGCACGCATCATTTCCAGCAGATCTTGTGATCTTAAGACACCCAAAAAGTTGAACAAATTCTTCCCGTAGCACTTGTTTCTTTTGCCAGCTTTGGATCCACATCCACAAAAAAAATTCCCGTCCTTATCAGTAAAACAAATCAATTTGTCCATTTCTAATGACATCTTTTCTACCACCGTGATCTTATGAAACGAAAGTATATTAAAAAGCTCATTTAATAACGTCAAGTTAATTACGCCGTCATTGCACCATACGGTGCAAGACTTGTCTCCGGCGTTCGTGGCTAGTAGCTAACTGTTAGCGTTAGCATCGGGTGCCTGGCGAGCAACAGTAGTTTGACAGCTGCTGCTTGGCTCGCTTGCTTTTCTTATTGTTTCAATACAGCTATTGTGGACCTGCGCTCTTTTCTAATCCACTGTCCGTGTTTAAACCAAGGGAATGTGCCTTTAATTGCACTTAGATGTATTTTTCATGATGAAAATAAATAAGCAGATATTATAAAACACGAGCTTTAAAAAAACAAAAAAACATTCCAAATGTCCAATACGGCCATTTTGATTTTAGGAACACAACTTCAAGTGCTATATAACAAAAGGCAGGATCAGGATACCTTGTTATTTTAGACACGGACATGTCGAAAACAAAGTTGTCTTCCTAAATCCTAATGGCCATATTAGACATTTTAAGTTGATATATTTAAAAAAAATAATAGGCAAAAGCATTTTGTAAAATAAACGAAGGCAAAGTTCTATTGATCTGATTTCAGTTTGTTGTTTATCAGCTAATTATTGTTGCTCGCTGCGTAGTTTACGAGACTGTCGACTCACTGGTAACACATTGCGAACAAGGCAATCTGTTGTCTGGGTTCACTTCCGCAAAGTCCCTGCAGGGACGACAACGCCCTTATAAGTTTTGATATTTTCTTGCCATTCACAAATCCGCCATGTTGGGTTGGGCAAATCAATACAAGTAAGCTCGTCACTGCTTTAATTGACATTTCTTGTTCGCTATCAATTTAATAGACTTGAAATAATTGTCAGTTTCAATCAAAAATATAATTGAATAAAAGTTTTGAGTTTAGAAATTGACTTGAATGAACCAAATGTGACCATTTTTTTGTTCTTGGATTCAAAACGCGCAATCATATTTTTACCAAATAATACAATCTTATGTTTTGATTCACACATAAAATAATTTTCAATATCCTTCCAAAACGCAGCAATCAACAAATAAACGTGTTACACTTTCTGGGACAGCTTTACAAAAACAACACTTCATCATCAGTCATTATTTACAAAACGTGAAACATGCCTGTTAACTTCAGAGGAACAAGCCACGCCTCGCAACGTCACTTCCGCCCCAGAATTCCCTCCGCGTCAAGATGGCGGCGACGTGCCTGCAAATGTTGAGGCGCGCGCGCTCGTTTGGAGGTCGCGTTTTGCGGCCGAGCGCCTCCATTTTGTCGTCTGTTGGCTTCTTCAGCGCGCCGTTGAGCAGGTGAGGACCAAATAAGGACACAAGCACCGAACCGACGCTCCACCTCGACTCAAGTACAACAACGCACACTTGACTTCCGTGTGCGATTCCACTTCCGCCGCCTCCTGTGGCGTAAGCGTGCAGTGACGTCAGCACTTGCTGTCGGCAAAAATGTCCAACATGACGTCATGACGACTTTAGGAAATGATTCATGCGCGCACCTGGCGACCTTTGTGTCCCATTACTTTTGCTCAGATAAGAAAATGGTGACGTGACGGACAAGGATAAACGTGATTGTGATTGGTCGTCGGTCTTGATTGCGCAGAAAGTTGTTTACGTTTCATGGCAGATTACGTCGACGTGGCAACAGACAAAGAGGCGGAAATCTGATTGGATAAGGACAAAAAAATGGATTTGTTGGAAATAAATAGACTTTTTCATGGAACAAATATTCAAATTCAGCTCGTTGGAGTCGTTTGTTTACTCGTGTACTCATCGGCTGCCTGTCAATCGAGTTTGCTTGTGTTGTGTTCAGGGTCAATGCCGTTTGTCGGAACGCTGCCGTGACGGCACCAAGAGGAGGAGGAGCATTGACGGTGGCAGCTGTCGGTAAGCGATGTCGTCCCGCTTTTCTTCTTTTCTTCATTTGTGTTTTCTCGCCATGGTTTCAGCCTTTTCGCTGTTGGGCTCACCCGAGGAGGCGAAGGCGGCGGCGGCGGCGAGCAAAGAGGACGAGTTGATTTTGCTTCTGAAGAAGGCCAAGGTAGCGAGCGAGCGAGCGAGGCGCCTCCCTCCCTCCAAGCGCTTGCGTCAGCTGCCTGACCGTCATGTGTCACGTGACCTCATCCGCAGCTCAGCATCATGAGGGGTCAGCTGGAGGCGGCCTCGTCCTTCCTGCACGCCGCCGCCGTCATGGCGCAGCAGGAACGCCACCAGGCTGCTATCATCTACACGTACAGCCAGGTGGGAAAACGTGCCTGCCGGGCTCAGAGGTGGCGCGCGCGCACGCACGCACATTTTCATGCACGTCGCAGCAGCAGAACGTCAATAAATAACAAAATCAGGTGGAAAGCAAGACGGGTCCGAACGACAGCGGCGACGCCATTTGAGCATTTGTTCTCGTCAAAATGGCTGACGATGGCTGTCGCTCTCGGGGCCGGCAAGCGCAGGATTGTCACGGTCGGACGGTACGAGGTTTGGGATTGTGACGGGAACAAAATGTTGACGTCATATGAAGGCGAGCGAACGTCTTCACTTGGCTGCCGTTCGGGAATCAAGAATCCATCGTTGATCTGCGGACGCTCGTCGCGACTCCGGAGTCGCTTCTGAAAGTTGCGCAACAGCTGCGTTGACTCCGTTTTCCGCGTTTTCCCCCCCGAGATCAACGAGAAGAAAACAAGCAGCACTTTTGCATCGCTCGTCAACCAGCCGGCTTCATTTTTGACCTTCCGGCTCCGGTGGCCGAAGTCACGTGACCTTGCGGTCGAAAAACAGCATTCGTGCGCGACGCCATTGAAAAGTATTTTCTTCCATTAACAAAAGACGACTTATTGCACTTTGACAATTAAGATTTTTTTTTTTCTCATTATTGAATTGAAATATTTCCATTTGATCCGCGCTGTCGTCAATGTTTCCGTAACAAGCGATGACAACTCGTCTTACTTCAACTCAATCATTTGACCAATGAGTGCATCCACAAAATTGGATTTGGAATTTCATATTTGTGGAGTTTTTCTCGCGCACTTGACATTTCAGAAGAATCGAAGTCATAATGAATCGATATCGGATTAAATTGGAAAAAAATGGAATCAAAGTGAACTCAATTTGAAGAAATTGCAATCGTGAGCCAGCGCCAACTATTGACGAGGAGGATTCCGTCCGGGTGAGATTTTTGGCCTTGCGACGTATCGGTGGCTGGTAGCAGCAGCCTTCACAAGTACCCGATCGCTGCCGTCGCGACGCGCTGGAGCATCCGTCCGGAAAAGCGAATGCCGGCAACTCGCATTCACGTTTGTCAACTTCCTGTCGGCAGCGGCAGGATTTTCATTTGTTTGTTGGGACGCTTTCTTGTCTCCTCAGATGGCCAACCTGGCGTACGTTCAAGGTCACCTGACTCAGGTGAGTAGACCTTTGAACGGCGTTGGCGTGGCCGCCCGCGGTGACGTCCCCTCTTTGCACCGGCAGGCGGAGAAGCTCTTCAAAGCGGCAATGAGCTACATGCTGGCGGGCGGGATGTCGCAGGTGAGCGAGCGGGCGGGCGGGCGAGCGGTCGCTGCGGCCGCTCGCCCGCCTGCCGTTCAGCAACTTTGCGTTTGCAGGACGACAACGCCTTCGTGGAGATGTCACTCAAGCTGGCCGCCATGTACGCCCAAGACAACAAGTAAGAACGGCGCCGGCCGCTCGCGCAAGCACGCCGAGGTCGTGTGGCTTGACGGCGTGTGTGTGTGTGCGTGCGTGCGTGAGGGCGGAGCTTGCAGAGCACGGCTTCAGGTTCTGTTTGGAGACGCTGGAGGCCAAAGTGCAAACGTTTGAGGAGAAGCCGGCAGTTGAGCTGACAGGTGACCGCGACTGCTCGACATTGACGTCGTCCGTCCGTCGGGTCGTCGGGTCGTCGGGTCGTTCCTCACGACCGGCTTTTCTCTTTCTGACCACCCGTGCCGGCGTTTGGCGGACGCAGAGGCCGAAGAGGTTCTGCGGAAGGACACCCGTCTTCTGCTGGGTTTGTGTTTGGACTCGCACGCTCGCTACCTGGCGTCCACAAAGCGAGTGGCGCAGGCGGCCGCCCACTACCGCAAAGCCTTGGACATCTGCCGGCAGGAGCAGGGCCCGCAGCACCATCAGGTCTGCAACCGGACCGCATCCGACGAGCAAACTCATCGGCAGTCGCGTGCGGCCCACAAATCGGCGGCAACGCAACGCGAATGGCGGCAGATGTTGTCGCCGTATCGAAAGTTCGGACGGCTTCAAATCGTCTTCCGAGGCGCGCGTGCGGCGTCATCGGGTTCTGTTGCCATTTTGCGTTTTGGCGCTGCTAGCAGCTTTGGCTAACCGTCCAAAGTGTCATCTGTGTGCCAACCACGTCGTTCGCCGTCGTGCATTTTTCTTTGCCGTCTCCTTCCTGTTAGCAATCACGTCCTGCGTTAGCAAACTGCATTTGGATTGGATCGCTTTGCACTTGTTCCTTAGGGGTGTGCCCCAAAAAAAAACGGGGAAAAAAACTGCGATTCTCATTAAGTACGATTCAGAATAGATTTAAAATGTTCCAAAATCGATTTTATTTAAATTATTTTATGCCGTCTTGCCCTTGTTTGCGTGTGCCTTTATTGGGAGCACTGTTCATGTTGTACCTGATTTGGCCACTTAGGGGCAGTGTGGTTCCGCGCATTCTGATACACTGTTAAGTGTCGTCAAGTTGTTGTTTTTTTGCAGCGTGGAAGAGCGTGCCGGTGAGTAATGTTAAGATGCTTCTCTGTAAACATTCCTGAAGCGTTTTGTATGAATAGCCGATCTTTTGACCGTTAAAAGTGCCGCGAGTAGCGCACTAATTAGCGTTAGCCAGTCAGATTGGAGTCGATCATGACGATTCTTTGTACATCTTTAAATTGATGCAGAAATCATTGTTTATCAAATCATTTGAACCAAAAATCGCTCTGAATCGAAAATTGACTCTTAATCGAATCGCAGACCCAAAAATCGGAATTGAATTGTGAGACAGTCAAAGATTCCCACCCCGATTTCTTCTTTTGCTTGGTAGGACGACTTCAACAACTTGTCGCATGACGTACTCGTGGCGAGTCTGAAATGACATTTTCGTGCCACCTGCAGACTCTGGTCTTGATGAGCGACCTGGCCACCATTTTGGATATGCAGGGTCAACATGACGAAGCCCTGGCGCTGATCCGCCAGGCGGTGGACACGAGTCGGGCCTCGGGACACGAGGAACTGCACGTCTTCCTGGCCAACATGGCCGCCGTCCTGCTGCACACAGGTGAGACCAAAGGTGGGCGTGTCCGACGGCAGCGAGCCATCTTTGCGGGTTTGCCTCTTCAGGTCGCCACGACGACGGCGTGCGCGCCTTCCGCGAGGCCCTCCATCTGGCGCGGCAGGCGGACGACCGGGAGGCCGTCCGGCACATCCTGCGGGGCCTCGACCGGGCCCGGCCTGGCCGCCAGGGGGCGGAGCAAGGCGCCACCTAGAAACGTGAGCCTCATCTATGCGGACAATAAAGCAAGTTGAAATGAAAACAAAAAGTTTGTCTTTGTTTGTTTACTAAAGAAAAGCAAACAAAGGTTTGTCGTTAATAACCTCCGTAGCCCCCTCGAGCGCCCCAGCCTCTTCCTCCTCTGTAGCCCCCCCCGCCGCCATATCCTCCTCTATCGCCTCCATAGCCCCCTCCTCCCCCCCTGTAGCCCCCTCCTCCTCCGCCATAGCCGCCTCCCCCTCTGTGGCCGCCTCCCCCTCTGTAGCCTCCTCTGTAACCCCTGCCGCCTCCGCCCTGGTAGCCGCCTCTGCCTCCTCCGTCCAAGCGGCCCATCTTGGGGGGTCGGGGGCCGTCGCCCATCCTGCGCACGCACACGCACACGCACACACACGACAAGGCGGCAAGTCAAGCCAAAGGCAAACATCAGCCGCTCCTCACTTCAAGTCACAAACAAACAAAAAAACACGCCTGCTTCCGACTTTTCACGCTCCATTTCACGCTTGTCTCCATTTTGTCCGCAAGTGGAATTGAAAACGCTGTCGTGCGCACAAAACGTGCACGGTCGGGTGGCGGAAATGCAATTCTTGTGTGTCAAAGTCAGCGGATGAACTTTGGATTCGTCTTGTGCTCTCCATCGAGCTTCAGAATGGGAGGAGCTATTGACGTCACCATCAGGTGGCATTAAAAAAAAAAAAGAAGAAAAATTGACGTTCAATGCATTCGTACAAATGTCAAAACAATGCGGCCTTTAGAACAAATCGCTAAAAGCAAATTTGTCATTTTCAAAGGAAAGCGACTGTCATGACAAGTTTGGTCGATATTATTTATCTGCTTGTTACGAACATAACGAGATTCATTTCCCACTTGAATACATTTTGTATTTGGACGTACGCCGCCATCGTTATTTACGAGGCAACGCATTCAGTGCGTATAAAGAAGGCAAGGTAAGCCTCTGCAGCGTTCCTAAAGAAACAACGCGATGGGCGGAGTCACCCTCCCTCATTCAAGAGTTTTGATCGTCCCTTTAGGAACGACACGGAGGCTCACCTCGCTTTCTTTATCGCCGCCATTCGACGTCACTATGCACCGAATGCGTTGCCTCGTAAATAACAATGGTGGCGTACGTCCAAATCAAGTTTCTACTAAAATCAATCACATTCATAATTGTACATTTGATTACTATTTGACTTAATGACAAGCCATGCTCCAACTGCTCACGTATATACGTATTCAAAACATCCTTCCATTTACTACTGCTTATAGTCGGGGCGCGGAGCAGCAGCTTTAGGAGAAAAGCCCAGACTTCCCTCTCCCCAGCCACTTCAACCAGCTCCTCCAGCGGGATCCCAAGGTGTTCCCAGGCCAGCCGAGAGACAGAAGTCTCTCCAGCGTGTACCGGGTCGTCCCCGGGGCCTCCCGCCGGTGGGACATTCCCTGAACACCTCTCCGGGGAGGCGTCCGAACCAGATGCCCGAGCCACCTCAACGGATTCCTCTCCATGCAGGAGAGCAGCGGCATCTATTCCAAATCCCTCCCGGATGACCGAGCTCCTCACCCTATCTTTAAGGGAGAGCCCGGATACCCTGCGGAGGAAATTCATTTTGGCCGCTTGTATCCGGAATCTTGTTCTTCTTGTTCCTTGGGTCACAACCCAAAGTGATTCCTGTCGATTTCCCGCTCCCGACTATCTGAACAAGACCCCAAGACACTTGAACTCCTCCACTTGGGGCAGAATCTCATCCCCGACCCGGAGAGGGCACTCCACCCTTGGTCTCAGATTTGGAGGCGCTGATTTTCATCCCGACCGCTTCACACTCAGCTGCGAAGCGCTCCAGTGAGAGTTGGAGATCACGGCTTGATGAAGCCAACGGCACCACATCATCTGCAAAAAGCAGAGATGCGATGTTGAGGCCACCAAACCAGAAGCCCTCAACGGCGCCTAGAAATTCTGTCCATAAAAGTTATGAACAGAATCGGTGACCGAAGGGCAACCATGGCGGAGTCCAACCCTCGCTGGAAATCGACTTACTGCCGGCAATGCGGACCAAATTCTGAGTCGTACAGGGACCGAACAGCCCGTATCAGGGGGCTCGGTACCCTGTACTCCCGAAGCACCCCCCACAGGACTCCCCGAGGGACACGATCGAACGCCTTCTCCAAGTCCACAAAGCGCATGTGGACTGGTTGGGCGAACTCCCACGCACCCTGGAGGATCCTGCCGAGGGTGCAAAGCTGGTCCACTGTTCCACGGCCGGGACGAAAACCACAATGCTCCTCCTGAATCCGAGATTGGACTTCCCGACGGACCCTCCTCTCCAGCACCCCCGAACAGACCTTACCAGGGAGGCTGAGGAGTGTGGTCCCTTGATAGTTGGAGCACACCCTTCTTAAAAAGGGGGACCGGCAACCCGGTCTGCCAATCCAGAGGCACTGTTCCCGATGTCCACGCGATGTTGTAGAGGCGTGTCAACCACCACCACAACATCCAGAGTCTTTAGGAACTCCGGGCGGATCTCATCCACCCCCGAGGAGCTTTCAAACCACCTCAGTGACTTCGACTCCAGAGAGAGGAGAGCCCGCCTCGGAGTCTGCAGACCCCAGAGAGAGGAGAGCCCACCTCGGAGCCCCCGGACTCTGCTTCCTCAAAGGAAGGCGTGTCGGTGGAATTGAGGAGGTCTTCGAAGTATTCCCCCCACCGCTTCACGACGTCTCGAGTCGAGACCGTGTCAATGGCGCACTGCTTTCCTCTCCTGAGGCGCCGGATGGTGGACCAGAATTTCCTCAAAGCCGTTCGGGAGTCATTCAAAACATTCTAAATTAAATATTCAATGAGATTTTATACCGCGCTGCAAGGATGACATCATAAACAAAACAACGTAATTGTACAATTGTGGATATATTTACAATTATTAGTAGTGATGAAAATGTGACGTTTTTTTTCTTCCAACTTTCTTTTCTCGAGAGGATTGTAATGAATGAATTCCTTATGGGCAGCATTTCCGACACCAACTTGGGTGGGGTTCAAAGGAACGGTCCTAAAATGCTTGCGTTCATGTTTGGAGGGAAGTTTGTTGTGACCGTTGCAAATGTGGAATCTGACGGAATGCGGGGCCCACCCCACCCCAAGGGTCAGTCCTTGGACCCTTGTCTTCCGTCCAAACATGTTCGCTTTGGCTCAAATGCTTCAAAACGCCGTCATGCAGATGCAGAAGAAACTCAACGACGTTCATCAGCGTTCCCAAACGACCGCAGTTCAATGAACGCATCGTAAACGTAAATTCACAGCAAAATGTGTTGTTGTCAATAAAGAAAAGAGGATTGTGGTCAGAAAAGACCTGATGGCCGGCGTCAGCAAGTTGGAAATTTTGAGGTGCTGACTGACGGACGGACGGACGGATGGACGGACGGGCGGACGGACGGACGGACGGACGGACGGACGGACGGCTCGCTTCAAGCACAAGAGGAGTCAAAGCGCAGCAAAGGAAGTTCCGCCAATGAATAATCGAATGATCTGGTTTGTTTGCTAAGCCGGTAAGAAAAGCGGCTGACCTGTGGTTGACGGCGGCCAGGTTGATTCCCGCGGCGGAAGGTTTGGAAAGGTGCCGGATGACGTTGAGCAGCCGCTGGTTGCTTTGGTCCAACTGGGAAACGTACTCGGGCTCTTTGCTCACTGCCACCACCAGCGCCTCCAGCGCAGCCCGCAGAGCCAGGATGTGAGCCGCCGTCTCGTGCGCCATCCGCAGCTTGATCCTGTTGTGCAAGTCACATGACGCCTCAAAAGTCGTCGCCGGCGCCATTGCCGACCCACTCTTTCCTTACTCCCAACCAGTTCCGGACACCAGGTACATTTACAAAAAAAATGAAATCCAGGTGAAAAACGCTGCTTTTTTTGACCTTTGATGAAGGTCTTTTAAACATTTTCCTTTTAATTGTTTTTTTTTTTTTTTTACTTCCTGACGTTTCATGTTTTTAAAGTTTGCTGTCTCATGTCTTAACATTGTCAGTGTATGTTCTTTTAGTACATTTTTTAAGCGACTTTAGTTTTCTTGCTCTGTTAACTAATGTTTTGTTTTTGCTTCCTTCATTGTGGAAAGCACAATAGTTGGCTTTCCATCCACCCATTTTTATTCAAATCTTCAAGAATAAAAATGCTAGAAATTCGAAAAAGGGCCCAAAATTGGCAAAAAGGTTTTTACGCTTGGATTTTGGAGCGTATCGAAAAAAGTCAAATGCGAATTCTGCCCATGGAAACGGGTTTTGCGACAAAGCGCTGGCGAGACCAGATACGCGTCGCACGTACGTTTCTAGTCCCAAAGCAATGTCGGACGAGAAATCTTTTTGGAATTCATTAAAGAAGCGAATACGAATGTCATTTTAGACGGAAAACAGCAAAGAAACGCTACGGTTGATGAAGAATTACAAACCAAAACTCATACGACGTCATTTCCTGGCCGTCTTCTTTTAAATGACGGCTGGATCACATCTCGATGGTGTATAGCGCCACCTACCTGCAGCGGCAGAGTCGCCTCTCAATATTCGCAAAAGAAGAACAGACGGGCAGATGTCCCTTTTGCGCATCGTCAGTAAATTGGCTTACATTTTTTGAAACAATTGGATGGAAACCTGACTATCGACTTGCCCCGTGTATGAAATTGGAACGCAAGTACGCCTTTTAATTTAACATCTAGGTACCAGGAAATGACTGTAAAATGTTCATTTTCATGATTGCATGATTTTGGATATGGCAAAAAAGATGATTTGACGTGAAGTTGGGATCAAAATGTTCATGACAGTGGCCGCTGCTGCTGTACTTGAAACAAGTCAAGCACGCGCGACAGACGGCAACAACATTGAGCAATTTCATCAAATTGCTTTTTCATCTGCCGGATTACATTTTTTCCCAAAAGTGCAAACGATACAAATGCATTTGGAAGTCAACACGAATTCCTTTGCCAAAGCGTGATCACATCCTACTTGAATGTCCAAAGCCTGCCGTGGAATTGGCAGCTGCCCCCCCCCCCCCCCCCGCTCACCATTCATCCAGCTCCACCACGTCTCCGTTGGAGAAGACCTTCTTGCAGCCGAAGAGCACAAGCTGCAGCGCGCTGACCAACGTCATCCCTTTGGCCGAGATGGCTCGCGTGCGGATCTGACAACAAACAGTCGGTCAGGCAGGCAGGCGGTCAGGCAGGCAGTCAGGCGGTCAGGGGCTCGATGCCTCGTGCCAGCCAGGACGTCACCTTCTCGCTGAAGACAAAGAAGGGCGACGGGTAGGCCAGGTCGTGACTGGTGAAGGGACAGTTGACGGAGGATTTGTGGATGAGGGCGTTGCGGCCCTCGGTGGTCAGAATCTTGCGCTTCTCCTTGTGGAAGCACACGTTGGGATAAGCGCCGTACGTCAGCAGGGACACCACCACGTCCAACTTGTTGTCCGGACCCACTGCCGTGAACGTCTGCGTCATCAGGCTCTCTGACAACACACGCAATGCGGGGCCGTCTCATTGACATGATGCATTCCCGAGCCCCGAACCCCAAGCATCGGCAATGATTGCCTACCCTCATTCCTTACCCTAACCTCAACCAAAAAACAACCAAAAAACAAGTCTTGACCCTCCAAAAGAGGTCTGAACTTGTGGGGCCCAGAAAATTGAAATCATGATTAGGATGATCTTTTTTTGGGGGGGGGGGGGGGACAAAACAAGAAAATGCTTAAGACTTATATATATATATAATTATGCAAGTTCCTTTTGGATGAAACACAATTTATTAAATGAGTTATTTTAAAATTTAAATCACCACCGATATTCATAAAAGGCATTTTTTTTGTTTTGTTTTGATGGCCGATGTATTAAAAACGTTTATTTTTGCTCCGACGGGCGTCTTTCTCCTTCATCGGCTTTTGAGTCCCTGCAGCATTGGCCCGCCCACCGCACCATCTGATTGGTTGCTCGTGCAGCGCTACCAGCCAATAAGCAGCGGAAGCTCGACTCGTCTCTCGACGCTCACGTGCAGAAGAGAAAATGGATTGCAGACGGGCCTCGTGGTGGGCATGAAAGTTCTTTTAAGTGAACGAAATCCGTTCATTAAAAAGAACCGCTCAAAAGATTCGTTGATGTTGTGGGCGCGGACGAGAAAACGGCAAAGCGTCATTTTAAAATAAGCGAGGAATACGTCGGTGGGTCTACGACGAGCGATCGGCAGGTTTTCGCTCAGCTGACGCAGACGCGCGGTAACCGTGACGACGGCTCCAATAACGTGTGTTGTTGTTACATAATATTTGAATGCATTTCGTGTCTTTGGTCGGGTTTGCGTTTCATTTTGACGGTGATACTTTTCCAATTTGGCACGCAAGGCCAACGAGGTACCTTCGGGAAATCCAGAGTTGACCAGAATCTCCTTCAGCTGAACTTTGGCCTCCCACGTCATTCTCAAGGTGGCCATGTTGAGACGTTTGTGTTCGCAGAAACGACTTTCCGCGTCCTCGCCGTTAACCCTGAAACGGAGCACGAACGTGGCACGTGCCTTCTGGCTGGCGGCGGCGGCGGCGGCGGCGTGGCACCCACCTGACTTCGTCCCAGGCCTGGAAGACGCACAAGAGCGCCACGTGGTCCGAGAAGCGGCTGCCGGCAAAGTTCCTGTGGACGAAGCCCAGACGCTTTCCCTCGCTGACGAAGGGTTCTTGGAAGCAGGACGCCGCCGAGATGGTGCACATGGCGTCTCCCACGCTACACGCACACACACACGCTCGCATCAAGACAGGAAGCTGAGCGGCAGCAACAGGAAGTGGAGGAAACTGACTGAAAAATGCAGCCCATGATCATCATCTTCCCCAGACGAGGCTCGATGGGCAAGCGGGCCAGGATGCGCCCCAGCGGCGTCAGCTCATCGTTTGAGTCCAGCGCGTCCAGTTCTGTGCACAAACACGCGTGCTTTTTGTCTGGCCTCCACTGCGCACGTACGTGCGTGCGTGCGTGCGGGCGGGCTGGTACCTCTGAGCGTGTGTTCCGCCTCAATGACGGCGTCCAACGGCGGCGGCTCGATAGCTTTGGACAGGAAGTGACCGATGGCGCCCAGCCTCAGCAGCTTGATGCTCAGGGCGACTTCATGCAGCGGCGTCCTGAAGATCTCCGGAGTCATGTGCGTCTCCAGTCTACACATGCGCACGGTTCATCAATTTGGGGGGAGGGGGCGTGGTCTTCATAGCGGACGCGGCCGTACTTGTCAAATCGCGCACGACTGCAAAGGTGGAAACAGAACCCGGCTCGGACTCTGCCGGCCCTCCCCTTCCTCTGCTCCAGGTTGGTCTTGGAGGCCCACACGGTGGCGTAGTTGGTCATGTTGTTGTGGGATGTGAACAGCTTCACCTTCTGCCTGCACCGCACGGCACGACACGACACGGTTCGACAGGGTGGACCGGAGCGTCACGCAATGTTTGTCCGCGACAGGACTTACTTGCAAGAGTCGACGACGTAGACCACGTCGTTGATGGTGATGCTGGTCTCGGCAATGTTGGTGGACAAAATGACCTGCCGGGCGGGACAAGAGGAGCGCGCGCGTTATGACATCATCACCGTTTGCTGATGACATGCGGCGCGGGTACGAGGCCACTTCATGCAGAAAGCCAAGTGCACACGCTGGCCAACGGACATATTTGCATATTGAGTGGGCAGCAAAGTTTAATTCAAGTTTGGGAATTAGTTTACTTTTTATCTCGTTTTGGTTTTTAAATTGAGTTACTTTTCATTTCTGTTCTGTTTGAGTTAGTTTCAGTAACAGTTTTCATTTTTGTTATATAAAAACATCTGCATTACTTGTGTGCAATATTTAATAAACACAACGGTCAAATGGGAAAAGTCACAGCGAGCGTTGCAGTTTGGCTACGTTGGCAAATTTGTCTCCTCAGAGCGACGTCATCCGAAGGTGCTTTCCTATTGGCTGCTGCTAGATGACATCACTTCTGTGCGACA
This sequence comes from Leptonotus elevatus, assembly GCF_054856555.1. Taxonomy (NCBI): domain Eukaryota; kingdom Metazoa; phylum Chordata; class Actinopteri; order Syngnathiformes; family Syngnathidae; genus Leptonotus; species Leptonotus elevatus. The sequence goes on along the minus strand of NC_141239.1, from coordinate 231,936 downwards.
CACTCGAAAACGTCTTTATTCCCGTTAATATCAAAATAAATCACATTTAAAATCATCCCCAAAGCCCCATGTATTAAATTAATTACCAAAGACTAAAACAAAGGACACTTTCGCTATAATTATAGTTCGTTTTAGTTCGTTTTGTAAACATAAAATGTAGTTTTTGTTTTTATGTTATTTCGTTCTTTTTTTTTTTTTTTTTTAGTTGTTTTTTTGTTAGTTTTTGTGAAGTAAAATAACCTTGGTGGTCAGTCTGCGCGCGGGTTATTTTGGCAAATTGTGGACCAAAATAACTTTGATGATGCAACGCTAACTCTCGCCGTTAAGTCTCGTCGTCAAGACACGCTTTTATTTTCTGGCTTTCTTTTAGTTCAGCATGAATTGTGTGCTCCTCTCAAGGGTTTTTTCGTGTGTTTTTTTTAATGATAATTATTTTAAATTTTTTCTATATTTTTTGATGCATTTAAAATGTCATTTTAATGTATTTTTTTAAGTAACTTTTTGTATTTTATGTTTGTTTTGCTAGATTTGATGCGTATGCTTGCGTGCGGCTCTCAATGCGCAGCACTTTGGAAACGCTTGTTTAGAAAATGTGCGAAAGAAATCAAGTGGATTGAATTGGAGAATTCATTTTCCAGGGTTGGCGTCTCTTCACAAACAGGCAATCGGATAGAGTTTTTAGTTTTGGATTCACGGGTTGTGAAATGACGAGTCATCAGTGACAGAAAAGCTGCTCCAAAAGTGCCTTCAGCACAAACTGGATCCGCTTTTTAAATCAAGCTCCAACGGGACGACATTTCCACACGGCGTTGCCACCAACCTTCCTGATGTTGTCCGGCACGGGTTCAAACACGAGCCTCTGCTCGTCTCGGGGAATCTGCGAGTGAAGCGGGAGGATGCGGTAGCGGCCCCTTCCTGGAAGCAAAGAGCGAGCCGAGCGGCGTCACGCGCGGTCCCCAATGGCCGCCGTGCGATGGTTGCGTACCAAAGTGGGGGTTGCACTCCAGGTGGCGCTGCATGGCGCAAATGAGGTTCCAGCCGGGCAGGAAGATGAGGACGGCGCCCGACACCTGCAGCGTCTCGATGTACTTGAGCAGCGCCTCCACCAGCTCGAAGGACATCTCCTTCTCGCTGAGCTGCGCCACGGAGCGCTTGGTGTCCGCCGAGTACTCGGGCCCGCACATCAGGTTACAGTTGACCTGCGAGGCCGTCAGGCGTCAGCTGGGCGTCAGCTGGCCGCCGCCGCCGCACGCGACCGCGCCTACTTACGTCTTCGTCTCCAGCGCCCTCCTCGTCTTTGTCCCGCTTCTTGCGGTCCGTCGGGGGCGGCACAAAGTTGGTCATCTGGACGCAGTCCTCCAGGAAGTACTCTGGACGCAACACAACAAAAACAAACGCGTCAAAGCACGATTGGCCCGCGACACACAAGGAAGAGGCGGGCGTGGTCACGCTAACTTTTACAAGCGCACAATCAAATGGCCCGATTTCTCACACAGAAACACAACGTCCAGTTTTTTGTACTTGTGTTTTTCCCAACCCTGATTTGCTTAATTTGGAAGTCTGTTTTTCTTAAGTGTTTGCTGGCAGGAAAGAAAGTTGTCAACCCTTTTGTAAACGAGCCAAGCAGTGAAAAATGGCGCCGCTCTACCTTGCACGGAGAAAGTGCGTCCAAACACCTCGATGATGGGGCAGTCGAAGAAGTACTCTCGGAACATGCTGGTGTCGATGGTGGCCGACATGAGGATGACGCGGATCTGCGGGAAGGCCAGGACCACGTCCCTGAGGACCACCATCAGGAAGTCCGTCTGCGGACGCAGGCGGGAGCCAAAGGTGAGCGAGGCCAAGCGCTTTCGAAAAGCGGCGGCCAGCGCGAGCTCACGTTGATGTCCCTCTCGTGGATCTCATCCACGATGACGTGGCTGATTCCTCGGATTCCCGCCTCCAGTTTCCTCAGCAGCACGCCTGAAGGAGCGCGCAAGCGTCAGGCCGCCGCCGAGCGGGAGAGGCCGCCGCCGCCGCCGTGGGGGACGTACGTACCGATGGTGCAGAAGAGGATGCTGCCGTGGGGGCGGGGCAAGATGGACTCGAAGCGCACGCTGTAGCCGACGCTAAGACCCAGATCCTCCGCCCTCTCCATGGCCACGCGCTCCGCCACCGACACGGCGCTGATGCGTCTGGGCTGAACGCAACAACAAACGGCATTTTTTTTTTTTAAACGTTACGACAGTATTAGGCAAGTGAAAAAGAAGAGAAGAAGTTGTTGAGTGGAGGGCTCGACCGATTTGCACTTTTTGAAGCCGATGGCGATTTTGGGCAGAAAAAAATACAGATTCATCTTTCGATTATTTAAAAATATATATATTTAATGCAGTGTGGTGCCGTGCATCCATGTTGTACACACTTACAGTGAGTACAGAAGAAGAATTTGAGCCTTAGCGTAGTGTTATCTCTCTCAGCTGTTCCCACAACATTTGTGGGTGGATGTTTGTTATTTGAAGGAAAAACAAACACAAAGTTGATGCGAGCTTTCCTGTTAGTATTTGGATGGGCTATTCCCTTTGATTTTGGCACTAGCGCTAAGTAAGCTAGCTAGCGATGTTTTAAAAACAAAGCATGTTTTGTATTTAAATCTACATTGGATGTAATTCTTAATGTTGCGTGTTTAGTTTTACAGTTAATTCCAACTGGGATGTCATTAAACAAGTGAAAGGACGCACATCAGAATAACCAAATGAACATAAGCTACACACTTGCTTGTTGCTAATGCTACGCACACAAAATGGTGCATTCAGGGTACTTTCACAGCATCAGAAACTTTGGTTTTCGTCGTAAGCGGCCGATTAATCGGTTGGGCTGTAGTTGAGTGTGGGTCCGAGCGTCTTACCTGCGTGACCACAATGTTGCAGTGGGAGGCTTGGCCCGCCTGGATGAAGCGGTCCAGGATGTACTGAGGCACCTGCGTGGTCTTGCCGCAGCCGGTCGCTCCTCTGATGATCACCACCGAGTTGGTGTCCACCGCGGACATGATGTCCTCCTCAAACTTCTTGACGGGCAGCTGCTTGCGCTCGCTCAGCATCTGTGCGCAAAAAACAAACAAAACAAAAATGCCAAGTGACAAACTCTTGAACAGATCGAGAAGCCCTTTATTATTATTATTGGTGGATTGATTTTCAATGCAAACGTGTCAGCCAATCAGAGACTAGCGCGCCAAACCACCGCGTGCAGAACACAGGCTGAGAACTAATACAGTTGGAAGGAGCAGATTTGAGTGAGATCACACAAAATAACTTTTTTTCCCTCCCCACAGACACAAAAACGTCAATTTCCCTTTGAAAAATATTTGGGACGTTCCTACTGAGGTGACGTTTTGATTTGCTGTGCTGAGCGAAAATATGTGCCTGATGTCAATAAATGTCGGTTAACCTTGTGAAGGTGGTCGTCGTGCTCCAGCCGTGTTGTCATCTCATCCTGGAGATCTTTACTGATCTGCTCTGGAGTGCACTGCAACAAACAGGAAGCAACTTCAGGCACAACAACAATTTCGGCAACATCCTAACATTCAAACTTTCTGGCAAGACAATCGAGCATTCGCCGAATAGCCGTTGACTTTGAAGTTGGCCCACGTTGTGGCGCGATGGCGAGCTTGACTTCCCTTCTCCACGTTTAGCAGTGCTTTATTGTCGTTTTGATTGACAGTAAAGTTGCGACCAACATCAACACAAACTCGTATTCAAACATTCGCCCGCTAATTCATGAAGCCGCCGCCGTTGTATGGTTCGGCAGAAGTCTCTGATGTAAGTGGCTACGGGCTAGCAGCTAGCTGTTAGCATTAACAACAAGTGCCTGGCTGGTAGCCGCTACCTGGCTTACTTGAATTCGTTCTCAATATTGTGGACCAAAGCTACTTTGTCATTCACTGTCCATGCTTAAAGGAAGGAAATGTGCCTTCAGCAGTTGCACTTTTTTCATTAGTAAAAAATAAGATAAATAGGAGGGGCGCTCGTGAGCAAGTCATGGAGTAGGAAGCATTTTTTAGAGCTGCTGCAAATCCGGAAATAATTGTCATTAAAAACGGCCAAATATGCGTAAGAACCGACCCGGAACTTGCCCAAAGTAAAGCTACAAACTAAATGGCGGGGAAAAAAAGCTTCAAAAATACCAATATAGCGGTCAAGCTAGCAATTTGCGGCAGCGTACACCAAGTACGACGGATCCACCTTCGCCCGTCCTGCCTGAAAACGCTGAAGCGATTAACGAAGATATCATGTCGTCCCTGAGCGGTGATCTCTCAACAATACGAAAGGGACCGACTTAAAGGTGCATTGGCGGATGACTTTTTAGCTATTAGTATTGAACCACTGGCCCACTTTATTAGGGACAGGGAGAAAATTCAAAGGGATTATAATAAATAGAGAAGAACATAACATATCATTCTATGCAGATGTTTTACTATATCTGAGAGAACCCGCATCACGTCCAAAGGAGCTCCACATTCGGGTATTACTCGGGGTACAAAGTGAATGAAAACACAAGCCATGGATGTGAACAATAGGCTAAATTGTTAAGTGGTTTCAATTGGCCCATAAACGGCATCAAATATCAGATATTTGTTGAGGCTCCAAAAATCTGCATTGACCAAACGTTGGAAGTCCATCGTGCGCTTGCTAATACAATGAATAAGCAAATAGGCAAGTCATGCCAGCCAACACGTTACATGTTGTGTTATTGGACTGTAAACAAGCGGGTAACAATGGGGACCTTGGAACAGCACTGAGCATTCAGAGAGGATTTACACCCCCAACCCCCGCTCTATTTGTACGCTTGTAATGGAACGGACAATATTTTGCCTTTTTTTTTTTCTTTTTCTTTTTTGACTGTGCGATGTAAATGTACGTGTAAGCAAAAGGAAACGTATGTTGTTAATAATATTCGTTAAAAGCAAAAAAAAAGTAAAAAAGAAGATAAATAGAACTTTGTCTTCATTTATTTTATAAAACACTTTTGCCCATTAGAAAAAGAACAACATTCAACTCAAAACATCAAACGCCGCCCTTTAGCTTTTAGGAACGCAACTTGTTCCTTCATGCATGGAGCATTTATGAAGGAAGGAAGAATGTTTCTGCCTCAGATTGCACTTCAAGTTGTCTTCCTAAATCTTACATGGCCGTATTGGACAATTATTTGATCAATTAGGCAATTATTTCCATCAACCGACTCGCCGCTTACTCACAAATGCCAGCGGGCCCTCGTCGATGTTGCTGCTGGTCCACGGGTTCCAGTTGACCTGCGGGGGCGACCACGGCACCACGCCCGCGGCGCTCTGCCGCTGGGACGGCTCAAACGCCGCCATCTTGGCGGGAACCAAAGACACCGGCTCGCTGGGGTTTGCGGGCTGGACGGGAAGTGGTCATTAGGAGCGCCGGGACCATTTTGCCGGGGGTCCGAGTGACTCACAGGCGGGGGGATCTCAACTCCGAGCTCCTCGTTGACGACGGCGAGCTGCTGCTGCAGGTCCGGAGAAACCGTCACATCAAAGACTTCCAGCTGGAGATGGAAACAAAACGCATCACACGTCAGCTGTCGGCACGAGCGCGGGGCCACGTGGCCTTCGAACCAAAGTGCGTTTCCCTCTTCTGCAATTTAAATGTTGAAATATGGGAACATGCTCCGCACGTCCGTCGGTGCGAGGCGTGGCTCCGTGTCACGTTTGTAAACAAAGGGGCAGCGTGTTTTTTGCCTGACGGCTCCTTGTCGCGTGCAAAATGGTGCCGCTCGTTATGTTCCTTTAACGGCAAATACAAAAAATGGTATTTCAAAGAAGGCCTTTTCGAGCGCGTACACTTTCTCCTTCCTTCTTCTTGGTGACTCCCGAGTAGGCCTCGATGACGCCGAGGTGGTAGAGTTGGCGCACCAGCGACAAGGCGCACGACTGCGCCGCCAGCTTCTTGTTGGAGCCGTGCTCACGCGCCGTCACACCTGCGGGAACACGCACACACACGCACGCACGCACGCGCGCACGCTCGTCAATGCGCAGCCTTCACGGCGGTCTGAGGAAACGTCAAGGCCGCGTTGGGAATCCCTCCCTCGTGTGCACTATATGGCAGGTCGGCCATTTTCTTTGAACTTTCGGAGAGGACACGAATGAAAAGCGATTCCCAACACGGGCCAAGGGAGAGAGCGCGAGAGAACTTACGGCGGCCCAGTTGTCGGATGAACAGCTGCATCTCGGCGATGAAGCTCCTGCACACACGCACGCACGCACGCACATGAAACGGAGCGCCATCTGACAGTCACGCCGTCAGTCAACTCACCTGACTGTTTACTTTTGTGTGTTTTTCTGCCAGACTTGAGCTTGACCGGGCGTGGCCCGCCGGGCGTCATCAGAACAGATCTCAAAACGCCACCAGAACGCTTTGGCGCTTCCAAAGCCATTCTGGTGTCTTCGCTCAGGGTTTTGATGACGCCGGGCCGTCCCAGCAGAAAAACACACACGAGCGAGTGAGCGAGCGAGGTCAAAGGTCACCAGAAGCGGACGAGCAGCATCGCCGGAACGTTAGTTCAGAGTCAGAACTGAGGCCGGTCCACTGTGGCTCTCAAGCAAGTTGAGCCAGAACCTGAAGGACCGCAAAGGCCATTTCAGAGCGCGGATGCTGCTCGTCCGTCTGGACTTTTTGGGCCGGGAGGTTCTGCTGCAGACCTGTTGTGGTCCGGCCCCACTTGGCTGTATTTATACTCGGCGCTGGTCTTCTCCTTCTGGAAGAACTGGTTGAGACGGGCCTTGGCGTTCTCCAGCGTCCAGTTGCCGTGAAGATTGGCGTTCAGGTCCACCTCCTCGGACTCCAGAGTCTGCGGACGGACGGGAAGAACCCGAGGCGACGGGTCAGCTGGTCTCGTTGCCATCCGTGTGGAGCGAGCGTGGGCCTACCGCCTGAGCTTCCTGTTCATTCCGTCTGGCGTAGTACTCCTTCAGGTTGGCGCCGCGCTCCCAGTCAGCGCCTCCGCCCGCACCCGAGTAGCCCAGTCCCGTGACGCCCGGAACCGGACCCGTCTGCGTCTCCTCTGCAACGCACGCAAAACATGCTGAAGACGACTCGTGCTGGCTTGCGGTGCTGCCTGTCGCTATCCGATATTTTTTGAATCGAGTCGTTTATTCAATTGATGAATCAACTAATCCCATTCATTTGAATTTTGCATTAAAGTGTATTACAGAAGTTTCTTTTTTTGCCCTGAATACTTGTTGTTATTTTGTACTTTGCATTCGTATAGTGATAAAAAAAAAAGTTTTTTTTTAAAGGGCCGATTGATGTTGTACTATGTAACCGGTTCAAGTCATTGTTTTCCAAAGTAAAACGAGATGTTTGCAAATGTCTTATTTTAATTAAACACAGAAGATAATCAGTCGTCTTTCCTCAATTACTGTTGATGTGCAGAAATCAGAGGATTTGGACAATTTTAAATGGGACGATTACTCCATTATTAAAATAGTTGTCAATTAATTTGATAATTGATTATTTTTGACAGTTGGACTGGCTTGTCTCCCCTCCGGTGGGAAACTTCCAAAGAAGATTTGCTTGGAGCGGCGCAACGACTACTTTGATCTTCAAGTCATCGTTTCAGGCAATCGTTTTACATTAAATCGTTCAAAGGCTCAACCTTTGACTTCTGTCATCTCCATGAAAGCAGACTGATAGCGAGAAAATGTCACATTGATTTGAAGGTGCGTGTGTGTGAATTTCCAGGCATGAAAACGGGTCCCGGGTGAAAAAGGTGCGAAGCGCTTGAACCAAAATGTTTGCCCGTTAATATTCGTCGGGCACCCGTCCAACGGGTTTGGGGCATGCAGTGGACGAAGGGATGTCGAATTGAAATGATCCAAATTTGACGTGTCAAGAAAAAAAGAGTTTGCGAATGGCAACATCTTTGCTACCTTTATTGGACTCCGGACGGATGTTGAAAAAACAGCATGCGCTGCGTTCCAATAGGAAGGGGTACTTTTCGTATTGGAACCGCTTCGGTTCCAATTGTCAGTATCGGGGTATCGGTACCGGTACTCAACAGTACCAATTTTCTGTACTTTTGTTCTGTTGTTTGTGGTAATAAATGTTCATTTATTGAATGACAAAATAATAATTTTATAAGAGAACATTCACTTTAACAGTTATTTTTCATTCAATAAAATTGACAAATAATAAAACGGACGAGTAAAAAATAATAATAATCAAGGTATAACATTAATAAAGTATAAATAATACCAAGAATAAATTAATATTACAAATTACAAAGTGAGAACATAATAAAGAACAAAGTTAAGGAGTAATACAAGAAGAGAAGAAAAATACTTGAATTAGTGTAATTATTTTTGGTTCCTTGTGCAGTTGTTTTAACACATTTTCAAGAACGTGCCTGCTGCACGTAGCGCAATGAATTCGAACCCAATTCGCAAAAAAAGACAGTTGGAGGAGGATCCGAACGACACTCCGGCGCGGTACGAAATGTTTGCTAGTGCTGCATGTTGGCCACGAGAGACCCATAAAATTTGAAATTGTTCATTTTCAAAACTTTTTTCTTACTTTTTTTTCTGGGGGGCTACCAGGGGTTGAAATCCCCCATTGAAATGAATGGCGGGCTACCAGGGGTCGGGACCCCATTGGGGAGTCCTCGAATGTGGACCTTAAAACGTCACTTTTAAACTTGTCTCTTGTTTACAGATACAACTAAGACATGAAAAAGTGGATGCTAATCAATATTTATACATCAGTTTTCCCCCAAAAGAATCGATAAAGAATGGAATCGTTATCGTAAAAATCGTATCAATTCCCACCCCTCCTCCTGTCTGTCCCATGTGTTTGTGCACGTTGCTGTCTCTCTAACTGCAGATTTGACAAACAAATTCATATCATTTTCGTCTCGTTTTTGTTCATGAACTAAAATGTCCATCGATTTTAGTCCAGTTTTTATGAAAGGATCTTTGTGGAGTTTGTGACTTTTTGACTCGCGACTGCCCCGTCTGGCTCAAAACGTAACTGCATCATCTGCGTCAGGCTCGTTCATGGTGCGATCTTAAAGCGACAGCCACAGTTGACAAACAAAGACACGACTTCAAAAGAGGTAAGAAAAACTCCGATGTCGGAAAAAGGCGACAAGCTGCCCTTTTTCAACGGACACATGTGGAGTCGCGGCACATTTTCGTCTCGTCTTCATGAGTCGCCAAAAACGCATACTGACCTCGTCTCACTCGTCCGGTGAAAAACGTGTGCTGACGAAATCATATTTCTTTCGTTTTCGTTGACGAAATGAATACTAGTGTGTGTGTGTGTGTGTGTGTGTGTGTGTGTGTGTGTGTGTGTGTGTGTGTGTGTGTGTGTGTGTGTGTGTGTGTGTGTGTGTGCGTGTGCGTGTGTGTGTGTGTGTGTGTGCGTGCGTGCGTTATGTTGTTACCTTGTTCCGCCTTAACCACCAGGTGAGGAGGCAGCGGACCGCCGGACGGCAGACTTCCAAACGAGGTCTTGGCTTCTCCGTCGGGCTGATCGCCGCTCGGCACGCCCGCGCGCTCGGCCACGCCCACCTGCCCGGACAAAGCACTCGTCTACACGCGCGACGCCATCTTGTTATGGGATGCGCGGCCGCGTCACTCACGCCGAGGGCCGGAACCTCCGCGGCGCTAATTTGTCCCATTCGGACCAGAAAGTTGACAAAGTCCCGAGCGGCGTTGGACTGAGCGTCCTTCTTGTTGGTGGAGTTGCCCATCCCCGTGTAGTTGAAGCCGTCCACGCGCACCTGCGTGCCACACGCACACACAACGCGAGAGTCAGCCACGTGAGAAGCGAGTGACACGCGTCGGTCCCGACGACACAGTTGAGCGGTCGTTTGACCCAAAAACCGACAAGCCGATTGCTGCCACACCAGGCAAGGAAAAAAGAAAAGAAAAAAAAACACAAAGCTCAACTTGACGTCGTAACAAGAAAAGTTTCATATTGAAATGTGATACGTTTGGCTTACGCGTTGGTCACAACAACACAAAGCAATTCCTTCACAGTCAGGTCACTGCTGGAGTCCATTTTGTGTTATGAATCAAAGTGAGTTATATATTTATTTATTTATTTTGGGGGGGTGTGGCAGCAACACCTTTCCGCAGATGAACATGGGGCGGCGTGGCTCAGTGCTACAGTGGTCGGTCGTGGGTTCGATCCAATGTCATTGCGACCACGCGGAAGTATCCTTGAGCAAGATAGCGAACCGCCAGTTGCTCCCGATGCCGCTGATGTCATCGGTCGTCAAGTGTAAAGCACTTTGAGGGCCTTGTAAGGCGGGAAAGCGCCAGCGAAATCAAGGAGCATTTACGTACCTCACACATGAATCGGTTTTTGGTGCCGGCAGCGCGGATGTCATAGTTCGGTGTTAGCTTCTTCTTGCCGCACCAGGCGTACAGGAAGTTCTTGATGTCGGCCATGGCCAAGATGGGACCGACGTCCTCACCTCTTGCGGCGACTCTGCCCGAGCACAAAACAGACAATTATGTTCACCTTGTTTGTTTTTTGGTCCTTCCTGCGGCTACCGGTAGCCTAAACGTGGCTTCATTCCAGATACTAGCAGAGTATCATCGCCATTCGACACATTTTGGACAATCTTTTGGAGGTTGGTGCGCGCTCACTCAAGGCCACGGCGTGATTTGATCTCGTTACGGTGGCAAACTCCACCAGCGACACTCTTCTTGATTGCGCAATTCCAGGAGCCATCCAAAAGAGATTTGCCGCATTTGCAATATTCTTTCACCACACTACTAAACGACCCACTGATGATGACATATTACGCACATCCTGGTTTCATCCAAAGTTATTTCTCCAATTTATAGTTGCCAAACACATCAAAGGTGAGTAAGATCCTTTTTCAAAGCCAGACAATTGTTTATTGTTAGTGGATCCCCATCAGCGATGGCAGTGTGCAAAAGCTAATCATATGGCGGTCCATAAACACAAAGTATAGAAACAATGTATAGTATTACTAATAATACAATAATCTTGATTTTTCGATTCCTCATTTCCTGTCGCTTAATACCTGAATTTTAGGAACCAGGCTACTTCATCATTCCACAAGTCATGTTTTTTTGGGGGGGGGGGGGTTCTTAAATACAAAATAATGAAATCGTTATATATGCTAGCTCTTTCCGTGTTCGGCTTTCCAACAATAATCACCTTTTTAAAACATGTTAGAGATGAAGAAAATGTTGTGAGTTTTAAACTTGGATTAAACAAAAAAGTTCATACTTGTAAGTCTTGAGTCTCACTAAAGTTGGACAGAAATTGCTGCATTTTCCCCGACTTTATGGATTAGGAACTTTACATCTATCACAAGAAAAATGATAACTGGCTGCAACACTGGTTTAAAAAAAAAATTCTGTCTAATCGTGAAAATGAATGAAAACCTGAAAATGTACACATTGAAATGAACGCTAACATTCATGCTAATTGTGCTAGGGCAAGCTAGCAAGCATCTTCGCTTTCTTTTCTGTATGGTTTTATTTGATAGCTTTAGCTTCGACTCTTAGGACATCCAAATATGTTATGCAGCGATTTGCGACATTATTGCATGCAATTGCTCGCACAAAGGGATTTGCTAGCAACGCGTTTTGGATGAATGGGCTAAGGGAGCTAACGCTAGTTAGCCCTTTTCCCAACTAGCCTGAACCGCGCGACTGTTTGCTGCCTTTCGCGTCTGCTTTCCGTCGGGAATCGTCACAGGTGAGCGTTTATGTCCTCACGTTTATTGTTGCTCCTGCGACGAAAACTCAAAAGTTGAACCTGTGAGCGTCTGCGTCGTAGCTCCGGAGCGATTGTCGGTCGCTCGTCTTCTCCAAATGTTCTGTTTGTGATTCTTCTTCTTCGCACGTTTTGCGCATTGCCGCCATCTGCTGGTTGGATGACGATCACCTAAAACGGACCGCAAAAGTGGTTGAAAGCCGCGCAGTGCTCCAACTTGTTGTTACAGAACCACCTAAAAAAATGTTGACAATACTTGGCACTGCAAGAACCACAATAATAACAAACATTAGCTGTTATGCTGCACACGATGGAATAAACTGCCAACAGAAGTGAAGTCTGACATTTGTGTAAAAGCGTTGAGATTCACGTTACAAACTTTGTTTTTTTTCTCATTTACCTTTGATTAGGGTCTTCTAATAAACATTTTTAAATGATGTTTTTTTTCTTTCTTAATCATTTTAGAAAACTACTCATTTCTTTACTCTTGGATGTTTTTAAAGCTTGTATTGCATCGCTGTCAATGTGTTTTAAAATTGTCAGTGTATGTTCTTAATGTCGTCATTTTTGTAAGCGACTTTTGCTGTCTCTTCTTCCCAATGCGGTCAACTGGGCCCGGCCTGGGCCATCTGAAGGAGCGGGACAATTTCCGGTAGGCCGTCTATTACGGGCCACCGATTTGTTTTGAAATCAGCCCATCAATATAGAGCGTCCACGTCGTCTTCATTTGTCTCATCGTCGACCAACTGTAACTCCAATGCTTCTTCCGTGGGCCATCATATTATCTATAGCACTGAAAGGCTGCCTTTGTTACTAAGGGCGTCATCAAGTTACAATAAATGAATACCGAAAGTAGCAAAACTTTAGTCCACAAATAGAAACAATCAGACGCGTATTTAGGCCATTTTCAGCACCAAGTGAACAATAGCACCCCCAATATTTTTGAGTATCTATATATATATATTGTTGGAAATCATTTCTTTGATTTCTGCGTGTTCAAATAAATTCAAAGTTGAAATCTGTGAACAAGTTTGCCAGCTTTATTTCAGATTCTGAAAGCCACTTGGAGCTACTGCTCAATCATGCAGCTCACCCACAAATGTGTTCTTCTCAAAGTTCATGCATGCATATATACAGAAATCGTTCCCTCCCCCTTCATTGACAAAGAAAGTACCATTTGGTCTCTTCTCAACATGTGACATTTCCTGTCAAAACAAGTCTACACACCCCCTCTCCTTATCTTAAACACTTCCTCAAGGATGTGGGCAACTTGCCCCCTCCACCTCCCTGCACCAGGGACCCCCCCATAAAACCCCACACAGAGCACAGCCCCCGAGGAAGAGACTGTGCCCCCCCTTTGATCTTGTCCTGTCAGCAGAGTGAAATACAATCAGGCCATCTCCCATTGAGTTATTTCAGTCCTTAACAGATGTGAGGTAAATTATTGGCTTCCTAGATAAACTATTGAACTCTGTAGCAGCTTCGCACCAGAGATTCCCGCATATCTGCCTTGTGGATTCCGACACCTCACTTCCTTAGGGGGAAAAACAGACCACATTCCACTGACATATGGGAACAGTTGTACATATCTAACTAAAATCAAAAATACTTTGAAGAATATATATTGAAACAGAAAAACAATGTTAATAATTCAACAATATCTATATTTACTATGTGTTCTTTTTAACAAGATAAAAAAGATATAATATGTATATAAAGCATACAGTTTCAAAGTAATATTTGAACAACAAAAATACAGTACGCAGAGGCGTGTGGACCACGACAGCCCCACGACATCCAGAGCCGCTCGGAGCCTTGCCACCAACGAGATTTCCAACCACCTCAGTGACTTCGACCCCAGAGAGAGGAGAGCCCGCCTCGGAGTCTGCAGACCCCAGAGAGAGGAGAGCCCGCCTCGGAGTCTGCAGACCCCAGAGAGAGGAGAGCCCGCCTCGGAGTCTGCAGACCCCAGAGAGAGGAGAGCCCGCCTCGGAGTCTGCAGACCCCAGAGAGAGGAGAGCCCGCCTCGGAGTCTGCAGACCCCAGAGAGAGGAGAGCCCGCCTCGGAGTCTGCAGACCCCAGAGAGAGGAGAGCCCGCCTCGGAGTCTGCAGACCCCAGAGAGAGGAGAGCCCACCTCGGAGTCTGCAGACTCTGCTTCCGCAAAGGAAGGCGTGTCGGTGGAATTGAGGAGGTCTCCTCCCCACCGACTCACGAGGTCCCAAGTCGAGGTCGGCAGCACCGTATCTCCACGAAATACTGCTTTCCTCTCCTGAGATGCTGGATGGTGGACCAGAATTTCCTCAAAGCCGTCCGGAAGTTCTTTTTCATGGCCTCAACCGACTCCTTCCATGTCCGAGTTTTTGCCTTTTGCTGAAGCGGCATTCCGCTTGGCCAGCCGGTATCTGTCAGCCGCGTCCGTCATCCCACAGGACAAAAAGGCCTGGTAGGGCTCCTTCTTCATCTTGACGGCATCCCTTTTTTTTTGAGGGAGAGAGAGCTCAGTATTGTTCATTGGGTGATTTTACCGATTGGACATGTCGTCATCATTGCGTGACGGCATCCCTTACGGCTGGTATCCATCAGCAGGTTCAAGGATTGCCGCCACGACGAGCACCACCTTACGGCCACAACTTTGATCGGCCGCCTCGACAATGGAGGCGCGAAACATGGCCCACTCGGACTCAATGGCCGCCACCTCCCCAGGGACTGCCGCAGGTGGGCGTCGAAACTCTTTCCCAGCAAAGCCACACAATACGTTTGGGTCCGCCAGGTCTGACCGGCATCTCCCCCCACCATCGGCGCCAACACACCACCAGGTGGTGATCACTTGACATCTCGCCCCTCTTTTCACCCGAGTGTCCAAAACGATGACACGACTGCAAAGTCCATCATCGAACTGTGGCCTCGGGTGTCCTGGTGCCAAGTGCACATCTGGACACCCCCATGTTTGAACAGGGTGTTCATTATGGACAATTCGTGACGAGCACAGAAGTCCTATTACAGAACATTACTCGGGTTCTGATCGGGGGGGGCGTTCCTCCCAATCACGCCCCTCCGGGTCTCACTGTCATTGCCCACGTGAGCAAAGACCACCAGCAGAACTAGGAAGTCCCCAGAGGGAGCGCTCTCCAGCACACCCTCCAAGGACTCCAAAAAGGCTGGGTACTCCGAGCTTCAGTCAGGACCCGTCCCCCCATCCAAAGGCGGAGGGAGGCTACCCTCTTGTCAACCGGGGTGAACTCCACCGTACCGGCGCCAAGCTGAGGTGCAATAAGTACGCCCACACCTGCTCTGTGCCTCGTCGCAATTTCTCTGCCTCCCACACCAGCTCGGGCTCCTCCCCCGCCAGAGGTGACATCCCATGTCCCCAGAGCTCGCTTCTGGAGCCTGGGATCGAAACCGCCAAGGTCCCCGCCCTTGGCTGCCGCCCAGCTCACTATGCACCCGGCACCTTTGGCCCCTCCTACCGGCGGCGAGCCCCATGGGTACAGGCCCGGCCAGCAGGCGCTCGCCAACGAGGCCCACCTCCAGCCCTGGTTCCTGAGGGGGGCCTCGGTGACCCGCGTCTGGATCAGAATCGGTTTTATTGCTATGTAAGTGAATACATTTCACATGACTAGGAATCTCGGTGACTGGTGCAGACGTAAGACATAAACGAGTAAAGATAATAGAATATCAAATAAGATAAAACAAGTCCTTCGAAGTAATATTTTACAACAACACGCTGCAGCCATGTTTGGATGGATGATTTGGAACTGAAACCACCTGACCACAAGCCAGATCGGGGGTGCACCAACTGCTTCTTTCAGGACACTGCAATGGATAGCTGTCAATCAATCAACCAATCAATCAATCAATCACGTTTGTTTGTCCGCCATGTTGGAGGTCCAGATTGGGGTGGTTGGGTTCGGCTGGAGACGGAAGGACTAGTAGACTCCTTCATTTTTCTTTCTTGTCATATTTGTTCAACCTCCTCGTACCAGTTATGTGTTACCAGAACCTTTTCATGTCTGTCTTTTTTGTGTGGTGTCAAGCGGTTGGTTATGTTGCTTTGCGCAGCAGCACGCCCTGCTAGTCCGGAGGAGTCGACGCAGATGTCACAGGAGCCTCCTGGCGACTCACCTGCTCATCAAGGTGACCTCTCCCTCGTACTCCTCGTCACTTGGTCGCCATAGCGACGAGCAACACGATGCCACTGCTGGACACCCGAGCCCGCAAGCTGAATGTTTCATGGACTCGCATGCACACGAGCGGGACCAGGAGACGCCACCGGGACCTGAAGCGGGCACACAGGTAGCGAGCGCTCGTCTTTTCTTCTCCTCGGTTCACTTCTCTTCTCTTCTTACTTTTTGTCTTCTCTACTCATCTTTTCTCTCATCCTGTCTTCTGTTCTGTTCCGGAGCAGGACACGAGCGCCACCAACCAGAACCTGACGCAGGCACACAGGTACCACTTTTCTCCTCTGTTTTCTTGTCTTTCCCTCTCATCTTTCTTTCCTCGTCTTGTCTTCTGTCGTTTCTTCTCATCTCACTTGACTTATTTTATTTTCTTCCCTCTTTTCTTGCCTTCCGTTCTGTTGTCGTTTCTTCTCATCTTCCATTTTGTTCTCTACAATTTCCCGTCTTCTTTTGTGACACCGCTTGTCGCGGGGTCAGGTGATGGTGTCAGGATGTCGGATGGCAGGCAGCGAGCCATGTCGGCGTCGGGCGAGTCTCTGTACGCGCTCCTGGCCGTGGAACCGGGATGCAGCCACGATGACGTCAGGAAGTCGTACAGGTGAGAGCCGCGCCCACCCCGGCGCCAAAGCCAGGTGTGTGTGTGTGTGTGTGTGTGTGCGTTTGCCTCAACTGCACGCGTGGACAGGAAGCTGGCGCTGCGCTACCATCCGGACAAGAACCCGGACAACCCCGAGGCGGCGGAGAAATTCAAGGAGGTGAACGCGGCCCACGCCGTCCTGTCCGACCCCGGCAAGAGGAACATCTACGACGCTTACGGTTCCCTGGGCCTGTACGTGGCTCAGCAGTTTGGCGAAGACAACGTCAACGCTTACTTCACGCTCACCACTTGGTGGGCCAAGGTAGGCGGAAAAAAGAAGCCACGTACGTTGGCGCCGGCCGGCCGCGACCTTGTGGCCGTGACCTTGGGGCCGCGACACCTTGTGAACGCGACCTTGTGGCCGCGACCTTGTGTCCGCGACCTTGTGTCCGCGACCTTGTGTCCGCGACCTTGTGGCCGTGACCTTGGGGCCGCGACCTTGTGGCCGCGACACCTTGTGAACGCGACCTTGTGGCCGCGACCTTGTGGCCGCGACCTTGTGGCCGCGACCTTGTGACCCCGCCTGCGGCTTTTTTGTCCAGGGTTTGTTTGCGCTGTGTGGGCTGCTGACGGGATTTTACTGCTGCTGCTGCTTGTGTTGCTGCTGCGACTGCTGCTGCGGCCGCCTCAAGGCCACGCCCCCCGCCCACGAGGAGGCCGAGACACCCTACGGCGACCTGCAGGAGGAGGAGGGGGAGGAGCTACAACACCTGCCCAACGGTGAGAAGTCAGCCAAACATTCGGTCGCAAATTTGTCCGTCCATATTTGTTCATTCATCCATCTGCTCGTTTCGCAATCGTTCGTTCACTCAAAGAAAGATTTCAAGCCTAACTTGAGATTGATGTCATTTTTGACATGACAAATTCCCATGTACTTTTTTTAGTAGCGTCCAAAAACCTCAAGGACCGGATGTGCGCTCAAGTCAAACAGGAAGTGTTTGTTTGTTTGTAACAGATGTGAACGCGCCGGTCGTTCAGCAGCCGACCAACGCCAGCGAGAAAACGCAACTCATCTCAGACGGACGGCGCAGATATGGAGACACCTACACGTGATGATGTCATCGAGGCACGTCTGTCGTCATGACTACGGTCACCGACGCAGCGGCTTCTTCTTCTGCGTCGTCGACAATTGTTTCAGTCATTGGTTTGTCATCACTGGATTAAGAACGGCTATTGTTGTATGTTTTGCATGAATCAATTACAAAAAAGAAGCTTCTTCTTCTTCTTCTTCTTCTTCTTCTTCTTCTGTGTTGGGAATCCCTCAAAAAATAGCATTTCCAGTGACTTGGCTGCTTTCTAAGCTCTATCAAAGCAAGTTTGTGTGGTGGACCGACAGATCCAAATGTTCACATTTGCAGTGGTTGATTTCTTCGTTCATCTTTCCCCAATCAGTAAATCCAGTCATGTCTTCAATATCCAAACAATTCAGTCAACCATTCCCAACGCAGACTTTCATGATCTTTTTTCCTTTTTGCTCACAAGATTTCAATTTCAGTGGAATCAATAAAGTTGTTGAAGAAACAAAAGTCTGTGGACTGTTTGGGTAAACGCCAGGGGGCGCACTCCTCTGCTCACATCACTTCCAGGTGATTGGACAAACCATGCCGCTTACTTGGAGGAATGAAGCCACCGGCGGCCATCTTGCGTTGCCACGCGCTAAGGCCGCCTAACTTGAATACATCGCATGGCGTTCACCGCCGTCACGGAACGGCCAGTCGGCTCCTCAAAGTGGGTCGACTTGGCTTCTGTTGTGTTTACACCGAAGGTTTTCTTGTTATTGATGAACGTCACGTCCTCTCACGTCGCTTGTGTAAGACGTATGCGGAAGATTTAGCTCAACACTCCTTGCAGCGGTACACGTTAAAACCTTTGATTAGTGGTATCGATTGGATACAAACATTCGCCGATACTGCCCGGGCCGGACGACGTGGCAACGTATGCTCCAAGGTAGGATGGCTTCGTTCTCAGAACGCGGACATTCGTGCGCCTTCTGTCTTTCGGCTCTTTTTGGTTGCTATGTGCAATTATCCTTTGTGAATTTGAGGTGAAGAATCTCAGGTTATACCAAGTTAGCTCGCTACTAGCGCTAGCATGTTACAACATAACAACAACAACAACATTGTTGATTCATCATTTATGTTCGTACGCTTTGACAACAATTTCAACTTTTGGCTTCTGGGAAAGGAAAATAAGAGACCTTAAGGAGGGTATTTGGCAGGGGTGGAAATCTTTGAATGTCTCACGATTCGATGCCGATTTTTGGGTGCGCGATTCGATTCAGAATCGATTTTCGATCCGGAACGCTTTTTGCTTCAAAATGATTTGATTGACAATGATTTTTGCTTCAATTAATGGATGTTCAAGGAATTGTAATGATCTACTCCAGTCTGACTCGCTAATGCTAATTAGCGCGCTACTCGCGGCACTCACTCAAAAGAACGGCTCCACGCTGCTAAGAACAACTTTTATTGGAATAACTTGATGGTGACTCTTTCCTGCGACTCTCTAATGTGGCTGCAACTTAACAGCGTATCAGACGGCGTGGAAGCACAACGCACGCCTTCATCAAAATGTTCAGAACACACTTTGTCGGTCGGAAATAAATGCTTTCGATGTATCTTTGTAATTGCGGACTCTTCTTTGTCGTTCCCGTTCGACATCCCATGGACCGGTCGGTGTACAGCAGCACACAAAGTGGGGCACGTGAATACTATCTGGAAGTTTCATTTCACATTGCCCAATTTTGCACCCGCGAACGGCACACGTGTGCACCTTGCGCTTGGTGAAAATCCAAAACAAAATGAATGAACGTAAGCAACGTCGTCTCGCTGGCTGTTCGCTCCACCGAAGGCGTGCTGGCTGGAAAGGTGGGGGTCGGTGACGTCACGTGAATACTATGGATGCATTATTGATTTCTCTGCGATGTTTTCACCGTATTTCCTGTGAAAATAGAAATATAAAATACACGCTTGAACCAATACGTCATATGATCGGCAGGAATGCCATTTGAAATGTTCTCGTGTCAACAATCAACAATCAAATGAAAGCTAAGCCCATCGGGACAAACTTGGCTATCCCCCCCCCCAACCCTGTGTCAGTCATCACTGATCTGTTTATATGACTGGATAGGCCAAGACTTTTGAAGCCGCCAGGCCGCCATATTGCTCCTCCCAAGGAGCATACGATCCGATGCATTTACAGTACGGAAATTGGAGAACATTGAAGGCCGTACTTCGTAGAAACAGCGAGATTGATCATGTTTGACATTTGCTCAACATCAACAAGAGGACTTCACACATTTTTACTTACCTTAATTACATGTAAAAATGATATGATTGATGATGTTTACAGGAGGAAACTTTTTTTTATGAAAGAATTATAACCGTACTGCCTGTGGCAAATGTAATATTCTAAAGGGTCCAAGGAACCGCACGTAGCGTTCACTTGTTCAAAAACAGCGACCACCCCCGCTAAAACCCAAAGGTGACCGAGTGCGCGAGACGCCATGCCGGAATCGCAGCCCCTCCCCTTCACACACACACACACACTCTGTCATGCCTCCCGTGACTTTGGGCATATATGGACATGTCGGCATGGCAACAGCTGACGTGCTCGCACGTGTGTGCGCGCGCGCGTGTGCGCGCGCGTGTCTAAAAACAGACTCGAATGCGACACGGTCTTCTTCTTGCTTGACTTCTTTGGGGTTTGTCGTCCGGATCGCCTTCTGCGCTAAGTCGCGGTCTCCACGCAAGGATCCGGTCGGGACCGTGCGGTGGTCTTGGCACGGATCGGGTCTCCGCGGTGTCGGCGCCGTGTCTCCAGCGTGCCGGTGGCGGAGCGCCGAGAGTCATGGAGAGTCTGGAGAAGCAGCTGATCTGTCCCATCTGCCTGGAGATGTTCTCCAAGCCGGTGGTCATCCTGCCGTGCCAACACAACCTGTGCCGCAAGTGTGCCAACGACGTCTTGCAGGCAGGTCAAGGGCCGCGGGTGTCCGTTGATGGACTTGATTTCTATGGCGCTTTCCATTGGACGACTGGCGGGCGCAATTGGGGGTTGGCTGTCTTGCTCAAGAAAACGTCACGGTGGTCGCAATGGCATGGGATGGAACCCACAACCTCTGGGTTGGCAAACGACAGGCCACTCTACCACTGAGCCACGCCGCCCCTCCTATCGTGTTTGACTGAAAGAAAACAGTGGCATCATTATGCCAGTCCATCCAAATAGAGTGGCGGGGGGTCAGGGACAGCAAGCCTACGACGTTTACAAGCCGAGTCCTCATCCATGGATCTTTTTTCCATCAAACTGGATCCCAACAGTTTATTCTCGTCACTTGGTAGCGTTTCTGCTTCCGCTAGCGCACGGGTAGGCAAGTTGGGTCCTAGAGATCCGCAGTCCTGCATGTTTTCGGTGTCTCCTGCCTCCGACCCAGGTGCTTCAAATCATCAGCTCATCGTTACGTTCTGCAGGAGCCTCTCAGCTGTGTTGGAGGAGGGAGACAGCAAAAACATGCAGGCTCTCTCGGACCCAAGTTGCCTACCCATGCGCTAGCTGATGTTTTGCTTTTGTCCAATCACATGTCAGCCTCTCGGTGTTGCCATGTCAGTGTAATCTGCCCGGAACTGGCCCACGCCAAACGATGTGTCCTCAACATTTTTCTCTCCTCCGATTAGTTGGTCAGAGCAAAACTTGTCAAGTCCCCACAGCGGACAAGATGCACCCTGGCAAGCCACACCCACTTTCTGGAAAGAAAGAAAGTGGGTGTGGACAGGCCGCCGGTCCGGTCCGGTCCGGTCCGGTCGGCCGCCGGTCGGCCGCTAACCCTAACCCTGTGGGCCGGCGAAAAACCGGACTGGGATTTCTTCGACCAATTGTTTTGTGAGCGCTGGTCCCGAAGCTAAACTGTGTAACCCCCCCTGGTGCCCCCGCAGGCAGCCAACCCCTACCTGAGCTCCAGGACTGGCTCCACAGCGCCATCCGGCGGTCGCTTCCGCTGCCCGTCGTGCCGCCACGAGGTGCTTCTGGATCGCCACGGCGTCTACGGGCTGCAGAGGAACCTGCTGGTGGAGAACATCATTGACATGTACAAACAAGGAAGCGGCAGGTACACGCACACAAATACACGTACAGCGGTTAGAAAAAGTCAACACACCCATGCGGAAATGTTCAGTTTTGGATTGCAGACAGACTTTGTCCAGCGTCATGTGACCTATGACCTGAAAAGCTCAAGTGAAAAAAATGAAATCTTTGGAAGTGGGTAAGTTCAAACAAACAACTTAGGGCACGTTGCAAAAGTGTGCACACCTTCTTATCCTGTTCCTGGAGATGTTTTCGAAATGAACCAATCACACTCCATTTCATGTTAAATAGGAGTCAGCACAAGTGCCACAAAGTTCCAGTCGAGGCATTTTCTTCTTATTTGGAACGCTTCACACTTGCCTCCATCTTGGAGAAGGCTCCACTTCCAGCTGAAATTGCATTTGACTGGGGTGTGTAGACCTTAGGCCAGGGGTAGGCAACCCGGGTCCCGGAGAGCCGCAGTCCCGCATGTTTTAGCGTCTTCGCGTCCTTGGATCAGGTGTGTTGGAGGACGGCAACATCTAAAAGGGGCGGGACTGCTTCTCTTGGGGACCAGGATTCCGCACTGCTGTCTCAGGCGCACCAGTTTGTCAGACTGGAGCTCATGATGGGCGGAGACTTGAGGGTCCGCAAAATAATTAGCAGCAAATGATTGTGATTGGTTGCGTCTGTGCCGCATACGCTAATAAATAATGCAAACTTCCTCGTCCCTCCCCTTGAAATGCTAAATGGACTGCATTTATAGAGCGCTTGAACGACACCATGTGGTGCCCAAAGCGCTTTCCAATGAGGCCTCACATTCAGCCATTCCACACACACACACACACACACACACACACACACACACACACACACACACACACACACACACACACACACACACACACACACACACACACACACACACACACACACACACACACACACACCAGTGGTGGGCTGCTGCCATGCAAGACGCTGCCAGGTCCACTGGGAGCCAATTGGGGTTCGGTGTCTTGCTCAAGGACACTTCGACAAGGTCACCAGTGGTGAGGATCGAACCCACAACCTTACGGCTGGGGGACGACCCCTTAACCACTGAGGCACGGCGCTCCAAAAATGCCTTGTAAAAATGCGTCCTGCCTCCAAAAGTTCATTCACATGTCACGTCTGTCAGCCAGGCGACGACGCCACTTCCTGCCGTGGGGGCGGAGCATCCTGTGTGTGAACATCACGAGAAGGAGAAGATCAACATCTACTGCCTGAGCTGCGGCGTGCCCACCTGCTCGCTCTGCAAAGTGTTTGGCGCCCACAAAGACTGCCAGGTGGCGCTCCTGGACGTCGTCTTTGCCAAGCACAAGGTAACGCCCGCTGGCGCCGCGCGCTGGCGTCACGCAGCGCTTGGAGATGTAGCTCATCCAAACGAGGGTCCGTCTGCAGACAGAAATGTCCCCCAGACGAAAACCGTCAAACACACAAGAACTAGACTAGACCACTCCCCTCACAGGCGCGCATCAACAAATACTGCCGTCCATACACGAATCCTAAAAGACGTCTCATTTCGTGACATTCTCTTTCTGACTGTTTGAAACAAGACAAAGACGCTTTGTCCTTCTCTGCGTGCTTGTCACCAGGACGAGCTGAGCGAGTGCGTCTCCCTGCTGGTGGGCGCCAACGAGAGGATTCAGGCCATCATGATGCAGCTGGATGACACGTGCCGCGCGGTGGATGTCAGTTGGTCTTCGGCACGCCGCACGTAAGCCCTCCCATAAACGACGGCCATGTTTGCAGGACAACGGTCGCCGGCAGAAGTCCAAGGTGTGCGAGTCGTTCGACCGCCTGTTTGCCGTCCTGGAGGAGCGAAAAGGCCAGCTGAGCGCCCGCATCGCCGCCAAGCAGCAGGAAAAACTGGACTACATCGCGGGACTCCGGAGTAAGTACGGCCGACATCTGGAGAACGCCGCCAAGCTGCTGGAGAACGCCATCAACGCCATGGACCGCGCCGAGATGGCCGTCTTTCTGCAGGTCAGCCTCAAGCCGCCATCCGCCGCAAAACCCGACACAGACTGGCTTCGGCCGCAGGTGCTCCTCAACCGTCAGGTAAGCCAGCTCGTCTGCACCTGTTGAGTAGAAGCACCTGCGGCCGAAGCCAAAGTGTTGCATGGTTTTTACTTTTTGGATTCCGCAACCTGCCCGAAGACGCCATCCAAATGCGTTTTGCCCAACAGTTTTGGTCGGGTTTTTTTGCACGACAAAAGTCGACATGAGTCTGTGACAACGTTTTCAAGTTTGCCGTCCGTGCCGTTTGAAAGGCTCACAACTGCAGCCCATTTCAATGAATGAATGAATGAATCCTGATTGTCTTTGCACAAGGACAGAGCAACGAAATGGACTTAATAGGCACAAGCCTGGAAATTTTTTTTGTTGCCGTTTTTGTATCTTCCAAAGCAAGAGCACACATTTGGGATGGCGAGCTTGTCATCCAGCAATGCGGCATGCGAGAGACGAGAGACGAGAGCCAGCGCCTTCTTCCCCAAGTCCTTTTGTGGGTCGTGTCGGGTCGTCCGGCTCGGAGCTCGATGGATGCGTCACCTGATTGGGAGGGCTTGCTTGCTTCTCGCGCAGCTATTTTTGGAATATTCTGCCCTTGACATGTTCGTATACAAAGAATTCAAGTGGCTACAAACGGGGTTTTCCAACTGGTCAATGATTTTAGATACTAAATGTGCACCGCTATGAAAAATATTCAACGTAATAATAATAATACGGCCAGATTCTGACACCGTCGAAAAAACCTGAAAAACGATGACCAACAAATTTAGGCAGGACGGAAAAGCCTGTCGGGACTCGCTTGTCAGGCCTCGAGATCTTTAACGAGGAGGCAAGACGCTCTTTGGGAACCCGCGTCCAAGCCGTCGATTCCATCCAGGGGAAAGTCCAGACAGCTAACGTTTTGGGACAACTATTGGGTCGAACCTTGACTCTGTGCCTCAGTGGGGTTTCAAGTAGCCCACTGAGCAATGTTTTCTTCAAGACAAGAGAGACGCCAACGGCTCCTCGGTGGCAACCATTTTGCGAAGGCACTCAAACATGGCCTCCACCTTGCCAGTCAGTTTGCTCATCGCGTGAGTTTCTGAGTGTCGTTCGCTCGGCCCGCGCATCCAGAAACAGCGGCAACTTGATCCCTTACGAAGACGCTGTATGGAGATGTCCTCGGTCCCTCGCTCGCTCCCTCCACATCCTGGATGGACACAATTGATGGGCACGCCGTTATCGGTTTGTTCCAGGAATCCAAGCCAGCAGCAAATGTCCCCGAAGGACAACAAAGCTCCTCAATTGCTGCTGTTTGGGAAAATTCTGTTGATTGAGCCGAGTGTGCAGCTGAGCAATTCCACGGTTCAATTTCAGGGAAAAAAGTACAGCAGGAGTCGTCACGAGGATGACGACAGCACAAGAACAAGTTCTGAGCAAGCGCAGTGGCGAGAGGGCAGAACCAAAATCTGCAGCCAAGCAGAAAGTCATTTCAATTGTGTCCTCGATTTGTCAGCCACAACTCAATTACGGGCGCACTAACGCAACGCCATCAACGCACCTGCGTCTGGGCGGAGCAACGCTAAATCCAGAGCTGGGCGCGTCACTGACGTTGGAGCGGCCGTCATTCGGCAATCGTCCACCGTTGGGATACCCTGATTTCCGTCATCGGCAGTCCGTCATTTGTCGATTGCGCAACTCAATGAGCGTCCGTCAATGTTTCCATGTTCAAGGTGGGCATCCGGCAATGTTCCATCAATCATCACCAAAATGGGACATCCGTCACGGGAAACTTCTAAAAATGGACGAATTTAGCATTGATGGAAGTGGGTTTTGGTCCGTCAACGTCATCGGCCATCCGTCAACAAATTGGGTTTCGTAATCCGTCCCGTTTTGGTGACGATTGACGGAACATTGCCGGATGCCCACCTTGAATATAGCTGCGTCACAAACTGCTTGGTTCTCTTCATGGGACAAACTCCGGAGCATTTCCATACCACAATTGTGCTGTTTGTCGTGGATGACCGCTTCATCATCAGAAGCGTCCACACACGCTAAAAAGGGCGCACACACATTGGTCAGTGGCAGTCGCCAGCGGAGGCGGATTTGAGTCAAGTCAAGAAGCGGTCGGGGGTCCTGTCGCTTCACACCGGAAGAAAACTCAATGTTGGACACGAGTTCCTACGGGCGCTCTTGCACTTCCGCGGCCAGCCACAAGACGGCCTGCGGAATTTCAACACGATAATGCGGGGACGGCGGCCCACAAATCGACAACTGCCCATCGGAGGAAATCTGCATTCCAGATCCAATTAAGGACAACAACAACAATGCAGTCACAGCAAAGCTTATTTGCATATGAATGAGAAATTGAAGCGCTTGAAAAAAGGCCATTATGGACAAGATCTGGCAAACCAAGAAAAATAAAAGGACGTTGCATGAAAAAGATGAAATTGTGTCATGAGACGTCACGAAGCGTTGCTGGATCACCGATGCCAAATGTTGTTCTTCTCTCAGGACAGCAAGCAGCTGCTGCAAAAGTGAGACCCGGTCAACACGCTCGCTCGCGCCTGCCGGCTGACGTCGTTGTTGGGCGCCGTGACGCTAAGTGTGAAGTCGGCGTGTGTGCAGGATCGCGGAGGGAAGCGACACGTCCAAAATGGAAAAAGTTCAGCCGGGATATGAGAAGATGGAGCACTTCTGTGCTAACTTTGAGCGGCAGAAGAGGGCGCTGATGGCCGTCAACTTCGTCAAAAGTAACACGCTTGACTTTCCACAACAATTACTGCTGCTAGCATCTGTTAGCACTTCAGCACGTGGAACAACAAACACTTAACAACTGTTACTGATAGCATGTGATTTAGCATGTCATCATTTGTGAGCGTGTCTTCACTTGTTAGCAAGTGGACCAGCAAAAAGTTGACGACAACAACAACGGATGCTAGCGTCTGTTTTAGCATGTGGAAAAAAAACAAATTTGGCAACAACTGCTACTGGTAGCATCAGTGATTTTAGTAGGTCATCATTTGTGAGCATGACTTTTTAGCATGTGTTTGTGGACCAGCAAAAAGTTGACAACAACGGCTGCTAGAATCTGTTTTAGCACGTCATCAATTGTTAGCATTTTAGCATGTGGAACAACAAGCATTTAACATTTGCTACTCGTAGCATGTGATTTAGCATGTCATCATTTCTGTACACGTCTTCGCTTGTTAGCGTGTGGACCAGCAAAAATCTGCTAGCATCTGTTTTAGCATGTGCTTATCGTGAGCAATGACCATTTCTACTGCTAGCGTGTGACTTAGCATGTCACGCCATGCATTGGTGAGCATGTCGTCACCCGTTAGCAGGCTAGCTGCAAGCTAACTGTGGAGTCAAGTGCGAGCGCGCTGTCTTCTAGTGGATGGCGGCAAAGAAGAGGACCAGGTTGTGGACGCCGGTAGCACTTTGAAAGTGGGCGGGGCAACGCCAGCAGCTTCAGCCAATCATCAGCCTGCCTCGCACTCACACTTTGAGGCCCCGCCCCCTCTGACCCCACACACCAAAGCGCCTCTTCCAGAGGGCCGGGCCCCGCCCCCTCCAGCCCCGCCCGTCGCAAACTCCGCCCCACAGGTATGACAGCACAGCCCTGGATTGGCTGACTCGTCTTCGTCATTATCACCCTCCTCCTCCTCTTTCTTTCCTCGTGCGCGGCACAGGCGACTTCTGCTCGAACCGATGACGCCGACGATGCGAACAAACACGTTTTCTCCTTCAGCTGGCTCAACCACGAGTGACTTCCTCGTCCTCTTCTTTGTCCTGTGCCTGTCCTGTGCCTGTCCTGTTTCCCGTCCGTGCGGCTTGTTTGAAAGGGAAGCTAATAAATCCAATTTGGAAACTTGACATTTTTGTGCGAGCTCCTTTGATGTTTAAATGGCGACTAAACTTTGGTAGTCCATTTGCAGCAGTAAAAAGTCAATATTCAGTTCATTTGATAACGATGAATTTTCATACATATTTAATAGGCCAAGTTTAAACGCAATTTGAAATTGTGTTGTGCAATGTGCACGGCCACCGTTTGCCGGCAGCGCAAGCAACAGCAACCCTCGGCCCGTTGACCGGGTTGTCGTCATCCGTGAAGAGAACTCCTCCGACGTGCCGGACGGACGCGCTCAAACCTGAGCCTCCGCCGGCTCGAGTCGGTTCCGATGAGGAGCGCCGGCTTCCCTTTATGACGCCCGTTAATTGTCGCTCGCAGCAGCCGTCCGGGCGGCGGCCATCTTGGAGATGACGAGCATGCTGGATTGGAAGCTGCCAAATTGTCTGAAGAACGGCAAGTTGCCGAAATGAGCACGGCAACACATTCCCGCGCTCGGCATGCCGATTGCGTCATCGTCTTGATACCTGTCAGGTTGCCGGCAATATTCAAGGATGAAAATATTGGGTTTTTGTCTTTGCGCAGTAGTTTTACAAATCAATGCTTCATTTGAAGAGCAACTTTCTAACATGGAGGACGATGTTTTTTCTTTAAGGTTAATTGCAGAGAACCGAAGCAAAGCTTTTATTTGGGACAACGTAATGAACAATTGGTTTTCTTTTTCTGAAAAGCAATCATTAAATTCACATTGTGTGGGCTGAAGCGGCAAAGTGAAGCTAAATTGATAAAAACAAAAAACATTTTTATCAAATAAAATGTATTAAAAAAGCGCCATTTTCTGAATGTGGAGCTACAAAATAAAGTACAAAAAAAACTCTATTGTCGGATGAGCTTTTAATGATTTCATCTTTTATGTTTGTTCTGCAAATTGAATTTAAAGTGATACAACAGTGAATCTCTGTACAAATAAATACAAATATGAATTGAAATATGTGAAACAAAACCAGCAGGGTGCGAGTGTGTGTGCGTGACTGACACTTGAATTGATATCACGTTTGCTTGTTTTGATCCGACAATGATGGGATTTCTTTTGTTAAATGACCTCCTGTGATGCATTCTTGAAATCTGCCGTTGAGATTCCTCATTGACCGCCGCAACGTCCCAGCAATGATGGGCTGTTTGTTAAATGGCGTGTTTTAAACTTTCAATGAAATAAATCAAATGAAATATTTCTCTTCAATCGTTCTTGCTTTTCATTGGATTGTAAAAAAGTTCCTGTTATTTTTGCTGTCATCTTGTACCTAATCATAATTAACGAGTAACAGCAGCCACAATAACATCTGCGCATTAAACAATATGTGTTTGTTCATTTGATAAAGTATGATATTAAAGAATGCTAAACCAAAGCACACTTTTCTTCCTTTTGGTTGACGTCTTGATTCAATGAGGATAGATCATTCGAGATTTCTATGCATTATTGTGCATATACGATCGGATAAAAATGTTTGAAAAATGTCAACACTTGCATAAACGGATAGAAAAAGTGTTGCTAATTGTGTTTAAATCATGATAAGAGTTACTGTGAGAACTCATTAACATGTCAGATCACCGCTGTGGGGGGGGGGGGGGGGGGTTACTTTTAAAATGTGTCACCTGATAAAAAAAATGTAGTTAGTAACGTAATCCAAGTACCATGGTATTAAAATATTGTAACTTGATTACTTTGGATGACTCCAATACCAAGTATGCTCATGAAGACAAAATAAATGTAAATATCACCACAATATATATTTCTATACAAGTGCGTCCTTGCTGTTTGCGGTCGATAGAGACGAGCAGCCGACAAATAGAAAAAACGCGTGCATCATTAAAATGTATGAAAAGATGGCTTGGTTGGTTGGTTCAAGGCCAGACGCTGTTTTGAACTGTCACTGAAAGCAACCACGCCTCACAGACAGACAGTTAGATGTTGCTGGAGAAAATGGAAAATGTGCTTTTGAAATTCTTATTTCAACCAAAGCCATGCATGCGCGTACGCTGACATGAGGATGACCATGCGTGATATCAGCGGCAAAACGTTTCTCCCGGTCCCGAGTTTAGCCGTGTATGTTGTGTATGGGCGTTAAAATAGTGAATTGGTGGGAGGGAAATGTGTACGGAAGGTGAAACTCACGTTATGGTTGTAGGCTAGCGGGCCAGCTAGCAAGAAGCTACAGCGCGTAGCATGCCGCTGGAATCTCAGCTCAAACATTTGCGTTAAAGATAAATCGGTCCTTCAGCAAGTTTCCAAAGTGAACACCGGTCGCAATTTCAACGTATATTTTGTAATGTGCTGATATGTTCAATAAATCAATTGTCCAACAACAACTCTCCGGTCTGTCGCCTCCTCTTCGTCCAAGTCCGACGATCTCTGCCTCGTCAATATTTTCAAGCAGATGTAATTAATGCCTCGACTGATTTTCGTTGTTGTCGTCAGCGGTGACATTTCTCTTAATGCCTTGCTGAAAAGTGGTTGCTTTGAAAATCCGACAGCGTTGTCAGCGGAGCAAGAATGACTCAATATTTTCATGTTTTTTAATTACAATAAAATGGCCGCATGTGAATAATATACACACAGGCACATGACAAGTCAAAACATGAGATCATTTCTAAACAGAGTAACAACACATCAAAGTTGAAGCTTCAAAATACAGCTGTGTTGTTAACAAACAGCGCCCCTGTGTGGTCGACAACTGCAGTTATCCCTGCGAATGTTAGCAAGTTGCAACAAACCTGAAATATAACCCGTCTATGTGGGCACACAACAGTGATCACTCGGATGCAGGTTGGCGTGGGTTCGCTTACCCGCCTGGGAGACCCCCCCCCCCCCAAAAAAAAAGAAGGTCTTTATATGCAGATGTGCTATTCCTCCAGGCCAGCAGGGGGCGTTGAAGATACAGAGACGGCGGCCATGGTGCATCGGTGACATCCGAGTGTTTACTGACTGCTTTTGGTTGCTTTTGGTTGCTTTCGGCCAGCACCGACTCTCGTCCACTGTCGGCTCGCGTTGCTTCGTGCGGCTTGACTCGTTTTGTAGTTCGGGCTTGCTTTTGCTACTCGGACATCTCAGCGGGCAGCCGCGAGGCCGGCAAGCAGCAGGTAGAGGCGAAGCTTTTTTGTGCTTTTGGGTCCGAGGGAGGTCCCGGTCGGCGTTCCGGAGCGGCCGACACCGGCGCTGTCATCGCTTTCAGCGGGTGCCTCCGACCGGCTTCGCCGTCGCGCCAACCCCGCTGGTCCGGGGCCCTTGGCGCCCTTGGCACCCTTGGCACCCTTGGCGCCCGCCGGCCCGCCGACTTGGTTGGCTTCTCGCTTGAAACGCAAAGCCGACAAGTCCCGCAAGTGCGCGGCGGCCGTCGGGCTCGCGTCGTATCCGTCGCGCGCGCTGCCTTTCTCCGCCTCGTCTTCATGTTTGGCCGCGGAGGTCCTCCCCCTGCGGCGCTGGGCGGAGTTTCATCCCGGACCAGACGCTCCTTTTGTCGGATCGCTTTCGAGCCGACTCCCCGGGACTTCGGGCACGAAGGAAGGAGCCTTCGGATGCGAGCGCGGCCACCGAATCGCCACACGGTGTCGACGAGCGTGCGCAGCGGCCACCGGAACTGCGAGGTGAGTCCAAAGGCGGCCTTTGTCTTCCTTTTTTTGCCTACTTCGCGGCGTTTTTTTGGGGCCTCCTCGTCTTCTCTTCATGGCGGCCTCTCGGTGAAGGCTTGTTGGCGGCGGCCTCGCCGCGTGTCGCGCTCAGCCGCCGTCCGCGCCAGCAGAACCGCGAACGGAACACTTTTCAACACGGAGTGTGTTGTTGTGATGTTGTTGTTTGCGCTTCGTAAATGTTTCATCCCGCCTTTTCCTCTTCTTTTGTGGCGCACGTGACTCGTTCCACGTCGCCAGCGTTTTCCCCCCCACGTCATCTTTTTGATCCGCGGCCTTCCTGTCGTCTCGTTTGGCTTCACTCGAGAAGTGGAAAAAGTCGACGGCAGCTCGCGCTGGTGCCAGCGGAGGCTGTGCTGACTCCTGCCGGAGAGCTCGCGCCATTTCCGGCCGTCCCGCCACACCAGCGTACGTCATCATCCGTGGCCGACATGAAAACGTTACT
Organism: Leptonotus elevatus; assembly: GCF_054856555.1. Classification (NCBI taxonomy): domain Eukaryota; kingdom Metazoa; phylum Chordata; class Actinopteri; order Syngnathiformes; family Syngnathidae; genus Leptonotus; species Leptonotus elevatus. The sequence goes on along the minus strand of NC_141239.1, from coordinate 200,295 downwards.
TTACTCGACGACACAAATGTTGCATCGTTGAGATGTCAGACAAGTTCCAGGATTGGTGTCACAATGTGACAACATTTGGGGAGGAGGACAAAAGAAGTCAAAATTCTCAGTCCGCTTTTCGGAAGGGTCCTTAAGGGCCTCCATCCCGTGAACCGATCTAGCTTAGAAAAGAAAAGAAAAGAAAATGTCCACCAAAACCCCTTGTTAGTGGTCTTAGAGGGTTTGGAAATGATTGCAAACAGGCGCTCATTCGCTCATTGGCTGCTCCTGAATCACTTTTTGATGTAGTGGACTGAGATCATCGTCTCAAACCCTTTGAGGGCCGCAATCTTGCCTCGTGTTTGCAAGTTGTCCTTCCTCCTTGAAAAACAAAAACGCCAAATTGAAAAGCAGCATTTGGGATCCTATGGAAACATTTCCATCAATCTCAGAAGTCCGAAGTTAAGCGTTGAAGATGTCGCAATAAGTGAATATGGCGCCACTTTTCATACACCAACAAGCAGACAACCTGTTAATATACGTTGTATGTATGCACAAATATATTGCATGTGTATACGTTATTATCAGAGGGGGACAATTTGCAGAATGTTTCGCCGGGGGTCCGGGCCTCCGTCCGTCCGTCCGTCAGCGTCAGTCCGTCACGGTGATTTCGACCGCGTTTCCGGCTGCCCAACGAGCTTTCAAAGCTTCTCATCAACATATTTATGACTTGCCAACTTCATGGATTGAAGTGTTAAGTGCAGCGCGATCACGCCGGGGGGAAAGTTTTCATTTCAAGTTCAAAATGGCTTCCTTTAGCCAAGATCCCGTAGAACGCCAAAATCCGGCAAAATGATATGATTAAAATCAGAAAGTAAATTCCAAAACAATCCAGAAAAATTCCAAAACAGCCCGCATGGGATTATCCTGACTTAATGAGCAGTTTCCATGCTGTCGCTTTCTGATAATGGATGGATGACTCTTTGCTGCATCGTGCATAGCGCCACCTACTGTACGGAAAGTGCAGAGCGTTTCCAAATATGGTCAACGCATTCCTCACAAGCCGGGCGGGTGTCACCAGTGAAACGGACGCACTGACGGAACATCTTGCTCTTCACCTTTCATGAACGAAGCAACGCACGTTTTAACATGTCGACGCATCTTTTGTGTTAAAGCGGAGGGGGCGGAGTCGGCTCTTATCGGACGCTACGCCATGAACGGCGGCGGCAGCGGCGTCTCTGCGCCTCAGAGCGGCAGACTGAAGATCATCACAGGTAAAAATGGCGGCCGATGACAGGGGCGGGCGGTCGAGCGAGCGTGACGGGATGGCGCTTGTGCACGCCTGCAGACGAGTGGCGTCAGGAGGACTGTCTGACGCTGCTGGAGAGAATTCGCGGCCTCCTTCCCGACAGCGACGCCATGAAGTACAAAACCACCGAGTCGCACTTCGACTGGGACAAAGTCGGCTTCGGCAGCTTCACGGGAGAAATGTGCCGGCAGAAGTGGAGCAAAGTGTCCACCGAGGTACGCGTCCTCGACGGCGAGGTCGCGGCGAGGTCGGCCTCGCGTGACGTCTGTGTCGTCTGCAGGTGCGCAAGTACAGAACCATGACGGAGATCATCGTGGATGCCATCGAGTTTGTGAAGAATCCCTACAAGGGCAAGAAGATCAAGGTCAGTCCACAAGTCACCTTTTGCATCCATCCGTTTTCTTAAGCGCTTGTCCTCACAAGGGTCGCGGGGGGCGCTGGAGCCCTATCCCAGGGGCAGTGGGCGGGGCACACCCTCAACTGGTTGCCAGCCAATCGCAGGGCACACGCAGACCAACAACCATTGGCACGTTTTGCCATCGCGTCAAAACAAAACGCTCCAATCGCCGGATTGCAAATTGCACAAACACAAATTTGATTGTATCAGACAAATGTTGATGATGCGGGGAGGAGGGGCCACAGAATGGGGGGCGGAGCCAGACTCTTGTGCGCCGAGCTCTCCGAACCATCAAAATGGCCGTCGGTTACCTCGCTTGACGATGGGCCAATTGACTTTACCGCAAAGCCCGCCCGCATGACCTCGCAAGACGTCACATCGGCAAACATGGCGGTCGAGCTCGCGGCGATGCGTTGCGCGGTTATCCAAAACGCTTCAGCCAAATGCTAACGTTAGCCGCCCACGCGTTTGACTCGCGACTTACTCTGAATGCCAACAAAACATTGAAACCACGAAGTCCTATCGATCCATTCGAACCCTGCTTGACAGCAACAATGTCCAAGAACTTGACTTTTGCTGACAATCGGTCCGAGTGAGGCGTGAGCGGTCTTCCTCTGACTTGTGTCGTTAGCGGACAGCGACGTGCATTTGCCAAAGTTTTGGGGCAAAATTGCATGACGAGGGAGCGAAGATGGCCGTCGCCAAAGAAAGCAAACGTCGAGGAAGATCTGACAACGTTTGCCACGAATGTGGATGCGTGAGCGCGTCTTGACCGCTGAATGTCGGAGGGGGTTTCTCGTGGCATTGAGTGGGCGGGGCATGCCGCGCTGACGGCGAGCTCAAATGTTGCATCTCAGTGGCCATTTGCTCGTTGAATCTCGTCTTGTGGAGTTTGCTGCCAAAAAAAAAAAAAAAAAACAACCTCTGTAAGAGAAGTTAAGCGTTGCGGTTTTTGTGTCGTGGCAACAGACGCATCCCGACTTCCCCAAGAAGCCGCTGACGCCGTACTTCCGCTTTTTCATGGAGAAACGGGCCAAGTACGCCAAAATCCACCCGGAGATGAGCAACTTGGACCTGACCAAGATTCTGTCCAAGAAGTACCGGGAGCTGCCCGACAAGAAGAAGGTCAACAGCGCGCACCTCCGCCTCGCTCGCTCGCAAATCCCCCAAAATGGAGGGAGGAGCCGTGCCACTTGTTCGCCTTTGTCTTGTCTTCTTCTTGTAGCAAAAGTACGTGACGGACTTCCAGAGCGAGAAAGGAGCCTTTGAGAAGAACCTGGCGCGATTCAAGTAAGGCGCCGGCCGAGGCCCCGCGTGGCGTGGCGTGGCGACGGCCGCTTGTTGAACGTAAGCCTTGCCGTCCGCCGCAGACGCGAGCATCCCGAGCTGATGGAGGAGAGGAAAAAGTCGGACCTGCCCGAGAAGCCCAAAACGCCTCAGCAGCTTTGGTACAACCACGAGAAGAAGGCCTACATGAAGATTCACCCCGAGGTCAGCGCCAGCACAATAAGCAGCAGCGTGATGATGATGATGATGATGATGATGATGATGATGATGATGATGACCCTGAATGCACCATGTTGCTAGCTTAGCATGCATGTGACGCACGCGTGTGTCTTATGGCTTTAAAAATATATATATTCTGCCTTCCTGAGCAGGACTTCAACCAAAAGTTGACGGTCAAACTAAAAAATTGAAAAACGACACGTATGTCTCAATACAAGAATAAAAAGATCACCTTTGTCATTCATGTCAAATCCCGTTGACATGCTAACAGGAAATCGACTTGGGAGGGATATTCCTTCAAAAGATGAAATTCACACACAAACAGGAAGACATGAAGGCGCATATTGTTGACAATCTGCATTCAAAAAAGTTCTTCTTCTACTCATGTGATGGCACCACACTGCCTCAAAGAGGCCAATGTGTGTACAGCAGGAGCGGCTGGAATTTGTTTTTATCACTTGTTTTGTATTTATTTTCATATTTCAAGTTTTCAAGAAATAAATATTACGTTGATGGCCAAAGAGTTGGTCCGCTGCTGATCATTTTGAGCAGATGAATTGGTTGGGCCCTGTTGATGATGATGATGATGATGATGATGATGATTTTGTCTCCAGGTGAGTCCGAAGGAGCTGAAGGAGGTTCTGAGGAGACAATGGTCGCAGCTGTCGGACAAGCGGAGACTGAAGTGGATCAGCAAAGCTTTGGAGCTCCAGAAGGACTACGAGGTAACGGCGCGGTCGGTCGGCACGCCACAACCGGCGCCACACCTGCGCTTTGACACCGCGTGCGTGTGCGTGTTCAGGACAACATGCGAGCGTACCAGCAGGCTCATCCGGACGTCCACTCGGACGAGCACGTCCGCTCTGTCCTCACCAAAGCGGAAAGACAACTCAAGGACAAATTTGATGGGCGGCCAACGAAACCTCCTCCGTGAGCAACGCACACGCACACGCACACGCACACGCTTTTCTCAGATGCTAACTAGCGAGTGCCTGCTAGTAGCAAGCTAGCAGCTGCTATTTGATGTTGGGTCTGTTTTGTTGTTGTTTGTCTTTTTGCGGTTTGCATGGTTGCACCGATGTGCGCTGCTTCCACAAACAAGATGGCCGCCGTCAGAGGGGCGCTACAGCTTTCCCCAAAGAAGCAAACATTCTTGCAAAGAAAGACTTTGATTGTATTGTTGACGCTCGTGACGCGGAAGGAGCAATCTTTCACAAATGCTCGAGAAGAGAACATTTCAAATGGCATGAAACGTCGTCTTCTGCCACACTTTTTGCTTCAAGCGTATGCGGGGGTGCCAACTGCCTGGAAACGGAATGAGGGACACCTCGTCCACAAGGACGGCCCACCGGATGGCCTTCAAGCTTGCTGGCGGGAATTTATTTTGTTGAACAGGATGCATATCGTTGCTGCTATGTGAAAAACACTCATGAGCATTTTTGTGCTTTATTACATTTTTTTTTCTTTGTTCAGAACAATTCCGTACTTCAAGGGACGGTTGGCAACCCTAAGCTAAGCGTACGCCGCACACGGTGGCATTTTTTCCGTAGAGACAGAAAACAACATCAGAGAAAGCGAGTTTGTTAGCGAGTGGCAACGTAAGATGGCCGCCGGTAGCTTCACTTGTGGTGACGGCGAGTATGCGGCATTATTGGTCCAATCCCGTCCAAGTTGGTGCTTGAGCGTGAAACTCGCGCAACATGAAAAGTGTAGGAATGTGCAGCGGCCGCGACCGCGACCGCGACCGCGACCGCGACTGCGACTCGTCCATCCTGGCAAATGTTCGGGAGCATCGATGTTGCCGCTAACTTGGGACCCATCAATATGGAGGACCAATCCTGTTAAAATTCTCAATATATAAATAACTAAAGGTGAAAATAGAAAAGGATATAAAAAAATATCATTTGAAAATTAAATCCCCAAAAATAAATATAAACGAAAATAAAAACAACAATATATATATATATATAATATACGCACATTTGTGTTTACTTTTTTAATTATATTTTTTATATCCGTTTTTATTTTCACTTTTAGTCATTAATTTATTTATTCATGTTTAATTTTGTAAGTTTTGGTCCATACTGCCAGGTCAAATGTTATTCAAATGAGGGGGCGGTCCTAAGCGTGTCGTGGGTTGGACTACCTTTCGTTGGCCGAGTGAGCGGCTCGGCGAAGAAGGAAGTCTCGCCGGCTTGTACGGAGAGCTCCGGCAACGGACGCCACCGTCACCTCGACTTGCAACTTGAGTTGCTGGAAAACACGTCGAGGTGACGGTGGCGTCCGTTGCCGGAGCTCTCCGTACAAGCCGGCAAGACTTCCTTCTTCGCCGAGCCGCTCACTCCGTATGGACCAAACCACTGCCAAAATTCAAAATGACTAAATGACTAAAAGTGAAAATAAAAACGTATATAAAAGAAATATAATTCTAAAATTAAAAAACAACTTTTATTGCAATAACTTGATGGTGACTTTTTCCTTCGACTCTCCAATGTGGCTACAACTAAACAGTGTATTAGACCACGTGGAACCACACTGCCCCTCAGTGGCCAAACCGGGTACAACATGAACGGCGCTCCAAATAAAGGCACGCACAAAGGCAAGACAGTATAAAATAATTTGAATAACATTGATTTTGGGACATTTAAAATTGATTCTGAATTGTACAAAATGAAAATCGTTTTTTTTTTGCCATACCCCGAATTACATTGATTGATTTTGAATTTTGGCCCTTTTGGCCCTCCATACATCACCACCGCCACAAGCGACTTTGGATAAACTTTCCAACTTCAACCCCGTATCGAGTGTTTTTAGACCAGGGTAAAAAAAAAAGAAGTGCTTTGGCGTAACGGCCAATGGCAACGAATGGACCAGTCTCTTAAATCCGGGTTTCTCTCATCATGGAAATTGTAATCTCTCAAAAAGAATCCCCCTTTTTAGCCCAAAGCAAATGATTCTCATTCGCTTTTACTGTAAGCGAAGGGGGAAAAGGGATTGAAATGAGAGTGAGTTTGTCGTGTGTCGTTTGCGGCAGCAACGGCTACTCGCTGTACTGCGCCGAGCTGATGGTGAACATGAAGGACGTCCCGAGCACGGAGCGTATGGTCTTGTGCAGCAAACGCTGGAAGGTGATGACCCAGAAGGAGAAGGACGCCTTCCAGAAGCGCTGCGAGCAGGTTTGGGAGCCGCCAACATGGCCGCCAGCTCCTTGCCGCTGTTGCTGACGTTGCCGTTTGTCCTCAGAGGAAGAAGCAGTATGACGTGGACCTGCAGAGGTTTCTGGAGGTACGTCACGCTCTCGTCCGGCGGGGAATCTTTGCGGAGCTCTCGGCCGGCGTCTTTATGCGCTCCATCGGCCATCTTTCTTTCGGAAAGCGTCGCGAGAGGCGCTTTGGTGAACGCGGTGGACTGAAAATGTTGTCCGCGTGTCTCGCAGAGTCTCCCGGAAGAGGAACGAGAGCGAGTCGTGAGCGAGGAGAAGCCGGGCGGAGCTCGGGTTTCGGCGGGCGCCGCCTCCAATCCGCACAGAGCCAAGTCGCCGCCCGTCAAGGTCACACACTTTAGCTTTTCCTGCTCAAACGGGCTTCGGGCCGCTCAACAAACACCGCAGGGGTCCCCGCGGGTCACAGCGGTCCCCGCGGGTCACAGCGGTCCCCTGGCTAACGTTGCTCAACGGCAACATCGCAACGTGTAGAAGGCGCTCGCCATTCAAGCGCCCGTGCGCGATTGGCGTCCGGCAGCGCGTTTCAAAAGGTCACATGACCCTGCAACATCATGTTAAGCCACTTGCTGCCTTTTGGCCTCCAAAATGGACCGCCCCCTCATTTGAATAACATTTCATGACCCAATTCATCAGCATGAAATTAACCAATATGAGAGTAGAACGTTTTATTTATTGATGAGTATTTATTTCTATTTATACATAGATTTTTGTATTTTTTTATCTCATATTTTATTATTTAATTTTTAAATCATATTTTTTATGTCTGTTTTCATTTGGGCTTTTATCGATTGTTTTTGTCACTGTTGGCCCGCCGCCTGAGGTGGCAGCAGTGAGCGCGTATTTGCCGTGTTATGATTTGGATGAGCGGCACGAACGCTTCCGGTCGCTTTGGCGGGTCAGCGTGTGATTGTCACATGATCACTCCTCCCTCCCCCCCCAGAAAGAGGAGTCCGAGCTTTGGGCCCCGCGCGGCGCCAGGAAGAGCGGCAAGCTTCCCGAGACCCCCAACACGGCGGAGGAGATGTGGCAGCGCAGCGTGGCCGGCGACTTCCTGAGCAAGTGCAGAGTGCGTCCCGGCGGCCTTCACAATAAAAGCCGAGTGGCCGCTCACACTTTTTCTTTGTTTGTTTGTGGGCGCAGAGCGACCGCAGGCGAGCGGGAGCGGCCATGGAGGACGCGTGGAAGGCCATGGACAAGAAGGAGAAGATCCCCTGGATCAAGAAGGCGGCCGAGGACCAGAAGCGATACGAGGTGCCGGCTTTGCGGAGACAGCAGCAAAAACAAAACCAATTTCTTTGACCTCGTTGAATGGCAGCCATTTTCATTCCACGCCAGCCGTTATTTTGGATTTGGACTGATCTTGCAAAGCGCGCAGAATATGATTGGAACCTACAAAAGAAAGATTAGGCTCTCTTCTTTCATCAGTCCAAAAAAAAAGTTGATCTTTTTCCGCTCTTTCGCTATCGGCGTTACAATATAGCCAAGTTTTGTCGAAATTCCAACTCCTGAGAAGAAAACGTAGAAACATTTCGACTTCAACACTATTTTTTCGTTTGTAAATAATGTTTTTGTGCAATAAGACAACATTCCAAAAAGTGCTTTTGCACATCAAAATAAACAATTGGCTGCTCTGACTGCAACTCTGTCGCAGCATCCGGCGGTCCAGGGTTCGACATGACGGGCGGAACGAGCCGTTAACCATCGCTCGATGAACCAAGCGTCATTCCTGGTCGTGCTTCGATGAGTCGATGAGGATGCTTTTTTTAAAAAAAAATTGAAAGCCCAAAAAGCAATCGTGCAGGGTTAATAACTCTGGTTCCGCCGATGGCTTATCTTCTGCTTCCTCCGCTCTTCTTCTACACGCTAGTCGTTGATGGAGAATGATTTGTGCTTCACTTGATGAGACTCCAGGCTGACTGGCTAATGCTAATTAGCGTGCTACTCGCTGCACTTTTCATACTCAAAAGAGCGGCTATTCATACAAAACGCTAAAAAAAACGACTCGCCGGCATCTGCTCTTCCTACGCTGCAAAAAAACAACTTTTATAGGCATAATTTGATGGCGACTCTAATGTGGCTACAACTTCACAGTGTATCAGAACGCGCGGAACCACACTGCCCCTAAGTGGCTAAATCGTGTACAACACGAAGAGCGCTCCCAATAAAGGCACACGCAAACAAAAGGCATTGCAGTGTCAAATTGATTCTGACTCGATTTTTTGGGCACACCCCTACTTTTTAGTTTCCAGAACTGTTTGGTCCACACAAAAATACGGCAAAATAGTTTATTGTTTTTCAAAGTAAAAGTAGATGTTTGCAAAGGTCTTCTTTTGAAAACCCCCAAATCTTTCTGCCGTCATGGAAGACTCGACTTGGAAATGTGCGAATGTTTCGTGTGCAACATTTGTCACCCGCTAGAAACTGGCCAAAAGTCAAAAGTCCAGTTGAGGTGGAAGACGCATTGTGGGACGGCCACGAGAAAGGGCGGCGCGACACGCGGCCAACGTTTGTGGTCGTCACGGAAACGGCGGTGGCGGCCAGCTGAGCGCGTGACGGTTTGTTTGTGGCGTTTCGCAGAGGGAGCTGTTGGAGCGGCGGCCCAGTCAGAAGAAGCCCAAGTTTGACGGAGAGCCAAAGAAACCGCCGGTGTGAGTGCACAGGAAGTCTGGCGCGCGCGCGCGCGTGACTCCCAAGCCGCCAACCCGCCAACCCAGCGGCCTTGTCGTCCAATAGGAGCGGCTATCAGATGTTCTCTCAGGAGCTGCTGACCAACGGCGAGCTGAACCACTTCAGCCTGAAGGAGCGAATGGTGGAGATCGGCAAACGCTGGCACACGCTGACGGCCGCTCAGAAGGACGCCTACAAGAAGCACGTGGACGCCACGCAGGCGCGATACCGCACGCTGCTGGAGGCGTGGCTCAAGGTACCCCGCCGCCGCCCCGTCGCCGTCCCAGGAAACGGATCAGTAACCGCACGCCGCTTCTTAGTCTTTGTCTCCGCAGGATCGAGACGCCTACAAGGAGTTCTCCTCCTCGGTGAGTCCACAAACGAGCGGCCGTCTTTGTCCGTTGCTCACGCTAACGCTAGCGCTAGCCGTTTGTTTACGTGCCACGTTTCAATCTGCCGCTGACCACGGGTGCACCCCTGGGCTCTGTCACGGGGACCCTTTGCTTTTGAGGGCAAATGATGTCAAAGTGCAATCAAAGTGGATTCTTTTGACTTGGCTCCACTTTTTCGATTGCGAAAGACAATTTGCCCGTCGTTGATGGAAACGCGCGTGGCGATGTCGTTCACTTCAATTGTTGCCATTCCCTTCCCTTCTTCTTTTCACGGCAAAAAAACTAATCTGTCCAAAATGATTTTGCTTCCTCACAAGGCCGTTTCGAACCTCGGACAATATTTACTTGGCGATTGTGAGGACAATTGAAGCGTAATGAGGTTGATTGTTTTGACTTTTCCGATGTGATTTTTCCGTCCGGCAGAAGCGTCGCAGCACGTCGAAAGCCGGCAGTAGCCCCCCCCACAAAATGCTGGTAACGGCCAAGGGCAAAGCGGCAGCCTCCAAGGCCACGCCTCCCTCCGCGGGCGCGGCCAAGCGGGCGATGGCGTACCGAGCCAAGGTAACGTTCGTGGCGGTTGCTGGCCGATCGCCGTCTGACGGCTGACTTGCGTTGACAGCAGGACGTGGCGTCCGACTCGGACGACGACAAGAGCGACTCGTCCGATTCGGACGAAGACGACGACGACGAAGACGACACGTCCGGGAGCAGCGACAGCGAGGATGACGAGGTGACCTTTCGTTCGTTGGCACGCGATCGCCATGGCAACCGCATGACTCAACGTTGACCGCTTGACAGAAAAGTGCTTCATTTTGTCCGTTTGGAATGCATGAGCGAGGTTCGAGGACAGATTTGATCGGAAAGAAGCAGCCGCGGGCTCGGCCAATCATACGAGGCGTTACTCCCGCTGCCGCCGGCCCAGCCAACCAATCTCAAAGTCACGGGAAACCTTTTTATGTATTTATTTTTTTAACTCTGTCACCTGCGCATGGCTGACGTGTCAAGTGGTTTTTTTTGTAGTTTCAGATGAAAATAATGTCAAAAGAAAAAGTTGTAAGGTTGGCAAAATCCTTTTTGTACTCGAGTAATGATTTGAACGTACTTTCTCTTGTCTGCACAGCACGACGACGACCACACGACTTCTGAGCAGTCCAGTGACTCCGACTAGCTCCGCCTCAACATAGGGGGTGGGGCTTAGTTCTTATTTGACAGTTGGGTGGGTGGGGTTTGTACAGGAATTGGGAGGGGCCTTCTTGAAAACGCATTAAGGAATAAAAGCATTTTTTCCTTTGATCGTGTGCTCATCTATGACATCATCAGGCCAAGGTCATGTGACAAGATCAAATTTATTGACTACAATCACCTGATAAATAATCTGACCTTTCACCCCATCATCCCTCGCAGCCTCACCATTTGTTTTTGTTTTGAAATCAAAACATGCGCGGATAGCAATTAGCCTGCCATGACAAAATGCACGCGTCAGTCGAGGCGCCCCCGCGGACCCTCCGGTCATTTCCTGAAAAGCGTTGCGTCCACCTGTGAAAATAAAAACCCAAAAGCGTGGCTGGATGCGCGTCACGGCGGCACGTGGAGCAGTTTGGCGCCGAGGTACGTCTTGATCTCCTCGATGCCGTTCAGCTTCTCCAGCTCGTGGTAGGGCAGCTGCAACACATGGCGTGAGCCGTTAGCCTAGCTTAGCATCCGTTAGCGGCCGGCTAGCGCGCTCGCACCTGCAGGATGGCGTAGCCCAGCAGCCTCAGGTGTCGGTCCCTCATGGAGCGAGAGCCCACCAAGACGCTGGAGTTGTGGCAGTAGTGCCACTTGTCGTTCACCGAGATCACCAACCTGGCCGGGGACACGCCCGCATCACACGCCACGTTGCCAAAAGCTCGCACCCGCGCCAGTTTCTCGTTTCTGTTGCGATTCGAGTCGGCGACACGTGCCAGACCAGCAAACGGACCCACCTCCTTATTTGCTTGTCTTCCTCGGTGGCGGCGCCGTCGCCGGACGTCCCCTGATCCGCGGGCGACCCCGCGCTGACCTCGTCCTCCGGCATCGTCCCGACGGGGAACGGGAAGAGAGCGTTTGCGGGGACGGCGGCGGCAGCGGGTGTCGGATCCCCGTTGGACGGGGGGCTGCTGAGCGTGGAGCTGTCCTGGCTCTCTAGCGAGCGGTACTCGGCCACGGGCGGGTAGTACAGGGGGCCCGGGTCCGAGGGGGCGCCCGCGTCCCTGAGCCCGGCGCCGTACGCGGCCTCCGTCGTGGTCCCGGTGGCTTTCGCCTCTTCCTGAGCGCCCGCGTCCAGCGCAGCGAAGGAACTTGACAAGTCGCCGATGTCGTCCACTTCTTGCGGAGCGCGCGCCGAGTCCGCGCACGCCGCCCCGCCGGACTGCATGGGAAGGACTCGACCCGACGAGTCCATTCGCAAGATGAAGTCTGGACAAAAACAAGACGACCTGCGTGGGCCGGACTGTCCCGTGTGGCGGCGTGCGTGCGTGCGTGCGGTACCTGTGAAGTATCCGGGTGCGAGGACTTGGTCCTGCTTGTAGTGGTCTTCTCCGAGCAGCTGGCGCAGAGCCTCGCCCACCACGCCTTTATAACTGACAGTCGGCACGTTGGTTAGCAACTCAAGCACACACTTTTCACACAACGTCCTTTCGCTCTCAATTTTTCTTTTCCAGTCATCAAATTGGAATACGTTTTTCAAACGATGTAGCAAAAAGTGCTGATGATTGACTTCCTGGTTTGGAAGATGACGTCATCCTTTTGGCTGCGGCTATTGTAGCGCACAACCGCGCCACCTCACGACCCACAATGTATTATAACAAAAAAAAAAAATGTTTCTCATGTCAGAAATGATGTGAAGCAAACTTGCAAGTTCCAGATGTTTGCAAATGGCGTCTTCCTTTTGCATCCACAAAAACGCGTCGAGAGGCTGAAATTCAAATTGAAAGCTTCCAAACTAGTGATCGACCAATATTGTTTTCTTTCCAGGGCCGATACCGATTAATAGCAGTTAAGGAGGCCGATAACCGATATTTCAAGACGATATTCATTTGCAGTCAAAATGAGCTTTGTTGAAATGCCATTTAAGCAAGTTTGTTAAAACAACTTTTCAACACTTTCTTTTCATTTGAAACTTTTACGGAATAGAAAATGAGAACACAAATTGCAAGTTGCAACGTTTGCTCGAACTCACAAAAAAAAACGTTTGAAAGGAATTGTTTTGTGCTTTGACGCCAACGCGACGTCGGCACTTTTGGCGCTGGCGTTACCTGTACTTGCGGTTGACCTCGTCGGCGGTGAGCGCCTGTTGGAACATGAGCACCTTGAGGTCCGGGTGCAGGCGGGGGCCGCGGTAGTGGGGGTGCTCCAGCTCCAGGGCGGCGTCCAGCAAGGACAGGTAGCGGCGCACGATCAGGACGGCGGGGCTGTCTGCCGGGAGAGGGGGGGGCGTGGCAAGCGTTAGCGGGCGGGGGCACGGCGGGACGCCGCGCTCGCGGGGGCGCTACCGACTGGTGACGTTGCCGATGAAGGCGGGCGAGAAGACGCGGTGCAGGACGGCGCCCGGGAAGCGGCCCAGCTGGAGGAGCGACATGAGGATGTTGACGGTGGCCAGCGGCGAGCTCATGGCTTTGGACTCCAGAACCTCCTCCAGGACTCGGAAGAACTGGTCCTCGTTGGGCGGCCGGTAGCTCATCCTGCTGAACGGAAACACCAGCTTCTGGATCACCTGCACGCACGCACGCACGCGGCACTCGGGTTACGTCAAGTCGGACTCAGAGGTGGGACGGCCGCCGGCTCCGCCCACCTTGCTGTCCAGATGCTCCGCCTTCCTGACCAGGAAGTTGGCGATGGTGTCCAGCAAGGCCGTCTCCCGAAGACGATGGCGTGCCACGTACTTGGCGATGAGGGACATGCTGAACGCGCTCAGGCTCTCCTCCTTCTTGGGAAGCTCGTCTAACACACACACAAATGTTGGTGAATTTCAGTTGACCTTTTCTCGGGCCAATCCCAGCAGACTTGAGCCTGGCAAGCCACGCCCACTTTGGGGAACAAGAGGAAGTGGTGAGCCGAACTGAACGCTGCCAACGGACCTGCCAGGCTTCTGATGAACTTCTCCTGCCGGTTCTGGTAGAAAAGATGCGAGCTGAAGATGAACTCCAGGCTCTTGTTGTTGGCTTCCCGGGCGCAGGCCGCCAACATCTCGTCCAACAGCGCCATCTCCTGGTCGCGCATGGCGCTGACGCTGGCCAGCGTGTGTTTGACCAGACGCAGGATCTTCCTGCAAGATGGACGCCGCCAATCAAAAGGGCGGCGGCGGTCTTCAGCCAATCGAGAAGCGAGACGAGCCATCCCGCCGGAGGCGTTTACCTGTTGGCCAGCACCCGCTGGTGGTCGTCGGCCCGGGCTCGCCATTTGAGGCGGTAGTAGGCCAGCAGCAGGAAGAGCGTCTGCGGGTGGCGCTCTCGCTCCAGATTCTTCTCCAGAGTCGGCAGGCAGGCCTCGGCCAGCGCGTGCTGACTGCCCGGGTGCAGTTTGATGCTGGAACTGAACACCATGGACACGTCCTTCTGGTTGAAGTGCGGCAGGCGGCCGTGGCACTCCGCCTCCAGCGCCGTCACCATGGCGCCGTCGCCGGAGAGTCCTGACAGGCGCACGCACACCTGCCACGTTAGCTTCCGACAGCAAGGCAAACTTTCCCCGAAAAGCCGCAACGACTCCACACGCATGCTGACCTCTGCCCCTTTGACCTTTCAATCCAAGCGCGACCCCAAAAGCGCCTTCATAAAAGCTTGCAACGTTTGCGGCCTGGCGACTTACCGAGCGCGGCGGCGGCGTACAGACAGTTGACGATGCTGAAGTTGTCAAAGTTGGCGCAGCCGCCGACGATGGCGTCGCACAGCGACAGGAAGTCCTGCTGCTCCAGGACCTGCCGGCCGCCTGCGACGCCGGGCGCGGCCTGCAGCAGCTGCGCGATCTTGTGCAGCGCGATGGCGTAGTGGTTGTGGGAGATCTTGGTGGGGTTCTGGGCCAGCCAGCGCAGAACCTCGTCGGGGCGGCGCGAGCGCTGGATGAGCCGCTTCATGGTGAAGAAGGTGTCGTAGCTCATCTTCTCGTGGATGAAGTTCCACGTCTTGGTTTTGCCTCCCGCGTGAAGGTGTGTGTGCGGCGGCGCCCAATGCGGCGGCGGGGCCGCGGCCTGCGACTGAAAGCGTGCTCCCCTGGGCCCCGGGTACGGCAGCGCCGGCCGGTACTGGTGAGGCTGGGGGGGCGGCATCTCCAGCACAGCCAGCCCTCCTCCTCCTCTTTTCCCCGCTTTGACTCCGCCCCCGGCACCGTATAGGCGCGTGGCGTACATGGCGGGCAATTTGACGCAGGCAACTCGGCTTAGGACGCGCCAACCGGTGGACCAACGCAGCATGGTGCCGGTGCCGGTGCCGGTGCCGGTGCCAGACCAGATGGACGCGCCCCTGTGCTCCTACATGGGACGACAACGTATTTTCTGTATCGCAACATCAACTTATTACCGAGTCACTACAAAGGTTGCTTTTTTTTCCTGTGTGTGTGTGTTTTTTTTTTTATGGTGCCCACGCAGGTTCCGATAGCTAAAAAAAAGCCCACTTCGAAAGTCTCGTATAAAGTGGGAGGGGAATGCTGTCAGCTAAAAAACAAGGCTAACCAATCAGAAGAAGTCAAATAATGCTTGGCCGGGTTACGGATTCACAGCCCTTGATTTGGACAACAATTAAGAGAAAAATACAACTAAGCTATTGCAAAAGTTGAAAAGTGGCGATGTCGGGAGCAGAATCTGCTGCAGGTTGAGTTCCTGGCCAAGACTGACGATCGTCGTCTTGCTTCTTCTTTTACTGGATGCATCTTGCGGCGATCCCCTGTTATAAATTACAATCCCAAGATGGTGATTGAGGACTTTCAGTGCAGGATTTGAGTAAAAAAGTCATGTAGTGATTAGGGATGAATGAAACTTTCGCCACAAATGTCAGTAGACATTTTCGGGAATGATCTCGCTCCTGGAGTGTCTTCCAGAACGCCATTCATATGGACTGCAGCTACGTCATCACACGTCACACCTGATGGTTGTTTGCGACTGCTAGCCATTAGCAGCGGCTGACAGTTGCCGCCGCAAGTGACAGTTAGCGCGGGCGAAGCTATCGGCGGCTAACGCTGCCGTCAAGGAAGTTGAAACAAGACAGCAAAGTCGCGTTAGCTGCTAAGAGGCTAACACGTTAGCAACGCGTCGACGTATCCTTCTCGCCAGTAGGCGACAAGAAGCAGAAGATGGCAAAGTGCGCCCAGTCGAACCCGCCCGGTAGCCTTACCTCATCGCTTGTCTCAAAGAGTGGCGGCCGCTGTCGGTGCTCGGTGACCGCGCAGGCAGGCAGCGGTCAGCCGTCTCATTCCTAAACTCGAGCGGCCGCCGCCGCCGCGCCGCCGCGCCGCGCACACCGCCTCTGCTACCCGGCATGCAACGGCCGCCTCCCGCTCCTTCACAAATGCTGCGCCAACGACGACGCGCGCCGCTCCGAGTCCGTTTCGACGTTTAAATGCACCCGGGGCACGTCACGTCGAGTCCATTTTCTCCTCCGCCGAAACCTTCATTTGACTCTTGCGTTCACTTGCGCCTCGACTCGCCAAAGTTGGCGACCTCGCAAAGGGGTGCGTTATGGGAAGTGTAGTTCACCTGGTCGGCGGACCAGGATGCGATCATGACGCTGTTTCCGGCAGGGGGCGCTGCGCCGCTGCTCACTCCCTTTTCCCAGCCACAAGCTGTCCTCGCGTAGAAGAAGTCGCCAACATGGCGGATTGGGACGGTTACGGAACGACCATGTCGAACTTGACAAGTCGCCCTTAACTTGACAGCTTTCGAAAGGCGCTGCCGTCGTCGTTTCCTCGGCCCACGTGACCATGGCTCACCGCTACCTTCGCCTGTCGGCGGGCTGCAGCAACACGCTGCGGCTTCTCGTCGCTCCTTCGCCCGCCGCCAGCAGGCTGGTAGGTGGTCCTCCTTCTCATGCTAACTGCTAGCCGGACCGACAAACAAGGCCGAACTCTGACCCCGAAACGTCGCTCAAGCTCAAACTTGACGGCATGGCCCAGGTGGGCGAGTGGTCGTCTCCCAATCCGCACCCTTGTCTTGTCACCAAGTCGACGTGTCCTTGAGCAAGATTCTCGTTGCTCTTCTTGATGCTGCGTCATCAAGAGGTAAAACGAGGATATATGGAAAAATAAAACGGGATGCGACGTCACATGCATCCGCGTACACCGGTGACGTCATCACGCTCAAGCGAAAGGAAGTTCACGTTGATCGAGATCTGCACTGCTCTGAACTGCTCATCTTCTTTCACACAACTTTGAGTCTTTGGACCTCTTGCCAACAAAATCATGACTCCTGGTCGCCTGGCCTTTTGTTTTTGTTTGTCCGCAGGTGGCAAGACGGGCGGCGAGTGGACGGAGTCTGGTGAGCGAGCTGCTGGTGGCTTGTAGGAGTCTGACCTCCAGACCGCCCAAAGGTTCTTCATCATCATCAATTTCCTCTGCTGAAAAATAAGCACTGACAAGTTTGTTTGTGTCTGCAGGATTTGAAAAGTATTTTCCCGACAGTCAGAAAAATGCCAAGGAGACTCACTCGGCAGACAAAGGTGACGCTTGACGGACTCGCCGTAACCGCACAAGTTGAGCAGATGTTGACGCTGCGTCAGCTGCTTCGCCATGCCGACACTCGCCCCGCGCAGGCGGCGCTCCCACACACGAGCCGCGAGTCATCTTTTGTGCCTTCATTTTTGTTTTTGTGTCAACAGACGGTAAAGCTGACGACGCGCCCAGAGAGGAGTCGTCCGGAGGGGGAGGCGCAGGAAATGGAGGTGGTGGAGCAGGAAGCGGCGGTGGAGGAGGAGGTGGAAAACGAGGAGGACGGAAGGAGTCGCACTGGTACAGCCGTCTGCAGAAGGTGAGGGTCGTCGGGCGCCACCAGCCGGATATTGTGAATGACAGCAGGGGAGGAAATAAAACAAAAGTGCTGCTACTCGCCCTACTCGACTGTTGCCAAGTAAATTTGGCGGTGGAGTAAAAAGTCAAACATTTTACCCTGACACTCGTCACAGAGGCTTCAGTGCGCGTAGTTTGAGCGTTTTTCTTTTCCGGACTTCCTAAACCGCTATTTGGAAATGATACTATTGTGTCATTTTTGCCGGCTAAAGTTGACTTGCTGTACGATACTGGACTGGTACCGACCGCTACGTGGCGCAACATGACCCCAAAGCTAATCAAGAGGAGATGAGAAGTGTGTACTTTGCTTACAGGGCGACATTCCGTGGGACGAGAAGGAGTTCCGCATGTACCTATTGAGCGGCGTGGCCTTCTGGACCACCGTCACGTTTTACATGCTGTTCAGGGATGGAGGCCGAGAGGTTACCTGGAAGGACTTTGTCAACAACTTCCTGTCCAAAGGAGCGGTGAGGCAACAATGACACGGATGGCGTTGCTGGCCGCGGGCGCCCACGATGACGCCGCGCCTCGTCTTTGTGCCGCAGGTGGACCGACTGGAGGTGGTCAACAAGCGCTACGTCAAAGTGGTCTTCTCTCCCGGGAAGATGCCCGTGGACGGGGTGAGTCGGCCATCTTGCATCTTGTCGTTCCCAGGCCAGGACTGGCCCCCTTGGACCTTTTTCAAACCGTTTCCCACTGTATAACATGGTTGCACAAGTCTGCACACCCTCTGGGGATGTGGCTGTCTTCAGATTAAACCGCTGGCATTTAGATTGCTGTTAAATGGGCACAAGTGTCGCCATTTCAAGCGCCGGATGGCAAAAATAGTTTTGTTAGCAGCTCCTCTGGTTTCCCGCCATGTCTGTTGTCAATGTGCGCGCACTGCACAGCAAGGATCCGCTTTCACAGACACGCCGGCAAACTTTACAAAGAGCAAAAAGATCAAAAGTATTAACATTACATAATGTTAATGTTAATTAATGTGCTTATTTGAAATATTTGGGGAAATGAAAAAAACACATTCAATTTCGTTTTTAAGTCACATGACAGGAAGTCGTGTTTGTTGTCGCAGCAGTACGTGTGGTTCAACATCGGCAGCGTGGACACGTTTGAGCGGAACCTGGAGAGCGCCCAGTACGAGCTGGGCATCGAGGGCGAGAGCCGCGTGCCCGTGGTCTACTCCACCGAGAGCGACGGGTGAGCCACCTCCGCATCCTTACGTCTACCTGCAAATATTGGACCGATAGCCGCAATCTTTTTGACTTTATGGGCGCCGTAAGCGTTGAGAACAAACATGAACGTCACTTATGAATGTACAAGAAGAGAGTGACGGATTGGTGCGCAACATGCCCACGTCCCGAAAGGTTTGGGATTGAATGGACGTCGCTAAGCCTAAGATCTCATTCAAAAGTAGTTTGGCCACACAAAGAAAAAAAATCCTTGGAAACGGGTGCTATTTAGGCGCCGTGACTAGAATTGTGATTCGGCACAGAAAGTTGACGTGGAGCGTCAAGCGTCTTGTTGACGGCATGTCGTCTTTTTTTGGGGGGGGGCGCTAGGAGCTTCCTCCTGAGTATGCTGCCCACCGCCCTCATCATCGGCTTCCTGCTCTTCATGCTGCGGCGAGGCACGGCGGGAGCGGGCCGGCCCGGCCGCCGCGGCATGGGCGGTCTGTTCAGCGTCAGCGAGACCACCGCCAAGATCCTCAAGGACGAAATCGACGTCAAGTTCAAAGACGTGGCCGGCTGCGAGGAAGCCAAGCTGGAGATCATGGAGTTTGTCAACTTTCTCAAGAACCCCAAACAGTACGAGGACCTCGGCGCCAAGATCCCCAAGGTCAGCGCGGGGCGGGGCGGAGAAGGGGGGGGGGGGTGTCATAGCGGGTCCCTTGACGCTGCCCTCACCATCGCCAGGGCGCCATCCTGACGGGGCCTCCGGGAACGGGAAAGACGCTCCTGGCGAAGGCCACGGCGGGCGAGGCCAACGTTCCCTTCATCACCGTCAACGGCTCCGAGTTCCTGGAGATGTTCGTGGGCGTGGGCCCGGCCCGGGTGAGCGCTCGCTCGTCTCCGTCGGCGTCTCGCCGGACGCTAGCTGACCACGCTTCCCGCGCAGGTCCGAGATCTCTTCGTCATGGCCAGGAAGAACGCGCCCTGCATCCTCTTCATCGACGAGATCGACGCGGTGGGACGCAAGCGCGGGCGGGGCAACTTCGGGGGGCAGAGCGAGCAGGAGAACACCTTGAACCAGCTGCTGGTCGAGATGGACGGTCAGACGCCGTCGCCGCCTTGCGCGAGGCATCCTGTCGCTAAGTCGCGATGTGGATGCGTTTCTCTCGTCGCTGCCAACGGCGGCGCCTCGAAATGCCAGCGACCCGACATACGAGTCGATCTTTGGCAATTTTTCTGCTTTGACTTGCAAACAGTCAACAATTCGTTCCAAAAAACAAAACAAAACGCTTCAAGCCAAACAGAATTGGTTCTTGAAAGCGAGCACAAAGCTCATGCTAACGTCCATGGAAAACCCCCGTTTGCATGCTAGTGGTTAGCATCAATCATTTTCTAACCTTTAAGCAAGGGATATTTGAAGACTTCCAAACGGGTCATGTTTGTGGGCCCGTGGTCTAACAATCTCTCCAAAAAGGATCCGTTTGCCTGAGATGAAGTCTTTTCGTTCTTATCATTCGTAGCTCGCTCGGTCCGCCGGAGGGCGGCGGCGGCGGCCGTCGATATTTTGAAGTCCGGCTCATTGCGCTGCATTCTTCCGATTCCGATTGACGGTATCGCCTGAAGCTCGCCAATGCGTGTTGCAGGCTTCAACACGGCAACCAACGTGGTGGTGCTGGCGGGAACCAACCGAGCGGACATCTTGGACCCGGCGCTCCTGAGGCCGGGACGCTTCGACAGGCAAATTTACATCGGTGAGCAGCACGTGAGCGCCGTGTCGAGCGCCGTCGTCACGGTCGCTGTCGTTTCAGGTCCTCCCGACATCAAAGGACGAGTGTCCATCTTTAAAGTCCACCTTCGGCCTCTCAAGTTGAACCCCGCCACGGATAAAGACGCCTTGGCCCGCAAGATGGCGGCGCTCACGCCAGGTTTCTCAGGTAAGCTGTGAGTTGTCGTCGTTGGGTTTTTTGTGTGAGACCACGACAGACGCGTCCGTGTTCTGCCTCAACGATGTCGCGGTCGGTCAGCAAGCGGTTTCCTTTCCATTCGCTTCTGACGGCCGTTGTAGCCGACACGTCTCAACTGTCGCCCGCACTTTTGCTACTTGGAGACGAGCTCATTGCGGACGCCAGCGTGGTTGGAGTCAAAAATAGCTCGTTGAAATCAAGTGCGGGAGACTTTTGAAGTCAAGTAAATAACTTGCACTCAAAAGTTATGGAGATGTCCAAATCTGAATGTTTGGCTTTTGAAAGGCCAGAATGTACACGAATAAGGTTTCTAATGGAATAGTTGATCATATAAACGCAATTGGAGGAGCTTGATTGGGCGACACATTGCTTGTGTTTTTTTTTCTTTTTTTCTTTCCTTTAAGAAATCTCGGCCTTTTGTGTGGCGCCGACCCACTTGCTGAGACAGCCTCACTTGAATGCAGTGATTTCTCTTCGCCGTGTTTTTCACATGCTTTTCTATCTCGATGGCAAGAAATCCACAGTGTCGACGCGCTTATACACGGAAATTGTCCGTGGAAATGCACAGCCAGAAGTCAGCAAACTGGACAAGGCAGCAAGGAAGCAGACTTTTGGAGGAAAGGAAACCCGCATGAACGTAATGTCTTTCCTTGAGCGTACAAAGTTGAAAGACGTTTCGATGCGGAGATTCCAAGTCAGCATAATGAGCAGGTTCACTTACGGCAGTCAAACATGAAAACGGGTTGCGTCAAATGTTTCACAAAGCGCAATTTTCACCTGAACCCGAATAGTGAGCGCAACGTCATCGTTCCTAAGCTCCTTTGACTTGAAAACCTTTGGCAAGCAAAAAGGAAGGCCTTGCATGTGACTCGATTTGGCATCCCCCAAAAAGTCAGTCGGAATAATTGTTTTTCTTTTCTTTTGCTTGAATCCGCGCGTCACCAGGCGCCGACATCGCCAACGTTTGCAACGAGGCGGCCCTCATCGCCGCGCGACATCTGTGCGACGCCATCGAGCAGAAGCACTTTGAGCAGGCCATCGAGAGGGTCATCGGAGGTACGTGCCGCCGGGACGGCGCGTGGCTCCACCCTACTCGCAAACACGGCGCCGGTCCGTTCCCCTTTCAGGCCTGGAAAAGAAGACGCAGGTCCTCCAGCCAGAGGAGAAGAAGACGGTGGCCTATCACGAGGCGGGCCACGCCGTTGCCGGCTGGTTCCTGGAGCACGCCGACCCGCTGCTCAAGGTGGGCCCGCACTCGGCAAAGGTCTGGCGCCGCCGTCCGCTGACGTTGGTTGCGATGTCCAGGTGTCCATCATCCCCCGGGGCCGCGGCCTGGGCTACGCGCAGTACCTCCCCAGGGAGCAGTTCCTGTACACCACGGAGCAGCTGCTGGACCGCATGTGCATGACGCTGGGGGGGCGCGTGTCCGAGGAGATCTTCTTCGGCAGGGTGACCACGGGCGCTCAGGACGACCTCCGCAAGGTCACGCAGAGCGCCTACGCGCAGGTCAGCCGCCACACCTGGAGTTTCTTCCGCCGCCGGCCACGCAACCCCGTCACGGCGGCCTTTGTGCCTCTCGCAGATCGTGCAGTTTGGGATGAACTCCAAGGTGGGCCAGGTGTCCTTCGATCTCCCCCGGCAGGGCGAGATGGTCCTGGAGAAGCCGTACAGCGAGGCCACGGCGCGCCTGATTGACAGCGAGGTCCGCAGCCTCATCGCCGACGCCTACCTCAGAACTCAGCGCCTGCTCAGCGACAAGAAGGCGGAGGTGGAAAAGGTGACGCTTTGAGCGCAAGGAACGAGGCTTCCTTCCGGCCGCTTGCTTGCGCTCTTCTGCACTGTTTGCGCTCGTCCTCCTCCAGGTGGCGCTGCGGCTGCTGGAAAGGGAGGTTCTGGACAAGAGCGACATGGTGGAGCTGCTGGGCAAGCGTCCCTTCTCGGAGAAGTCGACGTACGAGGAGCTGGTGGAGGGCACGGGCGGCGAGGACGAGGACACCGCGCTGCCTGCCGGCCTCAAGGACTGGAACCGCGAGAGGAAGGACAAGGACAAGGACGAGAGCCCGGACGAGCAGGTGGCCCGGCAGGTCTCCGGAGGGATGCCCTTCTAGATGGGGCCGGCGGCATCGCAAGCGGGCGCCGTCAAGAAGCTTCCGGTGGACTCCGAGACTTGATTTATTTATAGAGCTCAATCAGCACCTTGCTCATTGCAAGTGCCGTTTGCTAACGTTGACAAATCACGTGTTGAGCGCTTATTTACCGATTAACGCTCAAAGCATCTGCTATTGGCAACGTGACATGTTTGATGACGCCAAGAGGTATCCGGCGTGCTCTCCTTCATTGCCAGCACTTCCATCTTACGCGGACATTTGACCCGCTACAGCGCGGAAGAAATGTGAAAGTCAAACGGCAACTCGCTTGATTATTAAATATTGTTTCATGCGTCACCAACACAATAACCGTGTGGACGTCGTCATGGACTTCAAGGGAAGTCGAATCAAATACTTTTTTTCCAATGATATGCGCCCCTACTGGTCTAAACTTGGGCTTTGGATTGATGTTGCCTGCTTTGAATAGGAATGGAATGGAATGGAATGGAATGGGGAAGGGGGGGGGGGCAACAGAAGATGACATTGCTGTGCCAAAGGCTCAGGTAATGACCAATCACAGCTCACCTCTTTTCTGGGTTTGCTCATGTGACCTTCGCAAGCTGATTTTGCCATTTCATTCATAGTCCACAAATGCAATATTCATCATAAGACTAGTGGGGGTGCATGCAACTTTTTTGACAATTGGTGGGGGAAGGGGGTTCTGAGACTAGTGAATCCCAGGACTTTTTAACAATCCAATAAAACCCAAGAGTGATGGAACAAAAATATTTTATTCATCGTAATTGGAACCTTGCAAGCCAATCCCCGTTTTGTGTGGAAAATGCTTATTGGAGGTGATAGCAGTTTTTTCTCTCTAAATAATGCTTAAATATTTGCTGCTCACCGGCCTGTCACTTTCCCCTGTGGATGGTGGGCTGTCACTATAATGTACATCATCTCCAACACAAAATGACATGGGAAGGGGATCGATTTTTTTCACTGGACAATCGAGACACATATTTCAGTCATTTCAGTTTACGGGACGTGGATATCAGAACTAAAACGGTCAAACAAGCATACTAAAATTAAAAAGTAGAAACTTGAGATTCATTTGTTGACATTTCTACCGGGATTTGTAAGTTTTATTGTGTACGAGATAAAGGAAAGACTCAAGCGCGGCTAGCGGAAGTGACGTAGTTGTCCCGGAGCTGCTCAGTCACACTAGTGACGCCTGGACGCGTACATTAGCCACACACAAAAAAACATCAGTTGTTGGACCGAACCGAACACTCGCAGCTACATGCACACTCGGAACCGGACTGAAGCTTGAGTTTAGGGACGCTCGTTGCGTGTGCGGTAGGAACATGAAACGCTTTCATTTTGGACAATTGTCCCTTCGACGGTGGCATGCTAAGCTAATGCTAACCGAGTGATCCCGTCCCGTGTGTGTGTTTGTCGCTGACGTTGCGTGCCGACCTTTCGTCAACATTATTAACATTCCCAGCTCCAAAAACTGAAGATGTTTTTGAAGACCAGACGTTGGACTTCGCTGTAGCTTGTCGACACTTTGAACTATGAAACTTGCTGACAATTTAGGAGTCGCAGCCTCCCGAAAGTTGTGTCACGTTTGATAAAAGGCAACGCATTGATGGTGAAAAGTTGAAAGTGCAAATCCACTTGAATGGCGTCGCCAAGGGTAACGGAGTAAGGCTCGCCAGCGGCCGCTGTGATGCCACTGCGCATGCTCGTCATGGAGAACGGACAGGGCAACGCGACCACCACCACGACGACGACGAGGCTCGGCCTGCCGCCGCTCACCCCCGACCAGCAGGAGGCGCTGCAGAAGGTAAGGCCGCTCCGCTCCTTCCCAAAGTGGAGTGAAGTCTTCAAGTTCTGCAACTCACGTTTATTTGGGGAAAAATCATCAATATGGTGATTGGTGTGGGATTCATTGATAAATACTTACTACAGAAATCACCGCTTTGGACTAAAGCAAGTTGAACAAGGTCTCTGAACCATTAATCAAAATATTTTTGATTCATTTGATCATCCATTAGCTGTCGTTGAAATGTTACTCCTGTACTCTGATTGGCCGTTTCCCTGGGCAGGCCAAGAAGTATGCCATGGAGCAGAGCATCCGGAATGTCCTGGTCAGGCAGACTCTGGCTCAGCAGCAACAGCAGCAGCTCAGCGGACTGCAGGTACGCACGCGCACACGCACGCCGGTTTGGCGATGACCGTGGAGTCGCCATCGACCACTTGAGGACGTCGGCGATGTTTTTTCACATGTCAACAAGTGCAAGTGCAAGCTAAGCTAACTGTACCCGCCGGGCTGCCGTCCTCAGCTGCACTGGCCCCACCTCGTGAGGCGCTCATCCAATCACATTCAGACACCTTCGTGGCCTCTCAGACAATGAGGTTCTTTTCGCACCCTGATAACAATTTTCGTCATAGAATTTAGCTCGATTTTGCAATTGCGCCAAATCACACCAGCGGTCGTTTTACACATGAAGCAGGTGCGAAAGCCAAGCCCACGTGGGCCAGCCCGAAGCTCAGCCAGCCTAGAGGTCAACGACGTGTGCTCATTTTCAGCTTCGGCCAGCAAACATGCACCACTTCGTGTTCATGTTTACCTGTGTGTGTGCGTGTGTGTGCGTGTGTGTGTGTCAGATGGCGTCCTTGTCGGTGGGTTTAGGAGAACTTTCACCTCTGCAGTCAGTAAGTGGTCATTTGTTTGTTTGTGGAGCGTGACTGAAAAGTTGTAAATGACGCGGTGCCTTCCCGCGGAGGTGGCGGCTCAACGCCAGCGCGCCCTGGCCATCATGTGCCGCGTCTACGTGGGCTCCATCTACTACGAGCTGGGCGAGGACACCATCAGGCAGGCCTTCGTCCCCTTCGGACCCATCAAAAGCATCGACATGTCCTGGGACTCGGTCACCATGAAGCACAAGGTCAGAGGTCACATGAGCCTACGTCACCCCAAATGTGCCGCCGCCACGAAAGTTTGCCTGTTCAGGGTTTCGCCTTCGTGGAGTACGAGACGCCGGAGGCGGCCCAGCTGGCTCTGGACCAGATGAACTCGGTGGTCCTGGGAGGGCGAAACATTAAGGTGGGCTCGAGGTCAACATTCGTCGGCGCCCGCCCCCGCCCGTGTCAAACAATCCACTCCGAACAGGTGGGCCGGCCCAGCAATATCGGGCAGGCTGTGCCCATCATCGAGCAGCTGGCGGAGGAAGCGCGCGCCTTCAACAGGATCTACGTGGCGTCCGTTCATCGCGACCTGTCGGACGGCGACATCCGCAGCGTCTTCGAGGCCTTTGGCAAGATCAAGTCGTGCATGCTGGCCCGCGAGCCCACCACCGGCCGCCACAAAAGCTACGGCTACATCGGTGAGACGTCCCGTCCCGCCGTGTCCCGCCCCCGTCCGGCGCTGACGCCTTTGCCTTTCCCTCCAGAGTACGACAAGCCGCAGTCCTCCGTGGACGCGGTGGCCTCCATGAACCTGTTTGACCTCGGAGGCCAGTACTTGCGAGTCGGGAAGGCCGTCACCCCGCCCGTGCCGCTCATCAGCGCCTGCGGAGGCCTGGCCATGGCCGGCAACTTGACAGGACAGGTGCGTCGGCATGTCGGCGCTTTGGTCGCACTCGGCCCGGAGGCCAGTCGGTCGCTGCGGACTCTGCGACTTTTACCCTCGACGTTCTCCGATTGGCTGAGTCCGTGTACCAAACGCGTACCAAAGTTCCCGACCGGCCAATCGGGATTCAAATAAGGAAATGTGATTGTTACCCTTTGACGGTTTCAGGATCCAATTAGCACGTCGGTGCTGCGAGCGCTGGCCGGCCTGCCGCAAGGCGTCATGGCGGCTCAGGCCCCGGGCGTCATCACAGGTGGGAACGCTCGAACCCCGCCGCGTGGTGCCCCGCCCGCTCCCTGACCCCACAGTGTGATGTCACCGTTTCAGGCGTGACCCCGGCTCGACCCGGCCTGCCTCAAGTGGCTCTGGTCAATCCCGTCCTGGCCACGCCCCCTGGCCTGAGGACGGACGACGAGGGGGCGCACTTGGACCCTAGTAAGGCAGCTGACGGACAGCACGACGTCAACAAGATCGTACGCAATCACAAAGTAAACACCAAAAATACACAAAAGCTCACTTTGGGTGCACGCGCGGGGGTCGTTGGCGCGGGGGTCGTTAGCGCGGGGGTCGTTAGCGCGGGGGTCGACGTTGCAATACGGGATTACTTCCATTCCATTTTGAAATGATTTGGGACCATATTGGACATTCATGTTTTTGTTTCCAGTAGGGCTGCATTGGGATGACTTTGGCACGACATTAGCTTTGCTTGGCGATGACTTTGGAACTGCATGAAGATTCCATTGGGACGACCACAGATTATAAAAGCATTATTGAGGGCTACTTTGTTAGATGAGGCGACTTTGTTGGTCTCCTTGACAGACATTTCTCTCAGAAGGGACCAAAAAACAGGAATGACACAACACCAACGACATCATCGGAATTACTTGAATACGAGGTTTTTCCCAAAATGTATTTCATTCTTTCAAAGACAAAGAAATGAAAAGGCCAGAAAGAAGACAAAACATGGCCTTGTGCGAAATATATTTTATACGTTTTTAAAAAATACAAATTGACTGAGATGTTCCACAAACTGACACCTTGAGTTGAAGTAAATGGTTCTTTTTGTTTTGTTCTGTATGAAGTTTGGTTTTAGTTTCAAATACCTGTTCCTCTTCATTTGTACTCACTTTCCCTTTCAAAAGAAAAAAGATTTGCATGTTAATTGGAAGATTTCATGATGGGCGTCATTATTTTAAGGCGCTTAAATCCCATCATTTCATTCATTTTTAAAGTTAAAGTTGTAAGAATATTGGCTTTGTGCGATCTCTGTATCCACAGCCGAAAACGACGCGATTAGCATGTTTTTGTGACAGCAAAATGGGTTTTGCAGGCGCACGCCCGCACTTGGATGCGATCGGTCAAGTGCGGAACAATCGAGCAAATGCGTAACGATAACAAAGCATTCTCTGGTTCAATGAGTCTTGAACCTTGTGTGAAGCGGCCACGGTTTGGGATACCTTAAGAGTTGATTGTTTTGTTTGCCGCTTCGTTGGCGGCGGGTATTGGTTGGCGCTCGCATGTCATCGTTGCACGCGCTTTTGTGCCCGCAGTCGCGCGTGATGGTCCTGAGAAACATGGTCGGCCAGGACGACATCGACGACCACCTGGAGGGCGAAGTGACGGAGGAGTGCGGCAAGTTCGGCCAGGTCAAGCGAGTGGTCATCTACCAGGAGCGGCAGGGAGAGGACGCCGCCGCCGCCGTCATCATCAAGATCTTCGTGGAGTTCAACCACACGGCCGAGATGAACCGAGCCGTCCGGGCTCTCGACCGCCGCTGGTTCGGAGGTCGCAAGGTGGCGGCCGAGGCGTACGAACAGGAGCGCTTCGAGAACAACGACCTGTCGGCGTAGACGCCGGCCTGTCGGTGTGGATTCTGGCCACAGGCCATCTATCGGGGGCGGACGCCGGTCAAGGGTGCCCCGTTGGCGTCGACGCCGGCCAGCGTGGGGCTCTGTCAGCGCGGACGCCAGCTGGCCAATGGCGGCCCGTTGGCCCCACCCACACCAATGATAACGTACTGGCACGAGCCAAACGGTCACCTGTCGGCGCTGACCCTTTGACAACGGCGACCTGTCGGCAAAGACGCTTTCCAACGGCAACGTGTCGGCGTGCACGCTTTGAGGACGGCGAGGCGACCTGTTGGCGTAGCCACGCGCCGGCACCGACCTGCCGGCATGGACGCGCCACATCGGCGGCGGTGAAATGTCCCTCTTGGGTTGGAAATCACAATTGGGACTTGAATGAGCAGCTACATGACCACGCTGGTTTTCTGGCAGCGGCACCTGCAACCTGTAAGAAGACGGGAAGTGGACGCAAAGAGCGCCGATGACGTTTGTGCGGTCGCCGTGGCGACCTCTCTCGGCAATTACGCAACTGTCCTCCGTGCGACGTCACCTGGCTAATAACAAGTTACGAGTGTTTGAGCGTCGAAGAATGTCCGTCAACACTTTGCAAATGTTTCTCTTGGTTTTATATTAAAGCAAAGAAAGAAAATGAGCAAAACGTTGTCATTTGGTTTGTTTGCTGGCACTCGAGCACCATCTGGTGGAGAGCTCATGCTGCAACAAGCAATTTGATTGGCGCCCGTTTGATGGGAACAATGATGACCCACAGATGCAATTACGCAGACGCAAAAGTGCCAAATGGCAGTAAATGGTGAAATCATTGAATATCGAAATAACTACTGTCCTTCTCAAATAGGGGGCGGGATGGTGCCAGGGGTGACGTGTGTGTCTCCTCTCGTACCCCCCCTCCCCTCCTCTGTACTAGAACAGTGTCATTTGCACATCCACAGCAGGAGCAAAATATTTTCCTCTTCCTCCGGGAAGGCGGTAACAACAAAAAAAATTGAACCAATTGACATGATCATAAATCCAAAACATGGGTACATATATAAAATATATATATATATATATATAAAATTGTTGAATACCCATTCCGAAACGTTGATAATGTATTTTGACGTTTGATGAGCAACGAGTTTGTCGATTGACGCCTTCGCGTTGCAGCGGAAGCGGAAGTGTCGCCGGTGGTGTGGTACGGCGGCCGCTTGGGCTCAAAGCTCGCAGGTAGCGACGCTGACGATGGGAGAGCTTGTTGGCGAGGAGCTCGAAGATTTGGTTCATTTCTCAGTGCACGACCTGCCGGCCAGGGGTTATGTCGTCATGGAGGAAATACGGCGGCAGGGGAAACTCTGTGACGTCACGCTCAAGGTACAACCGCACGTTTTACCGGACGTTAGCCTAGCCTCGTCTAGCATTTAGTGCTGAGCTCATGCTAACTGGAATTAACAGCGGCTTACTTTAGTCGTCACATTATTAGCGACAAAATGTCACCGGGACAAATCTAGAAGATGTTGTTTTTTTGTAATCACAACACGAACTGACCTTTGACCTGTTGAAAAATGAAGATTGTCACTTGTGTGTTACTTCGACACAAGAGTGAGTGAAAGCTTGTCAAACTGGGGGGAGGGCCAAGAAAACACAAAACAAAAATGGCATGAATGGCAAAATGAGAGCGAATCAAAAAAAGAGAAGCTGAGTGCGGTTGTGATTGGACTGGAAACTTGAGGGTGACCCCCCCCCCCCCCCCAAAAAAAAAGAGACTCGTCCTGGCCTCCAAATACTTCAATTAAATGATACTCAAAGATGCTCTACAGCAGCCTGTTTTCCAGGTCTCCCTCTTTTAGCACAGCTGAAGCAAATGATACGTGATGACAATTACAAATAGGATTCATTGATTCGGTCTGCTTTGAAGGACGACTCGATAAATTGGACACGATTTCCTTTTGGGAGGCTGAAATTTCGAACGTGGACACTTTCAAGTGAAACAACATTTCCAAACGATGAATGGCTGACGGTCGTAGTTGCCGTTCGATTTGACAATTGACGACTTGTTGCTTAACTGGGACAACTCAACGACGTGGCACTCGACTGCCATGTTCGTGCTGCATTTTTCTGGAAAATTCCACAAAGATGGTTTTCCTCACAAGGTGGCCATGATGAATGTGACGTCGCCGCTTGCGCACGTCTCGTCTCGCTAGCGACGGACAGGCGATGGTTGTTTGTTGTCTGAACGCGTTTTGTTGACGTCAACGCGACGGCGGCCGAATGTCATCGACAGGCGGGCGAGCACAAATTCAGCGCCCACCGCATCGTGTTGGCGGCCTCCATCCCGTACTTCCACGCCATGTTCACCAACGACATGGTGGAGTGTAAACAGGACGAGATCCTCATGCAAGGGATGGACCCCAGGTACGGCAAAGTGCCCGGCCCGCCCGGCCCACGCGGCCCACGCGGCGCCCGAGCCCTTCCCACAACTTGTGTGCGTTTGTTTAGCGCTCTGGAGGCGCTGATCAACTTTGCGTACAGCGGCCACGTCGCCATCGACCAGCAGAACGTTCAGGCCCTTCTCATCGGCGCCAGCTTCCTGCAGCTGCAGAGCGTGAAAGACGCCTGCTGCTCCTTCCTGCAGGACAGGTGACGTCGCCTCACCTGGCCGTCCTTCCCTCGGGCCGGCGGCGCGCGTTGACCGGCGTGCGTCTTCCTCAGGTTGCATCCCAAGAACTGCTTGGGGGTGCGTCAGTTTGCGGAGACCATGATGTGCGCCGCCCTCTACGACTCGGCCAACGACTTCCTGCAGCGGCACTTCCGGGACGCGTCGCTGTCGGACGAGTTCCTCGCGCTGAGCGCCGACGAGCTGCTGGAACTGGTGGCCTGCGATCAGCTCAACGTCAAAAGCGAGGAGCAGGTGAGACGCGCCGAGAAGGAACGCCGCGCCGCCTACGCGTGGCGGGGAAAACTCGGCTGAACCAAATGTGGAGAAATTGCATCGGGCGCTGAAGAAAAGTGGCGTCAAAGCGCAATGAGCGGCGGCGCTGCTGACGACGGCGGCGTTCCTCCTTCGGGTTTCTCGCGTGTGCTGACGTTGACGTCTTGTTGCAGGTGTTTGAGGCGGCGCTGTCGTGGGTCCGTCACGACCGCGTCAAGCGCCAATCGCTGCTGCCGGAGCTGCTGTCCAAGGTGCGACTGCCGCTTTGTCGTCCGCAGTTCCTGACGGAGCGAGTCCAGCAGGAAGAACTGGTGCGCTGCTGCCATAAATGCAGGTCAGACCCGTTTGCAAGATGGAGGAGCTGCTTTTGGTTCCACTGGACTTGCTTCCTTCCTTTGCCCCGCCCCCAGAGACCTCCTGGACGAGGCCAAAGACTTCCACCTGATGTCGGAGCGCCGTCCTCACCTTGCTGCCTTCAAGACGCGCCAGAGGTGCTGCACGTCCATCATGGCGCTCATCTACGCCGTGGGAGGACTCAACAGCTCCGGTGCCAGGGGGCGGGACTTTGCCGGCAGTTTGTGCGACCGACGGTTTGCGGGACTAACCCGCCGGCGTTCTCCCGCCCGTAGGCGACTCCTTGAACGTGGTGGAGGTGTTTGATCCGGCGGGGAACTTGTGGGAACGCTGCCAGCCAATGAGGACGGCCCGCAGCAGGGTGGGCGTGGCCGTGGTCAACGGACTCCTCTACGCCATCGGAGGCTACGACGGCCAATCGCGACTCAGCACCGTCGAGGTGTACAACCCCGAGACGGACGCTTGGACCAGAGTGTCCAGCATGAACAGCCAACGCAGGTCGGTCCTGGGACGCGGGCGGGCGGGCGGGCGGGCGGGCGGGCCGGCGGGCGACGCCTCCACCTGACTCTTGTCGTTGTTGTGCTTGTTGGTCAGCGCCATGGGAACGGTGGTGATGGACGGCCACGTCTACGTATGCGGCGGCTACGACGGCAAATCTTCTCTCAACTCCGTGGAACGCTACTCGCCGCACACTGACAGGTGAGCGGCGCTCCGCTCGCACCGTCGCTGGCGAGGGGACGCTCGTCCTCCTTTCGGGGGCCGCGCATGCCATCAATTCTTTTTTTCATCCATTCGCCCTCGGTGTGTGCGTGAGTGACTTTCTTTGCTATGATGACTGTTTTATGTCAATTTGGTCACCGTGTGTGCTAAGGGTCGCTTCTCTTCTCGAACCTTGCTCCATTTTCAATTTGTGTTTTTATTGATCCCTTTTGTCTTTTTTGCGCTTTTATTTTTTGGTGTTTCGGTGTTTAAAAAAACCCAATCCCATCGATTAATCAAGTAATCACCTCCGCCCCATCATTTATTTGTTTATTTTGTTTGTTAAACTACTAAAAGGTTGGACATCAATTGAACTGAGTGGGTAAAACCTCATAATTGACTTTCTTTAATACTTATGCATGATTAAACACCAACAAAATGAGCCTATGCTAAACAGTTAGCAATTGCGATTAGCATTAGCGTGCAAGCGATGACCACTTCAGGTAAACAAACACTAACCAGCGTTGAGTTCACGCGTCATTTTCTGTGCGTTCCACATGTAATTGACATGATGTAAACGTCACGCTCCAACATTATTACAACGGTAGAAGAGCTAGCTCGCTCGCTGTTAGCTTCCTTTCCTGTGTTTTGGGATATGTCAGCTTTAAAAAAGGTTGACCAAAATGTTGTGCCTCAAAGCTCTGCTGGAACCATGTTTGGGCCCTCCATGTTTTATACACGGACTTTTTTCTTTTTTGGCACACGGTTGTGGTCTGATTCTGTATTCAATCTGTTAGTGCAGCACACTGATCTGAATATATGACTGGATAGCCATTGAAGCGACAGGGCGGCCATCTTGCTCCTCCCATCTCGCGAGCAGACTACTGTATATATATGTGTGTATGTATACCCACATATATATATATATATATATACATGTGTGGACTGAGCCTGATTTTTTGAAGTCGTGATGGAAATTAGACACAAATAAAGTTGAATTGATTTTTAGGAGCAATGCTGACACACAGGAACGATTTCTCGTTAGCGGCGAACGAATAGAAAAATAAGAGGGCTACATTAACGAAAGCAGGGTTCGAAAGATCAGGATCGTTATCAGGCGTGCTGATTGTATGAATCAGGTGTGCTCGTGGGCGGAACCAACTCAAACCTGCATGCGCGTTCAACTCTCTCCCGTAGCGCATTCTGCACGTGCGGCTTCTTCTCGGCCACGGCAACAAAATGGGATGCCAGTTTGACGCCGCCGCGCTCGGCACAGTCATTGATCACATCGATTGCACGTACATTGATTGGACTTTTTAATCACGATTGCTAGCAACCATCGGGTCATTTCTATTAGCTTCGGTGTCATTTTAGCATTGTTGCTAAATGTTTTTTCTTTGACCTCGTTGAACGGCAGCCATTTTCTTTGGAGCGACCCCCTCCCATACCAGCCGTTATTTTGCATTTGGACTGATCTTGCAAAGCGCGCAGAATATGATTGCCATGCAAACATGGAACCTACCAAAAGAAAGATTAGACTCTCTTCTTTCGTTGGTAAAAACAAAGTTTCTCTTTTTCCGTTATGAAAAGCCAAGTTTTGTCGAAATTCCAATTCCTGAGAGAGAAAAAGGTGGAAAAAGAGCTTTTTGTGAAACAAGCATTTCAAGCGCAACATACTTACTGCCACCTGCTGGCCGTTTCGTTTCAATCGCATTGCAGTCAAGTCGAATCGTTCAGTCGGAAGCCGCGTCGGACCTTCCTGTCCACAAAAAGAAGCTTATGACGTCTTGAGAGTTCATTGTCAAGATTTCATATCAAACCGTGAAACAGAGAAACCAGCTTAACACGTTATGATGTCACCATTTTTAAAATAGGTTTGTTAACTAACCTAACTGGTTAGCAAACTTTTGCTAGCTTGGTTAGCTTTATGTAATGGACCCAAAATAACTATATAAAGATCTAAATGGCTGTAAAGGTTTTTTAAAAAACACACACACAATTACAGATATGATCGTGTAATGTAGTCAACATTAATTGGGTCATTACCAGTCGCTATTCGGGGCCATTTTAGCTATAAGACGGGTTTGTTTCTTTTAACAGTCACAAATGTAGCATTTAATATCAATCAGGGTCAGAAAAAGCTACTGGTCCATCTTAACATATGATGATGTCACCATTTTTGAATAGGTTTGATGAACGAGCCGACCCGTGGTTTTGCAAACGTTTGCTAGCTGATGTTAGCTTGATGCAATGAACACAAAATAACTATTTAGAGGCCTCTATGACTGTAAAAGTAACAAAAAAACAACACACAACAGATATGATGCTAAAAAGTAATACGACTGTAACGTACCCAAACTGAAACAATGAAGGTTCAAACTTCAGTTTCTTGAGAAGCAGTCTTTGGTTTGACCTCACATCGCTTTGGCGTCCTTTGACCACAATTGACTAATAGTCAACAAAACAAATAAATGGCGGCACCCCGAAACCATCATATATTGGAGAAATCTTTTGCACGTGTAATTTCGAGATACACTTTTGGCTCCCAGTCATATCCAAAAATCCCAAATTGTTTTTTTGATGAAGTGATCATCGCCAGAGCGCTAATTCTAATCGTGATTGCGAACTGTTGAGCAGCAATTCAATTTGCATCCAATCTTAGTGGAATAAATTGGGGAGGGGCAAAGCCTCAATTATTCAACGGAATCATCAATTTGAAAAAGATTTGATTGACAAGCAGTAGACAAATTGTCGGTCCGCCTCATGGCGGCGATCCGCTGCCAAGGTTTTTTGCCATGGCCGCATTTGTCGGCGCCATCGCCAGCCGCAGCGTCCGCGTGGTGACTTCCGGCGTGTCGTAGGTGGTCTGTGGTGACGGAGATGAGCGCCAGTCGCAGCGCCGCCGGCGTCGCCGTCTTTGACGGCCGCATCTTCGTGTCCGGAGGTCATGACGGCTTACAGATCTTCAACACGGTCAGTCGCACCTTCGTCGTCGTTGCCGTCTTCTTTCTCATCAGTTGCGTGCGCGTGCCGTAGGTGGAGTATTACAACCATCACACCAACCGCTGGCACGCCTCCACGTCCATGTCG
The DNA here is from genome assembly GCF_054856555.1 of Leptonotus elevatus. Classification (NCBI taxonomy): domain Eukaryota; kingdom Metazoa; phylum Chordata; class Actinopteri; order Syngnathiformes; family Syngnathidae; genus Leptonotus; species Leptonotus elevatus. The sequence goes on along the minus strand of NC_141239.1, from coordinate 165,048 downwards.
AACAAGCGTTGCCGTCACGGGGCGGCCTCACTGGGCAGCCACCTGTACGCCGTGGGCGGCTACGACGGTTCGGGCTTCCTGAGCGGCGCCGAGGTCTTCAGCTCCGCCTCGGGCCAGTGGAGCCACCTGGTGGCCATGAACACGCGGCGCAGCAGAGTGTCCCTGGTGGCGGCGTCGGGTCGCCTGTACGCCGTGGGCGGCTACGACGGCCAGACCAACCTGGGCTCCGTGGAGATGTTCAACCCCGACACGGCCCGATGGACCTTCATGGCGCCCATGGCCTGCCACCAGGGCGGAGTGGGCGTGGCTTGCGTCCCCTTGCAGCCCGCCTAAACGGGCCCCGTCGCAGCCGGCGGGCGGGCGGGTCCGCTGTCGGGTGAGGAGGCTGGGACAGGCCGCCGTAGCGTTAGCCGCTGCGGCTAGCGGTTAGCATTGCGCCCGTGGCCGTTCCGAGCGGCGGCAGGCAGGCGGGCGGGCGGCGCCGTCGCCGTCGCGCGCTGGCCGCGTCCTCTCGGCCGGGACGGGAAGTGGCACATCTGCTCCAAAATAAAAGCGCTCGCAAGGCTTTTATTTTGGAAAGGACAGGAAATACAGCCGTGTCCTCGGCAGTCCAAACGGGCACAAGGTCAATGTGGGAGTGAAAAGGAAATAAAGTTGCTTACAGGATGATGATGATGATGATGAAGATGATGATGATGGCTGCTGTCGCCTCGTTTGTCAAAAAAATAATAATAAAAAACTTGATGCATTTTGAAACGTAGTTAGCAAAAGGAAATCAAAATCAAACATGGCGTGACGTACTTTGTCTCTTACTGCAATCAAGATGTCGGCTCCAGCAACTGGCAACGTTTTGTGACCGCAATCGCATCCCAAAACATTTTTTGCTTTTGATCGGACGCCAGCCAAGCACATTTTTACAAATTGCCGTCGGACAGGGCCGGACCGGCCACCTGGCCTACGGGGCACGTGCCTGCTGGGCCGACAACTTTCCTCCATTTGACACAATATAGAGGGGGGGGGGGGGGCTAGCCCATTCATCCATTAACACTCGACAGGACAAACAGAACCACTCAACAAGAGTGGCCGAGCGAGGTGCTAGCCAAAAGTCGGGCTCGGCCGACCGGCCTCAATCAAAATGGCAGGGTTGATTATTTGCGCCAGTCCAGCCATGAGTTGAAAGAATACAAATGTTAGCTTGCTGAGTTTCAGGTGTCCCTTCAGCCTGGGTCAGACCTGTCCAACTTGCTGGTGTGATGTATCGTAAATTCCGACCCAATCAGGACTGCGCTTTGAGTGTCCCGGGTGCGTGCGTGGGAGCTTTTAAGACGCGTCACACAAGGAAGTCTTTTCTTTCCTGGAAAACTCGGTTAAAACGTCGACAAGATGAACGAAGCCACAGCACCAGTTTCGCCCTGCCGTGGAGTGATGATGATGATGATGATGATGATGAAGGAAGCTTCCCTTGGCGCCTTTATGGGCCTCGGGGGTTGGACTGAATGGAAATCCCGATAAGGGAACAAAGCAGTGAATAATGGCGACCACAAGCTCGGTTGAGAGGCAGAAGATTTTTTATTGATTGTGTCTCGCAGCAGCAGGAAGTGCAATTGCCAACCTCACGCCACTTCCTCTTTAATTCCCTGAAGGCGTACTGGGGTCCGAGGGGTCCTGGGGCCCGCACTGCGCTGGGGGTCCTTGACCTGCCGGCGTCCCGGAAAGTCCGTCGCCGCGATGGCTCTGCGGTCCGGAACACCTGAAGGACGTTTGGATCAGTGGAAGCGACTGACGGACGGCAATTGTTTTTCCCGAACCGACTCACTCGGCGGGCTGGAAGCGGCGTTCCTCGCCGTCCAGGATCCCGTGGTAGAGGCGGATCTCCTGCTCCAGCCGCTGCTTGTTGGCCAGGAGCGCGTCGTAGTCTCGCCGCTGCTGCTCCATCTCGCCGCGCACGTCCGCCAGTTCCGCCTCCAGCTTGGACACCACCGAGCCCAGGTTCTGGAGCTCCATGTCGTGCCAGTGCCGGGCGTCGCCCAGCGAGTTCTCCAGCCCGCGCTTCTGGAGCAGGTAGCAAAACGCCGTCAGCGAGGAGGCGCGCGCTCGCGCACGCGCGCGGCCGGCGTCGCGGATCTCACCAGAGCTCGGATGGATTCCGTCTCGGCCTGCAGGCTTTGGATCTTGCCGCCGGCGTCGGCGCACTGGACCTTGAGCGCCTCCAGCTGTTCCTCTTCCGGACTCAGCCGACTCACGCACTTGGCGTCCTGCGGGCGCAAAGCGCGTCACGCGGCGTCACGCGGCGTCACGCGGCGTCACGCGGCGTCACGCGGCGTCACGCGGCGTCCCGCGCGGTCCGGCGGCGGCCCACCTTGCATTCCTGGTAGCTGTCCGTCTCGGCGCGGTTCTTCTCCGTCACCTTCTCCCAGTGCTTGCGGATGTAGGCCAGGATCTGGTCCAGGCTGGTTTCAATGGGCGCGTCCGGCTGGTCCAGTTCCCGCCCGGACATTTGGCTGTAGAGGAGGCGCACGTCCTGCGGGGCCACGTGACAAACGTGAGCGACGCCAAGCTGCGCGTTTTTCGTGGCTTTGGTTCTGGATGAGATCGCTTGGAACGAGATGCAGTTGATGGACGCGACGGGAATATTTTGGGTCAGTTGGAGCTCGTCGGTCTCGAGTCTGGTGTTGAAATGCACTTGCGAGTCTTCCGTCCAAAAGTTACTGGCCGTTTTGGCACAGGTGGCAAATCCAGGTCCAGAAACAGAAACTCCCGCCACAGTCTGGCCACTTTACAAAGCCTTTCTACAACTTTTTTTTTTGGGGGGGGGGGGGGGGGGGTATTTATTTTTGTCAAAAGCAACTAGCAACTTTTTCTGTTGTTCTGGAGACTGACATTGTTCTTATTATATATATATATATATGTATATATAACAAAAATATTTTTTGATTCAGGAAAAAATTGATTTATATAATGTGGGTCTGAAAAGGCAAAAAACAACAACTTTTGTAGCCGCGCCTTTTTACAATGACATGCCGAGGGCCAAATCAGCAAATTTGGCCATGACGTCATTTAGCGACTTTTAGGACAGTTAATAGCTACTTTCCTCCACTGTTTTAAAACTGTAATATTGCAAATGTTAACACGCGCAATAACCCGAATCTGCTCTGAATCCGTGCGGTTAAAACCTCCGCCAGGCCAACGCGGCTCAAAGCGAGCAGACGATGGCGGGATTTCGATTTTGCCCCCTCTGCCCCGGCGTTCGGGCCCGCGTCTGACCTGCTCGTGCTGCCGCTCCAGTTGTTGCAGTTCGGCCCTCATGGCGTCCATCTGCTCCTTCAGCTCCGTCCGAGTCAGGCCGGCGTCCTCCAACACTTTGTAGAGCGACGCCATCTCGTCCTCCGCCGCCTTCCGGAACGGCCGCTCGCTCTCGAACCTACGGCGGAGGCAGCGCAGCGCACACGTGACTAGGCGGCCCCGCCCCCTGGCGGCGGCGGCCGCTCACGACCTCTGACCTTTCCTTGAAGTCGTCGGCGTTGGCTTGCACGTTTTCCGTCTGCAGCGTCAGTCGAGCGTTGTCCAGGATGGCCTCGCTGACCTGAACACACGCGGAGACGCTGCTGTCAATCGCTGGGGGTTGGATGACGTCATCACTCCACGTAAGCTATCCGACGTCAAGGCCGCCTGGCAGTAACCATGGCAACGGCATGACGCTTGTGAACATGAGCCAAACGTCCGTTTTGCGGTACACGATTAATTCGTCATTCCATTTACAACTAAATTCCATTTGAAAAGCACAACAAAAAGATAACTGGAGGCCCGTTTCTTTATGGACCGGCAACGACTACAACATGTCCGCTTCTATAATCGCTGAAAGAGCTAAAGGTGTGCTGGATCCAGTAATTGATCAAGTGCAGTCTGCTTTCATGAGTAAAAGACAGTGGCGTGCACAGGCAGGCCCCTAGAGGGCGCCCTCGCTCTCTCTCTGCCCTTTGGCGAGCTTTGCGTGTGTTTTAGAAACACTTTCGTGAGGACAGGTCAAAGTTGACACGATGTTTCAGAAAAGCTGCATTAGGATTATAAAAACAACAACAACAACAATATGCGACCCGACCTGCTCTCTCGCTGGCTTCCTTTGTCACGTGAACGCTAATTAATGAGCCACGGTCGCTGTGTGGGTCAGACGCGCACGCGCGCGCGCACGCACGCGTCTCCTTCCACGCCAGCCAGGTAACTGAGTTACGAATCCAGTCCAATTGTATTGTTTGTTTTGCCCTCTGTTCTTTCCCGCTAATAATTTTGTCGCGATGTCTCGCACAGCACAAACAACTGAGCACAAGTTAGCCCATGTTAGCCACCGGCTTGAAAATGCTATATGCTAATTCAGTCATCGATAAACTGATAAGCGCCACATAGTACGACGAATGGCGGTGAAAGGAAGAAATAATGGGACTTTGGATCCTTGTCATTTGATTTGTGGGGATGATTTTGACTTCAAAATGGGACAAACTGTTGCTTGTGTCTGGTTTGTGTTACGCTCGACGTCCCGGGCAAAAACAAACAAAAACAATCCAACACGTCATTGTTGATCCTGTCAAAAATCATCTTCTTAGGTTCAACAAAGACATTCGCGTTGATTGCTCATTCTGTCCCTGAAATGTCCCCTGAAACATTCTGGCATTGTCCTAACACCAACAGCGTCTGGAAAGATGTGTCTCGTTTTATTATTCATCATATTGAATGTCATTTCTGTCTTTTCTGGAAACATTTGGTTTCTGTAATTGTGATAGTAAAGAAAACAAAAAAAATTCCGATTAACTTGAGAATGATTTTGCCCAAATTTCATATACACAAATCCAAAGTTAGTCATTCAAAATCTTTGCTTTTCGTTTATCAATTGCAAACCAAACAATTCATTCATACAATATTGAGATCGATAAACAAGAAAGCCATGAAAAGTGTGGCTTTGTGCTCTGTTTTTAATGTTTTTATTTCAATATCACCCCTGCCTTGTTTTTTTCTGTAATGTTTACAAGTTGTTTATATAACGTGTACAAAATTGTTCAATAAAGTTATAGAAACAAATCTTAGTGAGGGGTTGAGCAAGAGTCTGACTTTCTCTTGAGTTCTCCTTTAAGAGCCGTTTATTGGCAAAAACAAGCAAAACAAACTTCCTCGGAAAATGATGATTGTTTTCCAAAGTCAAAGCAAATATTTGCAACATTGTCAACCTAAAAATTGGGAGTGTGCCAAAAAATCCAATTCTTTATTTGATACCGTCTTCCTATTGGGAGCGCTGTTCATGTTGTACCCAATTTGGCCACTTAGGGGCAGTGTGGTTCCACACGGTCTGATACACTGTTAAGTTGGAGCCACATTAGAGAATCGAAGGAAAAAGTCACGCTCAAGTTATGCCAATAGAAGTTTGTTTTTTTCAGCGTGGAGACGTTCTTTTGAGCGATAAAAGTGCCGCGAGTAGCGCGCTAATTAGCATTAGCGAGTCAGACTGCGGTAGATCATTACGATTCCTTGAACATCCATAAATTGAAGCAAAAATCATTGTCAGTCAAATCATTTTGAAGCAAAAAGCGTTCCCGATCGAAAACCGATTCCGAATCGAATCGTGAGACATTCAAAGATTCCCAATAAAAAGAACTATATTGCTTTGATGGAGGACGACAGAAATCAGAGAAAATTGATGATTTGGTATTTTGAAGTGGAACGCGGCCTCAAATGATTCGAACCCAAAATAGTTGTCCACGATCAGATAATCAATGAGTTGCCAATGAATGGATTCATTGTTGCACCTCTCGTTTGGTGCGGTGTGTTTTTTTTTCCCGTCTCTTGCTGGACACCGCCCACCACGGTGTCAAACGAAGGGCCCGGGGTCCGAAACGGGCCCGCCACATCAAAGCAAAGTGTGCGCATGGATTTCGTGTTTCTTGTTGAAATACCAAAATTGCAAATTGACTCCACTTTTCAAAATGTTTTCAAAAGTATTGATTTCCAAATGAACTTTTGAAGCGAAATATTGGAACCAGCACGTTTTGCAAAACCTCCGTTTGTGTGTTTGTCCAACCCCAAATGACTTTGTCGACCCGAAGGCTCCACATGCAGGCAGCCGCGGCGTGATTTTTGCCTCGAAGCCCTCTGACCTACCTGCCTGTAGACCTCCTCCCACTGGCCCCTGAGCGGCCCCCAGGCGCCGGCGCAAGACGCCTTGCGGTCCAGACTCATGCGGATTTGCTCCTCCAGCTGCTGGTTGAGCTGCTCCAGCGCTTGGACTTTGTCTCGGTACTCCATCAGGCAGCTGTTGAGGTCGGCGCCGGCCCCCGCCCCGCCCTGGCCCGCCGCCCGCTCGCCGGCCCGGGGCAGGAGGGGCGCGGCGCTGCTCCTGGTGCCCTGCAGGAAGATGCTGCTGATGCCCAAAGCCCTGCGAGACACGCGCGTGCCCAGGGCGGCGCCGGCGCCGGCCGGGAAGGCCGCGCCCACGTAGACGCCCCGGGACGAGACCCCGCCCGGGGCCACCCGGACGCAGGCGGCGCCGGGGCGCTCGGACGAGGACGACGAGGACGCCGACTGGCCCAAAAAGGAGGAGCGGCGTCGCGGCAGAGGCATGACCGACTAAACCTCAGAGGGACCCGCGCGCCCACATTTATGCCAGGCCTGGATTCTGGAAAGATGGCGCCTTTGTTCGGCCCGTGTTTGTGTTGCGGCATGCGCCGACCCCTGACCTTTGTGTGTGTGCGTGCGCTGCGTCAGCACACACACGCGAGGCAAACACATGCGCTGTGAGTCAGCTGTTTGTTTGTTGTTCCTCTCAAAAGAAACATTCTGGCTTCGAGCGTCACTTCCTGTTTGCGACAGGAAGTGACAAACGGCACGCCGCGAAGACGTTTCTGCACATGTCACGTGAGGACAAACTCTTTTTATTTGCAACGCCACAAATTTGCTTTGGTTTGATTTCTCTGCTCGAAACGTCCCACAACGTTCTTCGTCGTCTTTTGTGTCCTTAAATGTTGTTGAGGTCAAAACGGACGTTTGCAAAAAGTGGCAGACCCCCAAAAGGAGGACTGCCAAAATAAAAGAAATGAATCAAATGATAATCAAGGAATGAATATAAATGAAAATAAAAACGGATATAAAAAACATGGTTCTGAAATGAAATGCAAAATTTAACATATAAATGGAAATGAAAACATCAAAATAAATAAATAAAAGAAAAGAAAGCGATTCCAAAAATAAATGTGGAAATAAATACCAAAGTTAATATATAAGCGTGTCTTGGCTTGGACTTCCTTTTCGAACAAGGAGAGAGCAGCAATGTCTCTCCACGCAGTTCGAGTTATTTTTGTATTGATTTATTTTTACTTTTATTTATGGATGTATTTTGTTGTTTTTCATTTCCATTTATATTGTTATATATTTTATATCCGTTTTTATTTTCACTTAGTCATTTACTTATTTGTTCATTTGTTTATTTTTAATTTTGGCAGTTTTGGTCCTCCATAGCCCCCCCCCCCCCCCACACACACAGACAGTCCTCAGACGGCGTTGAGGTGAAAACAGGAAGTATAGAAAGGAAGTGGAAAAAAAAGGCGTGATAAGCGACTTCCTGTCACTTGTTTTGTCTGTTTGCCATCCGTCCGTCACACTTCCTGTTGCCGCCCGCCTACAGCGACAGCGCCTGCGAGGTGTCGCTGTCGGACGCCCTGGCGGACGCCAGCGTGCTTTTGCCCGGGCGGCCGGGCGCGTCCGCCGGCGCGGGATGCCGTCGGCAGTCGCAGAGCCGCAGCAGCCGGAGGAGGTCCCGGCGGAAGCGCACGCCCACAAAGGCGTAGAGGAAGGGGTTGAGGCAGGCGTGCAGATAGGCCACGCCCTTCAGGACCTGGCCCGCCTTCAGCAAGCCGTTGAGCTGGCGGCAGTCGGTGACGGTCACGTTGGCCGCCTGCGCCGCCTCCGTCACCAGGACGGCGTTGTGGGGCAGCTGCGTGGCCAGGAAGACCGCCACCACCGCCAGCACCACGCGCATGGCCTTGTGCCGCTGGAAGCCGCGCGTCTTGAGCAGCGTGGCCACCACGGCGCCGTAGCACGCCGCCATGACGCCGAAGGGCAGGCAGAAGCCCATGACCACCTGCACCCACAGCGTGGCCATCTTGGTGCTCCGCCCCACGTGCGGCGGGATCAGCATCCGGCAGAAGTGGCGCGGGCCGTCGTCCGCCTCGGCGGGCGCCGCCGTGGCGAAGGCCAGCTCGGGCGTGGCCAGCAGCAGGGCGAGCAGCCAGACGGCCGCGCACGCCAGCCGGCCGCAGCGCCGGCGCTCGGCCTGCGAGTTTCGCGCCTTGGCCGTCTGCACGATGACCACGTAGCGGTCCACGCTGATGCACGTCAGGAGCAGCGTGGAGCTGAACAGGTTCACCTTGTACACCGCCGACGTCACCTGCCAACGCACCGGCCGTCAAGACAAAGGCGGCAAAACGGAGCCTGACCGTGAAACTACCTTGCAGAGGGCGGCGCCGAAGGTCCATCCGTGAGTGGCCTCGGCGGCCCACAGCGGCAGCGTGACCAAGAACAAGAGGTCGGCCACGGCCAGGTTGAGCAGGAACACGTCGGTCATGGTCTTGAGGCGCCGGCGGAAGTTCAGGTAGATCCACACCACCGCCAGGTTGCCGGCGCCGCCCACCAGCGCGATCATCCAGAAGAGCGGCGGCTCAAACGCGCGCCGCAAGGCCCGCACCGACGACAGGTCGCACATCACGAAGCTGTAGTCGTAGTCCGCCGTGCTGGCCGTCGGGCCGCCGTACAGGGGGTCCTGAAAAGGAGGTGGCGGGGCTTCACTAATCACGTCCCGCCGCCGGCCTTACCTTTGTGGGCGGGGCTTCCTACCTCCGTCGCGGGCTCCATCATGAAGTCGTCCATGAGGTCACCGGCTCGGCTTGCTTTCAGCTGAAACACAAAACGCGCCTTCGTCAGATGTCAACATCCGAGTCAGGCAAACCGGGAAGATTTTCAAAGTAAGAGCACGTCGACCGTCACGCAAACTGAGAAGACTTTCAAAATAAGAGCACGTCGACCGTCACGCAAACTGGGAAGATTTTCAAAATAAGAGCATGTCGACGGTCACGCAAACTGGGAAGACTTTCAAAATAAGAGCACGTCGACCGTCACGCAAACTGGGAAGACTTTCAAAATAAGAGCATGTTGACGGTCACGCAAACTGGGAAGACTTTCAAAATAAGAGCATGTCGACGGTCACGCAAACTGGGAAGACTTTCAAAATAAGAGCATGTCGACCGTCACGCAAACTGGGAAGACTTTCAAAATAAGAGCATGTTGACGGTCACGCAAACTGGGAAGACTTTCAAAATAAGAGCATGTCGACCGTCACGCAAACTGGGAAGACTTTCAAAATAAGAGCACGTCGACCGTCACGCAAACCGGGAAGATTTTCAAAATGCGAGCCTGTTGATTGACAACCACAAGAAAACTTTCTTCTCTGGCGCTGCATTTTTGAAACGAGACTGAAAACCCATCAAAGCGAAAGCGTTGTAGACATTTTGAAAGTGACGGCAGAAAAATGTTGCCGAGGTGAGCTCAGGTGCGACCGAGGCCTTGAGGACGGAGCCCGGTCTGCCTCGAGGATCCGCTCGAAGACAAACGTCACGCTGTCGGACCGGCCTCGTCCCCGGGGACGTTCGCAGACCTCGTTGAGCAGAAACGCGAGCGAACGTACGGACGAGCGCCGCCGCGTCAGGCCGCCGCGCGCTCAATGCGCTCAGGAACGCATCCAATCGGAAGGCGTCAGCGGGGTCGAGCGAGGTCCGAGCCAGAGGTCGGCCATGATGACGCATATGAAGATGTCCACCGTTTGTTTGGGATTCCGAACGAGCTCGTCAGAAGGACAGCCCAAGTTTCGGGGGACAAAAGCTGACAAGGTTGTCGGATGTGGCGAGGGAAGACATCCGACAAGATGGCCCGACGCGCTGCCGACAAGCCCGGAAGGAAATTCAAGCGAAAAAGGCCTTTGGACGGGACCCAAAGCACGCGCGCACACGCCGAAGGACTCACAGCAACGTTGCGGACGTCTCGATGCGGCGACGGCGCGGACGTTCTCATGTCGTTAACGCGGTTGGACGAGTCAAAGCAGAAGTGAGACGAAGGGGCGGGGCCACAAAGCTCCCCGATGACTTCCCTCCATTTTCTGCTTCTCTCACGTTGCGCTGCACGTGGCGGGGGGGGGGGGGGGGGGCGTCTCACCCCGGTTGCGTGCCAACGTGTTGACACGCTCAACGTTGCGTGTGCTTGACCTTTGGCCACGTCTCACAAGGTCAACGTTGGGCCGCACACTGCGCGCGTCCCAATACTTCTGCACATGTCTCGTAAGCCGCCGAGCAAGAGAGGCACGTCGGAACAAACGCGAGACGACGAAGATGAGGATGAAGATGACTTCCTGTTGCGTGACTCAAGCGTGGAAGCCGCAGCGGCGCTCTTACGCAACAGGAAGTGAGCGAGAAGCTCGCACGCAAGCCTGCTTTGTTGACAACCCTGACATGAAATGCGCAAAGTGGTCCATTTCGAAATATTCCATCTTGATCCGGAAAACAACACCATTCCGGAGGGACGGGCGAGTACCCATACCTGGTATCGGGCCTGTGTTGCGACAGCGGCCGATACCGGTCGCAAGAGGCCGAGGCTCCCTCTTGTGGACATTTCACGACCACAAAGTAAATGTCATGCAAAGTTGGACGTGTGGTGAGGCCGTTTTTCTGGACTAAAACGTTGCGCCATCTTGGACTGCGGGATCCCGTTGCGCCGTCTTGGACTGCGGGATCCCGTTGCGCCGTCTTGGACTGCGGGATCCCGTTGCGCCGTCTTGGACTGCGGGATCCCGTTGCGCCGTCTTGGACTGCGGGATCCCGTTGCGCCGTCTTGGACTGCGGGATCCCGTTGCGCCGTCCCGTCTTGGACTGCGGGATCCCGTTGCGCCGTCTTGGACTGCGGGATCCCGTTGCGCCGTCTTGGACTGCGGGATCCCGTTGCGCCGTCTTGGACTGCGGGATCCCGTTCTGCCGTCTTGGACTGCGGGATCCCGTTGCGCCGTCTTGGACTGCGGGATCCCGTTGCGCCGTCTTGGACTGCGGGATCCCGTTGCGCCGCCTTGGACTGCGGGATCCCGTTGCGCCGTCTTGGACTGCGGGATCCCGTTCTGCCGTCTTGGACTGCGGGATCCCGTTGCGCCGTCTTGGACTGCGGGATCCCGTTCTGCCGTCTTGGACTGCGGGATCCCGTTGCGCCGTCTTGGACTGCGGGATCCCGTTCTGCCGTCTTGGACTGCGGGATCCCGTTGCGCCATCTTGGACTGCGGGATCCCGTTGCGCCGTCTTGGACTGCGGGATCCCGTTGCGCCGTCTTGGACTGCGGGATCCCGTTCTCTCCAAACGTGTTTGCTCGGTGACTTAACAACAACCGACTTACCACATAAACAATTTCAATCGACACTCGTCGCCCTTACTATCGCAAAAAAAACAATTCTTGTTAACTGGAAAAATAAACAAACTCTGAATATCGACCAATGGTCGAACCTCCTCATAAATCACATTTTAATGGAAAAAATATCTGCCTCAAATAAAAACCAAATGTCAAAATGTATAGAAATCCATCGGTTGGGGCAGCCGCAGTATCGAGCAGTGCGGCGGTCCCCTGTCCGGGTCGCACCACAGACACTCACTGACATGCCTGGAGGCGGGTGGATCGGAGCGGGGATCTCATTTCCCTCTGCTCCGGTTCACCTGCTCCCAATTGGGGTCACATTCAAGGTTTAGGGTTAGAGTTCGCCAGTCGGCGAGCCGGCGGACTCAGTAACGGGGTTAATTTTCACAAAGAACGCTGGAGTGACGACCGGGGCCTTTCCCCGCTGGGCCTGGGGTTCGGGGGTGCCGCCCGTCCTCCGGTGCCCCCTTCTGCCCCCGGTGTTCCGTCCCTCCACGCGGCGGGGGGTGGGCGCGGCTGCCCTCTCCGCTCCGCTGTCCGGCCCCTCTTCGGCGCCGATGCCTGGGCGCGGGGGGTCCCTAGGATCTGGGGGTCGGGGGCTGCCGGTTGGTGGGGGTGGGGGTGAGGTTGGGGGGGGGGCAGCTTGGTTGGGGGGTTTGGGGTGGATGTGGGGTGTCGTGGGGGTAGCGGGGGCTGTGGACCGGTGGGGTGCCGTCCTGCTGCGTTGGGTCGGGGGCGCGGGCCGTGTCGGGGCGGGGGGCGCTCCTGCTCCTGGGTTTGCTCTCCGGCCGGTGGCCCCGGCGGGGCCCGGGGGTCGTCCCTTGGCGCTGCCGCGGCCTGGGGGGCCCTGAGGTGTTGCGCTTGCTCTGTCCTGGCGGGGGTCGACGGCTCCCCTCTTTGGTGGAGGTTTTCATGCACGCCAGAACCACCGCACCAGCATCTATCGAAACTCAGACACAATCGGCTTCTTCCTCGGGTCGTTGAATCGGTGGAGGTCTGAGGTTTGTGGATCTCGCTCGGCTTCGTCTGTCCTTCCTTCCTTTCCTCAGTCTCTCCTTCGGTCTCTTGAGGTCTCCCTGATTTGTTGGAATTTAGATGTTTCCGAGGTTGGTGAATAATTCTGGTGGGTGGCCCGGTGGGCGGTGTTTAGTCGGTGCTGGATTTCACTTTCCTTTCTTTTCTTTGGTCCTTCCTCGGGTCTCCTGACGGCGGTGTTCGTTTTAGGTGAACGGTATGGTTTTTTTTAATAGGTTTTTGGTGAACTAATGAATACACACACACGCACACTCGCACGCACGCACATACACATTCTCACGCACATACAAAATAATTAAAAATTAAAATTAAAAAAAGCGCAATGATGATGACGGTAAAATAACCGAATGAACAATACTGAGCTCTTTAAGAAAAAATAAAAAGAAAAAAAGGTGCAATTTGTCCAATTGGCCATCACAACAACAGGCGGGTGGCGGGAATGTTGAGTTTTCAAAATTCGATATGATGGGGGCGGGGCATCAAATGCTGCTAAAAAACAAACCACAACAAAAAACGTCTGTACAAGCTCCCAAAAACTTCACATGTATGTTAATAGTCAGACTGAAGATTCGGTTACAAATCTTGCGCCACCTAGTGGTGACAAGAAATGTCTTTTTTTCTTTTTATTTCTTTCTTCAGCCGGTTGAAGGGGTTGGAACTTTTGCACACCAATCAGGCCGGTGTGGTTTTTACCAAACATCACTTTTGCCATCTCTTCAATGTTGTGACGTGAAGGAGAATGTCCACAAGCATTTTGGACTTCAGTACCAATTGCGCACTTTTTATTGGATTCAAACAAAACGTCTTTCAAATAATCTCTCTTTGGTTGAAAACGAATGTTATGTAGCCGCAGTACTAGTGCTACTCATGCATGAAAAAAAAGAAAAAAGAGTTCTTCCCTCCCTGATGAAAAGGAAGCTAATCTTTCCCTCCTGATTTGTGCCTGAGCGCTTCTCTCACCGTCGCCCGCCTCGCCTGCTGGGGGCAGTATAGCAGCCGGCTGCCATTGAGTCCCACTCAAGAAGAAGAGGAAGAAGGAAGAAGACGAAGACGAGCAACAACGAGACGTCACGGAGAAAGAGAAACCGTTGTGGTGGTTAACGACAACAGGACCGACTTCAGAAAAGTTGTAAAGACGTATTTATTATTATCATTATTTATTTGAGTGCTGTTTTGTGTTAGCTCGCAGGTTAGCATCCTGGAAGCGTCGTTTGTAGCCGGTTAGCAAGATGACTGACGTCACGTTGGCGCTGTGGCGTGAATCAGCTTGGAGAAACTCGGCTGAAGCCAGACGGCAGCCATCTTACGTTGCCACTCATACTGATCACTTTCTTGATAACACTTTTCAGTGCTTGTTTGACACTCTGATATTTGTGTGGAATCATTCACTATGAATGACAGAGGTTAGCTTCGTCTTTCAGATCTGTTAGACACCCAATTTTGTAGCTTGAGGGATTTGTTCCTCCTGGAAATGCACTCATTGTTCCAAATGGAGAAAAGTTAGGTGAAGAATTTGCCGCCAAAAAGATCTTGTGATATCTTAAAAGGTATCCTCGCAACATACCAAGGAAGTGAAGACCTCCAGCATTCTTCAGCTTGCGTCAGCGTGCGCAATGAATAGCGAGATGTGAGATTTCATGGTTTCACCTTCGATGTTTAGTTGAGTCCAGCAGATCAACAAGATTTGCTTTGCAGTCGGACCATTGAAGTTTCTATTCTAAGCTTTGTTCAGGTTTTTTTTCTTCCATCAATGTGTCAACAGGTGCAATCAGAAAGCTGAAGAGGGCTGGGTCACAAGAAGAAAGCGCCGCCCAGCCAAATGCGGAAACACTTTTCGCTTTGGTGACGGCCCGCGTCTGCCAAGGCATCGCCGGGAAATCCACGCGGAAGCGCGCCATGACCACAAGGTCGCCCGACGAGGTCAAAGGCCACGACGCGGAGCTAACGTCCGGGCCGGCGGCGTGGAGCTGGGCGCGCCGCTTCCGGGACGTGGGCCCCGTCACGCTACAGCTGGAAGGCGGGCCGGCCAGCGCCCGCCTCTACTGCGATGCGGTGGACGGGCTGGCGGAGGGCGGCGGCGGCGGCGGGCTGGCCGAGGTCTTCCTGGTGGAGATCTTCCGCTGCAAGCTGTGCCGCTTCACCTGCGGCCTCAAGAGCGCCATCGGCAGCCACCTGCTGCTGGCTCACGGCTCGCCGGAGGAGGCGGGGCTCCAGCGCCCGCCCCTCGCCTACTCGCTCGACTTCAAGCACGACCACGACGACGACGACGACTTCCTGCTCTACGACATGCTGCGTGACATCGGCGCTCACGCCGGGTTAAAGGTCGCGCACAACTGTGAGGTGACGCACGCGCACACACACAACTTCAAACATTAGTTTATGGGTGTAGTCAGACCTGCTTTAAACGGACCGGAGTTGGTTTCCCACGCCGATCCGAACCTTTTGTGCAAGTCTGAATACACACAAACCAACCCAGGTCAGGACCAAACAAGCGGACCGAGACCCCCCTTCCAAACGTACTCGGTGCGGTTCGCTTCGCAGTCGTAGCCACGCATCGAGGGGGGGCGGGGGGGTATTGCCCACCAGTCAATATTGTGCTCGGTTCATTCCTAATCGTCCGTATTGTGTTTAGCCGCGGCGTTGCCAGCGTGTTGCGGAGAGCAACAACTGCGGTTACCGCACGCAATCGGCGACGCCTTCCGAAATTAGAAACGGCGTCGCGGAACTTGCGTTGAATGAGCGGCCAGTGACGCTCGCAAATATCTTGCGTTCTCTAATAACGCCACAAATATGCAGGGCCGAGGCAGCACGGCACCGGTTCATGTTTTCCTCCATTCCCGGGTTTGGTCATGTCATTTTCGTCCAATAGGAGCACAGACCGTCTCGCGGTCGACGTGATTAGGAAAAAAGTGTCCACTTGCAAAAAGCAAAGTGTGAATATGAACCGCACCGAACGGAAAAAATCAAGTCGGCTTCTGGTCCGGACCAAACAAGCGGACTGAAGCACTTTTCTGCAAAGAATTCACCCGATGTGTTATTGGTGGTCATTTCGGAGCCAAGGACACCGATTACCGTTATTTGCAGCCGATACTCGTTTCCGCTAAAAAGGAACATATTGGCATCCAAATGTACAAAAAAATGACAAACTCCAGCTCTTAAATTTGTTGAATTTCTCAGCATTTGTTTATTGAGCAACTTTTTGGATTCGTGAAATATTGGAGTCAAGAAAAACATGTAACTTCTAACAAAAAGTTGCTGGATCTCCCAAGGCCAGTAGCGTGTCTTCAAAAGTCAAATAAACACTTCAACAAGTAAATAGCTCCCTATTGTTTTCTACAGTCAATAAAGTTTTCCAAAATTTAAAAATATCTTTCAGTATTAAAATTGGACTTCTCAAACCAAAACAAAATGACTTCCCAGGGTCAGCAGCTTCTCTTCCAACGTTGAGGGAAATTGAACGGTGGTGGTGAGCTGATGCATTTTAATTGGGGATGTTTTGGCCACTGCGGCGGTTTCACAACCATAAGTCAGCCATACTAGCAAATATTTGTCAACAGCTCCATCAAAAAACCACGACTTTTCACTGAACGTGGCATCGGGAACTACACGGACCATGATGCTTTGCACTGCTGAGCCAATAGGAACGCGACAATCACCCGTGACAAAATCACAATATTGTGCTGCTTTCCAATATGACTTTTTCATTTGAAACAATAGCAAGATTCAAAAAATGAATACAGCATTGTGAGCTGTCTTTATATCGCCAACGGTCCCACAATATGGTGATCATTATGGTATGGCGACATTTGGATCTGGTTCCATTCCTAATCATTTTGCAGCTCGTCGTGGAAATCAAATTGGGTCGCATTTAAACACTTGACAGCCTCGCTTATGATTGGATGTTGTTAGTATGCGATGTGCTGATGTGGGCGTGTCTGGACGGCAGGTCAGCAGCCTGTTTGAGGACGACGCGTCGGCCTTCCCCGTCAAGACCGCGTCGGGTGTGGAGGACGGCGCCGGCGAGGAGACGGCGCAATCCGCCCACCTCATGACGCTCGGGCTGTGTCGCATCGCCGCCGCGCGACCGCCGCCGGAGACATTAGCGTCGCCCGCCACGCCGCCGCGGCCTCCCGCCTGCGCACAGGCGCCGTCGAGCGATCCGCCGGCCCGGGACGCCGGGAAGGATTCTAAAACGAAAAAGGACGCTGGACGTGCGTCCAAGAGACGGCAAGCGAAGAGGCGGGCGGCGCTAAAATCTGGCAGGAGGACGACGGAGGAGGAGGAGAAAAGGGCGGAGTCACGGGACCTGGGCGACGCCGGTAAAAACGTCTCCGAGCGATCATCTGCCATCTTGAATCCGTCGGTTGACGGTGTGTCGCCTGCAGGTGGAAGCCGACGTGTGATTGGACGAGCTGACGGGAAGAAGAAGAAGCAGGTGACGACGCACCTGCACAGGTGGACGATTGACACTTGACGACGCGTTCACTGCCGAGGGCCTCCCGACTCACCGATTGCGTGATTGCTTGATTGCTTGATTGCTTGATTGCTTGATTGCTTGATTGACAGCTCCGGTCAAGGATGGTCGGAAGGAGGGAAGGAATTTGTCTGCTCGCTGTGTCACAAGTCAGTCCGTCACGCACCATCCTCGCCGTGCTGTGCCACCTGCACCAATCACAGAGCTGCTTGTTGTTGTTGTCAGGAAGTTGTCCAGCAAAGTGACGCTGCAGCGCCACCTGGGGGTCCACAGCGCAATCAAGCTCTTCTCCTGTCCCACCTGCTCGTACGCCAGCAGGCTGAAAGAGTCGCTGCAGCAGCACGTCCGCACGCACACCGGTCGCTCGCTCGCACGCACGCACGCACGCACGCCGCTCAAAGGAAGGTGCGTGACTGTTTGTGTGTAAACAGGTGAGAAGCCGTACAGGTGTGCCTTGTGTCCGTACGCCGCCATCGACCGCAGTTCTCTGCGCCGACATTCCCGAACGCACAGCCGAGAAAAACCTCACAAGTGTTCGCAGTGCGACTACAGCAGGTAACGCACGCCGCACGCACGCACGCACGCACACACACGCTGACGCGGGCGCTCACTCTCGCTGCGTGCGCTTGTCAGCATCCAGAAGAAGAGTTTGGATCTTCACACGCGGCGCCATCACACCGGCGAGACCTTCGCGTGCCAACGCTGCGACTACGCCAGCGCCGACCGCCAGCTGCTGTTGAGGCACGCGCGCCGACATCATCCTCTTCGTCATCCTCATCCTCGGCACGCCTCGGCCTCACCTTGACGCGCGCGTCACGCCGCAAATGGCCTCGGGGCTGATTTTCGATTTTCGATTTTCGACAGCATGATCAGCAACAACATTGCGGGCTCACCGTATTAGAAATCCAGCTCTAAAGTGTCTTTTTTTGTTTTTGTTTTTTTGGGCTCAATAAAAACGTCTTTTTTTCCATTCAACACATTCTATTTCATTTTTAAACAAAATATAATTCATTAAAGGGGTACTTGACTCAATGAGTCGTTTTCAGCAGTGAAAAGTTCATATTTGGCCCAGAATACCTTAAAAAAAAATCCACTTATTGTCGACTGATGATGACATCACCTGTGCTGAGGAAGTAGGGAACGACCAATCATGGCTCAGCTGTTTCCTGGGTTTGGTTAGTAAACTGAGCCGTTATCTACTTCCAGGTGGCGGCGTGGTACCGTCACTTGCCTCCGATGCAGGTTGGCGTGGGTTCGCATCCCCGCCTGGGAGACCCTGTTTTTGCGAGGGAGTTCACACACACAAAAAAAATAAAGTCAAGTTGTCACATGAATTGTGGACAAAATAGGAACTTTTCACTGCTGAAAAGTATCCCTTTAAGAATCGCGTACCACGCTAAGTTGAAGTAAAAAAAGAGTCCCATCATTGGTGAGCTATTTTTAGAACAGACCCCAGCTACTCATGTTGTCCTTGAGGAGTTTGCACCTACCCTTGATTGATTGATTGATTGATTTTCAGGACAATAAGCGTCTCCCCTTTTGCACTCGCTTAGCGCCATTCGGCGGAAGCTCATATGGACAGAACCCGGGTGGCCCAGAATGCAAGAAGAGAGAAAGTTGGAGGGAGGTATAGATTGAAACAGCAGAACTATGAAAATAATAATAATAAAAAGGCTGGTAGAAATTAGGATTTAACTTTAGAGCACCGCCGGCCACGTCGGTTGATGATTTAAAAAAAAAAGTTCATTTTGTTTATTGTCGTTTGCTTGACTTTAAAACAACTTATTTTGTTAGTCTCGTTACTTAATTACAAGCTTAAAACAAATATAGCTCAAATTCTTTCTTTCATATTTTGGAATGAGGTTTGCCACCGTATATTAGAAATTGGCCTACTGACAGTCGGGATGAGAACTTGGAATGACCTGCAGTGCAACAAGATCTGACTAACGTGTATGAAATATGGATGGAATATGATCGGTCACGCGGTGAATTAATGGCGCTCATGTGGGCCCCATGACATTATTTTGCAAATGATTTGACACATTATTTTGAAAGGTTTGGTCCCACGGATCGCTGTTGCATTCCAAACTGAGGCTTGAGGACAGCAGCCAACCGGGAACGAGTGTGAAACCAGCCCACCAATCAGGAGCAGGGATTTGCACTGCCAATTTGCATATGCCATTGAGTCGCTTGCTTGCCTCGGCGGATTTTGGAGGGAAAACGTGGATCCAAGACGGGCCAAAACAAATCTTTAATCAGAATGAATAGTTCAATGTAAAATAAATATATATATATATATATATATATATATATATACGATTCTATGATTAAAATAATAAGAAACTGTCAAGCAGGAAGCTTAGTTGTGTGCCACGTCCGCTTGTTAATAAAGTTTGAGGCCTTTGAACAGAAGCGGCTAATCTGATGAGATTACAAGCGCGCAGACGCTTTTGCCGTTAATCTGCTCAACATGTCTGAGGAGGTCGGCAGCGCCATCTTCATGCTCGCAGGTAAAAGCGGCCGCAAAAGGCGCGCCACTCGTTTGCTGTTATCCTCGTTGGCGCCATTTTCTCGTTCAAATGTCAAGCAACGTTATTGTCCAAGGAGGAACGCGTGAGGAGTTTTGTCCCAGGAAAGATGAAAAGTGGAGCAAAAAGCAGCATTTAGGACGCGATCGAGGTCCGAGCAGCGTCAGTTGTCACGTAACGTTGGGACGGCGTTGGCGCGGCTCGGAACCGCCCGGCGTAACAACAATGGCGTCTGCCCCGATGGGCCGTCACGCAAAATCAAGCCGTCCTCGTCTTTTTGTTTCAGTTTGCAGAGGTCAAAGGTGACGAGGGGCAGGCATCGGTCCCTTGCTCGATATTAAGTATTTGCTCGTTACTTGTAACTATGAGATTTATTTTTCAAAAATCACTTCCACTTGAATACATTTTGTGGAAACTTGATTTGGACGTATTTTTCATCTATTTAAATTCATCTCATAGTGATGTTAGTAACAAGCAAATAAATAATATAGAGCAAACTTGTCATGACAGTCGGGGGGGGGGGGGGGGGCTTTAAAAAAAACAAAAGCTGTGTCTGTTGTCTGACGTGGCGTCTTTTTGTGCTAGCGCTGCTGCTGTGCGCGCGGGTGGCGCCGCTTTGGGCCTTCGTGGACGAGCTGGACGACTCGTGAGTCCACCTTTTGTTTCCGCGCCGTTGAACCCTCGTCACCTGTCAATCGTCCGCCGGCAACTCTTTCTTTTCCTCTCCGACAGTTTGCTGGAGACGAGACAACTGGAAGACGTTTGGCTGATTAAAGTACGTCGACCGCGATTATCATTTGTCGTCGTTGCTGTGACAAGTTTGCCGGTCAGGTGGGGGAGGGGGAGGGGGAGGGGGAGGGGAGGGGAGGGGCGGGTACCTGATGGGCGGAGCTAGACAGTGCCGCGTGTGGAATTAATACAGATTAAGCGAACGATCACATCCTGACAGTGTAGCGAAGTGGGACAAGCGATCGAGTGAACGATTTCCAACGTCTTCATCACGACAAAAAAGATTGGACATCGTGGACTACGATGTCGTCTGCTCAAAAGTCCAGAACTTGGAGATAAAAAAAAAGAAAAAGGGAGGGGTCGTGTGATGATGGCATGAAAACGACAGTAGATGACGCGAGTCCACATGTGGGAAAATAAAAGACGCTCGGCCAAATTCACTGCCCTCCATTTTGTAAAAAAAAAAAAAGGGGGGGGGGCTTCAAGTTTGACAGTTAAGTCATGATCGTGGAGATTGTGATAGAGTCAAAACAAAAAAAACGGAAGAGAAAAAAAAAATCATTCCTCCAGCTTGTCGGGCGTCTTGACATACAAGCGGGGCCACGAAACAAATTCCACTCATATCTCAAAACCCGCGAGTTAGCCATTCCATCGCGACTGCCGCAAATGTCACGCGTCTCCGTCCCCGCGACCTCCTGTGTGCAGTTTTACTCCCCCTGGTGCCAGATCTGCAAGCAGCTGGACCCGACCTGGCACCGGATCGGCTCCGAGCTCAAGAGCGCCGGATCGCCGGTCAACGTGGGCAAATGCGACGCCACCGCCAACACGGGTGAGCCCCCCGAACCCGCCCCCCGCCGTCGCCATCGTGTCTCCACGGTAACGCTGCGCGCCTTCCGCCCGCAGGCTTGGCCAAAGAGTTCAAAGTTCGCACGTATCCCGCCATCTTCATGTGAGTTTGCGGCACGTGGCGTTGTGATGTCATGATGACGTCATCGTCGTGATGTCATCATGGTCACATTTCAGGTGGAAGAAGGACCTGAAGTATCTTCACTTGGGCCCCCGAACCACCGACGCCATCATTGAATTTGCTCACAGAGTTAGCGGGTGAGGGTGACACGCGCGCGCGCACGCACACGCACACACACACTAACAATTATTGTGTTGTTTTCAGTCCGCTGATTCGCCCTTTGACCAGCGTGCAACTCTTCCAGCACGCTTTAAGTCGCCATGATGTCATGTTTGTGTATATCGGAGCATCATCACCACTCAAAGTAACGCACACGCATGCACGCCGACCTGTGACCTGTGACCTGTGACCTGTGAGTTGTGTTTGCAGGGTGAGTACGCGTCAGTGGCTCAGGAGATGATCGTATCGACGTTGTTCTTCTCGGCCAGCAGAGACGTCCTTCCCAAGGTCCGAATGTCAAGATGAGCACGTGCGCGCGCGCGCACGCACGTGCTGACGTGGTGTTTTTCAGGCCGTGTCGCTTCCCGCTCTTCCGGCCGTGGCGGTCTTCAAAGATGGCGCTTGTCTCAGCTACGACGGTGGGAATGAACCCGACCTCGGACCCTTGGGTCTTGAACGCTGACCTTTGACCTGCTCAACACATTTCAGAGGCTAAGGATGGCTCGCTGAAGGCCTGGATCCAAACGGAGCGATTTGCCAGATTTGCCCAAGTGGACAACTACTCGCTGTACGCCATGGGAGACTCGGGTGAGCGCGCTCGCACCAAGGTTCTTTTAGTTAACTAAAACTAACGAAACAAAAATGACTACAACAAAAAACAATTTTGTTAATGAAATAAAATTCAAAAAAAAATGCATTTAAAAGAACGAAAACTAACTGAAACTACATTTTGTGTTTACAAAACAAATGATAGCGAAAATGTCCTTGGTTTTAGTCTTTGGTCATGAATTTGATGCATGAGCCTTTGGGGATGATTTTGAATGCGATTTGAAGTCGATTTATTTTTTATATTAACCGCATTTGAAAGTGTCACACACAAGTGACGTCATCCAGCAGCAGCCAATAGGAAAGCACCTTCCGATGACGTCGCTCTCATGGTGGTTTTTTTAATATTGCGCGCAAGTAATACACTTGATTTGTGTTATTCTAACTAATACTGAAACTGAACTAAAACTAAACATTTATTAAATAACTCAAACGAATAAGAACTAACAGAACCACCCTGAAAACTAATAACAAGTAACTCTATTTAAAAAAACAAAACTCCAAACGAACGAAAATGACGATTTCAAAGCCATAATAACTCGCACACGCTTTTGCGACCCGCTTTTGTGTTTGCGCAGGGAAGTTGATTCTGTTGGCGCTGTTGGACGACGACGGCGCCGGCCAAGAAAATCTCAGGTATGACCTCCGACCTGCGTGAGGCACTTCCTGCCTGACCTTCGTTTCTTGTCGCACGTTCAGCTACAAAAGTCTGGTGTGGAAAGTTTCGCAAGACTACAAAGATGTCTACAGCAGGTCAGCAAGTGGTCAGGCTTTTATTGTGAAAATCTAGCGCACCTGCTGATCCTGTTTCCCTTCCCACAGAAACGTTCACTTTGGCTTCATGGAGGGCGACCAATACATCAACGGGCTCATCATGGGGTGAGTACGTGCGCGCGCGCGCGTGCACGTTTGCGCCGCATGTGACCGGTGTTTTGCGGCGCGTTCAGCGAGCTGCTGCTTCCGGCCGTCGTCATGTTGAATCTGTCCAGCGACAGCTACTTCCTGCCGCCGGCCCCGCTGGAGACGGAGCGCCACCTGCTGGACTTTGTGGATCAGGTTCTGGACGGCAGCATCCAGGCAAGTCCGCCAAAAAGCGCCGGCAGAAAAGCGGACGAGCTTCTCACGCCACTTTTGTCTTCTTTCAGGCCCGCGGAGGAAACGGGCTGACTCAGCGAGTCCGACGGTTGCTCTACGACGCCAAAGTCACGCTCTTGGTACGCGCGCGCGTGTGCGTGCGCGCGGCCGAGCGCCCTGGCGCCGGCCGCGCGCACGCGCCTGACCGTCTGCTTTGTGTCCGTCCAGCTGCTGCTGAGTGAGGCGCCGCTGCTGGCCTGCTTCCTGCTGGCCTTCCCGTTGGGTCTCTTGGGCGCGCTGGGCGCGCTGGGCCGGAAGTCCCGGAAGTCCCGGTCCAATGGCCACGACCACGACGACTGACGCGTGACCGTCTTCTCCCGGAGACAAACACCCGACAAGAAGTCCGATTGACGCCGATCGGCACGTGACAAGACGAACAAACGGGCTCGGCTTCCCGATGTCTTTTTGAAGCGAAAATGACGCCGCAGATTCCAACGTGAGCAACTTTGCGAGTTGAACAGACGTCGAGTGTTGTCAATTGTCTTGTCACGTGAGCGCTCCAATTTGTGTCCGTTGTTCTTGTAAGCGCGAGACAATAAAAAATGCGACAAAAAAGTGGATGTACTTGATGAGACATTGATTCGTGTTGAAGAACGATTGGAAGTCTGTTTGTTTGTCCGTCCGTTTTTCTTGGATTTGAAAAAAACTTGATTTTAGGGGGGGGGGGGGCAGATGAGCTGGCGAGGGCATCGGATCGCGAAGCCCGTCATTCATGGGGCCCTCCGCATTTTGCAACATGTCACCTCTGACCTCTGAGGGAACACGTCGTCATGATACTTGAGGACTTATTTGGGATCATTATTGCTCAAAGCTCAAAACAATCCATTGATTGATTAATATTGATATTGATATTGTATTAGTTATCTATTGAATCGTATCTAATTGTGTTGACGTTGAGGTTTTATTTATTGATTGTTTTGTGTGTGTCTAAAAATGGATTGCAATGAATTTGGCAGCCCAAGAAGACGAGCTGCCGAATGGGGCTCTCAAAAAGCAAAAACGACATACAGAGCTGGAAGTAAAGGGCCCCTCAAACTGAAATCTTCCTTAGGGCTCCAATTTGGGCAAGGGCGGCTGAGCCCCCCAGGCAGGCACATCCCACCCAGTTGGATGAAGTGGCTGGGGACAGGAAAGTCCAGCCTCCGCGTGACCCGGATAAGCCCAAGAAGATGGATGGATGAGGAATGGATGAAAAAAAAGAGGAATTGTTTCGGGTTCTCTTCATGATCCTCCTCCTCATCACGACTGCCTGGGTTAATTGGGTTAATTGGGTTAATTGGGGTCAGGCCGTACTAACCCCCCGTACAGGTGTTCATTTTCATGGTATTACCTACCTGTTTTCTTTAAATAATTATTTAATCATTTTTGAAAACGCATCCATTTAGAAGATGCTATGTATTTTAGCTTTGTGTCTTTTCGCTTGTTCGTAATCAACAACTTTCCAGGTCACGTTCAATTCTATCAAAATAAAAGAGCACGGGAAGGCCCTTATTGTGAAAGGTCGGTGCGGCCGCGGACGCTTCCTGGAGGCGCAAGTCAAGCATCTAGCTAGCGGCTAACAGGCTGCTAGCCGAGTGTTTTAGCCAAAGTGACGTTTAAGAGGTCCAACCGAACGGAACCGCCGGACGCTCTTCATGCCGGCGAGCGGCTGACGTCGCCCCAGGAACTTGTGGGCTCTCGTGCGCCGTCTCCATGGCAACGGAAGACTTTTACGAGGTGACGCTAACATGCTAACGCGGGCTAACTTGGAGAAAAGTTGCAGAGGGGCCGCGGAGTGACGTCATGTCAACTCAATGTCGTCAAATGCGCATTGGGGCGCGCGCGTGGCGCGGCGTGCGTGGCGCGACGCGTTTATAGGCGAGCTAAGTGAAAGTTTGACGTGAATGTGGACGTGGGAGGAAGTTGATGAACTCATTGGGCTGCGTGCTGCCCGCAGGTGGAGCGGATCGTGAACAAGCGCAAGAACCGGAAGGGGCGGACCGAGTACCTGGTCCGCTGGCGAGGCTACGGCTGCGAAGGCGACACGTGGGAGCCCGAGAGTCACCTGACCACCTGCATGGCCTTCGTGCACGACTTCAACCGGCGGCACAGAGACGCCACCATGATGCGCTCCACCCGCAGCTACCTGTGCGCCGTCGGGCGACTTCCGCCCGCCAGCCCGGAAGCCGTCTTGGACCCGGGGCCCGCCCCGGCTCATCCGCCCAACGGACTGGAGGGCAAGTCGTCGGCAGGCGACATGCCGGCGTCCCCGATGTCAGCGGCCCTGATGCCGGCGCCCCTGATGCCGGCGCCCCTGGTGGGCCCCGCCCGCCGCAGCCTGGACTTGTCGAAAAGCGGGATCAAGATCCTGGTGCCCCGAAGCCCCATGAACAGCCCCCTGGACGCCGAGGAGTCGCCCAGCGAGGCGGCGCCCAGCGAGGCGACCCACAACACGGACGCCGGCGCCCGCGACGCCCACGATGTGCCCCCCGAGGTTGCCCTGGAGCAACCGGCCGGCGTGCAGCTGGGCCCGGGGGAGCTGCGCGCCCGCATGGGGATCAGGTCGCGGGGCCACAACGCCGCGGCCCAGACGCTCGCTGCCGTGCGAGCCCTCAATGGAGGAGCAGGTAAGAGGACGATCAGGTGCTCACTTCAGACGCGGCTGCAATTTGTGTTCCTTTCGGCTCTTCTCGTCAAGTTTGAGCCTCCTCGCTCAAACCGTTTCCCAGTTGTGGCCCGTCAAAGTTTGGTTGCCACGCCCACTTTGGGAAATTGCACACCAAATTTTGGACCATATTCGGAGGCCCTCGCCTTTAGTTTGAAAGTAGGTACCTTTTGCGAGAGAAAGCGGAGCCGGTCCCCGCTTGGAGCGGAGCCGGTCCCCGCGCTCTCTCGCCAAGGGCCCCCGACGGTGGCGGGAGCGGGGGGCGGGGCTCGTCCCCATGCCGAACGGCTTCCGCCAGCCAGCGAGCGGGAACCAGCCATTCCCTGCTCTCTCGTGCAGATTTGAAGGGGGCGTGTCACTGTGTCACATGACAGATGAGCGGAGACAAGATTTGACAAAATCGTTGAATTTTCGTTTCTGTTGATGAAATAAAATGTCCATAGATTTGAGTCCAGTTGTTATGAAGTACGTTTTCGTCTCGTCTTCATTAGTCGGCCAAAATGCAGACTGATTTAGTCTCACTGATTGTTTATTCATGAGGGTTCGAATCTAGTCTGGTGAAAAATGTGTGTTGACGAGGGGTTGAAAATTGTGAGGGGAGGAGTTGGCGCTCTTCTCTTCCTATGGGCTCACCCGCCGCCTGTAGGCGGGGCCAAAGGGGTCGGGTGCAGAGCGAGCTGGGTGGCGGCCGCGTCCGGGTTGCCGACCGACCGACCGACCGA
The DNA here is from genome assembly GCF_054856555.1 of Leptonotus elevatus. Classification (NCBI taxonomy): domain Eukaryota; kingdom Metazoa; phylum Chordata; class Actinopteri; order Syngnathiformes; family Syngnathidae; genus Leptonotus; species Leptonotus elevatus. The sequence goes on along the minus strand of NC_141239.1, from coordinate 138,575 downwards.
CTTTGCGTCCGCTTAGGCGCGGCGGGCACGAGGGAGGACGGCGGCGGGACGTCTGCGCTCACCGTGGCGACGGGCGCTGCGGCCAAGCGGCGTCCGGAGGAGCGCGCCGCTTTCGACAAACGTTTGCGCTTCAGCGTGCGCCAGACGGAGAGCGCCTACCGCTACCGCGACATCGTGGTCAAGAGGCAAGACGGCTTGACGCACATCCTGCTGTCCACCAAGAGCTCGGAAAACAACGCGCTCAACCCCGAGGTGCCGCCGCCGTCTCGCGCCGCCGCCGCCGAGCGCGCCGTGCCTCCTCCTTTCACCTTTGCCGTGTGCTGGCCGCAGGTGATGAAGGAGATCCAGAGCGCCATGGCGACGGCGGCGTCCGACGATAGCAAGCTGGTGCTGCTGGGCGCCGTCGGCAGCGTCTTCTGCGGCGGCCTGGACTTGCTCCACTTGCTGGCACGCCTGACGGACGACAGGAAGAAGGAGAGCGTCAAGATGGCCGAAACCATCAGGTAAGTCAGCGGTTGGTCTCCATAGCGCTGAGGAGGGGTGTGCTGACTTTTGTGACGTGCCTCAGGACCTTTGTGAACACGTTCATCCAGTTCCGCAAGCCCATCGTGGCGGCCGTCAACGGGCCGGCGCTGGGCCTTGGCGCCGCCATCTTGCCGCTGTGCGACGTGGTGTGGGCCAACGAGAAGGCCTGGTTCCAGACGCCGTACGCCGCCTACGGCCAGACGCCCGACGCTTGCTCCACCTTCACCTTCCCCCGCATCATGGGGCCGCCCGCGGTGGGTGCGCCGTCCGGCCGTCCGTCCGTCCGTCCGTCTGCAAACCAACGGCCTGATCGCCGCTTTTGCTTGCAGGCCAACGAGCTCCTCCTGAGCGGCAGGAAGTTGACGGCGCAGGAGGCCTGCGCCAAAGGCTTGGTCTCGCAGGTCCTCTGGCCCGGAACCTTCACGCAGGAAGTGGCGCTGCGCGTCAAAGAACTGCTCGCCGTCGACTCTCTCGTGAGTCAATCGATCATCACATCACATCCGAGCGTTATTGATCCACTTCAAAGAAGTGTCGTCGACGCGAGTTGACCCGTGCGCGCTCAACATTCCGTTCTCAAACTCGCCGTCAAGTCGAAAGTCACCTCAAAGTCATTTGCGTTCTTTTCAATTGATTCGGAATGTTCACAAGTCTTGCTGGGACCTTTCGGGGATCTTCAAAACTTGCAAGAACAAACGAGAGTTCGAAAAATCGCAGCAAAAATAACGTGCAAATCGACTCCAACGATAGCAACGAAAATAAAGCAATAACTCCAATCCTGTGTAGCGCACGTGTTGGCCTCTATGGGGCAGTGTGGTGCCGCGCTTGCATGGAGACAATTTTTCCTCACATTGGCAACAAGTTGTTTCAACTTTCTTTTTTCTTATCTTACCTTTGTTTTATTGCTGTCAAGGTTAAAACATGAACTCATTAATTAATGGCAGGTTAACTCCAAGTATTCAAGTGAAGCATTTACTAAATGTCATGATGACATTCAGAATATTTGTTCTGGTCAAAATATTTGTTTTTCATTTTAAATTAAGTCATTAATTTATTAGAAAAAGAGGATGAGCGTGCAGTGGATAAAAAATAAATGTTGAAGACGTCCTCATAACGTTAAATGTTGAGAGAAATAACAAACAGGTGCTCTTCAAATTTGGCGGGCAATTTTTTTGATAAAAACCTTTTTAATGAAGCGCTTAACCATAAATCCAAGATGTGATTAAAAAATGTAATTGTTTGACAGCATTTTGAACAAATGTCAAAACGTTCTCCCGGTAGACGATGCTAATTTTCCCGTTAGCAGGTCAATGCCATTTTACATTGACTTTAGCATTAGCATAGCGTTTAGTTTGAGTGGAGTCGTCATCAAGTGGGTTGTCATGCGGTGCATTCAGGTTCCCCTCACAACGTCGTTCTGCTCACTCATCATTTTCATCCGTTGCGCTTTTCAGATGGCGAGAATTGGAATTTCAACAAATCCAAAGAATGACAACATTTGAGCGATCCCGAGCCATCGTTTGCGGACGGAAGCCGCATGTGCTTTTGTGCTTTTTGATGAAGGCAGATTTGACGAATCCAAACGGGACTTTTTGCAAACTGCTGCTTTTACGTTGCAAAATAACGAGCCGACCGCCAAATGAAGGTTGCCGATCGTCTGATACACAAAATAACTTGAAAAGCCAAAACGGGGAAAAAGAACATTTTGATCACATTCATTCTATTGAAAAATGGATTGAGTAGACATTGGCTAGTGACGAAAGAAATGTCGTGATTTTCAGCCGGCGGACGATGAGGGCGAAACGGTTCGGACGCCGGAGCGAATGGCGGGTCACGTAAACGCCGAAGCGTCTCGCCGGCACGTCCCAAACGTGAGCAAATCCGACGGAGATCTCGTCACCCGGATTTGTTTTTCTTTGAGCTTCTTCCGAGAACGGAAGCACTCTTCAGAGGTTCGAAAAGCAAACAAACATTCCCGTCAGTTTTGCTTCGCTTCTCCGTTCTGTAAAAGCGCCGGCGCTTGCCAAAGAACACAAAAAGTTCAAATCGGACGTTTTTTCTTTTGTTTGTCTTTGTTGCTGGTGCGACCGCCACCGGGTCCCTCCCACTTTTTAGCTGTTCCCACATCCTTGATTCAGTCATTATCATTATTATTATTGTGATGTCTTGATTGCAGTGGGCGGAGCCTGATGGCGGGCGTACGTGATGTTGCTTATCGTTCCATCAAAGCGGATTTGACTTTGGAGGACGACGAGCCTCTTTGCAAGCCCCTCCCCCACATCATTTGAAGTATGTGTGTGTCTCAGGTCCTGCGGGAATCCAAAGCCCTGCTGAGGAACTCCAGCCGAAGTTCCCTGGAGCAAACCAATGAGTGCGAGTGCGAAGCCTTGAAGAGAATTTGGAGCTCGTCGCAGGGAACCGACGCCATCTTGCAGCACCTGCAGAGAAGCAAAGATCCCTACTAGGACCGGGACCCGGACCAGCTTGTGCGTCTTCGTGTGGACTGGACTCTGTCTGAGTGCAGATGTTAGGTTATGTGATGAGCTCACCTGACAGGAAGTCCATGTTTGGACGTTGATGCAATGCTAGGCTAGCACAGCTAGCTCCTTTGGATGTCGCTTGACTGCGGACGACATATTTGTACCTTTTCTACATTGCCAAGTAAAGGGGGAAGAAGTGCATAGGTTTCATTCAGCCCCCTGCTGGTCATCATGCGTCATTACAACCTTTGACCTTGGCCCATGCGCGACCCCCAACCAACTTTTTGGAGTCGCCAGGACTCCAGAAAGTTTTGCGTGAGGACGATGACACGCGTTGCCGGAAGCCCGCAAGCTAGCAAACGTGAGTTCAAACAACAAAAGCATCTGCAGTTGGGAAAAAAATAATAATAAAAAAGACGACGAGGCAAAAGATTGTGGAGACGCCACAAAGTCAAACAAGTTTGCCGGCCATCCATCGCTTTCTTTGATGGTCTCGACATCAAAGGTGGCGTGCACCTTCTGCACTTTGACTCGCCAAATCCCCGCCTGGAGGGACACGATCCTCCTCCAACACCCCTGATTCAAATGACGGGAGCTCGCCGATCACGTGAATCGGGAAAGGACCCGATTTGGACCAACCTGCCAAGAGCCAGATTGAAAATTGTCACTCGCCCGACGAGGGACTTCAATCTCCGCAATCTCCATCTGCTCCAATTTCAAAGGCGGAAACGGAATTCTGCCACAACACAATTCATTGCAGCGGCCATCTTAGGTTTGTTTGTTTCCCACGGCTTCGGCACAGCCACGTGTCCCGCCCTCAAACACAATACTGCTTTGTGATTGGTCCATACAGAAAGTGTACGGATGGACGCAAATAGGAAGGCTCGGCACAAGATGGATTCTTGGCCAGAATTCAACTTGCAACTTCACCTCCTTCTTCATGTTGTACTGTAAAAATCACCTTTTTTTGTTTTTACTTTTGGCTCTTTACAAATAAATGACAACTAACTCCACTTCCCAACAAACTCCACTGGATTTATTTATGTAGCAAAATAAAATCAGTCAAGAGAACAAAAGATGACACGAGTTCAAATGGTTCAATCTGATGAAATTGAATGTTTCAAATAAGACAATATTTTCATGAGGTGGGTGTGGTCAAGAGGAGGGCGTGGCCAGGTGCAGGCAGTAGGCGTGGTCAGGAAAGAGCATCAGTGTGTAAAAGTGTCGCTCGTGCACGTGCAGACTGTCCGCAAAGCCGTAAACCGTCATGGCCGCCCAGGGGGCCGAGCGGGGCTGCTCCAGGAAGCCACTGCAACACACACACACACACACACACACACACACACACACACACACACACACACACACACACACACACACACACACACACACACACACACACACACAGCGGCTGATTGGCAGTCGAGGTCTCCAAGCGGGGTCAAAGGTTACCTGAGCTGCTGGATGAGCGCGCTGATGTTTTCGGGAAGCAGCAGGCCGCGCACGTCAAGCAGAAAGGAGCCGCGAGAAGACTCGGCGGACGGGTGAGGGCACGACATGGCCGACAGGAAGCTGTCGGCGGCGTTGTCGCTGGCAAGGACAAAAGGACAAAAAGGTCACGAAGATGAGGCCACCGGACAAAAGTCGTCCGGTCTCGCCTCCTCACCAGCTGATGTCGGCTTGGACGGCCCCGAGCCACTCCAGAAGCTCAAAGGGGTCGTAGGAGCGCGGGTCCGGGGCGGGCGGGGCGGGACGGCTGGAATGGGTCAGAAGGCGGCCGTTGACCTTCGGCGTGTGCCGCGTCCAATCGTATCTTGAGAGCAGCGGCTGCAGTGCCTCGCTTTCCCCTGGGTGCAAATTCACCTGCGCGTTACATTCGTGCCTTCACTATTCGAACCCATCAAATTCTTGAAGCGGGTGACGACAACCTGCCAGGCGGGTAGCTCGCAAACTTGTTGAAAAGTTTGAAACAACGCTACCATGTCCGCCCCTTGGGCTGTACATGGAAATGTTTACGTTGGGGAAAAAAAAGTGCATGAGGGGAAGTCACCTGAACGAGGCGCCAACAGGAAGTCCATCTTTAGCGGAAGGCGTCTCGTCAGACCGCAGAGGAGACGCTCGTAGCCTGGCCTGCCGGGGGCCATGCTTCTGTCACTCAAATCCACACTGACCACTACGGAGAAGTCACGTGACACATTAGCATGCTAGGCTAACCTTCTCGAATCAATCGTCCTCATTGAAATCCAATGAACGCGGTCACTTTTCTTGGGTGAAGACTGCCGAGAAATAAAAGTGCGAAGGACGTTAGCTCCATTGTTTGTTCCACTTCACTTACTCGCAACTCATTTTGTCACAAAAGGAAAAAAAATCACGTATGTGATGAGTCGCAACTGCAAACTTGGACGATGGGAGCCTCCAAAGTCAAGCGAGAACGTTATTAACGCTTCCTTATGCGTGACATCATCATGCAGCGGTGCCGTTGCTATGGAGAAGATGAAGCGCTTCGCACCGTATCGGCTGTTCTTCGGTTTGCACGCTTTGCCCTCAACGCCCAACAGCTCGTACGAGTCTTTGTCCAGGGACAGACACAGACGTCCTGCACACACGCGCCAATCACTTTTATATGTGCACGCAGCAGGGGGCGCGCTTCCCCAGGTGTGTGTGTGTGTGTGCGTGTGCGTGTGTGTTACCATTTGACTTGAGGAAAGCACAATTGTCTTCATTGATGCGAGTCTTGTAGGACAGGCCGCACACGCTTCCTGAATCACACACGTCAGTGACGTCACGCTATTATGACGTTGTCTTCACGTGACGAGCGCCTACCACGGCTCAGGTGCTTGTCGAGGAGTTCATAGAGCGGAAGCTTCCGGACCAGGTAGAAACTTTGGAAAGTTGTTGATGCCGCATCGAGCTGCGGGGGCGCGCGCTCGCAATCTGGCAGCAGCACAGTCGCCTGCGCGAAACAACGGAGAAGTCACGTGACACATTAGCATGCTAGGCTAACCTTCTCAAATCAATTTGGTTCCAAAGCATAAAACATCACGTTGGGGTATTGAGTGGTGTCGTGTTATTGTTTTTGAACGTCTCGACGGTTGGGACGGGCGGCGAACCCGCTTTTTCATACAGCGCAATGAGTTACGCTGCTTGGTTTCCATGTCAACTGCAACGCCACGTGACGAAGGAGCTGGCGGCTAATGCTAATGCTAATGCTACTGCCGCGTTAGCGACTGACCTTGTAGATGAACGGCAGCTGCTCGAGGTGCGCGCTTAGTCTGTTGTTTGGATGCGACAGGAAAGAAGTTTCACAGTGAAGCAGAGTTCTGCTGCTCATCTTCGCTTCGACCACTTTTGGGGAGTGATGGGACGTCATGTGCCGGGGGTTCGAAGCGCGTGTCGAGCAACCAGGAAGAAATTTCTCAAGCGCGTGTCGAGGCGTGATTCATTCCGGGGAAATGACGTCACCGATTACGTTAGACCCTTCATGGGTCCAGGAAGTGGTTCGACTTTTGCAGTTTCGCGCAGCATATTAAGCGCAATGCTTCTTCGCTAAAGTGGCGCGTCAGTGGCTGTTTTGAGCGTCGCAAATTTGCCCCTAAGACGTTTTTTTGTTTTTGTTTTTAAATCATGGGGGCTACTAAAAGAAGAAGAACGTTTCCCCCGGTTTGTCAACACAATGCGTTACTTTGAAAACTCACATGTCATTTGCATTGCAAGGTGAAGTGCTTGTTGTGCGCTCATGGCGCGCACCAACAATCACATTTGTTAACCATTCATCTATCGTAACAACTATCTGCACTCATAAGCACAATTAATCACCATCATTTCAGTATCCATAAGCACAGTCCCCATGATAGTTTCCATGCAAGCAATTCCTCATTATTTGCGATCATATTTCCTACAGGACTACTATTTTTCATAACATGACATTTCCCACACAATATTAATGAACTGATTTACTGCATGAGTGTAACACAATGTTCTGTGCTCTTTTTTAATAAACGTACAGTTCAGCAACTTCAGCATGTTCAAAAACTAATAAAAACTCCTGTATATTACAGGCTGTAATGTCTTGAGATGTGGTAATGAATGGATGCACGCGCTTCATGTCCATTTGTGTTGGCTTTTAATGCAGGTCACTATAACACTGCAAACAGGTCGACAAAAACGCGAGACTCGGTCGGGGGTAACTGTTCTATACACGGAACACTAGCACCCTCTACTGGCATCTCGCGGTATATCCTTTGATTCACGACAACAACTCCCTTAGAAAATAGTTTTTTTCCTGGTTAAATAAAGGTTACTACTACTACAACTAATAATTATTATTATTATTATTAAACAAACAAGACATTTAATTTAGACATTTAATTTAAAGTTCCTGCTCAACAGGAAGCTGTCGAGCTAAATGACGACGCACACGTTTTTCTCGCGAGCTTGATTGTTGCTGTTTGTGTCTTACTGCTTCGTTCGAATAAAAAAAAGTATTTCTCGCGAGCCTTGGTCACGTGTCCAGACCCGGAAGTCAACCGAACACGCGGCTGCCGTGTTCGTGACTGAACACAAGAAAAATATTCACACTCGATTGACTTTCCTGATCATCGACACACACACACAAGCATTAGTTGGACGTTATATGACGTCATGGCGTTGGCGGTCGACTCTGTTCCAGGACAGTTTGATGACGTGGAGGAAGAGAACAGGTAAAGGGCGCGTGCGTGTGTGTTTGTTGTACAGTATATGACCACCATTCGCCTTGATAAACACGTTTGACGTCACCCTAATAATGGCGTCAAAGTAGATTTTATTATTCTTACGCCCTTCCTGTCGTTACGTACGTCCCGTGTGTACGAAGGTACAGTATTTGGTCAAATAATCACCAAAAAGTCTGCCTACAAAAGATGAGCTTAGTTGTGGGCATGTTTAGCAGTTGTTTTTTTTCAAGGGCAGTTTCCCAACCTAATATTTGCACCAAGGCACCTTTTCCTATTACATGGGGAAAAGCACACAGTCCATTAATTGATCATTCCGAACATCCGGGCATTGTGATACCCCCAAATGCAACGCAATGCAAATGCTTCCTGAAAACAAATGGCGTCTTATTGTGTTGCTTTTGCACGTGACCATCATACGAACCTCGCAGTCTGATCGTTCTAGTAATCAAACAATATCTCATCACATTTTGAAAGCAAAATAATCCTCACAAATGAAATTACAAGGATCCAAAGCCTTTCGATGAGCGGAGAGGTCATTTCACCCAATTGACCGCCATTTTGACTTGTGACGTAAGCTTGGAAGTGGGCGGAGCAGACGTATCTATCTGCTTTAGTTTTTGCAAATCATCTCGTTCGTGAATCTTCAACTTTTAAAGTTTATTGGCTGTGGGTGTTTTGCCGTGACCGGCAACTCTCCTCTTCGCGCTATTGTAACTTGAATGGCTGGAATTGGTCAATCGCCGGGCGGGACTGGGCGTGGTTCCTCCCCCCTTTGTCGTTTCACAAAGTTAGGTCGCTATCGGTTTTATAAGTGTGGGGGGGGCAGAAACCGTGACTCAAGCGAGTTACCCTGCGCTTTTGCTTTTGGGCTGACGCCTCAACCGTTAACCCACAAGCGAGTACACGTACACTGGCACAGAATTTCTACTTGTAGCTCTCACACGACGCACTGCGAGTTGCCAGTCGCGACAAAATATCCACTTCAAAGCTCATTTATTTATTCAAATGATTTGTTTCTCGCAGCTTTTTCCAAAATCACATTTTAAAGTGGATTCAATTTGCAAGCAAAGTCAGCAGCCCACAATGCCAAGTGAACAAATGTCACGTGATGTTACTCGGCCAATCGGGTGTTGGTCTCATCATTCAGCCGCTGGTGCCGCGGCAAAACGTTACACGTTTGTGTCATAAGCGAGAAAAAAAAAGTTGACATTTGGAATTGGAAGTTTTCAAAATCATTTGAGCGCTTAATCACCTTAATTCATGCTGGATTCACGTGACTTTCTTGAAATGTCTTGATGACATGCAAAGGTGTTATTCATTTGGAGCTTTCTTAAAGCTTCATTTGTTCAAAAAATGAATGCAACCCCCCCAGAAAACCTGAAGCCTCAGTGGCGATGGTGCAAATCCACAAAATGGACCTTTGGCCCAATGCTTGCTTGACGGGGCCACGTTCACCACAAAATAGGAGCCAAAGTAGTCTGTGGGGAACATCATTGATTTGTGGTTGGCTGGCGACCAGTCCTGAGGATAAGCGTGTCACAAAATGGCCGCACGATGAGTCAGCGCTTTGGCAGATTTGGGACGCGTGCTAAAGTCTTTGTTGTCTCCACTGCAAGTTTGTCAGCAACAAAGCAAATGTTTTCTACTTGTCGGTAGCGCGAACGCTGCGTCAATCAAAAGCAAAGTTGCCTTTCCTGAGTGCCGCTGAGCAGTTGGTTTTTTTGCTCATGTGATCGGCCGCAGCCAATCCCGAGCGTTTGCCGTCCCGCGCGATTGCGCCAATCAAGTTGGCCTTCGCCGCAACGGCGACGACGCCGAAGGTGATGATGATGATGATGACTATAGCGACGATGATGACGACGACGAGTGGGCGTGGTCTGCAGGAGGCGGCGATCTGACCAAACGATACAACAGGAATGGCGTCGGCCAGGTGAGACGATTGACGGCGCTGATGATTGACAGCTGTCCGTCATCCCGCGCTCGCTTGTTTTCCAGGCTAACAAACAGACGGCGTCCAATCGTGCGCTGCTTCCAACGGACAGGTCGCTGAGGAGGTTTGAGCACAAGATCAACCTGGGTAGCGCACGCACGCACGCACGCACGCACGCACGCACGCACGCACGCACGCACGCACGCACGCGTAAGGCGCACCCTTGGCACACGCGTTTGCTTGTTTTGCAGATCAGCTCAACTTGTCCGACTCGGTGGTCAACAAAGTGACCGCGATGCAGAAGCGGAAGGACGCCAACACGTACGTCCGCGCATTTCCAACCGTCACCTGTTCTGTCCGCTCGAACGTGCGGCCGAACCCGCCCGGCACAATTTTGCCATCTTGAAAACGCAACAGCTGCTCCGAAAGGGCTCGTTTGAACGGCGCGTGAAATCAAAACGTTCGATCCAGATTTCTTATGTCGCTCTTTGAAAGTGACGAATCCTGATTTGTGTCGATTTCCACCGGATGGCAGACAAGAGACAGAAAATGTCCTGTCCAGATCGAGAGTTTCAAACGTCAGGATGGCAAAATGCAAAAGTTGGAAGAAAAAAAACTTGCAAATACGGAGTCAACGTTGGCTTCATTTGAAACAAGACGTGATGAGGATGATGATGATGATGATGATGATGATGATGATGATGATGATGATGAGGAGGAGGAGGAGCAAAAAGTGATCATGGTGGCAAGTGCACGGCAGCAAATTGTTGTTGCCAAGGAACAAAGAAAAATGGAGCATGAAGAAGACATAACGTCCATAATGCAATTCCCGGAAAAGCAAATGCCGGATTGATCCAAATTTAAAATCTGAATTCATGGCAGGATTGGATTTCCAAATCGTGACATTTTTTAGAATTTTCCAGATTTGGGAGCAGATCCAATCCTGTTGGATCGTGTTTGAAAGACTTTTTTTGCCGGCCGGCGTCCACCGGCCGCAGACGCACGCGCTTCGAGGAAACGTTAGCATTTTGTGTGGCCGGCACCCGTGTCGGAATGACGAGCGCTGTCGCCCCCCGCAGGTGCCGCGTGAAGGACAAATCTGACCGGGCCACCGTGGAGCAGGTAACGATGAACGTGGTGATGTTTTGATGGCGTTTGGATGGCGCTGTGACGGCGGCGAGTGCGCTTTCAGGTTTTAGATCCTCGAACCCGGATGATCCTCTTCAAGATGCTGACTCGCGGCATCATCTCGGAAATCAACGGCTGCATCAGCACCGGCAAAGAGGTGAGCCCGTCTGCACTTTGACCCCGAGGTGGCAAGCGCCGCCTCCCCTCAATGCGCCGCTCTCGGCAGGCCAACGTCTACCACGCCGGCACGGCCGGCGGAGACAGCCGAGCCATTAAAATCTACAAGACGTCCATCCTGCACTTCAAGGACCGGGACAAATACGTCAGCGGCGAGTTCAGGTGTGGCGCCCGCGTCCGCCGACCGGTCGGCCAAGGTCGCGCGTTGCTTGACTGGCGCTTTTCCGCTGCGGCCGCGCAGGTTCCGTCGCGGTTACTGCAAAGGCAACCCCAGGAAGATGGTGCGCACTTGGGCCGAGAAGGAGATGAGGAACCTGATCAGGTGCCGCCGGCTTTTCCGGAAGCGAGCGAGCAATCGAGCGAGCCGACCCCGAGCTAACAAACGCTGTCAGGTTGCAGGCGGCCGAGATCCCGAGTCCGGCGCCGCTGCTGCTGCGGAGTCACGTGCTGCTCATGAGCTTCATCGGCAAAGACGACACGTGAGACGACGTCGGCGGCCCGCCGAGCGAGCGGCCGGCCGGCGTTCTCACGGCTCACCTGCTTTTGCAGGCCCGCCCCGCTGCTGAAGAACGCCGTCCTGTCCGAGTCCAAGGCCCGCCAGCTCTACCTGCAGGTGGTCCACAACATGAGGAAAATGTTCCACCGGGCCAGACTGGTTCACGCCGACCTCAGCGAGTTCAACATGCTGTAAGGACGCCGCGGCGGGCGGGCAACTCGGGATGTAACGATAACCGCAATATTGTGATATCGCGATATTAAAACTGCCACAATATGTCGTCATCGTCATGTCGCGATATTAAGAGCAGCTGTTGAAAAAGTCAGGTTGATTTTCACGTGTGCAGTTCGAGCACATTCTGGTGGCTACTTTTTTAGTGCAGTTTAATTTTCACAAGGCATGTTTTGGCCCTTCTACGATTAAAAATCCACACTAATGGTCAGCTGAAGGGGAACGTCATGCTTGTCAAAGTGTGCCGCAATGTTAAGTGTTATTAGGATTGTAGGTTGTTTACATGTATTGTGTACAAAAGCACAATTTTTGTTAATTTTTTTTGTATGAGCTCATTTTTGGGAAAAAATTAGCGACCTGTTTTTATTTTTTTTGTATCGCCAAACCCCCCCCCCCCCCCCCCGCAATATCGTGATAATTATTGTATCGTGACCTTCATATCGTGCTAAATTTCGTATGGTGATGTTTGGATATCGTTACATCCCCACGCGGAGCAACTCGATCGCGGAGCAACTCGATCGCTGAGCAACTTTTTTTTTCCAGGTATCACCACGGCGACGCTTACATCATCGACGTGTCGCAGTCGGTGGAACACGACCACCCGCACGCGCTCCACTTCCTGCGCAAAGACTGCACCAACGTTAACGGTGAGTGAGGGGCGGGGCTTGTCTAATGACTGAACGTTTGCTATAATTGTCACATTTGAAAAATGGAGCTGCGTTGAACACGTTGCAGTTTATATTTGACAAATGCTGAATGTTCAGTCGCGTCGGCGAAATTCCTCCAAAAGCCAACAAGATGTTTCGTCTGGCAGGACGAACGCGAACGCGAACGCGAACGCGAACGCGAACGCGAACGCGAACGCGAACGCGAACGCGAACGCGAACGTGAACTCCATCAACAAAAATTTGAAGGCGTGCCAAAATGATGCCATGGCACGTCGGCTGTTTTTGTGTGTGCGCAGACGTCATGCCTGTGATGTGACACGGCCCCGCCCGTTGGTTTTGGACCCGTTTCCTGCCCGAAAAATGTTTTCGGGTGGCATTCGTACCCGTCGCAACTTTCATATTGTTCCCTTGAGAAGGAAAAAAAACCCCAAAGGTTTCTCGCGGAAGCAGACATCCAACCCGCGTTTGCGAGTGCAAACGAACCGTGACGGCTCGTCACCAAAACGTACGTGCGCATCGCAGTCTGAAAATATGACCGCCGATTGTTTATGACAGAAGCCTCGTTGCACGTTCGTATGCATAATAAAGTTGTCCACATGAACATTATTATAGTTTCCTTCTCCTATTTTCAAACTGTTCGGCATATCGATTTTGGTGACAATTTTCATTGCGTGATGAAACTCGGCTCGACTGTCGTCTTCTGCGATCGGTTTGGCCGGAAGTGCCTTTTTGTGAATGGCGGCAATGCTTGACCACGCCCACACGCATTTAGTGTCAAATGAAGACAGCGGTGTCGCATGTGCCTGCCGTGACTCGCACCGTCCACTCGCGTGCACGCATCAACGATCCCAAGCGCTTCTGAAAGGAAAGTCGCTCCATTACCCACAATCCACCACAAGCAAGTTCGCAGACTACGAAAAGTTTCAAAAGAAGAAAAAAAAACTCATTTTCATAACATCAAAGAAACGTGCGTGAATTCAGTTTTTTGAAAGACGGAGCGGAGTCAAGAAAATGTCCTGAAATGCCCAAAAGGTGGCAGCAGCGAGCGTGCGACGCGATTGCAAGTTGAGGAAAAGGACAGAAAAAAAATCCAATTTTGTTTTGACATTTCAGATTTCTTTGGGAAACGCGGCGTGGCGGTGATGACGGTCCGAGAACTCTTTGAATTCATCACTGACCTGTCAATCACCTCTGACAACATGGACCAGTACTTGGAGAAGGTGCGTGACCGGCACACGACCAGTGACCTCTGACCTTTCCTGGCCGCTCGCCTGACCGCCTTTGCGATGCAGATGATGGCGGTGGCGGCCCAGCGAACGTTGGCGGAGCGCTCGGATCGGGACCGAGTGGACGAGGAGGTGAGGGACGCTCGTGCGCTTTTCGTCGGCGTGCGTCTGACCTTTGACCTCGCCGCCAGGTGTTCAAGAAGGCGTACATCCCGCGAACGCTCACCGAGGTCAGCCACTACGAGCGAGACGTCGACCTGGTCAGGACGGCGGAGTCGGCCGACGGCCGGCGCCACGACAACGTGAGTCGGGCAGGAGGCGACGGCGCCCGCCAGCCAAAATCGCAATATCAACTCGCCGTCTTCTTGCTCCTCCGCAGGTTCTCTATCAGACGCTGACGGGCCTGAAGAAGGATCTTTCCGGCGTTCAGATGGTAGCGTGACCTTCAGATTCAGCCGCAAACACGCGCTTGCTTTTTAAGCCACACTCACAAAATCGAAACGCAAGCGTTTGTTGAAGTCTTTTTCAAAATGGCCACAAAAAGCCAAACAAAAGCAAACCTTTGGTGATGTTGACTGGATTGCAGCTGCTCCAAATGAGCACAATTTCCGTCTTCAGGTTCCGGCTCTGCTGGAGGACGACGCTGCTTCGTCGTCATCGTCGTCATCGTCATCGGAGGAGGAAGAAGAGTCCGAAGAAGAATCAGAAGAAGAAGGCGGCGGCGGCGGCGAGGCCGCTCGGCAGCCGCCTGCCGACGACGACGCCGACGACGACAAAAAGGTGCTTTTGTTAGCCGCGATAGCATCAGGAAAGTCACAACTGACTAAACAAAAATCGGTTTGTCAACACACATTTTTCACCAGACGAAAACAGGACTAAAACCCTCGTGAATAAACAAAAAGTGGGACATGATCAGTCTGCATTTTGGACGAATGAAGTCCAGAGGAAAATGTTGTTCAAATCCTTAGTAATAGTTCATGACCAGAAACGAGAGGAAAATGATAGGATTTTGTCAAATCTTGTCTCTGCTAATCTGTCACATCTGCGACACTGTCATGTGACACGCCCCCTTTCAAACCTGCAGCTCGCGAGTGCAACATGCACAAACGCGTGCGACAGACGCGAGGTGAAGTAAACGAGTAAAGAACAAACAAAATAAATTCACAAAATAGTAAGTAACAAAGTACAAATACTTTTTTCAGTACTTTCCTGAGTCATGTGCTCGGCACACGGGAGGCGATGGCGCAACACGTGCGTCGTCGCCGCCGCCCAGCTCTCGACACGCGGCATGTGATAAGCGGCCGCGGCAACAGACGGCGCTCTCGGTTGTCCATTCGGTTTGAGGGAATCCAAAGGTTTTCCTTGGAACTTTCATCGGAGTACATTATTCCACTAAGAAGAGACATCCGTTTCCTATATAATATTATTATTATTATTAACTGTTACAAAAATGGTAACGACAACTTGCCGGGCAAACCAACAAGCTCTCATGCACCGTCACAGGAATGATTGCGTCAAGTATCGTACAAAATGTTTGTTTTTTGTTTTGACAAAATGATGGACTCAAATGATCTCCTCCATTTTGCTGCGTAGCGTGGTCCGTGTTGATTGGCTCTTCAATGAAACCGTTGCTGATTGGTTGTCGGCGGCGGCGGCAGAAGTTGAACATGTTTCGACGTTGTAGTGCGGCGTGGCGGGCCTACGCGCGCACGTCTACGTGTACCAGCGGCAAATTTCACATGCACGAATGTTGCGTGTCGCCCCGGGGGGGGGGGGGAGGCGATTTCCGCCTTGTCGCCCCGCGTCCAATGGAAAGGAATTGAGCGAGCGATGCCGCCTCCCGTGGGCCGAGCCCATCACATTTGGACGTCATGAGTCTACTTTTTACTTTTTACTTTTTACTTTTTCAAAACAAGGTGGTTCCTTTTGTTTTTAAATGACTTGACCTGGAAGAAAAAATGGCCTCCTCCATCCCGGCTTGTGATTGGCTCTATGACACGCCATCACATGGCCATGACGTGCAATTGGCTGCATCGGAACAAGTGGCAAATATGAGCCGCCGCGACGGAGAATCATTTGAACTCGCCGCTAGCAATCGGCCGATGCGTCTCCGATTGTACGGAGCACAAACCGCTCATTTCTTTCAAATTGTCGTAGGCGGGAACAGACGGGAAAAAGAGCCTGTACTTTTACTTGAGTAATTATTTGACTGAGTACTTTTACCAAAGTTGGTTTTCACACAAGTAATTGTACTTTTACTCAAGTAGAGAATGTCAGTACTTCACGGTGAAAGGTTAAAAAAAAAAGTTTTCTCGCATGAATCCAACGGTTATAACGTTGCAACAATATTGTTAATCGACCGCTAACGGACGCCGGCTAACTTACTAGCTCGTAGCGTGGCGCCATAATAGCCACTTGTTGTGATAGACTCCTTGTGTGTCAAGTTGGTTTTCATCAAAAAGATGAGAACAAATCATTTGATGGGAAATAGTTTTACATCCCAAATGTATCTGCTGACAAAAGAAAATATATCCAGGGTCAAAGGGTTGTCATGACTCGGACCCAATCCCAATAGCGCCCCTGAGCCCTCCTCTCGTCCCTCCCCCTTATGCATGCGCCGACAAAGGAGTTTCCCAATTCACCGTCAAATGTCGGGGGAGGGTTAGAGACGAGGGCTGCGGGTGCCTTTTCACGAAGACGGATGCCCACCTTACTACCGTCACGCCCCCTCGGCGACACCGCGGGAAGCAATGGCGACAGCATGAAATAACAAAACGCAGGAGACACGTACATGGAAGTGTGCTCGTATTTATTGAATGTCAGAGGAACGATATCGAGTCTTGTATACTTTGGCAGAAATGGACACGATTGTGTGTTTTGGTCAACGCTCGCTATTGTCGCGTCCGTTATGTCACAACCGGCACGCAGCTGCGGCGGCTCCGGGTAACGACGTAGCGGACGCATTGGATAGCGATAGTCCCTTAATTCCGAGAGGATTTTGTTGTCTTCGCCTCCCCAAAGAAGGAGAAGGGGGGGGGGGGTCAACGAGACAACGGGAGGGTTCGGGGTGAAAAGGAAGTCATGCGTTTGGGCCGAAAACTACCGGGAGGCTAAAACTAGACTACGGTAATAAAATGATGTTTTTTGGACTTAAAGATGCCAGATTTATAGTCCACAAAAAAAAAAGAGATGATGTTGACTATGACAAAAAGTAACAAGCGTGATTGAAACTGGACTACAACTGAGACTACATTTCAAAATGGCGGATACAATGAACACTACAACTGACCAAGTGTTTTTTTTGTCTTTTTTTGGGGGTTCAGGAGAAGAAGAAGCTGGTGAAAGAAGCCCAGAGAGAAAAGAGGAAGTCCAAAGTTCCAAAGCACGTGAAGAAGAGGAAGGAGAAAGTGGCCAAGAGCAAGAAGGGAAGATGAACCAACGGCGAGGTCGGCCTCCGTCCGCTCGGCGGCCTGCAGCAAGTCCTTCATTAAATCAATCTTGGGCAAACATTCACGCGCCTTTCCTCATTCGCAGCATCACGACAAACTAAAGAAAAGAAAGGAAACGCGGCAAGCAACCTGCAAATGTAAACGTTGAACGCTCGTCGTATGCGCCGGTCACGTCCGTGCGTGCCGACCTGCCGCGTCTTTGCGAACGGCGTTCCTTCAAAAGTGAGATCACGCGCACGCGCACGCCACAATGGATGAGGCAAGTGCACGCTTGGCAAAAGTGACGTATTTGGACATTCAACGAGGTTACGCACGCAGCAGATGACAAAGGGAGGAGCTTGGAGGTCCACGCTTGACTTTGATTGGTTTGCTGACACTTGACTTAGATGCTGCCTTGTGATTGGCCAAGTGGAAAAAACAAAAAAACGAGCGATCATTTGACAAGTTAGAGCTTTTTCTTCCTCGGCTCGTCATGTCCGCCGACTGGAGCGATGGTTTGACCTTTGGCCTCTCAGTGGCCAAGCAGGCCAGTCAGGTCTGACCTTTGACATCTCTTGATCACGGTGATGTCATCAGTAAGAGGTGACACTTTTGTGGCTGGCGGCAGGTGGCGATGGAGGCGTACGAGCGGCCAGGTGAAGAGTTTGCGTGTAAAAGTTCCGGCGCCGACCGAGTGACACAAAACCACGTGAAGCTGGAGAACTTCCTCAAGTCGGCCATCGCTCGCCAAATATCCGCAACACCGGTCACGCGCTTTCTTCCGACTTGGACGCAAGTCTTCCGCTTGTGCCAGTTTTTTGGGCAGCCCCACCAGTTCCCGCCCACTGGTCGTCATGGTAACCACGGCCGGGCTGGCCTTTGAAATCTGCTGGCAAAAGAGCTCTTGGGGCTGCAATTGGTTTTGGTTGAAGTGCCAGCTTCCTGTTTTGGATTTTGTCTTCCTGGCTTGAGGTTCCTGGGGGAGGAGTCAGTGGTGGGCGAGCGTTTGGAGTTGACGTTTGTCCACAGGTCAGAGGCTCCGCCCCCCTGACGCTGGCAGGCAGCAAATGCAGAATTGAATTGAGAATGAGCCCTAAATTCCAATTTAGGGCTCGAATTGCAGAATCACAATCGCAATTGCAATTGCAGGAAGTAGAATTGCAGTTGAACACATTTCAAAGTAGTGAAATGAAAATTAGATTTCATACAAGTATTATTGACAGGACTTTTTCGAATTTACATGGAAAGCCTCCGACGAAAAAAACGGTTTGTTCCAATTGTGAACAAAAACTTTGAATGGTGGTAGAGGAAGAGGACTTCATTTCCCACAATACTTTGCTCTATCCCACGCCTTCAATTGGCTGCCAAGCATCAGCTTTGGAATTCTGACGCATTGAATTCAATTCCGCATTCAAAGTCATCCACACGTGTCAATTTTGCACACTTCCTGTTAGGTTTCACTTTGTGGCCGTCTCAGTCGCCTTCTGCGTCAACAAGCAGGTAAGAGGCCCCACGGGTCTGTTGAGGTCGGAGGTCAAATGCCGACTGACGTGCCCGTGACCTTTTAGACGGAATTTGGAATCGTCTTGAGCTGCGTGGACCAAACCGTCTTTCTTCTACGCTCGCCGCGCTGGGGGAGCGTAGAAGACGGACGCCGGCTGCGCGTCTCCCGACAGCAAGGTCACCGCGCTCGCCGATGATGTCGCGATACCAGAAATGCAGTAGTCGACGCCGATACCATTTCAATTCCACGATTGTCGATGCCATTTCGATACCACGGTAAAAATAGAAAATAAACATTAAATCCCATGTACTTTAACATGCACTCCTTTTATTAGAAATGAACAACAAACAATACTGTGTGCTTAAAAGGAACAATTGGCAAGTCGCTTTAAAGCATTAAAATACAATACTGTGCATGCAGCATTAAAAAAATAAAAAATATAATCCTGTTCTTATTTACCAACACACACATAACGAATAATGTTTGCTATATTATTTCAGGGCAATTGAGGGCAAATGTCGCTGCAGTTGAAGACGACCAGATGTGCGACCTCCCGCCATGTTGCATGCGTTGACTGTTGTTCTCTTTCCTTCTTGTCGTCACGTGACGTCATTAGACGTTGCGTGGGTGGGTTCTGCCGCCTCTGTACCAACGGTACTTCGGGTATTGTAGAAAAAGGCAGTACCGTCGCATCTTTCAGAATCTCGACTTACTATTGACAACCCTCGTGGTGATGAATGAATGGATCTTTATGCGAGCTACAAAACGGTCCAAGAAATGTGAAAAAGGAGCACAATCGGCACCAGAGCGAGACAGAACGAGAAAGTTCGTCCATTTGCAGCTCCGGTGCCCCGAGAGCTCTTCGATTGAGAAACCAAAGCACTCCTCGGGTTAGCGTTGACGTTGGCTGTCATTTAGGCCGACTTACTTCAACGTGGTTGGCTGCGACGTTCTTCGCCAAAAGCGGTTCTTGTCACGTGGAGCGTGCCAGCTGTTCATTGAAAACAAACAAACAAAACGAGAACAAATCCTGGCATCTTTGGCGACGTTGCAGGGTGCGAGCGTTGGGCACCGGCGGCGGTGGACACGTGCCAGGTGGGCACGGCGCCGCTGACGTCTCCGAACACGTCGGGATGCACTGCTGGAACATGGCCGCCTCCGCCATCATCGTCCAGGAAGCCGGAGGCGTCGTCATGGATACCGAGGGGGCGCTTGCGTCCGCCTCGCTTTGCCGCCTCTCGCCCGCACGTCACGTCACGTCACGTCACGTGTCCTCCTCCGCAGACTCCCCCTTCGACATCGCTGCGGGCTCGTCGAGCGATACGAGCCTTTCCCTGTCGCCGTGACGACACCGAACCATGGTTGAGCCATCGGAGCTGCTTGGAGGAGGAGCTTGAGATTGATGAAAGATGATACCAAACAATTCGCATCGCATGGCCTATGAACGTGTTCTGACAATAAAAATAACCTTTTCGCGGCCGTCAATATGTCCAAACAATTGGATTTCCTTCCAGACGTCTCTGCTTGTTTTAGGTCCTTTTCTCACAATCCACTCCAACATCACTCATAATGATTGACACATGACATCAATCACTCTTTTGTGTTAATGGGCAAAATGTGGCGGTATTGAAATGAGCCAATAAAACATTCGAAGAAGAAAAAGTGTCACTCTGTGACTGACCAGCAGAGGGCGGTGACGCCGCCGGCGGATTTGAAGAACAAAGAAGACGATACCCGGAAGTGTGCGCCGTCGTTGATCCGCAGCGTCAAGATCAAATCCAGCCTCATTCCGTCCTTTTTTGCCTTTTCTTCAAGCTGACACGCGTAAGTCAGTCATTGTCAACTTTGACTATGTTGTTTGGGCTCGAAGCTTAAGACGGGTGACTTCTTTCGAGTCGGGACACACATAAATCACCATCTTTCGCCCAACCTTTGCTTGACCTCTACGTACTTGAAACGATTTCGACGTGACGCAGTTTATGCCAAATCGACGACAAATCGTCAATGACGTCAGAAGCGCTGGAGATATGAAGAATATGACTAACTCGAGAAACGGTTTACACCACCTAGCGTCGGTGTGTTGCCACTGCAGCTGCTGATCCCATTTGGTAAACAATTGGTCGTCATTGCACGCGTGAATATTTGTCACGCCTTCTTGTGTGTTGTGACGCAGGCCGCCCATCCATCCAGCATGGAGGACATTTGGCAGAGCGCCATGGACCACGCCGTCGCCGTGGCGCGAAAAGCTGGACAGGTGCGCGCGCGCCGTGCACGGCGGCTGAGGGACGGCGGGCGCCTCCTCTCATGGCCCGTTTGCTCTTGTGCTTGTTGAGGTGGTGCGCGACGCGGCGGGCGGCGTGCGGGAGGAGGCGGTGATGGTGAAGAGCTCGCCCATCGACTTGGTGACGCAGACGGACCAGAAAGTGGAGAAGCTCATCATCCGGGCGCTCAAGGACAAGTTCCCAACCCACTGGTATGCCGTCCTGTGCGTGCGTGCGTGCGTGCGTGCGTGCGTGCGTGCTCGTTGGGAAAAGGCAGCAAAATCGGTGCGCGGACAACAAGGCACACTTTTTCTTTTCGGAATCCTGGACGTGGCTGCTGTCTTTGTTGCAAACACACACACGGCAAAAGTGGAACGATTGCGTGAAAAGCATCGGAAACAGGGGTGCCCAAGTCGGGTCCTGGCGATCCCCCGCCTGTTTTTGTTTTCCATTTTGTCTCCAGCACCTGATTGAGCTGATCATTGGATTCAGCTGCGTTGGAGGAGGGAGACATGCAAAACAGGCTGGATAGGCTCGGGGACCTCACGACCGGACTTGGGCAAATGTTTGACAAGAACAAAATGGACGCTTGCTGAACATTTGGACGGATCCACAAGATAATGTTTTGCCGCGTGATCACCTTCCACTCTTTCGATCCAAACACAAAATTCCCTCCATTGAAAATACAATTGGAATCGGTCAGCATTTTTCATTCCTGTTCACTTTTTATTGAGTGTCGAGGGCTGAAAAAGACGCGAAAAGGAGACGACTTGACCCAGAGGTCACGTTTTTCTTCTTCCTCCCCTCAAAACATCGTCGTAGCAACTGACACGGACGTTCTGCACTCGGTTCCTTCCTTTCGCACCGTCGGCCCTTTTCCGCCTGTCCTATCTGCTTGTCTTGCGTCTTTCACAGTCGTTGGGGGACATTTTGACCGGGTTCGGGCGAGCGTCGCAATTCAACTCGGAAATTCTTGGCCGCGAACGACAACACTCGCTCGACCTCAATTCTTCCCACGATGACGTCCTCGTCGCTTAGAAACCGCTTGAATTCAGAAAAGGCATTTTCGTCATGTCGCAGCGAAACGAAAGGCACAAAACAGCCATTTGAGCCTTTTTGCTCGTCGTTCGTTATCGTCCGGCAGTCGCGGTCGGCCAAACAGACAAAAAGGGGGAAAAAATGGCTGACCTCTTTTGGGGACGTCATTGGCCGGCGGTGAGGGTTGCGATTGTGACGGGAACAAAATGTTGACTCCATATGAAGGCGAGCGAACGTCTTCACTTGGCTGCCGTTCGGGAATCAAGAATCCATCGTTGATCTGCGGACGCTCGTCGCGACTCCGGAGTCGCTTCTGAAAGTTGCGCAACAGCTGCGTTGACTCCGTTTTCGGCGTTTTCCCCCCCGAGATCAACGAGAAGAAAACAAGCAGCACTTTTGCATTGCTCGTCAACCAGCCGGCTTCATTTTGACCTTCCGGTTCCGGTGGCCGAAGTCACGTGACCTTGCGGTCGAAAAACAGCATTCGTGCGCGACGCCATTTTCCCAGATTTTTTGGAACAAAATGACATTTCAAATGAAGCTTGAAGGTTTTTGAGGAAAGCAAAAACTCTTTGGCTTAAAGTTGCTTTTATGAACTTCAGTTTTTTCGTCACATTTGTGCTTTTAAATTGGATTTCGTCAAATGTTGCCGTTTGCGTGTCAGCTTCATCGGGGAGGAGTCGGTGGCGGCGGGAGAAGTTTGCGTCCTGACCGACGGTCCCACGTGGATCATCGACCCAATCGACGGCACCACCAACTTTGTTCACACGTGAAGTTGATCCGTCGTCGTCTTTTGCCGGCAGCCGGTCGCGACGCTGACCGGCTCGTCCGTCCGTCTCCTCCGCAGATTCCCTTTCGTGGCCGTTTGCATCGGATTTGCCGTCAACAAGCAGGTGAGAAGCCCCGCCCCCTCTCGCGCCGCCAAACGGCGAGCCGTGGCTCAAGCGCCGTGCGTGCGTGCGTGCGTGCGTGCGTGTCCGCCGCAGGTGGAGTTTGGCGTGGTGTACAGTTGCCTCCGAGATGAGATGTACACGGCCCGGCGGGGGAAGGGCGCCTTCTGCGACGGCCGCCCTCTGCACGTTTCCCGTCAGCAAGGTCTGCCGCGCGCATTCGGCCCCGCCGTCGTTCCGTAAGCAGGAAGTGACGTCACCCGCCTTCCCGTCAGACATCCGGCAGGCCGTCATCGCCACCGAGTTCGGCTCCAACCGAGACCCTCAAGCGCTGGACAAGATCTTCTCCAGCCTCAAGAGGGTGGTCGGCATTCCCGTCCACGGGTACCGCAAGCGCCGCCGCCAGTCATCCGGGGGAGTCCCGTCACGCCGTCACGCCGTCACGCCGTCACGCCGTACGTGTGTGCTTGCAGGGTGCGCAGCGCGGGAAGCGCCGCCATCAACATGTGCCTGGTGGCGTCCGGCTGCGTGGAGGCGTACTACGAGATCGGCATCCACGTGTGGGACGTCGCCGCCGGCTCGCTCATCGTCTCCGAGGCCGGCGGCGTCCTGATGGACGTCGAAGGTGAGAGCGCCGTCGTCGTCGCGGTGACGCGCCGCCGTGCTTTCACGTCGGTGGTGTGTGTGTGCGCGCAGGAGGCCCGCTGGACTTGATGTCGCGCCGCGTTTTGGCCGCCAACAGCCGCAGCGTCGCCGAGCGTCTGGTCAAAGAAATTGACGCCTTCAGCGTGCGGCGAGACGACGACGCCTCCTGATCGGCGCCGCCTTTGTCTGACGTCAGTCAGCAACAAAGGCGGTGCGTCACCGGCGGCGGGCGGAGACCAATCTGCACATTTTCCGCGATGGGCGGGGCCGGCGAGACATCCGGCAACTTAATTGACATTTTTAGCGCCCTTTGAAATTCCGATGCTGCTGAGCGTCTTTCAAACTTCTGCCGCGTTCCATCAAGTTAAGAGTTGGCGTGAGCGCCGGACGAGGATGGGAAATACAATAATCACGATCATTTTGATTGCGAGTGGAATCACGATTCATAAAAAGACGATGACGATTGCCTTCCGCCGATTCCTCTCCACGTTGAACTTTATTTTTGAACGTCTTTTTGGCAAGTTAACCTTCGAAGAAATTCAAGTCTCTTACATTATTAGCCTCCTGAGCATTTTTATTTCATCTTATGTTCACGTCTTTTTTTTTTTTGCACTCGCACCAACACGCGTGCCAACTCGGTCTCCCAGGCGGGGAAGCGAACCCACGCCAACCTGTCCGCCACCTGGCGCTCTTCTGTTCACTATCTGGGGACTTCACGGGCTCACCTTTGACCTCAGGGCTTCTGTTTTGTGCTGTGTCAAGTGGAAATGTGTGTTGCATGAGCCCAAAAAATAAATCCTTGGATATTTGCATCCTTGAATTTTGAGCATAAGAAAATGACTTGAAAACTCTTCTTTAAAAATGACTCAAAAGGACAGCGAGAAAGGAAATGAGTAAGAGAGTAAAATAGGAATATACTCAAAGCATTTGAAAAGAAGTGGGCGTTCGTGCGCATTTTGGCCACTTGGGGCAGTGTGGTGCCATGCATCGTCCATGGAGTGCACGCTCACAATGAGAACAAGAAAGTTGCGATGAAATTCGATTAAACTCGTTTTTCACAAATGTGCCTTTAAGTGTTGTCTCACTTGTGGGTATGCATTTGTCTTTTATATTTGTTATTTGAAGGACTATCACTCTCGAAGGACATGCTAACTTCCTGTTAGCATTTGCATGGGATACTCCATTCTCTTTAGCATTAGCACGAGGCTGCGATTCTTCTTGTGTGCGGTTTTTCGCGTAACTCCAACCGGAGTGTCTTGAATGATCTTGAAGGACGGCACAATGCATTGATTTGCTACCAGCCGCATGGTGCATTCAGGGCACGTTTACAACGTAGGAACTTGCACAGCGTGAGCACATGAATCATTTGTCTTCGTTTTTTACGTTTGACAGATCAAGTAGCCAAAATCCAGATCACGATAAAACTTCCATTAATCGTCCAGCCCGAGTTGGCATTTGTAGTATTTTTAATTTTGTATTCAATATTTTCGCTTTGATCGATTATCTGCCTCATTGACGACTTACTAAAATTGGTGTGTTTGTAATTTGGATCAATTTGGTGTGTGTGGTATTTTGCCAAGTGCCGCAAACGGCCTCTGGGATGATGACGCAACATTCACGGCCGCTTTTGCCGACGTGACAATTCCGTCCATCATCAAACATTCCATCGATTGAATTGATGAGTCTCGGTACGTCACGTGACAAAAGTTCTGTGTTGACGACACAAATAAAGCAAACACTTTTCCGACTCCTGACTGTGCGTGTGCGTGCGCGTGCGCGCGTGCGCGGTGACCCTCCGGCAAAAATGTGCTCCAGTTGACGCGTTAGCATTGTTAGCATCAGATTGACGGCGGCCGACGTGTGGATTGTGAGCAAAAATAGTGCGCGGTCGTTGTATTAAAAATAGCAGCTTGGAAAAAATACAATCATGCGGATGGTTTTTTGGAATATTTGAAACCAGCAACTTTTGTTCCCATTCAATTTTGAAATTTTATTTTGAAAGAAAATGTAGACTATTTGGTGCAGGAGAAACAGTTCTCACGTTAACTCTCGATCAGTGTTGACGTTTGAATTCTTCTCAGTAAGTCACAGTGTCCCATCACCATTTTTAGAACACACCTGTGCGCTACTCATGTTGCCCTTGGGGCTGACGCCTTTATTTTGACAATGCACATTAATCAGAGCAAAAAGTATCGCGTCTTGCTCCGCCCTCCGTTATGCGGCCAGAAGGCGGGAAAAAAAAAAGAGCAAATTGGAGGCAGTGAAGTTGAAAAAGGATTCTTTGCAAGCGGCAAGAAAAAAGTCTTGACAGCCAGTACGAGCACTTGCGGGAAGCTTGACTTTTGTGATGGGGGCGTGGCCTCCAGCAAGGAAAGCGCCAGCGAGGTCACGAAGCGGCGTTGTCAAGGGGGACGGGCGTGGCCCGCCACTCCTTGCCCTCGGTGAGCGCTCGCGGCTGGTGCAGGAAGACGCTGAAGCGGACGCCCTGATTGGCCGCCGCCCTGACGAAGCGGGCGTTGGCCGTGACGGTGACGGCCCGCAGCCGGTCCCCGGTGCCGAAGATCAAGAGCGAGCGGCGGCTGACCTTGGCGCTGGGCGTCAGCGCCAGCGCCCGCTCCGACGGCCGGTCGTCCACCAGGCGCAGGCGGGCCAGCAGCCGGCGGGCGCGCTCCTTCTCGCCGGGCCCGCCCAGCGTGTCCAGGATCAGGCGGAAGTCGCCGACGGCGGCGTTGCAGGCGTACAGCTCCTTGCCCGCCATGAAGGCGTCCAGCAGCGGCAGGACCGGCTGCCGGCGCTCCTGGGCCGCCTGCTCCGTCAGGACGGGTTCGCGGAAGGCCAGCCGGCAGCGGCCGTGACTCAGCGCCGACACGTAGGCGATGAGCGCCGTGATGTCCAGATTGACGCGGCCGCATTCTTCGGCGTGGACGGCGGCGGGGAACGCCAGGCTGGCCACCACCGTGGCGCGGTCCACTCGGCTGGCCTCGGGTTCGGGCTCCTCCTCTCCGCGCCGCTCGTCGTCATCCTCGTCGTCCTCGTCGTCCTCGCCCTCCGCCGGCACGGCGTTGACGGCCACGATGTCCCCGCGCACGGCCACGCCCATCTCCTCCAGGCGCCGCGCCATGGGGCTGGACACGCCGTTGTAGAAGGCGAAGACCACGCGAGGGTGCCGGTACTGGACGGGCTGCTGCCGGCTGGCCAGCACAAAGTCCTGGGCCTGGCCCACCACGCTCTTGGCGCCAAAGCGGCCGCGGCCCTGCCAGATGTTGTGCAGCGCCTCGGCCTTCCTGCCCACCGCCTTGACCCAGGTGTGGCCGCCGTCGCCCACCACGTCCACCACCAGCGTGCGCTTGTCGCCGCCGGCGGCGCGGTACGAGAAGACGTGCAGCACCGCCAGCACTCCCGGCAGGCTCTCGGCCGAATCCAGCACGGCCGTCAGGTGCGTCAGGTTGGTGCTGTGCAGGTGCGACTCTTTGACCGCCAGCTCGCCGGCCTCCGCGCGCCGCAGGAAGCGCAGCTCGGCGCGCAGCTTGCCGCACAGCTTCCCGCGGCCTTCCACGGCGGCGGGGATTTGCTCGGCGCGCTGGCACAAGGCCTTGGCCACGCCCATTCGCTCGGCTAACACGTCCTGCAGAGTCATGACGCGCGCATCCTACCTGCGGGTACACAAGACATGAAGACAGGAAGGAGAAAGACGCCGCCGCCGTTTCCAAATGCCCCAAGCGGCGCACAACAGGCAGTCGTGCGCCGCGTTCACATTTGCAGCATTTGAGATTTAACAAACAAACGGGAAAAAAGTGGTGAAAGTTGGCGGGTGTCAGTTTGGGCTTCTTAGCTCTACTGAGCACGCGCACAAAGACCCCAAGTCAGGACTACTTTTGACGTGATTTCATTTATAGTGGTTGAGTTTGACGAACTCGGTCCTCGAGCGGTTGGGGGTTTCCCTCGGCGGTCCGAGTTCTGTGAGCGCGGAGAGAATCGCTGGTTGACGATGGAAGAAAAGGCCTCACGACTGCCAGTTTGGAAAAAGATTGGATTTGTGCTCACAAATGTCGCTGATGCCATGTGGTCGCTGCTGCCCCCCCCTGTAATTTCCCACCTGTGCTGACCCTAAAGGTCACACTGGCTCCAAAGTTCTCTTATCTCATCGTTTTCATTAAGGTTCATCCCCTTTGTCAAAACATTCCAATTTATGACCTACATTCTTTGTTAGAAGGTGTAGCGCCTTCTCTTAACGTAACTAAATGAAAACAAAGGTTACTTTCATATAATATGTTAGTTATTATATGTGAAAATATACCACACCTCTTCCAACACTCGCTGATCATAAGAATCAGGTGTGTTGGAGAAGGGAAATCAAATCAGCATACCTGCCTCTTGGTCGCCTCGCCCCAAATCCTAGCCGTTCCCACTGCGCATGCGCACAAGTGCGAACTGCGACGTATGCCACCAAGTTCAACCGGTATGCGGTTTTGCCGGCTGCCCTCGAGGACCGAAATAGCCTCATAATAGCGGGCGGAAGTTAGCATTGGGAAGCACGTGATGCTGCGCTATTATCTCGCGAGATCGTCAATATTTCGGGTACACGTATTATTCACATGCTTAGAAAAGGCACGAAACGTCAAGGTGAAAACTAGGACTGACTTGGGGCCGCGCGCATGCTCAGTAGCGCTCATTCCGACAACAAGGATCATTCACAAGCGGGACTTGACTTGAGTCGTTCTTGTTCAACGGCGCGAGCTCAAAGAAGCCAAGCAGCTCAACGGACGCGATGTGCTCACAGGAAACACTGGAGAAAGGCGCGAAAAGGGAACAGAAGGGAGGCAGACTCACTCACTACGGCGGCGGCGAGTCTTGACGTCTGATGCTAACTGTTAGCCGCTTCCGCCTTCGCCAGGAACCAGCCAAATAGGACCAATAGGTAGGCCACGCCCCCTTTCCCAATTCCAAGCTGCCAGAATCGTCAGAATACGCCCGCAAAATCCAGAAAGACAAAAGGTGGCGCTGACGTCGCAAGAAGTGCTACGACAAGTATTGTTTTGGCTTCCTTCGGCGTCTTTTGGGTCCTTCCAGAATCGGAAGACATTTGGGCTTCAAAATTCTTTAAAACGAATTAAAATAAACATTTTCTGATTTTTCTACTACAGGTTCATCAATAATAGCTAATAAACTATCAAAAGCTTGATTAGCTCAGCTTACAGATCAATGCTACCATTTTTTTTAATCACTAGCCGTCACTCTCATCACAGCAAGTGTGTCAAATCTGGACGAATGTTTGCTTAATTCTCAGGAGTAGAAGCTAACCGTTTAGCGTCTCTTACTGCTACAAACGTTTGTAAAAAGAAGAAAAACGTTATTCTGATCCTAATCACAGCAGGGTTGCATGAGGTCGAGTGAGACAAGCAAGGGTAACTATGTTTGCAAGCATTCCTTCACGTTTTTCTTCTTAAAGTTGAGTCTCAGGACAAGTCAGTGTACGCATATTTTAGAATTTTGCACATTTGATGGGCGGTATGCAAAATATTCTCCAATTCTGGAATGACCCATTTATTGATAGCTCACACTTTGTTGGCCCCAAAAAATTGAACCTCATGAAAATCTTGTGAGATTTCAGGAAATCACGTCTTCGTTCCAAAGTCAAATTTGCGCAGCCGCAGGCAGGTGTAAATGGGACCGCGTCGACCTCACCATCATGGCCGCCACGTCGACCTCACCATCATGGCCGTCACATCGACCTCACCATCATGGCCGCCACGTCGACCTCACCATCATGGCCGCCCCGTCGGCACATGCACGTGCAGTTGGTGGCCGGCCGGCGTGTGGCGTCTTCCCAAAACTACAAGCAACCACTAGAGGGAGCCTCGGCTGCTTTGACTCCCAAGAGACTCCGTCCACTCTGCACGTGAGCCCAAGACCGCCGGACCATGAAATCCGGACGGAGCTTGCCAACCTCGCACACCAGTTCCTTTCCTGCCACGGTGGGCGGATGGGAGCGCCAGGGAGCGCCAAGCCCCCCCCCCCCGGCCTTCGCCAAGCAGGTGCGAGCCCACTGGCACACGCTGGCAGCCACGCTTCTTTCTGTCAGTCTGCCACAAGACGGCTGTGGCTACGAACGCCATTTAGCGCCACCAGAGTGTGAATGCGTGATTGCAGGAATGACACGTATGCGTTGCTGAGCGTCTTTCAGTGTCCTGAAAAGTGCGATAGAAATCTGATGCGTTACTCACTAAAGGTTTGGTTGGCAAGCGTTTAATCAGAACCCAAATAGGAAATGAAAATCTTCACCCGTGTCCGATGGCGTGTTGCAGTTTGTCCTTTCAACAACACGGAAGTCAACGCCAAGCGTTCACCATCCGTTTGTTTGTCATCCATCTTAATCCGTAAAGAGTTAAGCAAATATCCCCGAAATCCGTCGTCAGCGGTTGTCAATCAAACCAGACGAGCAATGCAGGAAATCAACTTTGGATTTGATAATAAATATGTTTATTAATCAGTCCCCCAAAAAGTGAGTGGCAGGCAGCACGCCGGGAGGGAGGGGCCGAGTAAGGCACATGAAGCAACCGGGTCCGTCCTGCCGTAAAGCCAAAACCCGGATCGCTCGGTCGGCCTTCATCAGCTCTTGCTTTGGTTCCTTTTCTGGACCAGCTCTGCCAGCATCTTGCACCGGATCATGCAGTCCTCCTGAAAAACAAGACGCACGCCAGCACGCCAGATTGCTTGCGTGATGTTTCCAATTTTGTCGCGTGGTGCCAAACTTGGGCTCACCTTGGTTTTGTCGGGAACCACTTTGGCGATGCGATCCCAGCGCTCGGCGCTTCCTCTGGGGAACTGCTGCAGGGCCAGTTCCAGAAGCTTCTGCTGGTTCTGAGACCAGGCCGCCGTCGCCGCCACCTCCGTCTTGTCCTTGTTCTCCCGCGCCGCCTCCGCCTCCTCCTCGTCCGCCTCGTCAGGGTCGAAGTCTTTCTGCCGCCGGGACCTGAGGCGCCCCCCCTCCTCCCCGTCGGCACATTTCCTGTTCCTGCGCTTGAGCGCGGCCACTTGCTCGCCGTCGCAAGCGGGACGAGACGGCCCCTTCAGGTCGGACAGCTTGACCAGACCTGCGGCGGGCGGCGGGCGGACAACGGCTGAAGCGGATGCCGGAGCGCGGCGCAAAGGCGACGGCAAGCGGCCGGCGACGTGCTCACCTGTGCTCAGGTGGCTCAGCTCTTTGGCTTGTTTGACCTTGGAGGTCACCTGTCGGCGGGAAAGATGATGGAAAAAAAGCCCAAAGTTTCAAGTCGGCGGAGTTAGCGAGCGAGCTAACGCGGGCGTCACTCACGTCCGGCACGGACCTCCCGAGCTCGTGGGCGATTTTCTCCCAGCGACCCGGCGTTCCTCCCGGGAATTTTCCCATCAGTCTGCTGAGGAGGCTGATGTCGTCGGCGCTCCACTCCGACACCTGCCGCCGCGGACACAAAACGCTCCTTTCATGTCTTTACTAATAACGTCAACCGTGAAAAAGAAACAAAAACGCCATCTTGTGGACCTGCCATGTGTTCTACGTATTTTGTACGGAATGTATTAAAGTAGCACTGATATTCTCGTAACTCTTGTGATGAAACGTGGACTTCAAGCGAGTGGAATGGTCCCGTTTGTCGTGGCCGAGGGGGTCCGTTTCCTTTTGACTGCCACTAAACAACTTTGAGGAGAATGCGAGGAACTCCGGCGCACAAAAAAGGACAAATGTGCCGACTGCTTGATGGCAGACGTCACCGCCCCCTTTTCCCATTCGTCACAAAGGCAGAAGTCGATTTGGTTGGCGGGAGCTCCAAAATGGGAATGCCGCTTTTGTCCATAAGGTGCCGCCATAGTCAACATAAACTGAAAGCTCCTTAGTGTTGCTTTAAGGCAAAAAAAAAAGTTTACCCAAATTGTCCATTTTGTGCGTGTGCTGATTTCAACAAAACGACCTTTAAACAACGTGGTTAAAATGTCTAAGTCAAACATTTCCAGCCTTTTATGACGACACGTCAACTTTTGCTCCATTTGCCGTGTTGAACGTTAACGTTCCGTTTGAAGTATTTTGAGGCCACATTTGAAGATGACAACGAAACAACATCAAAGACCCTGAACTGGACTTTCACAAGTCGAATGTTCTTGTTTTTAACATTTTGCATCATCGAGTAATAAGATCAAAGTGAGTGGTCGGTGCGAAGCTCAGCTCAGTGGTCTCGTGGCCTCAAACTTGGAGGTTGTGGGTTCAATCCCTGGCTGCGCCATATCAAAATGGGACCCTGCTCCCTCCCTGCTTGACACTCAGGCAAAGTTTAAAAAGAAAGACTTATGTATTTTAAGAAGAGAGTTGTGTTTATTATTAAAAAAGTCAACATGACATGTTTTTAGTCTAACAACGTTATTATTTATTTATTTTTGGTCTTCAATTTCCTACTGTCCTTTTTTGCAGTGCAGATGACCAGCTGTGCTTGAAAAGAATATTTTGGTTTCAATGGATTTGTTATTGTTATTATTTTTTGACCTGCTGACAAGAGTCAAAAGGAACAGCAAGCCGCCGTAACCCTGGTCCAGGCTAACGCTAAGGCTAACGCTAAGGCTAACGCTAAGAGGACGTCACCTTCTTCCTGGCGGCGGTGTGGCCCTGCAGCCATTGGTCCAGCTGCTCTTCCACTTCCTGGATGGATCCCGTCTGCTGGTAAGTTTGCAAGTTGGGCTGCTCCGTCGCCGGCTGGTAGATGGGGAAGTCCATCTTGGGCTTCTTGACCTTTGACCTCTTGTCTCCTGAAAGCGCAAGCTCGCGTCATGGGCCGAGGTGACGAAGACGAGGACGACGAGGAAGCAAACTTCTTACTGCCGGCCGCTTCCAGTTGCGCTTTCTCTTCCCGTCGCTCTTCCTCCTCTCGCCGGCGCTGCCGCTTGACGCGCTCGTAGTCCTGGTAGTGGCGCTGCAGCTCCTGCAAGGGACGAGCACAAGAAGCTTCCGCAAACTTTGGCACCTTGACCGGACGGCTACCTGCAGGGTTTGAGGCATGCGTTTGATTGACAGGTAGATCCACACGCCCACTTGGAAAGGAAGAAGGTCCTGCCAGTGGGGGCGCTCCTGAGCCCTGCGCACGCACACACACGCGCACACACGTCAGCGCCCATGACGCCAACGCGCGGGAACCGGAACCCTCGGACGAGCACCTGTCGGCCGCGCCGCTTTTGACGTCTTCTTTGGCGCTCATCTTCTTCTTCTTGTCTTTCTTCTTCCGGGCCAGCGTCTCATCCTGCAGACGCGCGTTCGTTCGTCACCCGCTCGCTCGTCACCCGCGTCCGCCGGCCGGCGTGCGACTCACCAGCATCTTCTCCAGGTAGATGGACCAGATGACGGCGTAGTGGCCGACGGTGACGATGATGAAGAGCAGGAAGGCCAGCTCGCTGTTGCTCATCTTCCTCACGCGGCGGTAGTAGAAGACGGGCTGCCGCCAGTCGGGGAGTCCGTTGACCAGGATGTCGTCGTACCTGCGCCAGGGGTCAGAGGTCAGGCTGGCGCTCCCGAGAACCCGCGAGAGGCGAGCGACGGCTCACCTGCGCCGCCTCTCCTCGTCCTTCAGGACTTCGTAAATGGCCACCAGCTGCGGAGCGGCACAAAACATTTGACACGTTGCGCACGGCGGGCGCGTGTGCTCGGGTCGTCGTCACCTGTCGGAATTTCAACTCCGCGTCGTCCTCTTTGTTCTTGTCGGGGTGCAAAACCAGCGACAGGCGCCGGTAGGCCTTTTTGATTTCCAACGCCGACGCATCCTGAAAAAAACAGCACAGGCGGAGACTCCAGTGGCTTCCGTTGGACCGACGCGCTCCTTCGATTGGCCGCAAAGATCACAAGTGTGCCGGTGGATTTTTTTTTTAAATATATATTTCGCCGCGAACCGCTCTTTTCACCAACTTTTCGTTTCGGTTCGGCTGCTGTCGGTCAATGTCAAGAAAAATTGGACGGAGCAGGATTCAAACCCGAGACCCTTTCGAGGAGACCGTCCCGCCACCGCATAAGTACACATTCACTGGCGCACGATTTGTACTTGTCGTTCGCGCACGATTCACGGCAAAATAGCAAGATGCCATATATAAACCTTTCAAAACATCTTGTAAAAAGTTCAGATTTGACAAAATGGCTGCTGGGTTGGAGACGGTTTTCCCTTTTTAAAGCCATCAGAAGCTGTAATGGATGAAAGGCAAGGATGCGTTGACGTGCGCACAATATCGAAAAAATACCGATATCGCGATATCGGCTCATGCAATATGCATATCGCAAAGACATGCAATAAGTTTCATGTGGCATTTTAGGCTTTTATCTGAATTTGAACAGTCGACGTCAACTAAAATGTGCACCGCCGTCCAATAATTGAACATCATCGAGAGGTTATTACAATGAATTAACTAAGAATAGATTGACTTTGCTGCATGAATTTGTTGTCATTCTTTCATTAAATCATAAAAATGTCATTTCTCAAGTAGCATGTTGTTAAATATCGCAATAATATGGATATCGCTATATTCTGCAACGATGTATTTCCCAATATGGCGCCGCCCTAACTCGTACCGTGTTGTGGTTGTGTTCAGACGTGAACCTCGCACACCTTTCAGCCTGTCGTCCTAATGACAACAATAACAAGCCTCGAAAACGTACGGCCCGCGGGCCCGTCAGATGCCGAGTAATGTCGGCCCAACGGATCATCGGGACGAACGGCCGAAACGCTAAGAAACTTGTGAGGCTTCATTGAAAGTGGCTTTCGTGTGGACGGGAATTGAGTCTCTTGTCGATTCATTGTTGTTTTCCTCCCGTCATGCTGCCACTTTTTCTTTTTTGCCTTCTTGTCATCCCCTCCGTCTTGTATCGCGCTCGCCATTTGGAGTTCGCTTTTGTTTTCTTTAATTCAATTCCTTTTTCCGTCTTCAATTCCTTGCCCTGCTTGCCTGCATTCCGCGATCACCACCTGACCTTAACTTGGGCAAAGTGTTGCCACGTTGCATTTGCATGACTTGTTTCAATATATTATTTACAACGTATTTTCCTC
The DNA here is from genome assembly GCF_054856555.1 of Leptonotus elevatus. Taxonomy (NCBI): domain Eukaryota; kingdom Metazoa; phylum Chordata; class Actinopteri; order Syngnathiformes; family Syngnathidae; genus Leptonotus; species Leptonotus elevatus. The sequence continues at coordinate 104,191 of NC_141239.1, read as the reverse complement.
TCTTGAGTTGAAAATCGACTGTGATGTGATGACTGTTGTTGATTTTGTCCAGTTTTGTCAAAGACGTCTCTGTTCATCGTTATGGATCGGAACCGGGCCGCGCGGTACACCGCCGGTTCGAGTCGACGTGCGTGTTACCATGGAGACGGCCAGAGTGGCAACGAACCTGCTCGAGCGCCAGGAAGCGGTAGAAGGTGTCCGGGATCTCCTCGACCAGGTCCAGAAGCTCCAGGTCCGCGTCCCAAGCGTCCGACGGGAGGCCGAGGGACAAGAGAAGCAAGCCGCAAAACGTAAGCCATCCGCCCGCCGTCATCTTGCGTCGTCGCGTGGCCGCCTGCCGAGCCGCAGCCGAATTCGAATCCGAATGCGATCGGCCAGCTCAGCTCAGTGGGCTGACGGCACGGAAGTGCTCGTCAGTCACATCCGGGTCAGCCTCTGTTGTCGCAAAAGCGTAAAAGCCGCTTCCGGAAAGACAAAAACCGGGACTGCGGTAAAGCTTGCCGCCTTTTTTACAGTCAAGCCAGCCGCTCTTCATTTCAAGTTCGCCCTTTCTCTTGCCCCTTTATAGGACTTACGGTAGTATGCGCAAAGGGACGCTGGCGCGGAGAACGACATCCGGTTTTCAAAATAAAAGTCACATTTTCAAAATAAAACCTTACTGAAAAGCAGTTTAAAAATATTATTTTTTTCTTTTTCAAATGGAAAACAGTTTATCATACATCACTAATTCACGTTTCATTGGGTATGCACTCTTTTGGGGTAAATAGCTTCCATGGCCTGGTATTGAGCTGCAACGTTGATATGTGCAGTATTAAGTTGATTGAAAATGAGACAAAGGTTGAAATTGAGAAAAAAGAGGCGGGCATCATCCAGCCGGCATGCCACTATGATGCGGCACTGATTTGGGGTCAATAGGTCACATGACCTGGAAGCTATTGAGCAAAAATGCTATTTTTTGGGTTAGAAAGAAAGAAAGAAAGAAAGAAAGAAAAACGGGGAAATAAACGGCCAGTTATTTTATAATAATGATCATTTAATCACTTGACTTCGGCATCTGTCAGTCACGATGACGTGAGTTGAAAATAAAGTGGTATAGTGTGAGTGCCATGGTCGCCGTGATGCTTTGCTAACTAAAAAAAGAAAAGAAAAAGTGACACGCAAAAAAGAAAAGACCAAAAAAACATGACGTTCAAGCTATTGGAAGAGATGTGATGAACGCGGTTCGAGTCCAGGCCATTAGCAAAATCGAGTGTCCCGCTCCCACCCGAGTCGAGCTGTAGCTTGCCGGCAGCTAGCTCCATCGCAGAAGCGGCAGAAGCGGCAGAAGCCACCCTCCAGCCGCGTGTCGCTTCTCCCGGAGGTCAAAAGGCGGCTTCCACGCGCCGCCGCCGCCGCCGCCGCCGCCGCCGCCTCAGGGGATGAATTTGACGGCAAATGCAAAAAGCTAACATGGCATTTGGCTCAGGCGCTCGGAATCCTTCTCCACGGAAACAGATGTTTTTCTGACGAATGCTCCACTTTGGACTTATCGGAGCGTCGCAAATGACTTCGCTGAGCGCGACGCGCAGATCGGGTTCGAATGAGCGATTAGAGCTACAAATTGTTTTACAAATGCAGTTGGTGGGATTCCAATCGATGGCAAATGACTTCATTGTTTTTTGGTGCCACACGTGAGCCTTCTGCGCATTTCAAACAGATTTAAAAGTTGCCAAATAGAACATCATGCATTGGAAGATGTTTTAATGTTCAATATAAATATCACAATATTCAAATTGGAGGCCCTGCGAAAAGTGACACTTCTCTCCAATGGCTGTGCGCGCACGTGCGTGTGTGCGCGCACGTGCGTGTGTGCGCGGGAGCACTTGTGTGTGCGTGTTAGTGTTGTTGGGGCGGTGGATGGCGGAATTTATTTTTTTGCACCGGGGCCTCTGAGCATGGTGACGCCACTGCATTCACTATCATTATTCGGACCCGAGCATTATGGTCCCTATTGTTTTTCCTTCTTCTTCTTCTTTTTAAACAATCTCATTTTTGGGGACCTAAACATTTACAAAAACTCACCAAACACTCCTCGGGTTCGGTGAACATTGTGATATTATGAAGTTGTCATAACAACATAACGTATAGCGCCCCCTAGCGTGGAAAAATATGCACCAATCCCGGCACGTTTGTCCGAGAGCTCCAAAAATTGTCAGGCACGTGAAGCGCCGCGAGAAACACCAAAAAGTCAGCGGAAGCCAAATCCTAAAATGTACAGAAAGTGAAGTCAGATTTTGGAATGTCCAATTTTGGCCCATTTTTGAACATATGCAGGCGGCCATTGTCTTGCTCATTTCTCCGACACGTTTGATCCAATTGACTTGAGTCTTGGCCTGGACCATGTCAAGACCTGGGCCATCAACAGGGGGGCTGAAGTCTTGAGTTTTCTAAAGACGATATGACGGGGGCGGGGCATCATATTTTGTGCTTCATATTTCCTTCGCTATGAAAGACAAAATACGTAATAACTCCCAAAAATCCCAAACGTCACTTGTATGTTTATAATCACCGCCTGAAGGCATCTCTATGGCCATAGTCAGTTGTAAATATAGCGCCACCTAGCCCTTGGGGGTGGACGAGGTATTTGATAAGGTATTTTGTCCCAAATTTGGATACGCTTTGTAAGTGTGATACCAAATCATTTATGAATTTTTTTCTTTTTACTTTTCACCACTCAAAATGTTCAGTGACATCACAACAATCCATACATATGTACTTTTATTTATTTATTTATTTATTTATGATGCCTTCTATGGACAATAAAAGCAATATTGTGCTATGAGTAAAACTAACTATGACGTGTATATATATATATATATATATATATATATATATGTTTGTACTTTTAAAACAATGCCAATGGGGGAAACTCATTGCCAAAACATAAAATTGGATGCAGATTTTTGAGGGTTTTATCATTGACCAAAAAGCGTAACACACTCATCACACCTGGCAAAAAAATTATAATCCATATGTAAAGGTTTATTATGCCATTTTCAACGAAATTCTGCTTCCAACGTGCCGGTACCCCAACGTGCCGGTACCCCAAAGTGGGGGCTGCGAGGTCCCTTAATAGCTGCCCGCAGCTCTAGTTATTATTGTTATTATTATTATTTTAGGATTGAAAAGAAAACCTAAAGCATGGACAGTAGAATGAAAATGGAACAAACGTGTACTGAAGGAGCCGTTTAAGACCTTTGGTGGTTTCTTCCTGTTTTGGGTTGTGTGCACGTGTGACGTGCACGCGCCCTAGGTCCGCACATTCTTCTACCGCGATGACTGGCGGTGTCACCAGTGGGAGTGGCCTTGCTTATTAATAAGTGGGCTCACCTGTGTCTGGCATTGATCACCTGGTGGGGTGAATGTGACGAGGAAACTTGATGTTGGCCGTGCAAGCGTGCAAAAGCGTGCAAAAGCGTGCAAACCAGGGAGGGCAGAAATGGAACATTGAAACGATCAAATCCTTTGGAACGATTGATTCGCAAAAAGAATCCATCTTTTGGAACGTTTGGAACATCTCCCCACAGCGACATCTGGTGGCCAAGTGTAAAAGATTACAATCAAACAGCAGCTCAGCGTTGCCAGATCTTTTTTGAGGAAACCAACTTTTGGCTGTCTGTCATCGCCGAATCGACACAAGTGCCAATCGGGCCATCATTTTAATGGACGCCATACGAGAGAGAAATCATGTCATGGGAAACAAAAACGGAATAAGCCGCACCCCGTCAAAATAAGTCGAGAAGTACAAATGAGCTTTTTGTTGCTGATACTTTTCAACTTGACGCAAATGCTTTGATGAAATTCCAGCACATTGAATACAAAACGACATTTTTGTTTTGCTTTGCGAAAGGGCATCAAGTTTTGACAGAAAGTATTAGAGAGGAAAACGAATGACCTGCAAAAACATGACGCCCGTAGCGGGAATTGAACCTGGGCCCATTTTACGGGTGCGTTGCCACCAAAGCAAGAGGATGTTGACATTTGACACAGCAAGTATACTTCGGTTGGATTGAGTTCACATTCAAGACATTTGAAGAGAGCGCAATGGTCGCGTTTGATGGAATTGGAGAAAAGGCACTTGCTGAAGTCACGTGACGTCCTGATTCTGAGATTTAGGAACGCGACTGCAATCCGGTACGTCCCACAACGCACTTTCCATTTGGCCATCACGAGTGCAAACGCAATCTTTGGAATACGGCGCAACTCCACATCAACTTGCCATCGAGCCGAGAAGCGCAACAAAGAGGAAGAAGGTCGCGTCTTGCCGCGGAAGTCGCAAGCTGCACGTCTTGCAAAAGTGCCCGCCCGTGTTTTCCACATGTTGGAGATTTGGACATTCAAACAATACAATTGGTTAAAAGACGGCAGCAGAGTTTCGATCCTCACATCTTCGCCTGCCGTGGCGTCATATGTTGTTTTTGGCGAGTGTTGAGGCGCAGGAGGCAGGAAAGACCACCAGGAGGCAGCGGCGAGTCGTTCCTCTTTGCCTTTCCTGACCGCGGCTCGTCCCCGCTTCTGCACGATGTCAAGCGTGCACGATCAGAATCGGCGAGTTCTGATCGAGTCGTGTAGGATTTGCTTCCGCACCTCCGCTGACGGTGAGTCAAGCAGACCTGAACGGGCTTTCCAACGATCGGATCTTGTGGGGACGGCGAGTCAAAATGGCACAGTGAGCTTCCAATCGGGCTTTTCAGGACAAGATATCGGACTTTGTCAGACTTTCTACAAAAGCGTGGTTTATTTGACCCCGTTCAGCCACAAATGAGAAGTCGTCAGTCGAACCTTAGTAAAGACTCCAACGTGATGACGTCACAGCGGCGCGGGACACGCCACTTGTCCCTCGTCTGCAACATAAACAAACACACAAAAAGGACATTTCTTGCCTGAGGCCGTGTTTGACCTCAATGACCTTGAGGTTTCTTGGAGCGCGACGTTCCCAGTTGAGACAAAAGCGTCCCACGATTGAAGACGATGCGATACGATCGGTCGTCACGGCGTTGATTGCGCAATACCGCAGGCACGCGCACGCGCACGCGCACGCACGTCAACAATTAGGCCAGCCTAAGAATATTTGATTGCTATTATTGACACATGCTCCGCTACCCACAATGCATCGCGTTGCCCTCTTTGTCTTTCTGAAATCAAATTCTCCGCTCGGCCGGGAGTTTGTAGGTCAGTGAACAAACACATCGTTGCCACGGTGACCAATTTTGGACGGCCTGGTTCTTCACTTTGGAAACGTTGATCTCACCGGCCGGCGGCCCGCTTCCTGTCAGTCGGGGGGACACGCCCACTTCCTGTCACTCGGCTGCAGGGGTGTCCAAACTGCAGCCCGGGCCTTTTGAGTCCCGCCGTCCGTTTTTCGCTGACAAATACTGAAAATGGACGCAGCCTGCGAGGCGAGTTCAGAACCAGCAAAAAGGTGCCAACAGACGCCGCGACGACCAAGAAACACATTGTTATGCCTTTGAGCTTGTTCGCATGCAAATTCTCCTGGAAATTCACAAATATTACAAAATAGCAGATGGAAACATCAATTCCCAAAACAGTTCAGAGTTTACGCCTGCGGCCTTCACACAAACCTAAGTTTGAAAGTTTATTATTATTGACCTTCAATATTTAACAAAACATGGCGTGGCATCTGCGGGTATATTTCGTGCTGTGAGTTGGAATAACCTGCAGGGATTGATCGGTAATGATTGGTCGTCTCCGAAGCCGGTTTCAAAGGCCGTCAACATTTCCAACATTCTCGTTCCGTCGAGACTTTGGAGTCGCTCCGATTGAAATCATTCCGAACGAAGATCTGTTAACACGTGACGGGATTCCGATTGGCCCTTTATATGCTCCTCCCCTTTCCATCGGATCGGGTCCGCGGCAGGACGCACGGACATCGACCGCCTGATTCAACCAAGATGGAGTTCATTGGTCATTTAGCGCAGTTGTGATGCGTTAACACTTTTATTGATCAAAACAAGTGTCAAGTACTTCAAAACAAGTTCTGCCCTCGCAGACAAGCGCGCTGGTGAGACGCCGCCATTTTGGTGGCTGGAAATGGCGGCATCGTGACGCCTTTACGTCAAGACGGAGCACGCGCATGCCGGACGCAGCCTCGCCATTCCGAATGGCGCTCGTTGGGATTGACGAACGCGGCAGACCACCTGCTGATTCCCGATTCAGACTTTGAGGAGTTTTTCATTCCGTTTGTCCGTTTGGACTCGTTCTCATCGGAATGCACGTCGCCGTGAAAGCCAGGCTCGTGTCCGCAAACATATTTCTTGACATTTAATATTTCTTTCGTTAAGGGCGGCGTTGATTTCATAACCCGCCAATGGCGAACGAGCATAAACGCTCCAATACAATTCCAGGACACGCCACGAGGCCCGCGTTCCCGTCTGGTTTATATTCTCATGCATTTCGCCGGCGAAGAGAACCGGAATCGGTCAAAAGCAAACAAAAGGACACGTCCGCTCTCCCGACTTCAAAGGGAGAAGAGCGCTGCAGCCGATGCTGCCTCTAGTGGTAGAAACGAGGTCATGCGCTCTCGGCCGCCAAACGAGTTTGCCGGATTGTGAATTTGTCCGCTTTTCAGTGCAGGCCCGAAAAGTCCAACGTTTTGCCGCAGCGACGTTAACGAGGCTTTTCACTTGAAGTTCTTCAAAAGAAGTCCAAAAGCAAAATTGCTCGCTGGGCTGATTTGACGAACTTCGAGTTGAAAGTGGCCCTTCCGTTTTGCGGCAAAAGTTTGGACGTCGCCCGATCCAAGCGCTTGAAGTCTTTTGAAATTCCACGACGAGCCAACGTTGCGCTTCTTTCACGCAACTCGAGTCGCCGCCGAGACTAAAAAGTGCCCGAACGACGTCATCGGCGCGATGTGCCGGCCGGCTGCTTTCTTTCCAATGTGGAAAAGACGACGTGTGATTTTCATGTTCACCAGCAGCCGCATTGCTCGACGATCATGTCGCGGATGTCTTTCTTGACGATCATCTGCTCGTCGTCAAAGTACAACATGGACATGGCGCGCAGCCGCGTGGGCACGCAGCAGGACTTGACGCCGCGCAAGGTTCCTGAGCCCCTCATGCGGTACTGGTTGATGACGGCGGCGTGGAAGGAGCCGCCCACGCTCGCCGCGTGCTCGGGACAGTCTCCCTGGCAGTAGTTGGCATGGTAACCGGAAGGCGCGATAATCCAGTCGCTCCAGCCGATGTCCTTAAAGCTGACGTAAAACTGCCGCTTGCAGCACGTGCGGGTTTTGCCGTCGCACTCCAAGCTGCGCGCGGTCCGCCGGCGAGCCGCGTCCTCTCCGCCGCGCAGCGCCACCATCAGGAAGGGCCGGTGGGATTGGTCGCCGTCGGCGGAAGGCAGGACGGGCGCGGCGCCGGCGCACAGCGGACAGGACAGCCGGAGGCGGAGCGGCCCGTCGTCTCGGTCCAGCGAGGACTGGACGCAGCGCGGGACGGCCAGCGCGTGCCAGCCGCTGCGCCGAGCGTCCGCCGACTTCTCCGAGACGGCCGCGTCCTGCCCGGCCTGGTGGAGCTGCAGCGTCACCTTGCCCTTGGCCCGATTCCCTCGCGGCAGCTTGAGGAAAATCCACAGGTCGGCTCGCTCCACCAGCGCCGCCTTGCCGCTTTCCTTGGAGAGGTCGAAGGTCAGGTCATTCCCGGCATCTCCTGGCACACAAAAACACGTCCGTTTTTTAGCCTCACTTTGCAGACACGCTGAGAACCCCCCCCGATGCCCCACATATCCCCCCCCCCCCCCACACGGTCTCCTGTGCCGACTCATTAGTGAGTCTGAATGAAATCATTCTTCCCTTCAAGTCGCCCCCTCGTTAGCGAGTCCTTTTACCAGCGCGGCTATTAATAGCTCGCCACTCAACGCTCATTACACTGATGTGTTTGTGTGACACACAAACGGCAGCAGATTGTGCCGGCGGGGCTGCCGGAGGCGGACCGCGTCAAAGTCGGCAGCGTCGGGCGGCAGCGGCGCATGAAATGAGATGTTGGCTTCGCCGGCTCAAGAAAAATGTCAAAGTCAATGGAGAGAAAATGGCAGCAAACGTCTTACGCTGCACTCAAGACAAAAAGTCGTCTCAATATTTCAGCAAGTTTGTACACCAGGTTCGAATTTTGGAGTTGGAGTTGAGGCGTTTCCAGCCGCCGACCGGCCGACTCGCAATCACGCGTCACACAAACGGACATGTCAGAAGGCATCAAATCCACAAAGTCAAAAGTCTGCCCCAATTTGGACTTGTTAGCCGCAGGTGCTCGCTGGAGGACGACCACCTGCGGCTCAAGACAAATTGGGGCGGGTTTGACTTTGTGGACCCGCCGGATCGGAGCGCTCGGCACTCGACCGCGTCGCTGTCTCACTCACCCGGCTCGGCAAAGGCGATGACCTCGGCGGCGGCGGCGGCGGTCCCGTCCGCTTGGACCTCCACGCTGCCGTCGGCGGCCACGCGGCCCACGTGCACTTTCTTGATGGCGTTGAGGAGCGCGGCGCGAGGAAGCGTTTGCGTCAGGTTGGGCGGCGCGTTGAGGTGGAGCATGTTGAGGATGTGCCGCTTGACCGCGTCCACCATCTCGCTGGAGTTGCTCCTCAGCTGGCCCGCCGCGGCGCAGGAGGCACAGGCGGGGGGCTCCTCCCCCTGGCGGACGGCGGGTCCCAGCGAGGCCGCCGGGCACAAGTGGACCGCCACCGCCGTCAGAGCCAAAAGTGCCGCCGGCAGACGAGTGCGATTCACGGCCATCTCCCACAATGCAACAGGTCCTAAGTCGGCCCGTCCGTTTCCATCAAGCTCTCGATGGCGAGCACGTCGGCGCCGATCTTGTGAGCTGCGCTCCTCGCATACACTAATTATACTTGCCGCTCCCTCTCATCCCGCCCTCCGCCGCCGGAATTTCCCTGCCTGTGAGTCACACACACACTTTCTCCTCAATGGATGTCACGACAGAGGAGGAGGACCACCATGTGGCCCTGATTCATTCATGCCACACACACGCACACGCGCACACACGCAGTCATGAGTCACCGCGTCATCATCATCATCATCATCATCATCATCATCATCATCGCCTCACGTGGAGGAGAGACTTGCTTGGTATGAGAAATTTTTTGAAAGAAAACTTGTTACAATCGCAGAGCAGATGGAGCGCGTACGCACACACGCGCACACACGCGCACGTGCGCACACACAGCCTCTGCTGGTGGGATTGAAGTGTTACATCACATCGTCATGTGGGACTGCGAGTTCGCCATTCGGAAGGAAAGTCCTGGTGGGCGTGACAGGAAGTTGGCATCGGCCGATCTATTTTCCCAGCGCTTCAAACCGGAATCAAACCTGGGCACTTGTTGCTGCGAGGCAGCAGCCCAGACCGCTGGCCACCATGTCATCCATCAAAAGCATGTTCCAAGTGCTCCGCAACTTCGTTCCCTGGTTCAACGGGACTGATGACTCTTGCAAGGTGAAAGACGCCTTTGGGAAACCGTTTGTTTGAAATTGAACAGCTCAAAGGTGGAACACTTTGAGGCAGGCAAAAAAAAAAGGAGGGAGGTATTTTTCCCCCCCAACTAAATCCAGGAGGGCCGAGGCTAGAACCCAAGGCGCCGGCAGTCGGTTACTTTTCCTGTCGTCAGCTCAACTCCTGGGCTGCCCTCGCTTCGGACCCATGGTTGCTGTCAACTTGGGTACAGGATTCAGTTCCGACACCGGCCCCCTCTCTCCAACCGGGTTTGGGAGACGGTCATCAGCGACCCGGAAAAGACACTAGCTCTAGATCAGGAGCTAGCGACCCGCCTCACCAAGTCCGCTATCAAAGCAGTGGCTCCCTTGGCTCATCTGCTCCCCATCCATCCGTCCATCCATCTTCTACTGCTTATCCGGGGTCGGGTCGCGGGGGCAGCAGCTTTAGCAGGGAAGCCCAGACTTCCCTCTCCCCAGCCACTTTAGCCAGCTCCTCCGACGGGATCCCAAGGCGTTCCCAGGCCAGCCGAGAGACGTAGTCTCTCCAGCGTGTCCTGGGTCGTCCCCAGGGGCCTCCCGCCGGTGGGACATGCCCGGAACACCTCCCCAGGGAGGCGTCCAGGAAGCATCCGAACCAGATGCCCGAGCCACCTCAACTGGTTCCATGTCCCCAGAGCTAGTTTCAGTAGCCGGGGCCTTTGGCTGCCACCCAACTCACTGCGCACCCGACCCCTTTGGCCCCTTCCACCGGTGGTGAGCCCATGGGAAAGGGGACCCACGTTGCCTTTTCGGGCTGTGCCCGGCCAGGGCCCCATGGGTCTAGGCCCGGCCACCAGACGCTCGCCTTCGAGCCCCACCACCAGGCCTAGCTCCAGAGGGGGGCCCTGGTGACCCGCGTCCGGGCAAGGGAAACGAAGATCCAAAGTTTGTGTTCATCATCGGGGTCTTTTGAGCCATGCTTTGTCTGGTCCCTCACCTCGGACCTGTTTGCCATGGGTGACCCTACCAGGGGCATGAAGCCCCAGACAACATAGCTCCTAGGCTCATTGGGACACGCAAACCCCTCCACCACGTTAAGGTGATGACTCACGGATGACTCTACTCATTCCTCATTCCAAAAATGACAGGTGGATTACGCCCTATCCTGGATCTGGGAGGTCTCAACCGTTACCTCAGGGTGTTTCCCTTCCGCATGCTGACTACGCCGGCCGTGTGTCGGACGATCGGCCGAATGGTTCACGTCAATCGATCTGAAGGACGCTTACTTCCACGTCCCTATTGCTATTGCGGAAGTGTTTCCGCTTTGCCTCCAGGGGTCCCCACTGGCAATTCAGAGTCGTCCCATTCGGGCTGTGTTCACACGTGTAGTGAAGGCGGCCCTTGCACCCCTGCAGTCGAGTGGCGTGAAGGTATTCCCCTACTTGGACCACTGGATGATACGCGCACCGTCCAGCGATCAGGCACTCCAAGACACGTCTACGCTTCTACATCAGGACTTGGTCTCAAGGTCAACCTGGAGAAGTCCTCTCTCGTTCCCTCTCAGCAGACTCTGTTCATCGGAATGTCGTTGAACACCACCTCCATGACTGCGCGGCCATCCCCACAGAGGGTCGACGATGTGCTACGCCTCGTCTCTCTCTTCCGTGCCAATGGGACGCTGCCTTATGTCCCTTTTCTGCGTCTGCTTGGCAAGTTAACGTCCCTGACGGCGCTTGTGCCGCTAGGCCTGCTGTCGCTGCGGCCATTGCAACAGTGGTTGCTCAGTTTCCGGGGCGACCCGCTGCTGGACCGTCGGAAGCGTCTCCGAGTGTCCAGTCGGTTCATGGGTGCTCTCGCACCTCGGGGTCGCCGCTCTGTTCTATCAGCGGGAGTCCTGCCGGGTGTGGTGCCTGCACGTCACGAAGTTGTCACCGCCGATGTCAGCCTGAGCGGATGGTGGGCAGTTTGGCAACACAGGACTGCTCAAGGCCGGTGGTCTGCAGGGGACAGGTCACTGCACATCAATGTGCTGACGCTGCGCATCTGGCCCCGATTCATTTTCTGCTCTTTGTGGCAGGGCGCCATGTCCTGGTACGATCGGACAACACCTCCACTGTGTATCACATCAATCATCAGGGCGGGACGAGCTCCGCCCAGTTGCTACGGGCCTCACGGCGGCTTCTCAGACGGACCGCCCCCCGCCTTGCCAGCCTGCAGGCCATATTTCTCCCGGGCATTGTCAACCAGTCATCGGATTCCCTCTCCCGCCGTCGTCCGCCCCAGGGGGATTGGCGTCTCCACCTGGAGGTGGTGAACGCCATTGGGAGTCGCTTCGGCAAAGCGACGGTAGATCTTTTTGCCTCCGAGGAGTCCACTCACAGTCCCCTCTGGTTTTCCCTGAGGAAACGGAGCAGCCCGCTAGGCCAGGATGCTTCTGGCACACCCCTGGCCCAGGGGCCATTCGTCTGACACTTCAGAGGGTCCTTCTGGAGGGTCACACATTGTTGCTGGTGGCCCCTTTTTGGCCAGCCCAGAATTGGTTCCCTCTCCTCCGCAGTCTCTGCTCCTCCGAACCGTGGCTCCTACCCAGTCGGTTGGATCTGCTGTCCCAACAGCGGGATCGGATTTAGAACCCCAATCCCCGTCGGCTCCATCTGTGTGTCTGGCCACTGAGGGTCGAGACCCATTGCTGACGGAGCGCTCGTCTTCTGTTAAGCATACAATCCTTAATGCCAGGGCTCCGTCCACTCGTTTGCTGTATGCTAACAGGTGGAAGTTGTTTGCGTAGTGGTGTGCAAGCTACGGGATCGATCCCGTAACGAGCCCTATTCCTCGTGTTTTAGAATTCCTCCAATCTGTTTTCGATAAGGGGCGTTCCACTTCTACAATCAAGGTTTACGTGGCGGCCAATTTGGCCCGCCATATTGCAGTGGATGGCAAGTCTGTGGGTTGCCATAGCCTAGTGGCCTCCTTCCTCAGGGGCGCCCTTCGCCTTCGTTCTAGGAACCCGCCTCGAGTCACCGCCTGGGACCTTCGATTGGTGCTCGACGGATTGTGCGTGACCCTTTTGAGCCGTTGACCGAAGTGAAATTTCACTGGTTGTCTCGTAAGATGGCTTTTCTACTAGTGTTGCTCCGATACCGATACTGGTATCGACAGAGGCCCCGATACTGCATTAAAACAGTGGTATCAGTATCGGTGCGTACTTACAAGTAACATGCCGATACCCTTAATTCTGACGCTAATATAGGGCTCATGCACGACAACATTCACTGATGTGTGCCATGTTCACTGCATGCCGAGCCAAGATATCTTATTGGCCCTTGCATGCTCCGAACCAATGGCAGGACAGCTTTTTCATGTGAGAAAAAAAAACTTGGGTATCGGTATCGGCCGATACTGCAAAGCTGGGTATTGAAATCGGTATCGGGGGCCAAAAAAACGGTATCGGAACAATACTAGTTTCTACTTGCGATAGCATCCGCTAAGCGGGTGGGGGGGCTCCACGCCCTATCTGTTAGCCCCGAGTGCCTTTGTTAGCACCCCGACGGGGCAGGGGTCACATTGTGGCCAAACGCTGCTTTTGTTCCCAAAGTTTTGTCTGGCTCGCAAGCCAGCCACCCTATTCGTCTCGCTGGTTTTACTCCGGCGTCGACGGATGGGGAAGACGCTCTCGGTCTTTGTTGTCCTGTGAGGGCGCTCCACTTTTACTCGGATGCTACGACAACGTTTCCGTACATCCAGCCAGCATTTAGTGTCTTGCAACGGCGCGACTAAGGTACCGGGTCTCTGATGGTCCCCCTCCACCTGGAGTGTGTCTACGTCATGGGCCGTTCTGAAAGGACTGTCCTTGGAGGACGTCTGTGCGGCTGCTTCCTGGTCGTCGCCTTGCAAGTTCTCCAGATTCTACAGTTTGGATGTCACCTGTCCTCATCCACTGGATGTGGTTCGCGGTCCCACGGTCCCGCAGTGGCCCCTCTGTGAGGTACATTTTCCAGGGTCTGTGATATTTGGCGATCCGTGCTGTTTTCAGTTACGTCTGTAACTGCGGTTCTATGAGTCCCGAACAACCGCCAGCATTGCTTGTCACTCAGAGCCCTCGTGTTGATTTGCGCGAGAAGGTTCTGAGAGACTGGGTTCTGGTTGCTTTCATGAGGAACATGTCAGCCGGAACAATGGACATGTCCTTTTATGAATTCTTTCTCGAATGACGAATGCGTGTGGGGGATTTCCGTGCTGCTTCAGCACCGCCACCTGGTGGTCGTTCTGGACTCATAGAACCGTAGTTACATACGGAACTGTCGTTTTCCTTTCTTGGCAGTTCAAAAGAAGTGAGGAGTCAACAATGTTGTTGCAGTAAATATGCTAGTGCTTGTAGCTAGTGCCAGGGGCGTTGCTAGCCAGAAAGCTCGACTGGGGCCCACGCCCCCTACCGGGCCCGGACTGGGCCATCTGGACGGACGGGACAATTCCTGGTGGGCCACGAATCGCAGGCAGCAGCCCACACATTCATTTTGAAATCAGCCTGTAAGTAAAGAGCATCCACGTAATCTTATGTTGATGTCTTATTGTCAATCAACTGTAACTAAGCTCGGGAACAATCGTCTGTGTTGGGGGAATGGAAAGAAAGGGGGAAGAAGAGAAGGAGGAGAAGAGAGAAAAAGGGGATTTTTAATTTTATTTTCAACTCTCCAATGTCAGTTAAGGGCTGAGAGATGCAATTATATTAACTCTTTGACTGCCAGACGTTTTGAGAAAAGCGATGCCGTCAGTGCCAGCCGATTTAAGCATTTTGACTGATCTTTCAAGGTCCACAGAAAATGTTCTGTTTGGACTATGGAAACACACGTACTACCAAATGAAAGATTGAACTTTCATCTTTCATCAGAAAAGTTTGTTTCTACCTTATTCCGTTCTTTAGTAATCAATAATAGAAAATGGTTAGTTTGACCCAAATGCGGTTGTTTTGGACCAAAATACGGAGAAATCAAGCTTTTAGTGAAACGATATTATTTCATGCACTCTAGTGAATTTGACACTTCTTTTTGTCCATGAATGATGCCACAAACACCTAAATAGTGCTTTACTTCTATAAAACACTACCACCAAGAATGAAAAAGTGTTTTTTGATAGCAAAATACGTTTATTTACATTCAACAGTGTAACAATTTGACAACAATTTGGCAAACTATTTACAAATGTGTGCAACTGTGGTGCTATTTACAAATATGTGGATGTTTCAACGACAGTTTTTCTTTTTGTAACACTCTCCTGCGTGCAAGGAGACGCAACAGCATTTGCACAAGATTGCCTCTTCGCGTGCTCCACTTTCTTGCCGGCCGTTTTTTTCCGGGGAATAGCAAGTATATACTGCAGTGTGTGTTGCCATCAAGTCTAATATCAGGATCATGCTACGGTTTCGTTACGTCTCGCTTCCTCGTGTCTTTCAGTTGCTATACCGGGTGGTAGGAGATGTTCTGATCCATTTTATCCACTCCATTCATGGTGGCATCGTAGTCCAGAACCAGTGTCTTCTCCGTGATCAGACTGTACCCGCTCCTCCGATGAATATGCATTGGACTCGGGGTACTCTTCATCGTCCGATCGAATGTCCGCTTGTGCAGCTCCGGCGTTAGCAGCGCTAGCCGGTGAGGCTTTATGACGTGAGAATAAAGGCCGCGTCCAACTGTGGCGTCCGACTGTGGCGTCAACCTCGGGATTCACCATCATCATCATCATCATCAATGTGCATTGGTCGATGCTTTTCGACAACTCTCCATCGCCCGATCGAATGTCCGCTTGTGTAGAAGTACCCGGTTGGTTATTGTGCGCGTTTTCCGGCGTTAGCAGCGCTAGCCGCGCTTAGCCGGTGAGGCTTACTACGTGATCATAACGGTCGCGTCAAGGCTTCCAACTTTGGCGTCAAGCTCGGAGTCATCATCATCGTCGACATCAATGCGCTTTTTAGTATTGATCGATGCTTTCCGTCTTTGAAAAAAATGCTCAAGCGTGAGCTGCTTGCAACCGGTCGCCATTGTTGTATCATCACACTATCACACATCAACACTCTAGCTCCGCCTCACGTCTTCTACTGACGCCCACGGTGGGCGGCCCACCCAACCTTGTGCAAAGAGAGTCATCGCTGCCATCTAGGGGCCAAAACGAGTCATTATACTAACTAGATCCGCTTGATACTTTCAGCACAGCTGCCCAAGGCTTTCCTCCACCCGTTTCCAAAAAAACAAAAACAAAAACATAGTGAACGTCTTTTAACGTCCTCGGCGCCCTTCCGTAGGTTTTTACTAAACGTTTTATAACGTTTATGGCGGTCAAAGAGTTAAGCTATATTGTATTTAAAATATGCAACTTTTCAAATTGCCTCCTAACGATGCATACTTTTCAAAAGGTGTGGGCAACGCCACCTAGTGGTGTAACCTGTTTGTATTCCCTTATTCTTAGATCAGGGGTAGGTAAGTTTGGTCCTAGATGCCAGGGGGGTCAAGTTTGGTGGAGGACCCAAACGCAGGGAAGCTGGGCAAGGAGGCAGAGGTAATGTAAACAAAAAGAAATGGAATTATACTCAACAAAAGCAAACTCCAAACGGCAAGTGAAACAAAATGTGGGGAGGACAAGGAAAAAAAGTGGCAGCATGACGGGAGGAAAACGACAATGAATCCACACAGACAGAAGAGAGACAGGAGACTAAATACACACTAAGACACAACAAGACACGCCTTCGGCAAGACACAAGTGGCTGAGGGCACGGATTGGTTGACACGAGGAAGGGCGGGATCACACTTAACAAGATTAAGGCAGACACGCAAGGAAAAACAGAAGCCAAACTCGAGAGCAGTCCTGCATGTTTTTGATGTCTCCCTCCTCGAACACAGCTGATTTGATTTGAAACACCCGGGTTGCAGGCAGGAGACACCGAACACATGCAGGACTGAGGCTCTCGAGGACCAAACTTGCCTATCCCTGTCTTAGATGTGTCAGATACGCACAATAACAATTGCATTTGTGAACCTCTTTTCAGATGCAGATAAAAAAAATTAGATAAAAAAAAAATTTGGTCCACAAATAACAAAAACAATATTGTAATTAAGTATGGTACTGTCGTTCATCTATTTGTGTCAAACCACAGCTTGTACTTTCAACTCTTTCAACTTGGATTGATGTAGGTTGTTTGTTGAATTAAAACAAAATATATTTTTTTTAAACAAAAAAACGATTTAAGATTGAAAAAAATATATATATGTCCAATGCAATGCAATGCAATGCAATGTATATTTGGTCATGCAAATCTTCCTAAAAGTAGAACATTTGAAATATACTGTATTTAATGAGCTTGACCTTTTACGTTTGCACAGGAAATGGCGTGACTTTGATGCCGCGAGGCCGCCATCTTACCACTCCCAAGAAACGCTTCTCGGCATACGATCCCCCTTTTTGATCACATGCGATATAAATATTGTTGGAGGGAATGCTCCTCTATTATACACAAACTGTCAAATTGTGAATGTTCTTTAAAACGTGAAGCTCTGAAACTCCAGGGCTGAAAATGAGTCCCAGTCCGGGACCTGCCCTGCCCCCCTACTGCAGTGGTCCGACAACTTGGTCAGACCGGTACCGGTCTGCGGCCCACTCGTACCCTGCCTAACATAAATAAATAAATAAATATACGCTACATGATCATCATGGCAGTAATGTAACGGATGAAATATCAGCAGTCCATCAAACCCAACATTTTGGGGAGCGCAGCTTCTTTAAAACAAGAGGAAGGTTAAGTAAGATGTTGAGTATGATGAGAAAAATTGGTCATATCCTATCAACCCAAACTGGAGCATCCTCATCTTCTGTCGAAGTCGAATCTTCCTCAGGACCAGGACAACTTGCCGCGATTGACGGAAAAATGAATTGACCGTCGTTGACAAACGCACGAAAACGGTTCCACAAGAAGAAAATGAAACTCAAAGGCAAAGTCGGCATTTCAGATGCTGGCGTGATTGAAACCATCCTGCAAAAGTCCTTCAAAGCGCTCATCACCAATTTAAGCAAATGTTCGGTTGGACTTATTGCTGCCAGTGCCAAAGGTGCGACAAGTCACCATTTGATTGAAAGGGAAATGACTTTTTCTTCTCTTGTTACATCAAATCCTCATTTAGAAACTGCTGATTTTAATATCCTTGTCTTGTCTTGGATGAAATGAAAGTTTTGCCAGTGCTAAATATGTTTGATAGGGTTTTCATGATAACTGCTCCCCCCCCCCCTTTTTTTTTCTTTCATGTAAGCGGCCTGGGCTCTGGTGAAGGTCTTCCGGTTTCCTGTTTTGTGGGCGGTGTACACCGTCACCTGTTCGGACGACGAAGCAGCCCCACGGGAGTGGCGGGGTTTCACTGAACCGGGCGTCTTACTTCCGGGTTCGAAATATTAGCCACCAGAAGAAATGACAGCGTGACTGTGCCAAAGGTAAAATATGCAGTGATGTAAATCCTTTCCTGGTCAGATTAAAAATGAATGAAATGGAAATTGGAGTTTTAAAGTTTGAACAATTAGAAAGGGTCCAAAAATGAGAAAACTCTAACCCGAGAAAAGTTGCAGAATTTCCATTTTTGAGAAATATAATAAAAACGTTATTTTTATGCTTCATTCGAGCTGCTTGTGTCACGCACACAAAAATATCACCACTCAAGTGTTCGTCACAATAATCATGATAATGATGACCTGTGAAATTTACCGTCAGTCTCCAAATAGCGGCTGTAATTTGATGACGGGTTGAATTCGTGTTTGAAAGAATGACGGACCGACACAATTGATTGATGGCCCGCCTCTGATGATGTCGTTTGACTGTCTTTTGTTTTGTGGAACCCAAAAGTGCAGAATAGACGGATCAATGTTGCTATGAAGTGGAGTGGGATGTGCGCGTGCGCGCGACTCGCATGGTCGTTTTCACCGCGTCCGCACAGGCGTTGAGGATTAGGCCCCGCCCCCTCCGTGTCCCATCTGATCAGGCTTCGCGCAGGCGCACTCGCCTTCCCCGCGGCCCGCGCCTCCCCCCCCCCCTCGACGCGCCTCCTCCCCTCCCCCCTCGACGCGCCTCCTTCCCTCCCCCCTCGACGCAACCTAATCCGCGGATGTCAGTGCGGCGTCATGGCGGACATCAAGACGGGAATCTTCGCCAAAAATGTGCAGAAAAGACTCAACCGGGCGCAGGAGAAGGTAAGCGGCAGCAGGTGGAGGAGGGACCGAGAGGAGGTGAGGATGAAGCGGAGGATGAAGCGGAGGAGGACGAGGAGGAGGACGAGGAGGACGACGCGATGGGCGCTGACGTCCTTGCAGGCCGCGGCAGATTCCGAACGTCAAATAGGGACGTTTTTAGAGCGCGATAGTGATGACGTCACCGTTGAGCGAAAAGCAACGCATGAAGCGCCAAAAAAGATCGATCGATTGATTGGTTGGCTCAAATTCTACTGAGACTTCATTCTGCATGAATGTTCCCTTTTGTCGTGAGATGACGTCATGTGTGACTAATTAAGCCTCAATCTATTGACAGTACATAGCATATTAAGTGACTACATGCATAACATGATGGGGGATGAACATTTGAGATATATATATATATATATATATATATATATGTATATGTATATATATATATATATATATACATATATATATGTATATATATATATATATGTATATGTATATATATATATATATATATACATATATATATGTATATATATATATGTATATATATATGTATATATATATATATATATATGTATATATGTATATATATATATATATATATATATATATATATATATATATATATATATATATACATATATATATATATATATATATATACATATATATATACATATATATATATATATATATATATATATATATACATATATATATATATATATATATATATATATATGTATATATATATATATATATATATATATATATATATATATATATGTATATATATATATATATATATATACATGTATATATGTATATATATATATATATATATATATATGTATATATATATATATATTAATTGTTTAATATCCTAGAATTCAAAGTCTTTATTTGGGGACCTTTATCAGATATGAGATTAAAATCGATGAATTAATAAAAAATCCTGTATGCCTCACTTGTCTCCTCGCTCCGCCCCCTCCAGTGTCTGGCAAAGCCACGCCCCTCACTGCCGCGATTGGCCATGTGCACGAGCCAGCGCGTGGCTTTTTCATGAAGCAAATCAATCAGATGGATTCCGTTTTTGGAACGTTCAATCAATGAAAATGATTGAGCATCTCGTGCAGATGTTTGCAAATAATAAGGGCCCAATTGAAATTGCGGCCCCAGGGCGTCATTTCCATCGTCGGCGGCTCGTCCGGACGACGTCTGCCGAGTGCGTGCGAAGATCTCCGTTGACGCTTGGCGTGCAAAAGCCATAAAATGTGCCGTGCGCGTTTGAAATGATTGTGTAACGGCGCCAATGTTTTGCGACGGCTCAGGTGTTGCAGAAGCTGGGAAAAGCCGACGAGACCAAAGATGAGCAGTTTGAGCAAGTTGTCATCAACTTCAGAAGACAAGAGGTAAACGAGCCGCCGGCGCGCACCTTCGCCTTCTTTGTCCTGTTAACGAGCGTTTTGCGCGACTCAAGGGTGAAGGCTCGCGACTGCAGAGGGAGATGAAGGGTTACATGGCGTCCATCAAAGGTGACGCACGCACGCACGCACGCACGCACGCACGCACGCACGCACGCACGCACGTGTCACGCACGCACACTTGGCGTTGGTGTGACGCGCTGGCTGTGGCGTTTGCGCAGGGATGCAGCAGGCCTCCATCAACCTGACCCAGTCCCTCCATGAGGTCTACGAGCCCGACTGGCACGGACGGGACGACGTCATGATCATCGGCAAGGTACCGCGTCGCTTCCGTTGCCGGCAACACACTCACGACATCAACAAGTCCATCAAAATCATTTCTGGAGAAGTTTCTCATTTGCTCCCCAAAACGTAGAAATACGTTCGTTTTGCTATCACAAAGACACATTTATTCGTTTTCGATATGTTTCTTTATGCTAGCGCACACACGAAGGCTTGGACGCAACGTGAACGGGTGAAGCAATGATAGTCATTACAAAAAGGCCAGCAGGTGGCAGCAGAGTATAAGAGATCAACCAATTTACCCACACTTCTGAACAGATTTGTGAATAATGATCAAACTTAGCTATATTCTAATGTTAATTGCTGCAAAACGGAAACTGTTGGAAATATACTTTTTTTTCCTGATGAAAGAAGAGACTCACATTTTCTTGGTAGGTTTTTATAGCAATAGAACACAATATTGTGTGGGCCTTGCAAAATCAGTGCAAATGGCTGCCAGTAAATGAGTTAAGGATGGGCGAGTACCGATAGCAGGTATCGGTATTGGACCAATACCGGGTCATTGTCACGTGTGGGTTGTGTTTGAAGAGGGCGGAACCTGCCAGAGCGAACGTCACTCCGTTTGAATGGAACGGCAAAAAGCGCACAGCAAGAAGTTGCTTTAACAAAAGGCCACGTCGACAAAAAGGTGCTCGTCGTGGACATAAACAGGAAAACACAAAATCACGACGGAGGGCGGATAAAACAGAGAGGAGTGTAGCGCACAAAAATGACCAGAGAAAAACGCTACTAGTCTAATTACTAGTGAAAGACTGCGGCTAGGAAGGTAGCAGTGCCAAAAACCTCAGCTAGAGCAAGTAGCGTCCGTTGCAGAGCAATAACCCGACACGCCTCAAAAACCTCGTCAAAACTCTCACGTGCTTATCCACGTCAGACGCATCCTCAGCAACGCCAGCAACGCCAGCAACGCCAGCAACGCCAGCAACGCCAGCAACGCCAGCAACGCCTGCAACGCCAGCAACGCCAGCAACGCCAGCAACGCCAGCAACGCCAGCAACGCCAGCAACGCCTGCAACGCCAGCAACGCCAGCAACGCCAGCAACGCCAGCAACGCCAACAACGCCGCACCCCCCCAAACCACCGGGCCCCCGCAACCCCACCAAGAATGGACTTGCCACCAAACCCGCTACCAACGCATTATTTTATTGCATAAATCATAATACAAAACCGTAACTAGAACAAAGAAAAAAACGGAATCAATAAATAAAATACAATGAATTAAAAATAGATTGCACATGTTCGAAAAATCCCTTTCGAGCTGGCAGTTTCTTTAAGTGTCAAGTGCAAACTGAAATGTGACTTTTCCAGCCTTCTTTGATGCAAAATCATCAATGACATCATCATAGCAAATACGACGTCAAACTCTTTTGATTGATGACACGCCCCCGTCACATGACAATAGTAGGCTGGGTTTTGAATAATAACACACTGGAAATGATTGAAACGTCTTTAAGACATGTAGCTTACAAAACCTCATGTCAAAGTCGCTTTGAAGTGATTTCACTCGGCAAGAAAGTCAAACACACGACACACGAAAGTAGGTCGCCTTTGGGGGAAATGAGTTCCGTCACATGAGGCCTCAATAGTTGCTCGTCCAGCCAAACTAAACACCAAAAGATGAGTTGTTCTTCACGCACGTGCTTATGTGAGCGCCACCCAGTGGTCAGACTGAGACACCGCAGTTGAATTCAACAGCGACAAACATTTCAATATTCCTAACAAACGTGTTCACTTCAATTCTTTGCACTTAAAAAGCTTTTTGTTTTCTGGCCACTGGATTGATGTATTTTTTGAAATTGATTTCATTGTGTGCGCTATTCAAAATGTCTTTTATGAGCAAATTGAAAAAGTGTCATTGCCATTAATTTCGTGTCATTTTAAGGACATTTACTAGTTTGGCATACGTACTGTAGGTCATTCTTTAAAAAAGTTTTTTGTGTGTGTGAAATTTTCACGTGTCAGCGTCGGCAATTGTTATCAGTGAGTACTGAAGAGTTGAGTACTTGCATCGGTATCGGTTTGAAAAAAAAGTGGTATTGAACATCCCTAATTGTTTTCCAATTGAATTCTTCCTTTATAATACAATAGAATTCTTTGAAAGGTACAAAATCGAGTCATGGAAAATGGTTGTTTCTTGAGTTTACTGATTTGAAATGTCAACGAAAGGGACGTTTTTTTTGGGCCGATATTTCGACGACGACAAAAAGAGCTCAGAATTGTTGAATGGACATTTTCCAAAGATCTTCTCGATCTGAATTCCAAATCATGTCACAATGGGATTTTTTCCACACTCCAGTTTTTCTTTTGGGCCACTTGATGCATTTTTTTCATGGAAGCAGCCGTTCTAAGCAACAAAAAGTGAAGGTCGACATGAGAAGATGGCGCCGGCTCTCCATTTGGCATATTGCGCAATATGTACGAACCCGGACCAACGACCTTGACAAGGTAGCAAATGCACGCTCGCTTTAGAGTTCGTTCAAGATCGTTCAGAATTTTCCTGAGATTGATTTTGAAAAGAGGTCACACGTCAACGTGATCTGGTTTGCGTCGTGGATGCAGAAGTCAAGTCACGTCAAGTCACGTCACGTCAAGTCACGTCAAGTCACGTCACGTCACGTCACGTCAAGTCACGTCAAGTCACGTCACGTCACGTCAAGTCACGTCACGTCACGTCACGTCAAGTCACGTCACGTCACGTCAAGTCACGTCAAGTCACGTCACGTCACGTCAAGTCACGTCAAGTCACGTCAAGTCAAGTCACGTCAAGTCACGTCACGTCAAGTCACGTCAAGTCACGTCACGTCACGTCACGTCAAGTCACGTCAAGTCACGTCACGTCACGTCAAGTCACGTCACGTCACGTCACGTCAAGTCACGTCACGTCACGTCAAGTCACGTCAAGTCACGTCACGTCACGTCACGTCAAGTCACGTCAAGTCACGTCACGTCAAGTCACGTCACGTCAAGTCACGTCAAGTCACGTCAAGTCACGTCAAGTCACGTCAAGTCACGTCACGTCACGTCACGTCAAGTCACGTCACGTCAAGTCACGTCACGTCAAGTCACGTCAAGTCACGTCAAGTCACGTCAAGTCACGTCAAGTCACGTCACGTCAAGTCACGTCAAGTCACGTCAAGTCACGTCAAGTCACATCAAGTCACGCCAAGTCACGCCAAGTCACGTCGTCACGTCAAGTCACATCAAGTCACGTCAAGTCACGCAAACTGCTGGCTGCTTGCTAGCAAGCGTATTTGAGTTCACCAAAACTGGAGACATTTCAAAAACGAGATCAAAAGTAACTCGAATGAAAAATCCAAAACTAATAAGAACCAGTGAACGTGTGCACGGCGCATCTGCCGGCTGCTTTGAATTCTTTTTGCAATCAGTCCAATGCAAGCAATTGAGTCCGTCCGCCCGTCCGTCCGTCCGTCCGTCCGTCCGTCCGTGTGTGTGTCGAGCTCCGTGACGTCAAAGTGTGTTTGTCTCTGACCGGCTCGGTGATGTCGGAGGTCGGCCAGGTGACGCCTTCGCGCAGCCAACTCAGAGCCCAGTTGGGAATGGTCGGCGTGGCACCGTAACGGCAGGCCGATCGGTCGGCTCGCTTCGCCGCCCGCCGTCGAATGCTGCCGCTCCTCCTCCTCCCAAAAAGTTGGCGAGAAAATGTGGAGAGCACACGAGCTAATGCTGAGCATGGAAGTCGTGCAAGGGTTGTCAAAACGAAAGCAAAATGACAAAAAGACAATTTACGCATCAGCGAGGCGACCGTTCGTGCGACCAGTCGTCTTGATTCCACGATGAGTGGCTGTAAGAAATTTGGATGAATGGTTGAAATGTGTCAGTTTGTGGCCACACTGCAGGTCGTGGAGGGAACCCTCACCCATTTGGGGCTGGGGGGGGATTTTGTAATGGCGGCCAATGGCGGCCAATGGCGGCCAATGGCGGCCAACACTGCAAAAAGTTCAACAACTTGAATTCAAGTTGATGCGCACTCACGAATGTGTTTGCTCTTATTTTGAAGTTGACTCAAGTTGTTTTCTTCCCCTGCAGGATTGTGATGCATTGTGGGAGAACTTCCACAATAAGCTGGTGGACTCCACGCTGCTGAATCTGGATGCGTATTTGCTGCAGTTTCCGGAGCTGAAGGTGATCGTCTGTCAACGTTGTCAGCTGTTGTCAACATTTCAAGCTCACCGACGCTTTCCCGTCCGCCTTCAGAACCGCGTGGCCAAAAGAAGTCGCAAGCTCATCGACTACGACAGCGCTCGCCATCACGTGGAAACGCTGCAGACGTCCGGCATGAAAAACGACCGCAAGATGCTGAAGGTCCGCCTCGCAAATGTTTTGCTTGCCTCCGACGCGTCGCGTTCCTAATCCAGATTGTTCCAGATTGCTTCAAAATCAAATCGCCCAAACGACTTGTAAACCAGCAAACGCGGACTCCCTTGAAACGTCCTCCATATCCGTGTTCCCATTTTGGAGAGATTCGGAATAAGTGGCAGTTGCTCCCGCGCTTATGCTAATGCCAATCATAAACTGCGATGCACGGACAGCGCCGTTCCGCAAATAGGATTCTTCTTTTCATCCGTCGGCAAGACATCCTTTTCAGGTCCTCTCTTTCATCCCTACTCCATAGAAAGGTTTTTTTGTTGGATGATGGCAAATGTTTGTTTTAGCAACAAGTGTCTCTTGGACAAACGTCTCGTCTTTCCTCACATCTACAAAATCCTTAAAGGATCAAATGCAGGAAGGAAGGAAATTGAAGGATCTTTTGTGGCTGCGTCTTGCGGGTGGGCGGATCATCTTAACGATTGTTTCTTCATCCCGCCAATCAATCTGCCGTAACGACGCTCGTTCCTAGCGGTGCATGCGCGCGTCGAGCGTTTCTAGCATTTAGCCGCTGAGCTTCCGATTCATCCATTCATCGTTGCAGCTCCACCGATCCCACCGCATAATTGTCTGAAAATGTCTGCAAGCCGCAAGACGACATCCGTCTAGGGGGCGAGGCCGGCTGCAGGGACTGATGAAGATGAAGATAAGGAAGATGATGAAGATGAGGATGATGATGAAGATAAGGATGATGATGATGAAGATAAGGATGATGATGAAGATAAGGATGATGATGATAATGATGAAGATGAGCTTGCACGTTCCCGACATTTGACAGGCGTTTCCTGGGACGAGCAGGACAGCTGCTAGGATGGTTTTCCACGTGCGCATTTCAAAAAAATGTTCCGTTCCGTTTGTCTCGAGGGCCGAGTGAATCCTCTGTGCCATTTGGTGAGGAAAAGTCTCGCTGGCTTGGTATCGCTTTTGCGGCAATATTGACATGTTGTGACCGCGTGGCTTATGTCCACGTGTGCCAAAACTGCTGGTTTGATTGAAGATTCCAAATAATCCATGAGTACGTCCGCTTGTTTGTCCATTTGTGCCCTGCGATCAGTCCAGGGTCTACACCGCCTCTCGTCCCAATGCGTCGTTGCGGGCCTCATTACAATACACGGTTCCGTTCGCAGGCGTCAGAATGGATATTGCTCATTAATTTGACAAAATGGGCAGTTAAGAGACACGGGTTCCTTTGAAGCGGTCTTTGAAGGTCATTGCCTTCAATGAGTCCACGTGTCACGCGTCACGTGTCACGTGTCACGTGCCTCGGGTGTTTAGTTTGCATTGTAGCCTACTTATTCCCCCCAAAAAAGTGTGTGTGAAATGTGTTTTAAAAATAGCCCACCAGTGATTGGATACTGTGTCTTTCTAGGAAACATTAAAACAGACATTATTTATTCACTTATAAACTTAACATGGTAAATGTTTCTTAACTCTTTGACTGCCAAGCATTTTCAGAAAAGAGGATGTGTGGGTGCCAGCTGATTTAAGCGTTTTGACTGATCTTTCAAGGTCCACAGAAAATTCTGTGTTTGGACTATGGAAACACAGATACTACCAAATGAAAGATTGAACTCTCATTTTTCATCAGAAAAAAAAAAGTTTGTTTCTACCTTATTTTCTACCTTATTCCTACCCGATCTTGTCCAAAGAGAGTCATCGCTGCCATCTAGTGCCCAAAAATAGTCATTATACTAACTCGACCTGCTTGATACTTTCAGCACAGCTTGCCAAGGCTTTCCTCCACCCGTTTTCAAAAAAACAAAAAAAAAACATAGTGAACGTCTTTTAACGTCTTTGGCGGCCCTCATTTGGATTTTACTAAACGTTATTAAACGTTTTTGGCGGTCAAAGAGTTAATGTACCAATTTGTCTATTTTTGGTCTATTTTTCTACGTTTTGTTTATTTTAAATCCTTTTTTAAATTTTAAAACAAAATAGAATGTGTTACATGAAAAAATGCAGTTATTTCCCCAATTATGTCATTTGAATACTTTGATATTTGTTCTCCTATCGGCCCATGCCTTTTTACGACGTTCCCCGGCCGGCGTGTCTGTGAAAGCGGCTCCTTGCTCTGCAGTGCGCGCACATTGAGACCGCGCTTGTCACTTGGTGATAAACCAGAAGAGCTGCTAACAAAAACAGACAAATGACTGTTAAAATAAAAATGCAAGTCATGTCAAATATTGGGATATGGATCGCTTTGAAGATCATGTATTGCGATACGTATCGCATCGTGACCCCTGTATGGCGGTACGTACGGTATGGCGAGGTCGTTGGCAGTAGCCCGCCTCTCGACGGTCGTCGGCAGGAGTTGAACCTTCGACAAACGCACGGACAAAGTTGACTTTTGATTTATTGGGAACGGGAAAAGGTTTCCTGCGCGCTCCGCGGGATTGGAAAACATGCTAATTGTTGTGGGAGGGGCCAATGTTGATGACATCAATACGGCAGCTGGCGTTTGCCGTCCGCGATGACGCGAAGCAAAGTTGACGTCGTCATTTGTGACGCGTGGCGTGCGTGTCATTCCCTTTTTCAGGCCGATGAGGAGCTTCGAAAGGCCCAGCGAGTGTTTGACGAGCTCAACGTTGGCCTGCAGGATGAACTTCCAACTCTTTGGGACAGGTGGTCTCACCTCGTGGTTGCGTCACGTCCATTTTCATATCATTGATTTTTGTCTGGCATTTTTCAAATCCGCAAAGAAAGCAGATTGAATTCTTGAATTGTTTCCATATGATGCAATGTCAAGCTTTCATATGATTGGATGTTGGCCCAGCGGCCGACTCACTAAAGTCGCCCGCAAAACGTTGGCCAGCCGTTTTTCCTTGTCGCAACCTGACGGGAAATCAACAACGGCAAACGTCGGCCCCGCCCGGCGGGATGCGCTCGAACGTCCTTCGCTTGCATTTGCATTCTGAACTCGCAGAAAGAGGATGATCGCTTTTCACGAGATCAAATCCAAACCATGACGTCATGAAATTAGCAGGCGGGCGTTCAGTCTGCAGGGGCGCGACGCAGACTTTCGTGCAGTGGGCGGGGCTGGTGCCTCGAGAGCAGGAATGCGCCGACTTGGCCAAATGGAGGAAGGTTTTTGGTGAGCAATGACTAAAATGCTCCAAAAAGTTGATTTTGCATCATATGGACTCGAACCTTCAGCATCCTGCAAGTTTCCTTTTGCAAGATGTTAGTCAGATTTTGAGTGTACTGAAATTGTGAGTGGTTGCCTTTCAGCCGAGTGGGATTCTACATCGGCACCTTCAAGAGCGTGACCAGCCTGGAGACCAGATTTCACCGAGAGATTTCCCTGGTGAGCGTTTTCCAATTTCCAAGTGTTTTTTCCGATTTCCAAGCCGTTTTGCAATCTCCAAGCCGTTTTCCAATTTCCAAGCGGTTTCTCAGATTTCCAAGCGGTTTTCCAATTTCCAAGCGGTTTTCCAATCTCCAAGCGTTTTTTCCGATTTCCAAGCCGTTTTGCAATCTCCAAGCCGTTTTCCAATTTCCAAGCCGTTTTCCAATTTCCAAGCGTTTTTTCCGATTTCCAAGCCGTTTTCCAATTTCCAAGTGGTTTCTCGGTTTTGTGCGTGCGTGATGTGCAGGTGTGTAAGCAGCTGTACGAAGTAATGATGCAACTTAGTGAACAACATGCCGACAAGATGTTCACCATCCAAGGAGCACCAAGGTAAGGACGTCTTCTGAAATGTATCCACACGCGTCCATTGATTGTATTGGCGAGTCGGGAAGGTCGGAGGTCACCTATTTCCATTTGGCTCTTGCAGCGATTCGGGTCCGCTGCGGCTGGCTCGGACGCCGTCGCCACCCGAAGACGAGAGTCCGCCCGAGAGTCCGGACGCCGCTTCCAATCACACGCTCCGCCCGGTCTCTCCGGGACCGTCGCGTCCCAAATCTCCCGTGCAGGTAAACAAGTCGGACGGCGGGCGGGCACGGGCGGGCACGGGCGGGCACGGGCGGGCGGGCACGGGCGGGCTACCCGAGGTGTACGAAGAAGCGTTCCAATAGGGCTGGGCGATATGGCCCAAAATTCATATCACGGTATAAACTGCATCCCTTTTAAGGTAACGGTATGTCACAAGTGGTTTTTGTTAAGAAATAATTTGCTTTATAGAAGCGATATGGATTAAAAAAAAAAGCAATGGAAGAATTGACTTTGGATAACAACATTTATTGTGCAAATCTTAAATCCAAATGAAAAGTCAGCACTCTCTGGTGCAAAATAGTGCAAACAAATAATATTCCGGGCTCGACACTAACTTTTGCACTCGTAGCACTGGTGCGACCAAATGAAAAAGGTTTTGGTCGCACCTTTTTTGGGGTGATACAGCTTGATCGTATTTGCTCATGTATACTTACTTAGCGTGCTTTCAGATGACGTAAAGAATGACGGGGTCTGAGTTTGAAATGTCCGACGGTATTTGAATGCATCGCCGAACGCTGTCATTTGTTTTCGCTCCCGTGAGTGGCGAGTTGCTCGTGCCACCGACGCGTGTCGTGTCGTACGACGACAGACTCATTAACAGACCAATTGACTTTCTTAGCGTCCTCAATTGTCAATTGAATATCATTTTGAGGTGGCGTCGGTGGAAGTCGACAGTTGCGCAAGGCCAGAACGCAGATCCAATGACGTCATCAACACGCGCTCTGCGGTGATGTCATCAATATGCGCCAACATCTCTACCTGATACCTTATATTGATTATACCGTTGCTATCGCCCAGCCCTACGTTGCAATTTGTAAACGCTTTCATCAAGTGATTTGAAAGCAGCCAATGATGAGCTTTTAGCATGCTAGCATGCTAGCACGCTAGCAGACAGGCTGTTTTTGTGGTTTAATGTTCTGTGGCTGTTCTTCTTTGCTGCACACTCATCTCTGGGATGGTGAGTCAACATGTCACCTGTGTCACATACGTGTGCGTGCGTGTGCGTGTGCGTGTGTGTTGCGGTCTGTGGATTGCTAGCGACGTAGCGGCATGAGCAACATGTTTGTCCAGCACATTTGGACAAACATGTCTGCAAATCTACAAATCTGCTTCTCATGTTCTTGGTCCACTCGTGCAGATGGCGAGTCAGCGAGATGTTGGTGTTCGCGCTGGTCTTTCAGCAAACTTTGTTTTGTTGGCATTTTGTAAAAACATAGAAAACAAGCTTGTTGTGATTACACTGCAAAAAGAAAAAGTCGGAAAATGAAGAAAAAAATAGTAAAATAAGAAAATGATGAATTCAAAGAAGCAAAATTATCTGCCAACAGAACAAGGACATTTTACTTACATTTACCTAGATTCGATTTAAAAAAATAAGAAAATAATAGTAGGCCATTATCAACCACAGCAGTCTTGAAAATAGTATTTTTAGACGTAATATGGACTTTTTTCATTCTGTAATGTATCAAACTATTTTCTTAAAATACATGCATATTCATTTACAGTTGGCCATTTTAGCCTGCGTGTCTCGCAGGGAGATAACGTGTTCCATTCTTACTGTCTTGAACCCACAACTTCCCATTCTGAGTGCAGACACTCTGAGCAGGTGGTGCCTTCACATGCAAGAGGAAAAATGAGCTTGGTAAATATAACAAAACAAAGTACAAACAGGAAAAAAAATGCTTGCAATAAAGAACTATATTGCACTTTTGTCTGATTGTTTTCAGATTATGCAAGATCTTAAAACGAGAAAATTCATCAAGTCCAGTTCAGGGCCTTTGATGTGGTTTAGTTGTGAAAAATGCTGCTTTTAAGCCTCACAGGACTTCAAACTCGCTGCTTCCACTCACTGCCAAGATTGCTTGATCAAATCAAATCATTAGGAAGAAGCATCTTCAAATAAGCGGTGATCTCGTCCGACAAATTTCATTTGAAGTCAAAGTAACTCGTCGTAACGCAAAATAAGCTCATTTTGGTTCCATTTAAGAAATGACATCTTACTTAAGATCTCGTTTTTTGCAGTGTCGACGTACGCCTCACGCGGACGGTCCCCGCGCCGGCCTTTGCCGACCCGTTGAAAATCGGTGCTTGCCGAACATATTTGAGGCTGACAACAAAGTTCGGCGTTGCAGTTGAAGAAGAAAAAATGTCCGAGGCAGTTTTGCAGTTTTGCCGTTTCAACACATTTTCATGCTTTGCCTTTGAGGACGTGAGCAGGATGACCTCGATGACCTCGAGCTGATTTCAGCCGAGGACGGGAAGAAAAATATTGATGGACGAGACGATCGATTGCGAGTCGTGTTCACACTCGGGCCGACGGAATTTTTGTGGGAATCAGACTTGTAGAGCAAATGAGTCGTGTTTTTGTCGTGTTTTGTCTGCTCGTCCAAAGCCAAAGAGCGTCAATGCGTCTTTGAAGCCGCTGCAGGACGTGACATCATCATCATCATCATCATCCTCATCATCAGCAGTCCAATGTCCTTCAACGTCTCCCAGTCATTCTTTGCTTTTCGCCCATGTTGTCCTTTCCTGTTCAAAGTGCGGCAACTTCCAGGTCAAGCCCATTTGTGACGAGGGACCGAGCCCCGACGAAAATCTGTTTGTTTCAAACAAACCGATCATTTGATTTCAATTTACGATTGAAACGCCTTTCTATCTTTTCAACCTCATTTGATAACATTGCCCATCAAAAATGAACCAAAAGCGATACATCCATGTGTTTTTTTTTCATGGCCGATAACGATTATTAATTGTCAAGGAGGCCGATAACCGATATTTCAAGCCGATCTTCATTTGCAGTCAAAGAGAAAATCAAAAGTGAAAAAAAGTTTAAAAAAAGAAAAAAAAGTGAAATGAAAAAGTGAAATGAAAAAAAAGAAAAAAAGAAAAAAAAAGTGAAGTGAAAAAAAGGTTGAAAAAAAAGAAAAAAAAGTCAAGTGAAAAGTTCTTTGTTTACCGCTGAGCGACAAAAGCATGCGAATGTGGCCCATTTGGGGGTCGAGGTCAGGGTCCATAAAAGGTTTCAATAGACCTTCACAGACAGTGAAAAATTGTCTCAACATTTAAAATGTCTTTTTGACAAGTAAAAACTGCGACCATCTTACGAAAGCTGACGGAAACACAACATTTGCTAGCATTCACCGCTCGGCAAGATGGCGTCCGCTTTATCGGTCTTCAGATTCACAAAAAGGCTGATACTTATCAAAATGCCAAATATCGAACAGATGATTTGATTTGGAAGTTGATGGTTGCCAGCCTGTGAAAATATCGACGCAACTTTCTATTTCCTGACTCCGCTAATCGTATGGCTTGACTTGCCGCCGTGTCAAGTAACGCGCGATATGCCGATACTACATGACCCTTCTCAACTGCATGAATACCGCGTTGCTAAGCGAGGACGCTCAAAGCCGCATTTTCTCTACTTGAGTGGCAGAAAAAGCACCAAAAAACCCGAAAAAACATTGGACACGGGTACATTATGTTGCATACGATGTGCAAAATGGCGTACAGTTACGACGAGGGAAGTGCGAGCAACAGGTTAGAAAACAAAATGAACGGGTTGGATGCCACGGACTCCGACTTCCTCACATCAGCGCCGTTTCTGGCCGCGTTCCAAAACTGCCAACTCGTCTCCGCTCTCTGAAATGCTGAAAACGGACGCACGACACGCTCGCACCCGTCGACCGAGGAGCACAAAGACGCAAGCTCCGGGACACGTCGCAAAGCGGAATCGCAAACTAAGCTGATGTGGGAAACCCGCAAGTCCAAAGTCCCGCCTCCTCCGTGGCATTCGCCGCCGTATTCACTCCCATGATCCTTTGCGCGAATGACTGGCACTATTTGCCAACGTGGCGTTTTGTTTACCGGCTAACCGCTTGCGCGAGCGAGTCCACCTCCGATGACGGACGTAAACAATGCGGGGACGCCAGACGGCGCAGCCCACAACAGGACGGGTTACGAACCCTAAACCTCGCGTCGGCATTTTCCGGCAAAGCCAAACTTGCTGCGATTGCGTCCACACAAGACCAAGAACGCCAAACGCTGACTAATGCATGTGGCTGTTTGTCAGATGAAAAAGGGGCCCCCGGTGCCTCCGCCCCCCAAAGCCACGCCTTCCAAGGAGGTGGCGGAGGAGCAGATCATCGACCTGTTCGGAGGAGACTTTTTGCCAGCGCCGTCGCCATCGCAGGTCTGTGAGCATTTGGCCGCAAACGAGCTGCGCCGTTGCCCGTCCGTTTTGCCTCGCTCGCTCACCGCCAGGTGTGTCGGCAGCCCAACGAG
The DNA here is from genome assembly GCF_054856555.1 of Leptonotus elevatus. Taxonomy (NCBI): domain Eukaryota; kingdom Metazoa; phylum Chordata; class Actinopteri; order Syngnathiformes; family Syngnathidae; genus Leptonotus; species Leptonotus elevatus. The sequence goes on along the minus strand of NC_141239.1, from coordinate 71,139 downwards.
CGGCCGGGAGAATCTCTTCTGGATCTGGACTTCGACGCCTTCCAGCCCGATGAGACCGTGTCGCCGCTACCGCAGGTCTTTACTTACACGCACACGCACACGCACACGCACACACGCGGAGGAGTGTTGGCCGTCATTTTCCAGGCAAATTACTGACGGCGAGCTAGCGCCTTATGCCGGCAACATGAATGTGGTTTCCATGGAGACGTTTTAGTTCTTGTTTCCATGTGACGCGATCCATTGCGATCTGCCGTTGACATTTTGCGCTCCGTTAATCAGATCATCCCCGCGGCAGCAAATTCAAATGTGAAGTTAAGGTTAAGGCTAAAGTAAGTCCATCAACCACGAAATGTTCCTCTTTTTTTGGAATTTTGAGCAAGTGACGATGTCACTGCAGAGCTATTTTTAGAACAGAGCCGTGAACTTCTGGCCTTGTGCTTGCGGCTGCCGCCGATGTATTGATTTTTTTTAGGAGACTGAAGGTATTTTTTATCAGTAAGTGTAACGCGTCTCTTTTGTCTAAAACCAAACGAGACACCCCCCCCCCCCCCTTCTCTCCCTTTCTGGTCACCAAGAAGGACAAACAAAAAGTGCATTTTTGGCAACCAAAGGAAGGAGGCGGCTGCCTTGCTCAACCCTGCCGGCAGCCAATCACAATGTGTCCTGCTTAAACGTGCCGTCAACACAGAAAAGAGGAGTTGATTAGCGGCGGCAGCCATTATGAGCACTTGTTGACGAAACTCACACGGGTTCTCAACGCATTCCTATTTGCCGGCTCACCCTTCGCCGTCCATGTTGAACGCGAAGGTTCTGAACATGCTTTTAACCAGAGTCGGGCCAAACCGTCCTTCCGTCGGGCCGCCATTGACGGACGGCCAACTTTCGGCGAATGCTTTTTGATGCAAAGTCTAAAAAAAAAAGACACCGACTGAGCAGCGACTGAAGCAGGTTTTCGTCTTTCTCAGTCTTTCTCAGTCCGGGTATTTTTGCAAAACACGGCGCCAGAAAGCGCTCGCCGGAAGTTGCCGACGCAGCTCCGCTTTTAACAGAGGAGGCGCTATAGAGTGCGCTGACTGTTGTGGAATGTCTTTTGGACTGAATCGGAACACGGTCCCAACTTGAAGCCCCTCTTTTTCCCCCCCGAGCAGACTGCCGTGCCTTGGGACACGTGGTCGGTGAGTACATTTGGCTTTGCCGCATTTGATTTGCCGGTGAAGGGATGCGTGCGTACGTCAACTGTGTCCTGCTCCTCCCTTTTAGGCTCAGCCGGCCCAGACTGTAAGTACCGCACACACCGGATGCGCTCGGCGTGGCGACACCTTGTTGGAGCGCAAACACGCGAGCGACTTCATTTCATTCTTTTGCGTTTGCTCAGGATTCAGAAAGCGGCTTTGTCGCCGACTGGTCGGCTGATTTTGCTTCAGCAGCAACCAACGGGGAAGCTGCCGCCGGGGAAACTGCCGGCGGGGAAACTGCCGCCGGGGAAACTGCCGCCGTGGAAACTGCCGCCGAGGAAACTGCCGCCGGGGAAGCTGCCGCCGAGGAAACTGCCGCCGGAGCTCCCGCGGGGGCGGAGGGAGCGGATGGGGGTGATCGTGGAGATGAAGCCACGCCTCCTCCTGCTCCCGAGGACAGTGAGGCGGCAGACGATGAGGTTAGCGGCCGAGATCCACCGTCACAAAGTGACCCCGACCTTCTGTATGGCGCCGCTGATCAATTGGAAAAAGGGCAGGCGGAGTTGGAGGCAGGTCGCCGCAAATCCACCCCTGGCCTCATCTTTACCAACGAGTTTGGCGAACGGATTGAGCACGGGTCAGACAAGCGGCCCGGCTCTCCCGACGGCTCGGGTTCCGAATACGAAAGCCCCGAAGAATGGGGCGGGGCCTGCGCCGGCGCAGAGGCCCAACATTCACGTGACCGTCGTCCTGATGCTGAAAAAGGACAAAGTGTGAATGAGGAGCAAAAAACGCCAGATGTCGTGTCCGCAGATGCGGCACGCAAGGATTCGCCACCACCCGGGACGGAAGCAGCGGAACGAGGTGCGTCCAACCCGTTGCAAGCAGTTGCCTTTGATTCTGATCCGTTTGCGGCAACGCAGGAAGGAGGACGAGGAGGGTTTGCTTCACCTCCTTTTGCTGAAATGCGAGGAGGAGGAACGTTTGATTCCGATCCTTTTGCCCACATACAGAAAGGAGGAGGGTTCGGTTCTGATCCTTTTGCACAATCCCAGGAGGCAGAAGGAACGTTTGATTTGGATCCTTTCGCCGAATCACGGGAAGGAGGAGTGTTGAATTCGGATCCTTTTGCCGACCTACAGGGCGAAGGAACGTTTGATTCGGATCCTTTCGCAGACCTACAAGGAGGAGGCGCGTTTGATTCGGACCCTTTTGCCGAATCACGGGAAGGAGGAGTGTTGAATTCGGATCCTTTTGCCGACCTACAGGGAGGAGGCGCGTTTGATTCGGACCCGTTTGCCGAATCACGGGAAGGAGGAGTGTTGAATTCGGATCCTTTTGCCGACCTCCAGGGAGGAGGCGCGTTTGATTCGGACCCGTTTGCCGAATCACCGGGAGGAGGTGCCTTTCGTTCCGATCCTTTTGCCCAAACCCGGCACGGAGATTCATTTGATGGCGTCGTGGTTTTTGCTGGAGAGGATGCAGATCAGCGTTTGAAGTCAGAAGCCAGTTTGGAGGATGCGGGTTTGGGGGTCTCTGGAGACGTCGGCAGCAGCTGGGATCCGTTTGCAAACAGTCTTTGTGCAGCTTCTGCCGATGGCGTGGCTCACGGTGACGCGTCCCACGAGCAAGCGGCCAAGAGCGGCCGCTCGGACCCTCCAAATGAACACGGATGTTCAAGGACGCAAGGCCAAGGTTTAAATGCTCCCAAAGTGCGCAAGGAAGCCCAAAGTTGTGACTTGTCCCAAGAAGAGCCCGCAAACCTGCCATTTGGAAACGTGTACCACGAAGATGTAGCGAAAGGAAAGGAAGAGGTACACGGTCCCATTTGTAGTGTGCTCGTTTGTCAGCAAGTAGACGCAGTTGAGATTTGAACCCTCCTACCAAGCCTAACCTCCGCTTTCCTTCCCGTGTTTGACAGCTCGCAAGCATGTGGTTGCGGTTTTCGCATTTTCAACTTCAAGCAGCAATTGGAACGGCTGACAAATTCGATCAATCGATTGATGGATCTGTCAGTCTGTCCTAGCGCAGAAGGATCCTTTCCCTGCAACCCCATAGTGACCTTCCCCGTGATCTGTCTTTGTCTTTGTTTTTTTGATCGCCATTTGAGCTTCTTCTTGTCTCCTTTTAAACATGCATTCTGAAGGATGTCGCCGGCCCGACCTTCTTTGCCGATTTTGATCAAATGGTGAGTCGACATTTGGTCATTTTCAGTGTCTTGATTGCTATCAAATTTCCAGAATTGAATTTGGTGTCTGTCTTGGGAACATGAAGGACGTAAAACCTGGACCAGCTGAGACTTCCGAGATGCCGAATGCTGGTGAAGAAACGCCTCAGGCTTCCCTGGCTGCTGAGGAAGAACCCTCGCTGGCGCCCCCTGCTGCTGAAGGAAATACAGCAGCAGAAAGTTGTGCCCCTCCTCTGGAAGAAAATCCTGCTGTGAGTTCAACAACACTTTTCATTCTCACTTCACTTACAACTTCATAATTGTTCAAGTTGATCACAACTTAGCCGGAGGCGTGCGAGAGTGAAGTCCAATCTCGGATTCAGGAGGAGCATTGTGGTTTTCGTCCCGGCCGCGGAACAGTGCGCCAGCTCTACACCCTCGGCAGGATCTTCCAGGGTGCACGGGAGTTCGCCCAACCAGTCTACCTGTGTTTCGTGGACTTGGAGAAGGCGTTCGATCGTGTTCCTCGGGGAGTCCTGTGGGGGGTGCTTCGGGAGGCCAGGGTACCGAGCCCCCTGATATGGGCTGTTCGGTCCTCGCACGAACGGTGTCAGAGTTTGCTCCACGTTGCCGGCAGTAAGTCGGATTCGTTCCCAGTGAGGGTTGGACTCCGCCAAGGTTGCCCTTTGTCACCGATTCTGTTCAGAACTTTTATGGACAGAATTTCTAGGTGTTGCGGGGGTCCGGTTTGGTGGCCTCGGCATTGCATCTCTGCTTTTTGCTGATGATGTGGTGCTGTTGGCTTCATAAGGCTGTGATCTCCAACTCTCACTGGAGCGCTTCGCAGCCGAGTGTGAAGCGGTTGGGATGAAGATCAGCACCTCCAAATCCGAGACCAAGGGTGGAGTGCCCTCTCTGGGTCGGGGATGAGATCCTGCTCCAAGTGGAAGAGTTCAAGTATCTTGGGGTCTTGTTCACGTGTGAGGGCAGGAGATCGACAGGCGGATCGGGTCTGCAGTGTTATTAAAAGATTTTCATATAAAGACAACTTCTGCACCCCCCACAAACACACCCCGAGAACCAAGAAGAGAGAGAAAAAACAAACACACACAACATCATTTCGTAAATAGCGTCATTTGCACTTTGAACTTACTATACGTTCAATAAAAGACATATTTATATATAAAGTCGTCGGTTTCCTCCCGGCTCCAGAAGTGCTTCTTTGCGGCAAGCGTCACGTTTGTTGACATCGACTCGCTGGCTTACACGGCAGAAGCACGGCTTGTAAATCGGCACGAACTGTGGCGTTTTCGCCGTAGACACACAAAATAAGGCGACACCGCAGCGGAGACATCGACGCGCTCCAGGGAGGATTCCTTACGCAAGTAGGACGGAGCCGCACAAGTTGTGACGACATAGACCGAGGGTCCTTAAGCCAAGATCAAGAAAAGGAGACGAAGAAGAGGAAAATCAATGGCCACTCTTTCCAGGTATTCCCATTGCGTTCATATGAAGCAGTATTCCGGTTCTGAAAGGGGGAACCCGACCGAATACGAGCATATTCCGGTTATTGCGCACGTTTACATGACCTTACAAAACCAGAATTTTGCCAATATTCCGGTTTCAAACGGGTTCTTGCCTGCATGTAAACATAGTCACTGAGTTGCACACCTTGGACAGATGCGGCGAACACACGGGTTCGATTTTTGCCAGTTTGTCGGGATAGAATAATGAATCCTATGGAATATCTTAAATTGTATTAGCTCATGTCATACATCATGTTGGTGACGCATGTCGCCTAAATCCTGGTCCCAAGCCTCGCGAGTTCTCGTATGTGTTGGAGGATCAATGTTGGGAAATAGATTATAAGTCCTGCAGACAAGACCCCTATTCCAGGGATTCCAGTTTAGCAAATAACGTGAAAAATGTGGAAACGCTTAGAAGCAAAACCTACGGATTTGAAGGTCTCTGAAGAAAGCGGTGCGACTTTGGGATATTAGGTTCTTATGCAAGCATTTCAAAAGACAAAAAGGACTTTTCATCGAACAGATCCTCAAAGAGAACCAGTTATGTCGATGAATCTGTCAGAGAAGGCGCAAAAGAATGGTTACGGGACAAAGGAGAAAGGCCATCCATTGGATTTAACACGGAAATGTTTGCAAAACTATCCTAATAGAATGTGAACAATGTTGTTGTCCTGCAAAGCAACAGTGGAGCAGTCGCAAAACAAAATGGTGATGCTGAGGAGCGCGATGAGAGTTCCATTGTTGTTGAAAATGTTGTCAGCCAGTACGACAATTTGCAAATGTTTGCAGCCCAATAATAAGAAAGAACATTAAGGAGACCCAATGCGCCTTCAGACTTGGACCTTTCCAAATAAATCCTCCTCGGTCGCGGCAACGAACGATTCCATATCAAGGACCAAATATTCGTATCCAGCTGAATTAAGAAATGCTTCGGAAGCCAAACGGGAACGGACGCAAACAAATACAGAAATGTCGGTAATGTGTTGGCTGGGGAGACATAAAAAATAGACTGGATAGGGGTACTCCAGGACTGGGGCTGAGAAACCGGGGCCTCGTAGACTGTCAAAGTTTGCTTCTTTAAGTGTGCCTTATAAGCTGGTTCCATTTCCACCCAAGTATTTAAAGGCCTGGCGTTCAGTTTTAAAAGGAAAGGAGTCGTATGACAACGTTCTGCCTTCATCGTCAATTGGCAATAGTCAACTTTTTTCTCAATTCCATTTGTGGCCCGAGAGACCCCCAAAAGGTGTCAAAGGTGAGGTAGAGACTTATCATCCGCGTAGAGTGCAATTTTATGAATGGTGTCTCCTTCGTAACACCGCTGATTTTACTGTCACTCCCAACAGCAACAGCAACAGCAACAGCAACAGCAACAGCAACAGCAACAAGCAAGAGGTTCTGTGGCTAAACCAAATAGAAATGCTGACAAACTGGCAAGCCTCCCTCTGTGCAGCGGAAATAAGCTGGTATTAAAAAAAACGGACTTTAGCAACAAAAAGAATAGAGACATGGACATGAAACAAGGCACCGCTTGCTGTGACGGTCCGGCTCGGGACGTGGCGACAAACACGACAAACTGACTCCGACTATTTATGGCGGTGGAGACAATCAGGCTAACCGGCAAACACGGGCAGGAAGTAAAGCTACTGACACATCAGGGAACTATAACTACAAAATAAAAGCAGGCACAACTACAAAAAAGACAGGACTAAAAACTAAGAACTTAACATAAGCAATGAGACAACAGTCGGAATCACGTCCATCAAATGATTTGCAAGCGACTTAAGATTTTACAATCACAACAAAGAAGACTTACGGGTCTAAAGGGAGAGCAATCAAGTGCGTCCTTGTCCTTTTTTCCAATATTAAGGATACGGCGGCTTGAGTGAGCGTTGGCGGTCGGCTGCCACGATCCAAGGTTTAATCGTACCTCCATTTAAGGAGAGGCACTCCTTTAGATGCAAACACTTTCAAGTAGTCACCGCAAAAGCCGTCGTTTGCCGCTGCCCGACCGCCTCGCGTGGAATTCATAGCATTTTGCATCTCCTCAGCGGCGACAGGCCTGTCAAGGAAGGACTGACGTCCGAGTCAAGAGGGGCGATGGCCAAAGAATCGAAACAAGATCAAATTGTGCATGCGCTTCAATTTGATGCGTACACGTCTGAGTAATACTTTTGAAAATGGACTCATAATAAATGTGGATACATTTGAACCTTATCTGGGAATTAGCGGCTATTTGACGAAGATGGTGTCACAGTGACAGACCTCCCTTCGCCAGCTCAGTGGCCGCCCTAAAACTGGGAGGTTGCGGGTTTAATCCCCGGCCGGGTCATACTAAAGACTATAAAAATGGGACCCATTGCCGCCCTGCTTGACACTCATTAAGGGTTGGAATTGGGCGCCTTTAGTTGTCCCTTTTTTTTGGGGGGGGGGGGGGGGGGGTTCTCCAGTTTTCAGCAATTTGTGTTCAGCGTTTTTTTCCCTCTGCTCGAGGTGATTTTGAGTTTGTGAACAAACTGCTGCGGTTGAGGCCAACCTGCTCCGGCGTCTGGGTCGTCCCTTCCTCGCTGTGTCAGTTCCTAGAATGCATTGTGCGGCAGTTAATGGAGTTAAAGGACGTCCATCCTTGTTATGTGTGTTCATGTTACCAGTTATTTAATTTGTGTCGTATTGAACATGTTTGTCGGTCTATGATTATTTTTTTTAAACAAACCGTAACCATGTGGTGTGTAAAATAATGACATCCAGGGCAATTCCATGTACAAGTTGTATTGCTCATCTGAGGATTGCTTTGAAATTATGAATTTGTATGTTTTGATTGTGGCCAGCTGATTATTTGGTCTGACTATTATTATTTGTTTTTAACGTTACAAAATCATCTCGCGGGCAGGATTGAACCCCTTTGCGGGCCTAATCCGGCCCGCGGGAATGTATGTTTGACACCCCGCTGTCAGATGTTTGACTTGAGAGGACAATGATGCGAGCTGCGGTCCGGTCCGGTCCGGGTAAACATTAGCCCCGTCTTCGAAGCCGCGGATCCAAGTAGCATGTAGCTTGAGCTCCTGATTAGCACTGTTATGCGCATTATAGATGACAGAATGTTAAAATAAAGGCAAATGAAGCCTTAATATCTGTCTCGGTCGGGTTGGAGGACCCAAATGCAGGGAGGCAGGAGAACCGCGGCAGCGATGCATGCAACTCAATTGTAATCAACCAACAAAAAGCGACGATGACAAAAAGGTGTACGTCGTGGGCAAAAACAAGAAAACACCAAATCACGCCGGAGGGCGAATAAGACAGAGAGGAGTGGAGCACACAAAGTAGATGAAAGAAAAACGCTACTAGTCCAATTACTAGTGGCGTCCACAACACCAAGACAGATTGCCGCTCGAAAGGTAGCAGTATCAAAACGACAGGTATGGCGAGTCGCGTCACGGAGCATCAAGCCGACACTCCTCTCTGTTGCTGCCGGGCTTTTATTTTGGCCTGATGACCTCATGGGCAGCAGGTGTGTCGGCAGGATCCCCCCCCCCCCCCCTCCAGCTGTTTCCCCAGCAACTGCAAGGGAGAAATCGGAAACAGCTGACAATCGAAACATAACAATATAAAAAAAAAAATTCTACTACAATTACAGTTACAATATACTACTATAACATATCCAACTTTTAATGTTGCATGACATGACATGTAAACTCTGCATTTTTTAAACACTGCATTTATCAATAAATCAATGCAATATATGTATTAAAAAAATAAAATGTTTTTCTCCAGTCAGTAAACTCACATGCTAAAGTGTAGGCAAAGTAAAATTATAGCTGCTTTTTCCGATTTGATTAAAAATATCTCTCGCATTCTGTAGCAATCCTTGTGGGTGGGTCACGGGTTTCCCATGGTCTGGACGGTGCGTGAACGCAACACAAACTTTTGTTTCGGTAAGCTAAGGGCATTCGAACCTGATGTGTTCTGGCGTGGTTAGGCCGACAGTTGTGTTATAGTTGACAATATTTGTATTGTACTCTTTGCGTGTTCAATTAACTGAATGGTGAGATTCTGGTGAAGAAGTCCCTTTGCAAAAGTATAATTATTTTCAGAAGCTTCTGATCACACAATAATGAAGACACTGAAGCCGTGTTCCGTTCAGATTGTGTGTCCGTCCTTCCCTCGCACATCATTATTTATTGAAAAGTGGGTGAATACAAAAAGTCTCCTCTCCCCTCCCTTCAGCACAAAAAAGCATCAAGTTCCCATGAATGCAAATCAGATTAGACTTGAACAATAATACATCAGCCTGTCCTTGGACTCTCTTCGACCGACTGAGACCGGTACTAGCTATACTCCCTTTTAGATAATATAAAAAAGAAACTTGTTGCCCTTCTTTTCTCAGGCGAGAGAGACAGATAAGAATACAATAGACAATACTATTCATTGAGCTATACTGAGTTAACATAATTATACCTAAATCCAAAACGGCTAAAATATAAATTGAAACTGAAAAACAATGTTAATAATCCAACAGTTGCTTGCAAATTGTCATGAAAGCGTTGTTCGTTTGCCGCTTGGCCTGATTAGTTCACCAACGCTACGACACATGCGCATTCAAAGAGGCTGCGGCGGCACCTCAATGACGGGCAATAATCATTTCGTACGTCCTCATTTTCATTCATGAAATCGGACACAACATATGGCCACATACAGACAAGACCTATTTAGCATCAAAATATAAGACGACTCAAATTGATCAGCCGCTCCCCAAAACGCGCGACACTACGGCAGCCGAAAAGTCATAACTCACAACGGTGAAGTGTTGTTTTAAAAGCAAGATTAAACATGTTAGACACTCGTTCAAGGTCTCATGAGACAAAAAAAAACTCACCAAAATGACGTGCACTTCGGCGCCAGTTACAGCGGCGACGTTCTGGCCCGCCTTCCGCTCCGTTTCAATGAGCATTTAAATAGCAGCTTCTCATGATGACGTAATGGCGTTGCGTCAAACCGCTATTTGATTGCAAATGCAATTCATCGGTCAGCCCAGCACTAACTTGAGACATTTCTCCAGAAGAAAAGAAGCAAAGTTTTGTGGACGAAAGTTTGGTCAAATCTGGACTGGTCCAAAGTTTCAACGTGTTTGAAATGTCCGTGAAATATTGACGGATATTGACGGAGCTCCAGCTTTACGTGTTCAAGGCTGAGGAGACACAAACATCAATTTGTAAGAATTCACACCTTCCTTCGGGTCAAAAGGTGAATAAATGGCACCTGCTTGCTGAAAATGCCAAAATGGAGTCACTTGTCGTCCGAATGGGATTCTCTCCACAAAACACTTTTCAATTCATGTTGAAACAGCTTCTGTCAATTTTTTTTATCCTAATGTGTGAACGTTTTCGCGAGGCCGTCACCGTTAATGTCCGACAATTAAATATGTTAGCGTTGCGCTTTCCTTGCAAGCAAAAGAAGAACGAGCGCCAAGGTCCACTTTTGGCTTTCAGGTCGACGCGCGTTGACGGCAACTTGCGTGTCCTTTGCAGGAAAGCATGGCCATCCCGTCCGTGGTCATCGAACCCGCCTCCAGCAACGAAGGCGATGACGATCGCGACGCCGACATCGTCTCGCCGGCCGCCGTCAGCGACAACTGCGTGGCGGACGACACGGCTCCGGCCAAAGGCGCCGGTTGGGCTCCGGGAGGGCTCCCGGACCACTTCCTGTACAAGGTCAGACCTTTTCGCAAGTCTGCAAATTGCCATCACGCCAAAAACTGCATGAAAGGGCTGCAAACTGCGCAGGTGGAGACCATGCACGACTTTGAGGCGGCCAACAGCGACGAGCTGGACCTGAAGCAAGGCGATGTGGTCTTGGTGGTCCCCACCGCTTCGCTGGAGGATCAGGTGAGTCGCCGTCCGCGGCAGAGCGCCGTCCGCGGCAGAGCGCCGTCCGGTTCAAGACGCGTGTTTGTATGCCGCTGCAGGACGCCGGCTGGCTGACGGGATTCAAACAAAGCGACTGGATGATGCTGGGACCGGCAGCGCAAAAGGGGCTTTTCCCACAAAACTTCACTCAGCGTTTGGACTGACAACTTTTCTGGCCCGCATGCCAAAGAGGTCTTGGGAAACCCTTGCCAGGATCCAACGCAACCTTGTCACCGCCGGTCGCTTCCATTTCATGGCGACGGGCTTGTGTGTGCATGTTCCCGTGTGAAGTGGTCTACAAGTCCGCAACGTAATAACCCCAAACCCATTTGAAAAAAGTTAGGGAATAGCCTCGTAACGTAACTGACCAATAATGTCATACAAGTCCTGAAGCGAGCACATTGTTGGGTGATTATTGAGTCACTGGCCTGGCAAACTCTTTTTTTTAATCACTTCTTGTTATGGATGCACCGAAATGACATTTTTGGCCGAAAACGAGAAATGCTTGACCAAAAACGCCCCAAAAAATGAGACGCTTCGTTACAGTGTTGTTGTTTTTTTTGATTGCGTCACCACAATATCCTAATTCGGCCGTATGCCAAAAATGACTATTTTTGCCGTTTTTGGCCGAATATTTTCGGTGCATCGCTACTTCTTGTTTTTGGATGAAATGTTTCGATGTCAGACTCTCTGCATCCGTTTGTCTGCATTTCCCTCAATGGTTGGTCCGATCTCTCGTCCGTCCGTTTGTCTGCTGCTGCTTAAAATGAACTGGAAGCGCATTTACAAAACAAAGAGTGTGAGACGGTGCGCGTTTTGGATCCCACGGAGCAGACAACAATCGTGTTGAAAATGGTTTCATGCTAACAAAAGGCGCCAGGACAAATCCACCGAGTACAAAAGTATCTTAAGTAAAACACAGAGTTAGTTAAAGCGCAAGCGCAAGGAACGAGCCATGGAGGAAAAACACAAAATAACAAAAAGCCCGAAAGTACAACGAAGATGATCTGGAGCCAAAATACTCATTTATGAAAAAAACACAATAAGGCGAAGCCGCTGCGGACGGGAGGATATAAGCAAAAGTAAAGCCAGAGCGATAACAAGGCGAAGGATCAGGTTCTTTGTGGGTTGCGAGCAAGGTAAGCAAGGTAAGCAAGGTGAATACTTTGACACCTCCTGCTCGCAGTTGCTCAGCTTTTAAAGCCAGCTCATTGTTGACGAGCAGCAGGTGCGCCGGTTCTGCTCGCCACCGTTGTCATGGCGACGAGAAACAAAAACAGGAAATCCGTCGAGGCGCGACAACGCGGACACAGAAACATCACATATGTTGTATGAAATGTTTGCCGTGTCCTGGAACTCAACCTTTCAACAAACTTCACGAAACTGGCGTCAAACTGGTGTGCGCAAGTAAAGGTTGCGGGTTCGGGACTTGGATTACGTTACGGCTTGTCACTACGTGATCGGCGGCTCCAAAGCCGATGTTGTCACCCCAAAGTCTGTTTCCGATTTTCTGCCCGCCATTGACGCGATGTGCCGGATGACGTTTCGTTGTGCTGCCGTGCTCATGTTTTGTTTGTTGATCAGTGCAACACGTTGTGACATTTATGTAGTAATGTCGTCTTTCTTTTAACATGCTCATGTAATAGTGACAAATGAAATTGTATTTCGAACCTTCGCCTGACTTGTCGGGAGAAAAGTCACGCGAGACCCAGACTGCAAGACGGAAGAAGTTTGCAAAGGCCGAGATGAAAACGGGATCGTGTCACTGTCTGTATTCGATTGTCTCGTCACAGTAAAAAGTTTGACAGAAGCTTGCAGTTGTCGCAGTCGGCTTCCGTTTTCCCATTCGGATAAAAACCTGATCAATCCATGCATGTTGCATAGCAACTGTTCTTAAAATCACAAACAATGCAAAGTACAAACAAAAGAGGTCACGTTTACCTTCAAAAACTGATTGGGAACATCAGACATGACAAAAACGACCCTAAATTCAAAGTCATTTTCTAATTAACATAACACATGACCTAACCTCCATCCATCCATCTTCTGCCTGCCGCTAAGACGTCCTTCTCCCCAGCCACTTCAATCAGCTCCAGGCCAGCTGAGAGGCAGGCGCCTCTCCGGCGTGTCCCGGGTCGTCTCCGGGGCCTCCCGCCAGTGGGACACGTCTCCGGGTATCCTCGCCAGATGCCCGAGCCACCTCAGCTGTCTCCTCGCGCCAACTCTGACCCTCCCAATGATTGCGCTTTTAACCTGATCTCTAAAGGAGAGCTTAGACACCCTGCGGAGGAAACTCATTTCGGCCGCTTGTATGTGAGATCTCGTTCTTTCGGTCAACACGTAACCGATCAAATTCATTAGTATTAGTAAAATCTCATTTTCGTCCAACGTATATGCCAATCTTTTTTTTTAATCCAGAAGTGTTGGAAGGTGTTCGGGTTGGGGGTTCAATTTGCCCCCGAGGCAAGCATGGAAAAAGGCCGCTCCCATGAAGTCCTAAAACTGCCACGTCTTGTCAGAAGGGTCTTCCGAGAGACAAGTGGGAAGACGCTGTCGCAGTGGCAAAAAGACGGCTTAACGAGGATCTTACGAGAGTCAACCAGGATTGCGTAACTGCGGGAATTGCGGCAATGGATGACATCACCAATGGAATCTTCACGTAAACGTCGGGCAGACGCTCCACCGGAACCGCTGGACCCCGAGACGCGGCGGGCGAAAACTCAACGCCCCGAACCACTTTGGCTGGATTCACATGCGCAGCTTTGGCCAACGGAAGAGGAAGAGGAGGAGGAAGAGGAGGTAACGATCGCCGACTTTCCCAATGACACGCTTTCCGACAACTGTGCCACAATTATCGTTATTCGAGAGGCATGAACACGACGCGATCAACTAAATAACTGGACTTTGACTCCGACGCGTCCTATAGTTGTTATGGGAGATTCAAATATGGCAAATTTAGCAAAAGTTGAGCACAGCAGGGTCCAAATTGACTGCTTCCCGGGGGCCAAACGAGACAATGCCACAAACATTTTGAAAAAGAACATCAGAAGAGGTCATTCAAGTCATTCTTTCATTTGGGATCAACAACCGACACTACTCGAACACGATTCATGTAAAAAAAGAAATGAACAAACTTTCCCTCGGGCGGAAATTTACATTCCACTAATGAACGCGTCCAACGAGCTTCCAAAGACAGAACTCTCTTTTTTCTCCCTTCTTTCCTTGTCCTCATTCAAATGATTTTCAACTCAATGATGTCATTAATAAACTTTGAGGTTTTCTTCGAACTCACTCTGTCTCCGACTCCTTCTGTATGCAGGAGAGATTGATTTAATTTGAACCGTTTCTCAGGTTGGCCACTGGATGGCAGTGTGCTTTAATCCATGTACTCTCAACTCATATAAAATTAACACTTATAGACAAATAACCATAAAACTGGAAAGTCTTAATGGGCTTAAGAAAGTATAGTTTTTCATACAACATGGAATTTATAGTTCTCTTAAAATTACTTCGAATTGAAAGTGATTAATGGTGGAAAGAAAAGCACATTATGATTGAATTTGTTTATCTCTAAATGATTAAATCGCGTGATGTGGGCGAATATACGCAATTGGATCGTATAGAATGTGGAGGAGGACGAGAGTAAGTTATGGCAACTACCCATAATGCATTACCACTACCGTATAAAAACAGCGAAATTAATTAATATCGGGATAATGAGTTTAAGGGAGGACGGTCATTAGAAAACATGGAAAATGGGATTCTTAGAAATTTCCATTTGGAAATGACAACTGGCTGAAAGAAAACCACATTAGGGTTCAATTATTCCATTTCTAAAGTAGCAAACCGGATAGGATGGGGAAATACACACAATTGGATTTCTTATATTAGGGAGGGAATTACCCATAACACACTGCATATTCCGTTTCAAAATAATGCTTTCAATCGTTTGCATAAATAGATTGAATTCTGGGAATTTGGATTAAATGCCTAAATATGATAACGGGGATTAAAACCCAATGATTTCTTTGAAGAAAAATGACAAATGTGAAATTTGGATATGAATGAATGTTTGACACAATCCCCGGATGTCATTCTTATCAGTACTATTTTAATTTACGCTGTCATTTTTCTTCAAATAAATCATCGGGTTTTAATCTCTATTGTCATATTTAGTTATTAAATCCAAATTCTGCGAATTCAATCTACTTCTGCAAACGATTTGAAGTCTTATTTTGAAACGGAATATGCAGTGCGTTCTGGGTCATTTCCACGACCTCCTCTCAAACTCCTCCCTAACCTGAGAACATTAATTGTAAATATTTCCCCATCTTAAACGGTTTGCCAATTTAGAAACGATTTGACCCTATTGTGGTTTTCTTTCAACCGTTTGTTATTTCCAAATCGAAGTTCCTAAGAAAAATACATTTTCCGTGTTTTTTCTAATGACCGTCCTCCCTTAAACTCGTATATCCCGATATTAATGTCCTTGTTTCTATACGGTAGTGGCAATGCATTATGGGTAGTTGCCATAACTTACTCGCGTTCCCCTCCACATTCTATACGATCCAATTGCGTTTATTCATCCGCATCATCTGATTTAAGAACTTGGAGATAAATAAATTCAATCATAATGTGCTTTTCTTTCCGCCAATAATCACTTACAATTCGAAGTCCTTTTAGGAGAACTAAAAATACTATATTGTATAAAAAATACCTTATAATCCCATACTTTCTTAAGGCCATTAAGACGTGCCAGTTTTATGGTTATTTGTCCATAAGTGTTAATTTTTATATTCATTTGGAGTCCATATATTGAACCCTACCGCCATCAAGTGGTCAACCTGAGAAATCCTTCAAATTAAAACAATCTCTCCTGCAGAAAACGAGTTAGTTAGAAGACAATCTCAAAGTTTATTAATTAAATCATTGAGTTAAAATTTCTTTTAATGAGGAAAAGGAAAGAAAGGAGACAAATAGGGGAAGGAAGAGAGAGAGAAATAGAAGAAAGGGGGATTAAGAGATAGTGAGAAAAAGTGATGCGGGGGAGAAAGAAAAGAGAGAGGGAGGAAAGAAGAATGAGAAAATTAGGGGGGGGGGGGTTGGAGAAGGAGGGAAGGGAAAAAAGGCTTGAGAGAATGGCGAAAGAAAAGAACAAGCAAAATCAAGAGCAGATTCATAATCTTTGAGAAGGAGAGGTTCGAGTCTCGGAGAGGGGTCTGTACGGACCGAGCACTCCGTCGCCGGACCGGGCTGGCGACTCCAACCTCCCACTGACTCCCTCCTATCCTGAGGGAAGAATGGGAAGAAGAGTGAAAGTAGTCCAACATACACATTTTTTTATTATTATTATATACAAAAGTCATCAGGGATACAATGATTTATTTGTGTGAGGCTCACCTTTAGTTCACATTATAAAGAGTCCCATATGAGAAAAAGATGTATCCTCCACCATCGGATTGCGCAATCCTACTCATCTGAATATTAACTTTAATATCGGCTCCTTTACCTACCCATTGGGTTAGGGTTAGGTTTTTGGAAAGGGGTTAACTCCCGGGTATCTCCCGCCTCATCCGCCGACTGGACGCTTATCAAGATGCCAAGGGCAAGGCACTATCTGGTATCTGAGGACATGTAGTGGTTTCTTTGGACATTTGGGAAGGACTCCTTCCTCCCAAGTGGCCATAAAAATATTGGCATACGCGGGCGCAAATGTCTTGCCCATGGCCGTGCCTTTTATTTGTAAATAAAAATTCTGGTCAAATTCAAAATCATTTCTATTTAAACTCATTTCTAGCAGTTTTATGAGTTCCTTATCCGGGCACCTAGAATCGGGATACTTTTCAAAAATCTTTTTTTTACAGCCGCCAGTCCTGATGGGGTGTCAATATTTGTACATAGACTGTTTATATCAATTATAAATAATATTGCATCATTGGGGATTTCAAATTCTCTTAATTCTTTCAATGAAATGACAAATATCCTTTATATAAGAATCATGTTTAGTGGATAATGGATTCAAATAGTGGTCTATGAATTCCGCAATCCGGTAAGTCTCACTTCCGCAGTCCGAGACAATGGGTCTGCCAGGCGGAACTGAAAAGGGGACTGTCCAAGACTCAGGATTTTGATGGATTTTCGGGAATCTCCTCGCTGGTGGTTCTGTGTCTCCTTTCAAATATGGTTTCTGGTGACCATTAATGAATTTCTTTTGATGAAGTGTTTCTAAAATGTCATTTAACGGTCAAACTGTGTTTCCCAGGATGTTTCTTTTCAAATAAACCTTTTATGTGAACTGACTGTGATTACACTATGTACATAATCAATTCTATATATATTGTATATGTAAATATATGGTTTTATGAATGTCTTATTTATGTATGTATATTTTTTATCAATTGAAATGAAATGTAAATATATATTAAATATGTAGCTAAGAGTGGAGTTATGGATGAATTTGGGAGTCCGTAAGAAAGCAAAGAAAGAAGGAGAGCAACGAAGCCAAAAAGGAGAGCAAGGAAGGAAAGAAGGAAAGTCAAGCGAGACGTCAAGTGCAAGATAGAAAGTTGAAGGGAAAAGAACCATGGTTTGAGATGTCCTCATGTAACCTCTTATATGAGGATATGTTGTTGTCCTTGTCATGTTTGGCTTGTGTTGTCCTTGTGTGTCTCCCTTGGTCTTGTTTAAGTGTCATCCAATCAGTGCCCTCAGCCAGGTGTGTCTCGCCCCAGGTGTGTCTTGTTGCGTCGTTAGTGTCTGTGTATTTAGTCTGCCGTCTCCCCTCCGTCTGTGTCGGTTGGTTGTCTTTCCTCGTGTCACGCTGCCCGTTTTTGCCTCGTCTCTCTTCCCCACGTTTTGGTTGACCTGGTCGTCATTTGGAAGCTCGCTTTTGTTTGATAGAAATGAATGAATCATCCGGATGAGACTCCGCCTGAAGAAGGACCAACGTCGCCAACACGGCCCTCATCAGGTATAGTGCACACTTTGTATATGTATATATTGGATATATTTTATATCAACTGTTATGTAAACAAATGTACATTATTTATGAACGCAGATGTCGGATTAGGGTTGAGATTCGGGTAAACTCGTTTATACTACAGACGTTAGGGTTAGGATGACATCATGGTTAGGGTTTCATCCTACATACTCCACATTAGGGTTAGCGCATTTATAGTACACAGACACGAGGGTTGAGGTTAGGGTTCGAAGAGGCAACATCTCAGACAATTCATTGAACAATTGTCGTGTGCTCGACCTGAAGAAGGCTCTTTACGGCCGAAACCTTGTCAAGGCACACTTGCATTTAATTATACTCATTAGGAATTACAACTCATTTTTTGATTGTTTTTGTTTTATTGTTTTATATTAATAGGTCGTGATTACATATATAACAAAGGCCACTCCTATTGAATAAATAACAAATGGTTAGGAATGAGGGATTGAGCCCTTCCTCGACCAGGATAGGGGAATTGATCCCCCCCTCCTGGAGCAAAAGGGAATCGCACGGTCCTTCCGTCCTTGGTACCTCCCGTCGTCACGTTCCTTCCACTGATGTGTGGGCTGGCGTCTCCGCCCATTGCGGACAACAGTCCACCCACCATCCATCATACTTTATTTTATATCTCAGATTCCTTTTTAAGGTAATTGATGTATAATAATGTTTTTAATCTTTCATTTAATAGAAAGGAGTCGCCTTTGTATCCTATGTAAACACTATCTACAAATACATTTTATTGTAGATGTTATGTATAATTGAATTGTAATTTTTTATTTATTCAATAGGAGTGGCCTTTGTTATATATGTAATCACTATCTATTAAAACAATAAAACAAAAACAATTTAAAAAAAAAACATAAAAAAAAAATATTATATAAAAAAAATAGTTGTAATTCCTAATGAGTATAATTAAATGCAAGTGTGCCTTGACAAGGTTTGGGCTGTAAAGAGCCTTCTTCAGGTCGAGCACACGACAATTGTTCAATGAATTGTCTGAGATGTTGCCTCTTGGAAAAGCAAATCCAAACTGAGCTTCCTCTAACAGGAACCGAACTATGGAGGTAAATTTGGTGCAAAACTAACTTGTGCAAAAAAATTTGTACCTGTAGAAAAAAAGTCTAAATTTGTATCTGTAAAAGTCGTGATTTGTATCAGTAAAAAAAATGTGTGCCTGTAAAAAAAAAAAAAATTGTCTGTAAAAGAAATTTGTACCTGTAAAAAAAAAATGTGCATGTGTAAAAGAAATTTGTATCTGTAAAAACAAATTTGTACCTGTAGAAGTCATGATTTGTATCTGTACAAAAAAAAATTTGTACCTGTACAAAAACTATAAATTTGTACCTGTAGAAATGACAACTTGTAGTCAAAGAAGTCGCCACTAGGAGTCACAAGTGGGTTTTCTGCTGCTGTTCAGTGACGTGAGTTTTGCCCCATTTGTCGCGCTACAAATGGAGCAAAACTAATTTGTACTTGTAGAGCGCCGTGATTTGTACTCTTAGAAGAAGAGGGCGGGCTCTGGAGGATTTGGGCGGGCTAAAGCTCAACCTCATTGGTTGAGCGAACGACCGTGGGTTGAACTCAAATGACGCCCATAAATCCGCAATTCCAAACAGAGTAGCCACACTAGTTTACGCGTCATTTTGGAAGAAGAGGACGTCCCAGGCGTGAAAATGTCAACATGGTTAAATATACGAACACCGCGTGGAACAGCTTAAACGTTGGTTGACATGCAGAGCACTCCAAGTGGGCAGAAAGAAAAGTTTTAGTATGAAGGTAAGATTTATTGTACGAACATAGCTCGTAATCCGGTGCTAGCTAGCTAGCTCATCTCATGTTGTTGTCACGAAAACTGAACACATTGAAGTCACGATTTGTATTTCAAGATTTGAAGCCTACCAGTGTAAACATACGATCAATAGCTTGTACCTGTAAAAAAAAAAAGTGGACAGTACTCAGCTACTTGTATTTGACTAACATTATATTCAAGCATCTGTACTCTTACTATCATAATAAAATGAAAACAAAACGTTTTTACTGCGAGTGGATCTTTAAGCCGCTCCAGGTATTTCAACCTCAACCCTTTATCCTCTGTATTTAATCATTTTATTTCAAATATTATAATTTATTGATAAATGTCAGTATTTTTGCAATGTATGCTTTGCAAACAGTTAAAATAAAAGGCTCTTACACTTTTAAACTTACACATTTGCTTTCAACACTGAAGCCAAATAAAAAGAATGCAAATGGGAATGTTTATAAACAATGTCTGTCTATCAGTATTCCCACTATTTCTGATATTAAGATGTGACAAAATCTTTTGTTTTTTTTCT
This sequence comes from Leptonotus elevatus, assembly GCF_054856555.1. Classification (NCBI taxonomy): domain Eukaryota; kingdom Metazoa; phylum Chordata; class Actinopteri; order Syngnathiformes; family Syngnathidae; genus Leptonotus; species Leptonotus elevatus. Next base: position 51,041 of record NC_141239.1, on the reverse strand, counting down.
GGCTAACAAGATAAAGCTAAACATTTAACTGATTACGTATAATGTCAGTGGCTGTGTTTTGATGACACAGCTAGGAAGCTATGATTATTTTTTATTGTATGAATATGCTGACCCAAGCATTCTATTCGCACAGATGCCAGCATGCAGTCAATCAAAGCTACTTCTTGATCAATCGCTAGACGGTGGCACATGGTGTGACATCAAACCTGCTTCAAAGTGGCTTTGAAGTCCAACAAATGAGAATCCTTGATACACTGGTTACGGTTCTGAGATCATTTCACTGCAAACACCTTTGGGAAAGTGAAGAAATTATGCTTTCTAAATGTCTTCCAATTTTGAGTTTGAAATGTTGCAGGAGTACAATTTAATCCATATTGAGAGTTATTTGAAATAGTCAGATCAAATAACAACATGTATCATTCAATAAACAAGATTGTGCATCATTTGAAATGTTTTATTTGATGTCCAGAAGAGCCGTTTCTGCATCCATCCAAGACGAGAACAGTATTCTTCTCACAAACAGAACAAAAGTTATTGATGGAGCTGTATGAGGAATTCAAGACTCACCAAAAAAGGCAATACTGCTGCTATCACTAAGACGAGGGAAATATGATTGGCAAAAAAGAAAAGAAAAAAGCAGACCGACTAAATATATAAGTTATAATTGTTTCATGTTAGATGTGTATTTAACATTAATCGTGTTATTAATTATTGATTTAATGTAAAGCACCTCGAATTTACCTCCATATTCATTCTTCACTGTTACATCTCAACAGTAGCCAAAAGCGATCATGGCAGCAAGTCGGCAAGTAGCCTATAACAATATATATAAAAAATAAGACTAAATAGGTGTTGCCCATTATTGTAGCCACCAGAAAAAAAGACTGACCACTGCCACAGGCAGATCTGCAAAATAATTTTCCATAATCCAGTTTGATGGAATACCCCCAGGTGTCATCTCCTGTCTCTTGGCTGCTTTCTGATGGAGTGGGTCATCCTTTTCACTGATGCTTCAGCAGTGTCTCCAGCAGTTGTCTCCACCTTTTTGAGCAAGATTTTGAAATATATGAGATTCTCATTTAATTAAAAATAAATAAACTAACATTTGACCTAGTTACTTTTGTTAAAGTAGCTGCGTGACAGTGACACTGCTCACATCTTAGTAATACAGATAGACTGGCATTTCAAAAGCAGAATAGCCAATATTTAAATAAGAGTAATGTTACATTGGAAAATGTAACTCAAGTAGAAATTAAAAGCACAGAAAAAATACTTGCACAAATATTTGAGTACTGTGAGTGATGAGTAAACTAAGAGTGTAAGAGCAAAATACTGACATTTATCAATAAATTATAATATTTGAAATAAAATGATTAAATACAGAGGATAAAGGGTTAAGGTTGAAATACCTGGAGCGGCTTAAAGATCCACTCGCAGTAAAAACGTTTTGTTTTCATTTTATTATGATAGTAAGAGTACAGATGCTTGAATATAATGTTAGTCAAATACAAGTAGCTGAGTACTGTCCACTTTTCTTTTTTTTTTTACAGGTACAAGCTATTGATCGTATGTTTATCGTATGTAGGCTTCAAATCTTGGAATACAAATCGTGACTTCAATGTGTTCAGTTTTCGGGACAACAACATGAGATGAGCTAGCTCGCTAGCACCGGATTACGAGCTATGTTCGTACAATAAATCTTACCTTCATACTAAAACTTCTTTCTTTCTGCCCACTTGGAGTGCTCTGCATGTCAACCAACGTTTAAGCTGTTATTGACATGTTATTTAAATACCCATGTCACTATTGTATCTCAACAATTGTTTTATTAATGTATTCATGCTTTTTATGGTTTGTTAATTATTTAGGGGTTAGGGTTGGCATAGCCAGTGTTTAGGGTTAGGTTTGGGGTTTAGGGTTAAGGTTAGGGTTTCAAACTAGGGCTAGTGTTTCAAATTAGGGCTACAAAATAGGATTAGTGTTTCAAACAAGGGCTAGGGTCTCAAATTAGGGTTTCAAACTAGGTCAAGGGTTTTAAATTAGGGTTTCAAATTAGGGCTAGGGTTTCAAACTAGGGCTAGGGTTTCAAACTAGGGCTAGGGTTTCATATTAGGGTTTCAAACTAGGGCTAGGTATCAAATTAGAGTTTCAAACTGGGGCTAGTGTTATAAATTAGGGTTTCAAACTGGGGCTAGTGTTACAAATTAGGGTTTCAAACAAGGGCTAGGGTCTCAAATTAGGGTTTCAAACTAGGGCTAGGGTTACGAATTAGGGTTTCAAACTAGGGTTAGGGTTCCAAATTTGGGTTTCAAACTAGGGCTAGGGTCTCAAATTAGGGTTTCAAGCTAGGGTTTCATATTAGGGTTTTAAACTAGGGCGAGGGTTTCATATTAGGGTTTTAAACTAGGGCGAGGGTTTCATATTAGGGTTTTAAACTAGGGCGAGGGTTTCATATTAGGGTTTTAAACTAGGGCGAGGGTTTCATATTAGGGTTTTAAACTAGGGCGAGGGTTTCATATTAGGGTTTTAAACTAGGGCGAGGGTTTTAAACTAGGGCGAGGGTTTTAAACTAGGGCGAGGGTTTCATATTAGGGTTTTAAACTAGGGCGAGGGTTTCATATTAGGGTTTCAAACTAGGGCGAGGGTTTCATATTAGGGTTTCAAACTAGGGCGAGGGTTTCATATTAGGGTTTCAAACTAGGGCGAGGGTTTCATATTAGGGTTTTAAACTAGGGCGAGGGTTTCATATTAGGGTTTTAAACTAGGGCGAGGGTTTCAAATTAGGGCTAGTGTTTCAAACAAGGGCTAGGGTCTCAAATTAGGGTTTCAAACAAGGGCTAGGGTTTCAAATTAGGGTTTCATATTAGGGTTTGAAACTCGGGTGATGGTTCAAAATTAGGGTTTTAAACTTGGGCTAGGGTTTCAAACTAGGGCTAGGGTTTCATATTAGGGTTTCAAACTAGAGCTGGGGTTTCATATTAGGGTTTCAAACTAGGGCTAGTGTTTCAAAATAGGGTTAGGGTTTTGAATTAGGGTTTTAAACTAGGGCGAGGGTTACAAATTAGGGTTTCAAACTAGGGCGAGGGTTACAAATGAGGGTTTCAAACTAGGATTAGGGTTTCATATTAGGGTTTCAAACTAGAATTAGGGTTTCATATTAGGGTTTCAAACTAGGGCTTGGGTTTCATATTAAGGTTTCAAACTAGGGCTAGGGTTTCAAATTAGGGTTTCAAACTAGGGCTAGGGTTTCAAAGTAGGGTTTCAAACTAGGGCTAGGGTTTCATATTAGGATTTCAAACTAGGGCGAGGGTTAAAAATGAGGGTTTTAAAGTAGGTCTAGGGTTTTAAATTAGGGTTTTAAACTGGGGCTAGGGTTTCAAATTAGGGCTAGGGTCTCAAATTAGGGTTTCAAACAAGGGCTAGGGTTTCAAACAAGGGCTAGGGTTTCAAATTAGGGTTTCAAACTAGGGCTAGGGTTTTAAATTAGGGTTTTAAACTGGGGCTAGGGTTTCAAATTAGGGCTAGGGTCTCAAATAAGGGTTTCAAACTAGGGCTAGTTTTTTAAACTAGGGCTAGTTTTTTAAACTAGGGCTAGTTTTTTAAACTAGGGCTAGTTTTTTAAACTAGGGCTAGTTTTTTAAACTAGGGCTAGTTTTTTAAACTAGGGCTAGGGTCTCATATTAGGGTTTCAAACTAGGGTAGGGGTTCCGAATTAGGGTTTCAAACTAGAACTAGGGCTTCAAACTCGGGCTACTGTTTCACATTAGGGTTTCAAACAAGGGCTCGTGTCTCAAATTAGGGGTTTAAACTAGGGCTAGGGTTCAAATTTAGGGTTTTAAACTAGGGCTAAGATTTAAAATTAGGGTTTTAAACTAGGGTTAAGGTTTCAAACTAGGGCTTGGGATTCAGATTAGGGTTTCAAACTAGGTTAGGGTTCCAAATTAAGGTTTCAAACAAGAGCTAGTGTCTCAAATTAGGGTTTCAAACGAGGGCTAGGGTCTCAAATTAGGGTTTCAAACAAGGGCTAGGGTCTCAAATTAGGGTTTCAAACAAGGGCTAGGGTTTCAAACGAGGGCTAGGGTTTCAAATTAGGGTTTCAAATTAGGGTTTCAAATTAGGGTTTCAAATTAGGGTTTCAAATTAGGGTTTCAAATTAGGGTTTCATATTAGGGTTTCATATTAGGGTTTCATATTAGGGTTTCATATTAGGGTTTCATATTAGGGTTTCAAGCTAGGGTTTCAAACTAGGGTTAAGGTTCAAAATTAGGGTTTTAAACTAGGGCTAGGATTTAAAATTAGGGTTTTCAAATAAGGGTTTCAAACTCGGGCTAGGGTTTCAAATTAGGGTTTCAAACTAGGGCTAGGGTTTCAAATTAGGGTTTCAAACTAGGGCTAGGGTTTCAAATTAGGGTTTCAAACTAGGGCTAGGGTTTCAAATTAGGGTTTCAAACTACGGCTAGGGTTAAAAAAATAGGGTTTCAAACTAGGGCTAGGGTTAAAAAAATATTGTTTCAAACAAGGGCTAGGGTTAGGGGTTGGGGGTTAAGGGTTAGGTTTTTGGAAAGGGGTTAACTCCCGGGTATCTCCCGCCTCATCATTTTGACTGGACGGTTGTCATTCCGCAACTCTTATGCTTATGTCTCTCACATCAGTTTAATAAAAAAATCTTAACAAAGATGTGTCTGTCTCTTGTTAAACATGTAACCTCCATAACTAGGGTTGGGTTAGGGGTTAGGGGTTAAGGGTCAGGGGTTAAGGGTCAGGGGTCAGGGGTTTCAAATTAGGGCTAGGGTCTCAAATTAGGGTTTCAAACAAGGGCTAGGGTTTCAAATTAGGGTTTCAAACAAGAGCTAGTGTCTCAAATTAGGGTTTCAAACAAGAGCTAGTGTCTCAAATTAGGGTTTCAAACAAGGGCTAGGGGTTAGGGGTTAAGGGTCAGGGGTCATGGGTCAGGAATAGGGTTAGGGTTAAGGGTCAGGGGTCAAGGGTCAGGGGTCAGGGGTTTCAAATTAGGGCTAGGGTCTCAAATTAGGGTTTCAAACAAGGGCTAGGGTTTCAAATTAGGGTTTCAAACAAGAGCTAGTGTCTCAAATTAGGGTTTCAAACAAGAGCTAGTGTCTCAAATTAGGGTTTCAAACAAGGGCTAGGGTTAGGGGTCAGGGGTTAAGGGCCAGGGGTTAAGGGTTAAGGGTCAAGGGTCAGGGGTTTCAAATTAGGGCTAGGGTCTCAAATTAGGGTTTCAAACAAGGGCTAGGGTTTCAAATTAGGGTTTCAAACAAGAGCTAGTGTCTCAAATTAGTGTTTCAAACAAGGGCTACGGTCAGGGGTTAAGGGTTAATGGTCAGGGGTTAAGGGTTAAGGGTCAGGGGTTAAGGGTCAAGGGTTAGGGTTAAGGGTCAGGGATTAAGGGTCAGGGGTTTCAAATTAGGGCTAGGGTTTCAAATTAGGGTTTCAAACAAGGGCTTGGGTTTCAAATTAGGGTTTCAAACAAGAGCTAGTGTCTCAAATTAGGGTTTCAAACAAGGGCTAGGGTTAGGGGTTAAGGGGTTAGGGGTTAAGGGTTAAGGGTCAGGGGTTTAAAATTAGGGCTAGGGTCTCAAATTAGGGTTTCAAACAAGGGCTTGGGTTTCAAATTAGGGTTTCAAACAAGAGCTAGTGTCTCAAATTAGGGTTTCAAACAAGGGCTAGGGTTAAGGGTCAAGGGTCAAGGGTTAGGGTTAAGGGTCAGGGGTTAAGGGTCAGGGGTCAGGGGTTTCAAATTAGGGCTAGGGTCTCAAATTAGGGTTTCAAACAAGGGCTAGGGTTTCAAATTAGGGTTTCAAACAAGAGCTAGTGTCTCAAATTAGAGTTTCAAACTAGGGGTTAGGGGTTAAGGGTCAGGGGTCAAGGGGCAGGGGTCAAGGGTCAGGGTTGAGGGTCAGGGGTCAGGGGTTTCAAATTAGGGCTAGGGTCTCAAATTAGGGTTTCAAACAAGGGCTAGGGTTTCAAATTAGGGCTAGGGTCTCAAATTAGGGTTTCAAACTAGGGTTAGGGTTAGGGGTTAGGGGTTAGGGGTTAGGGTTTAGGGGTTAGGGGTTAGGGTTAGGGTTTGGGGTTAGGGTTTGGGTTAGGGTTAGGGTTAGGGTTAGGGTTAGGGTTAGGGTTAGGGTTAGGGTTAGGGTTAGGGTTAGGGTTAGGGTTAGGGTTAGGGTTAGGGTTAGGGTTAGGGTTAGGGTTAGGGTTAGGGTTAGGGTTAGGGTTAGGGTTAGGGTTAGGGTTAGGGTTAGGGTTAGGGTTAGGGTTAGGGTTAGGGTTAGGGTTAGGGTTAGGGTTAGGGTTAGGGTTAGGGTTAGGGTTAGGGTTAGGGTTAGGGTTAGGGTTAGGGTTAGGGTTAGGGTTAGGGTTAGGGTTAGGGTTAGGGTTAGGGTTAGGGTTAGGGTTAGGGTTAGGGTTAGGGTTAGGGTTAGGGTTAGGGTTAGGGTTAGGGTTAGGGTTAGGGTTAGGGTTAGGGTTAGGGTTAGGGTTAGGGTTAGGGTTAGGGTTAGGGTTAGGGTTAGGGTTAGGGTTAGGGTTAGGGTTAGGGTTAGGGTTAGGGTTAGGGTTAGGGTTAGGGTTAGGGTTAGGGTTAGGGTTAGGGTTAGGGTTAGGGTTAGGGTTAGGGTTAGGGTTAGGGTTAGGGTTAGGGTTAGGGTTAGGGTTAGGGTTAGGGTTAGGGTTAGGGTTAGGGTTAGGGTTAGGGTTAGGGTTAGGGTTAGGGTTAGGGTTAGGGTTAGGGTTAGGGTTAGGGTTAGGGTTAGGGTTAGGGTTAGGGTTAGGGTTAGGGTTAGGGTTAGGGTTAGGGTTAGGGTTAGGGTTAGGGTTAGGGTTAGGGTTAGGGTTAGGGTTAGGGTTAGGGTTAGGGTTAGGGTTAGGGTTAGGGTTAGGGTTAGGGTTAGGGTTAGGGTTAGGGTTAGGGTTAGGGTTAGGGTTAGGGTTAGGGTTAGGGTTAGGGTTAGGGTTAGGGTTAGGGTTAGGGTTAGGGTTAGGGTTAGGGTTAGGGTTAGGGTTAGGGTTAGGGGTTAGGGTTAGGGTTAGGGTTAGGGTTAGGGTTAGGGTTAGGGTTAGGGTTAGGGTTAGGGTTAGGGTTAGGGTTAGGGTTAGGGTTAGGGTTAGGGTTAGGGTTAGGGTTAGGGTTAGGGTTAGGGTTAGGGTTAGGGTTAGGGTTAGGGTTAGGGTTAGGGTTAGGGTTAGGGTTAGGGTTAGGGTTAGGGTTAGGGTTAGGGTTAGGGTTAGGGTTAGGGTTAGGGTTAGGGTTAGGGTTAGGGTTAGGGTTAGGGTTAGGGTTAGGGTTAGGGTTAGGGTTAGGGTTAGGGTTAGGGTTAGGGTTAGGGTTAGGGTTAGGGTTAGGGTTAGGGTTAGGGTTAGGGTTAGGGTTAGGGTTAGGGTTAGGGTTAGGGTTAGGGTTAGGGTTAGGGTTAGGGTTAGGGTTAGGGTTAGGGTTAGGGTTAGGGTTAGGGTTAGGGTTAGGGTTAGGGTTAGGGTTAGGGTTAGGGTTAGGGTTAGGGTTAGGGTTAGGGTTAGGGTTAGGGTTAGGGTTAGGGTTAGGGTTAGGGTTAGGGTTAGGGTTAGGGTTAGGGTTAGGGTTAGGGTTAGGGTTAGGGTTAGGGTTAGGGTTAGGGTTAGGGTTAGGGTTAGGGTTAGGGTTAGGGTTAGGGTTAGGGTTAGGGTTAGGGTTAGGGTTAGGGTTAGGGTTAGGGTTAGGGTTAGGGTTAGGGTTAGGGTTAGGGTTAGGGTTAGGGTTAGGGTTAGGGTTAGGGTTAGGGTTAGGGTTAGGGTTAGGGTTAGGGTTAGGGTTAGGGTTAGGGTTAGGGTTAGGGTTAGGGTTAGGGTTAGGGTTAGGGTTAGGGTTAGGGTTAGGGTTAGGGTTAGGGTTAGGGTTAGGGTTAGGGTTAGGGTTAGGGTTAGGGTTAGGGTTAGGGTTAGGGTTAGGGTTAGGGTTAGGGTTAGGGTTAGGGTTAGGGTTAGGGTTAGGGTTAGGGTTAGGGTTAGGGTTAGGGTTAGGGTTAGGGTTAGGGTTAGGGTTAGGGTTAGGGTTAGGGTTAGGGTTAGGGTTAGGGTTAGGGTTAGGGTTAGGGTTAGGGTTAGGGTTAGGGTTAGGGTTAGGGTTAGGGTTAGGAATGAGGGATTGAGCCCTTCCTCGACCAGGATAGGGGAATTGATCCCCCCTCCTGGAGCGAAAGGGAATCGCACGGTCCTTCCGTCCTTGGTACCTCCCGTCGTCACGTTCCTTCCACTGATGTGTGGGCTGGCGTCTCCGCCCATTGCGGACAACAGTCCACCCACCATCCATCATACTTTTTTTTGAATCTCTGATTCCTTTTTATGGTAATTGATGTATAATAATGTTTTTAATCTTTTATTTAATAGTTAGGAGTTGCCTTTGTATCCTATGCAATCACTATCTACAAATCTATTTTATTTAAGATGTTATGTATAATTGATTTTTAATCTTTTATTTATTCAATAGGAGTGGCCTTTGTTATATATGTAATCACTATCTATTAATATAAAACAATAAACAAAAACAATCAAAAAAAATGTTTTATATAAAAAAATAGTTCTAATTCCTAATGAGTATAATTAAATGTAAGTGTGCCTTGACAACGTTTCGGCTCATCCAGAGCCTTCTTCAGGTAAATGGCACAATGAAACAATGAAAATGCAATTAAGCTCTTCCTGGCGAGAGATGTTGTCTCTGCAACGACCAAACTCCAACTGAGCAGCTGTGAGTCTGCGATCCTTTATATACTTGTGAAACCAGCCCGCCCCCAACTCAAATTGAACACGCCCACTCCATGTACAATGAAAAAGCAAACCTCATGAAATAACCTTGTAAATATCCAACCCTATTAGTTTATACACTTATGTACACTTAGTATTTAACTTTAAAGTACATATATATCCCCACAAATGTATTGTACATATTTACAACTCTTTAATTATGCATGCATTATATTTTAATCGTATTAACCTATTTTAACATCATGAATTAACTGTCCATTTTAATATCCCACTAATTATGCACCTATGATATTTTGATCTTGTTTAACACCATGAAATTGTGTTATTACCGTGTAATACAACACATGTATGTCATAATACAACATTCACACAATATACAGTTTTCATATTTACTATATACATGTAATTCACATCCCACTAGGGTTAGAAAGGTGTCCAGGGTTATATACAATTATAGGGTTGAGGTTAGGGTTAGCACTCAGTAGGGCCATAGTACATCCACTAGGTTAGGGTTAGTATAGCTGGGGTTGGGGTTAGGGTTAGGGTTGGGGTTAGGGTTAAAATAGCCAGGGTTGGGGTTAGAGTTAGGGTTGGGGTTAGGGTTAAGGTTAGGGTCAGGGTTAGGGTTAGGGTTAAGGTTAGGGTTGGGGTTGGGGTTAGGGTTAGGGTTAGGGTTAGGGTTAGGGTTGGTTAGGGTTAGGGTTAGGGTTAGGGTTAGGGTTGGGGTTAGGGTTAGGGTTAGGGTTAAGGTTAGGGTTAGGGTTAGGGTTGGGGTTGGGGTTGGGGTTAGGGTTCCAGGGTTGAGGGTTGGGGTTAGGGTTAGGGGTTAGGGTTAGGGGTTAGGGTTAGGGGTTAGGGTTAGGGTTAGGGTTAGGGTTAGGGTTAGGGTTAGGGGTTGGGGTTAAGGGTTGGGGTTTAAGGTTGGGGTTGGGGTTAGGATTTGGGTTGGAGTATATTTTAGCCTACACATTTAAACCCACCGGGACCTTAGTCCCCAATCTATAAATCCACTTTCTCTCCCAAGCTTTTCGTTTTTGATCCGTCCATCTGGTGTCACTCTGCAGTCCCGCTATCTGGAGCGCCTCAATCCCATGGTGTAAAAAATGAATGACCAAAGGTTTATCCATTTCTTTTTTATTTTTGATATTGTATCTATGTTGTGTTAAGCGAGTCATCAATGAATTTTTTGTCTCGCCCACATACTTTGCCCCACATTTTTTGCAAAAAATCAAATACACGATATTTTCCGATTTTGGGCAGAATTTTTGGTCTAATTTTATTATTGATTTGTCCCGTGCGTTTCTCACGAATGTCAATCTCGTAAAATATCTGCTCAGAGGTTGCCGTTTCATGGTTTGTAAGGTTGGTAATTTAGCCCGAACAAGCAAGTCCTGCAAATTCTTGTTCCTTCTGAACGCAGATATTACTCTTGATTGCGGCATCCAATCGGTTGGTCCCAAGATCTCTGCAAAGTTCTTCTTTATTCTGTTATGGAGAACCTTGGCCACCGAGAAGTACGTTGATATAAATGGGATAAGCTTGTCTGGGTTTTTGGTTCGTTTCTCTTGATATGATTTCAGACATTGTCTTAGAAATGACCTCGAATAGCCTCGTTTTTTCAGGGCATTAAATAGAACCTTCACCGCTTCCCAAAAATCTTCCATCCTGGTGCAGATTCGATAGAACCTGAGGATTTGGGACTTCACAATCCCTTTGAAAGTATGGGCCGGATGAAAACTCATTTTGTGGACTAGGGCGTGAGTATCCGTGATCTTAAAGTAGACTTTTATATCTAATTGGTGATCAATATTAAATTTTGGTCCCTTGAATACCGTAGTATCTAAAAAGTTGATTGAATCTCTGTTTATTTCTGCTTTAATTTGTATTGATGGGTCGTGTGAATTTAGAATATTTACAAAATTTTGGAACTCCGCCTCCGTCCCGGTCCATATGCCCCATATGTCATCCAAATACCGCAGATAGCCTATCGGTTTTTGGACACATTTGGCCAAAACTTCACATTCCCAATTTGCCATGAAGATATTTGCATAAGATGGGGCGAATTTCTTCCCCATCGCTGTTCCTTTTATTTGGAGGTAATATTTTTCATCAAAAACAAAGTCGTTCCTGGTCAAATTTATTTCTAATAATTTCAATAAATCCGAATCTGGTCGCGTAGGGTCTGGAAACTTCTCAAATATTCTCCTGACGCATTCTATCCCCGCTGAAATCGGGATGTTTGTGTACAAGCTTTCAACGTCCATAGAGAAAAAATAAAAATCGGAAGCGACTCGCACCCTTTTAACCATTTCGATAAAATGGTACGTGTCTCTAACAAATGATGGATGCCTCGTTGAGAGCGGGTTCAAGTAGTGGTCCAAGAATTCGGCCGTGGCATACGTGTCACTCCCGCAATCCGAAACTATCGGTCTCCCAGGCGGGACTTCATAAGGAATTGTCCATTTTTCCGGGTCCTTGTGGATTTTGGGAAGTATGTAAAAACGTCGCTCTCTAGGATTTGACTGTCCTATTAAATATTGGCTTTGTTTGGCATTTATAAATTTATTCTTTTTTAAGTTATTGACAATTTCGGCCACCATCGGCATCGTATCCCAATAAATTGGTTTAACCAGTTTTTTATAATATTCAGAATCATTTAATTGTCGTTCAACCTCCATTATGTACTGTTCCCTACTCAGGATGACAATTGCAGAACCTTTGTCAGCTGGTTTTATAACAATGTGCTTAGCTTTCATCAGCTCTCTCAAAGCTTGCACTTCCTCCACTGACAGGTTTAGCTTTTCTGGTGACTTTATATAATGGTCGCCAAATGTTTTTAAGTCCAAATCTATTAATTGGCCAATTTCTAATGGTAAATCGCCTATTGGAGGGATCCATGTGGAAGGTCCGACAAAATGTGGCGGCTCCCTTTTCCCCGAGTCCCTAAAATATGCTGTTAATTTTAATTTCCGATGGTAATTTTGTATATCCAATTGAAATTGAGCCTTCTGGTCCTTAGCAAGTCCCAGCGTGGGTATAAAAGACAGACCTTTGCTCAAGACCGAATGCTGTAGGTTTGTTAACTTGAAATGTTTGGCTAAAACCACCACATCCTTCGCCACCAAGGATCGAGCATCCCTAGTCACTCGGATGTGTGCTCTTTCTGCCCTTGCCCGGTCATGGCTTAATGGGCGGGTGCGTTTAAAAACGTCATCCAGTGATTAAAAATGGCTGTCGCGGTCTCCTCCGTCCAATGGATGTCGTCTGGTTCCACCTCAAATTGGTTAGCAGGCAATAATGGAATATACCCCATATTCCTCTCAATGTGTTCATTGATGATTTGGAGATTGTCCTTCTCCTCTGTGGGGAGTAAGTCCGAGAAATTAATTAATGGAACCCACACTTCTGCATAGGGAAACTTCCTCTTAGTGGACCGTATCGCCCCTTGCAGGTTCTTAATAGTGGTCTCCCTGGATTTATTCCCCCTACAGTTTATTCCAAACGCCAGTACGATCTTTTCTACCACCAAGCTCTCCGGCGCCAATGTCTTCTCCATGAGCGCTTGCCCATGGCGAAAGTGGCTTCCCGGGAAGCTGTCAAGCTGCAGATTGGCATTCCAGTAGGGTGGTATGCGAGCTAAGTTGGAGTCTCCAATAATCAGCCACTTTTTGGTGACCTGTAAGTCCCAGTCCGTGAGACGTCTCTGCGTATTCTGGTGGCAATTCACCCAATATCGCCGGGGGTTCGGGCCCACAAATTTCTCAAAAGACTCATGGAAGACCTCCTCCAGATCCGTGTCCTCATTCTCTCTGTGGAACGTGATCAATTCTGGTCCCACCATCATGCGTGACATGTCTTCTTCCTCAGACTCTGAGTCTCCAGTCCTACAGCTTACAGGTATTACTACGGGAGGGGTTGGAGACTGCCGACTCTGAATCACCTCGGAACCATCTGCTTGAGGACCCATTGGCAACTCCTCCTCCACATTCTCCTCGGTCAGGACCACCCCTCTGGTCCTTCTGGATGTCCGCGGTGCCTCCTTGCATTCGTCTATCGTCGTAAGCAGTGCTGGGATCACCTCTATCCCTAGCTGTCTACTCTCTTTCCTCACTACCCTCTGCTCCCTAGGAGGTTGTACCTCTTCCATCCCTTGGTTCTCTATCTCTTCCCTGAAGGCTGTCAGTCTAGCCTTGACCACTGGCACATTTCGAACAATAGGAGTTGATTGTTGAGGAGCTTGTGCCTGTTTCGGAACTGACTCCCTGACAGGGTCTCCCCCGTCGATCCTGGCCACTATGAGAGCCTCCGCATAATCGATCACTTCCTGTGAAAGGCGGGGTAGGTTACGCTTGGCCCATCTCACTGCCACCTCATATGCAGTAGTCCAATCTGGGGTCAGGGAATCCCCCAAATCCTCCAGACTATCTTCCAGACAGTCCTGGTAATGTTCTGACAAGATCTGACAAGTGGTATGCCCCCAGTTCTTGGCATTTCCCACTATCAAGTCCAGAGCATCTCTCTTGGGGAATGCAGGTTTAATCATGGTTGACAGAATATCAACCATCTTTGCAATCATCCGCGGTTGAGGTCTTCCTTCCATCGGATCCACGTTCTGCAAGTGGTGGAGCGTCTTAATCACACCATGCAGTTTGCGAACCAATTTGCCAAATCTGGCATTCGCTGGCTGACGTACCACCTCTAGTCCCCCTGATTGTGAGTGAGGTGCCCGCCGCTCTTGTCCTTTCTGACCTTGCCGCGCCACCGCTGCATAAGAACGAAAACCAGAACTGACGTTTCGAGAGGACCTCGGAGGAGGCACAGGCTGGTTAGGAATGAGGGATTGAGCCCTTCCTCGACCAGGATAGGGGAATTGATCCCCCCTCCTGGAGCGAAAGGGAATCGCACGGTCCTTCCGTCCTTGGTACCTCCCGTCGTCACGTTCCTTCCACTGATGTGTGGGCTGGCGTCTCCGCCCATTGCGGACAACAGTCCACCCACCATCCATCATACTTTTTTTTGAATCTCTGATTCCTTTTTATGGTAATTGATGTATAATAATGTTTTTAATCTTTTATTTAATAGTTAGGAGTTGCCTTTGTATCCTATGCAATCACTATCTACAAATCTATTTTATTTAAGATGTTATGTATAATTGATTTTTAATCTTTTATTTATTCAATAGGAGTGGCCTTTGTTATATATGTAATCACTATCTATTAATATAAAACAATAAACAAAAACAATCAAAAAAAATGTTTTATATAAAAAAATAGTTCTAATTCCTAATGAGTATAATTAAATGTAAGTGTGCCTTGACAACGTTTCGGCTCATCCAGAGCCTTCTTCAGGTAAATGGCACAATGAAACAATGAAAATGCAATTAAGCTCTTCCTGGCGAGAGATGTTGTCTCTGCAACGACCAAACTCCAACTGAGCAGCTGTGAGTCTGCGATCCTTTATATACTTGTGAAACCAGCCCGCCCCCAACTCAAATTGAACACGCCCACTCCATGTACAATGAAAAAGCAAACCTCATGAAATAACCTTGTAAATATCCAACCCTATTAGTTTATACACTTATGTACACTTAGTATTTAACTTTAAAGTACATATATATCCCCACAAATGTATTGTACATATTTACAACTCTTTAATTATGCATGCATTATATTTTAATCGTATTAACCTATTTTAACATCATGAATTAACTGTCCATTTTAATATCCCACTAATTATGCACCTATGATATTTTGATCTTGTTTAACACCATGAAATTGTGTTATTACCGTGTAATACAACACATGTATGTCATAATACAACATTCACACAATATACAGTTTTCATATTTACTATATACATGTAATTCACATCCCACTAGGGTTAGAAAGGTGTCCAGGGTTATATACAATTATAGGGTTGAGGTTAGGGTTAGCACTCAGTAGGGCCATAGTACATCCACTAGGTTAGGGTTAGTATAGCTGGGGTTGGGGTTAGGGTTAGGGTTGGGGTTAGGGTTAAAATAGCCAGGGTTGGGGTTAGAGTTAGGGTTGGGGTTAGGGTTAAGGTTAGGGTCAGGGTTAGGGTTAGGGTTAAGGTTAGGGTTGGGGTTGGGGTTAGGGTTAGGGTTAGGGTTAGGGTTAGGGTTGGTTAGGGTTAGGGTTAGGGTTAGGGTTAGGGTTGGGGTTAGGGTTAGGGTTAGGGTTAAGGTTAGGGTTAGGGTTAGGGTTGGGGTTGGGGTTGGGGTTAGGGTTCCAGGGTTGAGGGTTGGGGTTAGGGTTAGGGGTTAGGGTTAGGGGTTAGGGTTAGGGGTTAGGGTTAGGGTTAGGGTTAGGGTTAGGGTTAGGGTTAGGGGTTGGGGTTAAGGGTTGGGGTTTAAGGTTGGGGTTGGGGTTAGGATTTGGGTTGGAGTATATTTTAGCCTACACATTTAAACCCACCGGGACCTTAGTCCCCAATCTATAAATCCACTTTCTCTCCCAAGCTTTTCGTTTTTGATCCGTCCATCTGGTGTCACTCTGCAGTCCCGCTATCTGGAGCGCCTCAATCCCATGGTGTAAAAAATGAATGACCAAAGGTTTATCCATTTCTTTTTTATTTTTGATATTGTATCTATGTTGTGTTAAGCGAGTCATCAATGAATTTTTTGTCTCGCCCACATACTTTGCCCCACATTTTTTGCAAAAAATCAAATACACGATATTTTCCGATTTTGGGCAGAATTTTTGGTCTAATTTTATTATTGATTTGTCCCGTGCGTTTCTCACGAATGTCAATCTCGTAAAATATCTGCTCAGAGGTTGCCGTTTCATGGTTTGTAAGGTTGGTAATTTAGCCCGAACAAGCAAGTCCTGCAAATTCTTGTTCCTTCTGAACGCAGATATTACTCTTGATTGCGGCATCCAATCGGTTGGTCCCAAGATCTCTGCAAAGTTCTTCTTTATTCTGTTATGGAGAACCTTGGCCACCGAGAAGTACGTTGATATAAATGGGATAAGCTTGTCTGGGTTTTTGGTTCGTTTCTCTTGATATGATTTCAGACATTGTCTTAGAAATGACCTCGAATAGCCTCGTTTTTTCAGGGCATTAAATAGAACCTTCACCGCTTCCCAAAAATCTTCCATCCTGGTGCAGATTCGATAGAACCTGAGGATTTGGGACTTCACAATCCCTTTGAAAGTATGGGCCGGATGAAAACTCATTTTGTGGACTAGGGCGTGAGTATCCGTGATCTTAAAGTAGACTTTTATATCTAATTGGTGATCAATATTAAATTTTGGTCCCTTGAATACCGTAGTATCTAAAAAGTTGATTGAATCTCTGTTTATTTCTGCTTTAATTTGTATTGATGGGTCGTGTGAATTTAGAATATTTACAAAATTTTGGAACTCCGCCTCCGTCCCGGTCCATATGCCCCATATGTCATCCAAATACCGCAGATAGCCTATCGGTTTTTGGACACATTTGGCCAAAACTTCACATTCCCAATTTGCCATGAAGATATTTGCATAAGATGGGGCGAATTTCTTCCCCATCGCTGTTCCTTTTATTTGGAGGTAATATTTTTCATCAAAAACAAAGTCGTTCCTGGTCAAATTTATTTCTAATAATTTCAATAAATCCGAATCTGGTCGCGTAGGGTCTGGAAACTTCTCAAATATTCTCCTGACGCATTCTATCCCCGCTGAAATCGGGATGTTTGTGTACAAGCTTTCAACGTCCATAGAGAAAAAATAAAAATCGGAAGCGACTCGCACCCTTTTAACCATTTCGATAAAATGGTACGTGTCTCTAACAAATGATGGATGCCTCGTTGAGAGCGGGTTCAAGTAGTGGTCCAAGAATTCGGCCGTGGCATACGTGTCACTCCCGCAATCCGAAACTATCGGTCTCCCAGGCGGGACTTCATAAGGAATTGTCCATTTTTCCGGGTCCTTGTGGATTTTGGGAAGTATGTAAAAACGTCGCTCTCTAGGATTTGACTGTCCTATTAAATATTGGCTTTGTTTGGCATTTATAAATTTATTCTTTTTTAAGTTATTGACAATTTCGGCCACCATCGGCATCGTATCCCAATAAATTGGTTTAACCAGTTTTTTATAATATTCAGAATCATTTAATTGTCGTTCAACCTCCATTATGTACTGTTCCCTACTCAGGATGACAATTGCAGAACCTTTGTCAGCTGGTTTTATAACAATGTGCTTAGCTTTCATCAGCTCTCTCAAAGCTTGCACTTCCTCCACTGACAGGTTTAGCTTTTCTGGTGACTTTATATAATGGTCGCCAAATGTTTTTAAGTCCAAATCTATTAATTGGCCAATTTCTAATGGTAAATCGCCTATTGGAGGGATCCATGTGGAAGGTCCGACAAAATGTGGCGGCTCCCTTTTCCCCGAGTCCCTAAAATATGCTGTTAATTTTAATTTCCGATGGTAATTTTGTATATCCAATTGAAATTGAGCCTTCTGGTCCTTAGCAAGTCCCAGCGTGGGTATAAAAGACAGACCTTTGCTCAAGACCGAATGCTGTAGGTTTGTTAACTTGAAATGTTTGGCTAAAACCACCACATCCTTCGCCACCAAGGATCGAGCATCCCTAGTCACTCGGATGTGTGCTCTTTCTGCCCTTGCCCGGTCATGGCTTAATGGGCGGGTGCGTTTAAAAACGTCATCCAGTGATTAAAAATGGCTGTCGCGGTCTCCTCCGTCCAATGGATGTCGTCTGGTTCCACCTCAAATTGGTTAGCAGGCAATAATGGAATATACCCCATATTCCTCTCAATGTGTTCATTGATGATTTGGAGATTGTCCTTCTCCTCTGTGGGGAGTAAGTCCGAGAAATTAATTAATGGAACCCACACTTCTGCATAGGGAAACTTCCTCTTAGTGGACCGTATCGCCCCTTGCAGGTTCTTAATAGTGGTCTCCCTGGATTTATTCCCCCTACAGTTTATTCCAAACGCCAGTACGATCTTTTCTACCACCAAGCTCTCCGGCGCCAATGTCTTCTCCATGAGCGCTTGCCCATGGCGAAAGTGGCTTCCCGGGAAGCTGTCAAGCTGCAGATTGGCATTCCAGTAGGGTGGTATGCGAGCTAAGTTGGAGTCTCCAATAATCAGCCACTTTTTGGTGACCTGTAAGTCCCAGTCCGTGAGACGTCTCTGCGTATTCTGGTGGCAATTCACCCAATATCGCCGGGGGTTCGGGCCCACAAATTTCTCAAAAGACTCATGGAAGACCTCCTCCAGATCCGTGTCCTCATTCTCTCTGTGGAACGTGATCAATTCTGGTCCCACCATCATGCGTGACATGTCTTCTTCCTCAGACTCTGAGTCTCCAGTCCTACAGCTTACAGGTATTACTACGGGAGGGGTTGGAGACTGCCGACTCTGAATCACCTCGGAACCATCTGCTTGAGGACCCATTGGCAACTCCTCCTCCACATTCTCCTCGGTCAGGACCACCCCTCTGGTCCTTCTGGATGTCCGCGGTGCCTCCTTGCATTCGTCTATCGTCGTAAGCAGTGCTGGGATCACCTCTATCCCTAGCTGTCTACTCTCTTTCCTCACTACCCTCTGCTCCCTAGGAGGTTGTACCTCTTCCATCCCTTGGTTCTCTATCTCTTCCCTGAAGGCTGTCAGTCTAGCCTTGACCACTGGCACATTTCGAACAATAGGAGTTGATTGTTGAGGAGCTTGTGCCTGTTTCGGAACTGACTCCCTGACAGGGTCTCCCCCGTCGATCCTGGCCACTATGAGAGCCTCCGCATAATCGATCACTTCCTGTGAAAGGCGGGGTAGGTTACGCTTGGCCCATCTCACTGCCACCTCATATGCAGTAGTCCAATCTGGGGTCAGGGAATCCCCCAAATCCTCCAGACTATCTTCCAGACAGTCCTGGTAATGTTCTGACAAGATCTGACAAGTGGTATGCCCCCAGTTCTTGGCATTTCCCACTATCAAGTCCAGAGCATCTCTCTTGGGGAATGCAGGTTTAATCATGGTTGACAGAATATCAACCATCTTTGCAATCATCCGCGGTTGAGGTCTTCCTTCCATCGGATCCACGTTCTGCAAGTGGTGGAGCGTCTTAATCACACCATGCAGTTTGCGAACCAATTTGCCAAATCTGGCATTCGCTGGCTGACGTACCACCTCTAGTCCCCCTGATTGTGAGTGAGGTGCCCGCCGCTCTTGTCCTTTCTGACCTTGCCGCGCCACCGCTGCATAAGAACGAAAACCAGAACTGACGTTTCGAGAGGACCTCGGAGGAGGCACAGGCTGGTTAGGAATGAGGGATTGAGCCCTTCCTCGACCAGGATAGGGGAATTGATCCCCCCTCCTGGAGCGAAAGGGAATCGCACGGTCCTTCCGTCCTTGGTACCTCCCGTCGTCACGTTCCTTCCACTGATGTGTGGGCTGGCGTCTCCGCCCATTGCGGACAACAGTCCACCCACCATCCATCATACTTTTTTTTGAATCTCTGATTCCTTTTTATGGTAATTGATGTATAATAATGTTTTTAATCTTTTATTTAATAGTTAGGAGTTGCCTTTGTATCCTATGCAATCACTATCTACAAATCTATTTTATTTAAGATGTTATGTATAATTGATTTTTAATCTTTTATTTATTCAATAGGAGTGGCCTTTGTTATATATGTAATCACTATCTATTAATATAAAACAATAAACAAAAACAATCAAAAAAAATGTTTTATATAAAAAAATAGTTCTAATTCCTAATGAGTATAATTAAATGTAAGTGTGCCTTGACAACGTTTCGGCTCATCCAGAGCCTTCTTCAGGTAAATGGCACAATGAAACAATGAAAATGCAATTAAGCTCTTCCTGGCGAGAGATGTTGTCTCTGCAACGACCAAACTCCAACTGAGCAGCTGTGAGTCTGCGATCCTTTATATACTTGTGAAACCAGCCCGCCCCCAACTCAAATTGAACACGCCCACTCCATGTACAATGAAAAAGCAAACCTCATGAAATAACCTTGTAAATATCCAACCCTATTAGTTTATACACTTATGTACACTTAGTATTTAACTTTAAAGTACATATATATCCCCACAAATGTATTGTACATATTTACAACTCTTTAATTATGCATGCATTATATTTTAATCGTATTAACCTATTTTAACATCATGAATTAACTGTCCATTTTAATATCCCACTAATTATGCACCTATGATATTTTGATCTTGTTTAACACCATGAAATTGTGTTATTACCGTGTAATACAACACATGTATGTCATAATACAACATTCACACAATATACAGTTTTCATATTTACTATATACATGTAATTCACATCCCACTAGGGTTAGAAAGGTGTCCAGGGTTATATACAATTATAGGGTTGAGGTTAGGGTTAGCACTCAGTAGGGCCATAGTACATCCACTAGGTTAGGGTTAGTATAGCTGGGGTTGGGGTTAGGGTTAGGGTTGGGGTTAGGGTTAAAATAGCCAGGGTTGGGGTTAGAGTTAGGGTTGGGGTTAGGGTTAAGGTTAGGGTCAGGGTTAGGGTTAGGGTTAAGGTTAGGGTTGGGGTTGGGGTTAGGGTTAGGGTTAGGGTTAGGGTTAGGGTTGGTTAGGGTTAGGGTTAGGGTTAGGGTTAGGGTTGGGGTTAGGGTTAGGGTTAGGGTTAAGGTTAGGGTTAGGGTTAGGGTTGGGGTTGGGGTTGGGGTTAGGGTTCCAGGGTTGAGGGTTGGGGTTAGGGTTAGGGGTTAGGGTTAGGGGTTAGGGTTAGGGGTTAGGGTTAGGGTTAGGGTTAGGGTTAGGGTTAGGGTTAGGGGTTGGGGTTAAGGGTTGGGGTTTAAGGTTGGGGTTGGGGTTAGGATTTGGGTTGGAGTATATTTTAGCCTACACATTTAAACCCACCGGGACCTTAGTCCCCAATCTATAAATCCACTTTCTCTCCCAAGCTTTTCGTTTTTGATCCGTCCATCTGGTGTCACTCTGCAGTCCCGCTATCTGGAGCGCCTCAATCCCATGGTGTAAAAAATGAATGACCAAAGGTTTATCCATTTCTTTTTTATTTTTGATATTGTATCTATGTTGTGTTAAGCGAGTCATCAATGAATTTTTTGTCTCGCCCACATACTTTGCCCCACATTTTTTGCAAAAAATCAAATACACGATATTTTCCGATTTTGGGCAGAATTTTTGGTCTAATTTTATTATTGATTTGTCCCGTGCGTTTCTCACGAATGTCAATCTCGTAAAATATCTGCTCAGAGGTTGCCGTTTCATGGTTTGTAAGGTTGGTAATTTAGCCCGAACAAGCAAGTCCTGCAAATTCTTGTTCCTTCTGAACGCAGATATTACTCTTGATTGCGGCATCCAATCGGTTGGTCCCAAGATCTCTGCAAAGTTCTTCTTTATTCTGTTATGGAGAACCTTGGCCACCGAGAAGTACGTTGATATAAATGGGATAAGCTTGTCTGGGTTTTTGGTTCGTTTCTCTTGATATGATTTCAGACATTGTCTTAGAAATGACCTCGAATAGCCTCGTTTTTTCAGGGCATTAAATAGAACCTTCACCGCTTCCCAAAAATCTTCCATCCTGGTGCAGATTCGATAGAACCTGAGGATTTGGGACTTCACAATCCCTTTGAAAGTATGGGCCGGATGAAAACTCATTTTGTGGACTAGGGCGTGAGTATCCGTGATCTTAAAGTAGACTTTTATATCTAATTGGTGATCAATATTAAATTTTGGTCCCTTGAATACCGTAGTATCTAAAAAGTTGATTGAATCTCTGTTTATTTCTGCTTTAATTTGTATTGATGGGTCGTGTGAATTTAGAATATTTACAAAATTTTGGAACTCCGCCTCCGTCCCGGTCCATATGCCCCATATGTCATCCAAATACCGCAGATAGCCTATCGGTTTTTGGACACATTTGGCCAAAACTTCACATTCCCAATTTGCCATGAAGATATTTGCATAAGATGGGGCGAATTTCTTCCCCATCGCTGTTCCTTTTATTTGGAGGTAATATTTTTCATCAAAAACAAAGTCGTTCCTGGTCAAATTTATTTCTAATAATTTCAATAAATCCGAATCTGGTCGCGTAGGGTCTGGAAACTTCTCAAATATTCTCCTGACGCATTCTATCCCCGCTGAAATCGGGATGTTTGTGTACAAGCTTTCAACGTCCATAGAGAAAAAATAAAAATCGGAAGCGACTCGCACCCTTTTAACCATTTCGATAAAATGGTACGTGTCTCTAACAAATGATGGATGCCTCGTTGAGAGCGGGTTCAAGTAGTGGTCCAAGAATTCGGCCGTGGCATACGTGTCACTCCCGCAATCCGAAACTATCGGTCTCCCAGGCGGGACTTCATAAGGAATTGTCCATTTTTCCGGGTCCTTGTGGATTTTGGGAAGTATGTAAAAACGTCGCTCTCTAGGATTTGACTGTCCTATTAAATATTGGCTTTGTTTGGCATTTATAAATTTATTCTTTTTTAAGTTATTGACAATTTCGGCCACCATCGGCATCGTATCCCAATAAATTGGTTTAACCAGTTTTTTATAATATTCAGAATCATTTAATTGTCGTTCAACCTCCATTATGTACTGTTCCCTACTCAGGATGACAATTGCAGAACCTTTGTCAGCTGGTTTTATAACAATGTGCTTAGCTTTCATCAGCTCTCTCAAAGCTTGCACTTCCTCCACTGACAGGTTTAGCTTTTCTGGTGACTTTATATAATGGTCGCCAAATGTTTTTAAGTCCAAATCTATTAATTGGCCAATTTCTAATGGTAAATCGCCTATTGGAGGGATCCATGTGGAAGGTCCGACAAAATGTGGCGGCTCCCTTTTCCCCGAGTCCCTAAAATATGCTGTTAATTTTAATTTCCGATGGTAATTTTGTATATCCAATTGAAATTGAGCCTTCTGGTCCTTAGCAAGTCCCAGCGTGGGTATAAAAGACAGACCTTTGCTCAAGACCGAATGCTGTAGGTTTGTTAACTTGAAATGTTTGGCTAAAACCACCACATCCTTCGCCACCAAGGATCGAGCATCCCTAGTCACTCGGATGTGTGCTCTTTCTGCCCTTGCCCGGTCATGGCTTAATGGGCGGGTGCGTTTAAAAACGTCATCCAGTGATTAAAAATGGCTGTCGCGGTCTCCTCCGTCCAATGGATGTCGTCTGGTTCCACCTCAAATTGGTTAGCAGGCAATAATGGAATATACCCCATATTCCTCTCAATGTGTTCATTGATGATTTGGAGATTGTCCTTCTCCTCTGTGGGGAGTAAGTCCGAGAAATTAATTAATGGAACCCACACTTCTGCATAGGGAAACTTCCTCTTAGTGGACCGTATCGCCCCTTGCAGGTTCTTAATAGTGGTCTCCCTGGATTTATTCCCCCTACAGTTTATTCCAAACGCCAGTACGATCTTTTCTACCACCAAGCTCTCCGGCGCCAATGTCTTCTCCATGAGCGCTTGCCCATGGCGAAAGTGGCTTCCCGGGAAGCTGTCAAGCTGCAGATTGGCATTCCAGTAGGGTGGTATGCGAGCTAAGTTGGAGTCTCCAATAATCAGCCACTTTTTGGTGACCTGTAAGTCCCAGTCCGTGAGACGTCTCTGCGTATTCTGGTGGCAATTCACCCAATATCGCCGGGGGTTCGGGCCCACAAATTTCTCAAAAGACTCATGGAAGACCTCCTCCAGATCCGTGTCCTCATTCTCTCTGTGGAACGTGATCAATTCTGGTCCCACCATCATGCGTGACATGTCTTCTTCCTCAGACTCTGAGTCTCCAGTCCTACAGCTTACAGGTATTACTACGGGAGGGGTTGGAGACTGCCGACTCTGAATCACCTCGGAACCATCTGCTTGAGGACCCATTGGCAACTCCTCCTCCACATTCTCCTCGGTCAGGACCACCCCTCTGGTCCTTCTGGATGTCCGCGGTGCCTCCTTGCATTCGTCTATCGTCGTAAGCAGTGCTGGGATCACCTCTATCCCTAGCTGTCTACTCTCTTTCCTCACTACCCTCTGCTCCCTAGGAGGTTGTACCTCTTCCATCCCTTGGTTCTCTATCTCTTCCCTGAAGGCTGTCAGTCTAGCCTTGACCACTGGCACATTTCGAACAATAGGAGTTGATTGTTGAGGAGCTTGTGCCTGTTTCGGAACTGACTCCCTGACAGGGTCTCCCCCGTCGATCCTGGCCACTATGAGAGCCTCCGCATAATCGATCACTTCCTGTGAAAGGCGGGGTAGGTTACGCTTGGCCCATCTCACTGCCACCTCATATGCAGTAGTCCAATCTGGGGTCAGGGAATCCCCCAAATCCTCCAGACTATCTTCCAGACAGTCCTGGTAATGTTCTGACAAGATCTGACAAGTGGTATGCCCCCAGTTCTTGGCATTTCCCACTATCAAGTCCAGAGCATCTCTCTTGGGGAATGCAGGTTTAATCATGGTTGACAGAATATCAACCATCTTTGCAATCATCCGCGGTTGAGGTCTTCCTTCCATCGGATCCACGTTCTGCAAGTGGTGGAGCGTCTTAATCACACCATGCAGTTTGCGAACCAATTTGCCAAATCTGGCATTCGCTGGCTGACGTACCACCTCTAGTCCCCCTGATTGTGAGTGAGGTGCCCGCCGCTCTTGTCCTTTCTGACCTTGCCGCGCCACCGCTGCATAAGAACGAAAACCAGAACTGACGTTTCGAGAGGACCTCGGAGGAGGCACAGGCTGGTTAGGAATGAGGGATTGAGCCCTTCCTCGACCAGGATAGGGGAATTGATCCCCCCTCCTGGAGCGAAAGGGAATCGCACGGTCCTTCCGTCCTTGGTACCTCCCGTCGTCACGTTCCTTCCACTGATGTGTGGGCTGGCGTCTCCGCCCATTGCGGACAACAGTCCACCCACCATCCATCATACTTTTTTTTGAATCTCTGATTCCTTTTTATGGTAATTGATGTATAATAATGTTTTTAATCTTTTATTTAATAGTTAGGAGTTGCCTTTGTATCCTATGCAATCACTATCTACAAATCTATTTTATTTAAGATGTTATGTATAATTGATTTTTAATCTTTTATTTATTCAATAGGAGTGGCCTTTGTTATATATGTAATCACTATCTATTAATATAAAACAATAAACAAAAACAATCAAAAAAAATGTTTTATATAAAAAAATAGTTCTAATTCCTAATGAGTATAATTAAATGTAAGTGTGCCTTGACAACGTTTCGGCTCATCCAGAGCCTTCTTCAGGTAAATGGCACAATGAAACAATGAAAATGCAATTAAGCTCTTCCTGGCGAGAGATGTTGTCTCTGCAACGACCAAACTCCAACTGAGCAGCTGTGAGTCTGCGATCCTTTATATACTTGTGAAACCAGCCCGCCCCCAACTCAAATTGAACACGCCCACTCCATGTACAATGAAAAAGCAAACCTCATGAAATAACCTTGTAAATATCCAACCCTATTAGTTTATACACTTATGTACACTTAGTATTTAACTTTAAAGTACATATATATCCCCACAAATGTATTGTACATATTTACAACTCTTTAATTATGCATGCATTATATTTTAATCGTATTAACCTATTTTAACATCATGAATTAACTGTCCATTTTAATATCCCACTAATTATGCACCTATGATATTTTGATCTTGTTTAACACCATGAAATTGTGTTATTACCGTGTAATACAACACATGTATGTCATAATACAACATTCACACAATATACAGTTTTCATATTTACTATATACATGTAATTCACATCCCACTAGGGTTAGAAAGGTGTCCAGGGTTATATACAATTATAGGGTTGAGGTTAGGGTTAGCACTCAGTAGGGCCATAGTACATCCACTAGGTTAGGGTTAGTATAGCTGGGGTTGGGGTTAGGGTTAGGGTTGGGGTTAGGGTTAAAATAGCCAGGGTTGGGGTTAGAGTTAGGGTTAGGGTTAGGGTTAGGGTTAGGGTTAAGGGTTGGGGTTAAGGGTTGGGGTTTAAGGTTGGGGTTGGGGTTAGGATTTGGGTTGGAGTATATTTTAGCCTACACATTTAAACCCACCGGGACCTTAGTCCCCAATCTATAAATCCACTTTCTCTCCCAAGCTTTTCGTTTTTGATCCGTCCATCTGGTGTCACTCTGCAGTCCCGCTATCTGGAGCGCCTCAATCCCATGGTGTAAAAAATGAATGACCAAAGGTTTATCCATTTCTTTTTTATTTTTGATATTGTATCTATGTTGTGTTAAGCGAGTCATCAATGAATTTTTTGTCTCGCCCACATACTTTGCCCCACATTTTTTGCAAAAAATCAAATACACGATATTTTCCGATTTTGGGCAGAATTTTTGGTCTAATTTTATTATTGATTTGTCCCGTGCGTTTCTCACGAATGTCAATCTCGTAAAATATCTGCTCAGAGGTTGCCGTTTCATGGTTTGTAAGGTTGGTAATTTAGCCCGAACAAGCAAGTCCTGCAAATTCTTGTTCCTTCTGAACGCAGATATTACTCTTGATTGCGGCATCCAATCGGTTGGTCCCAAGATCTCTGCAAAGTTCTTCTTTATTCTGTTATGGAGAACCTTGGCCACCGAGAAGTACGTTGATATAAATGGGATAAGCTTGTCTGGGTTTTTGGTTCGTTTCTCTTGATATGATTTCAGACATTGTCTTAGAAATGACCTCGAATAGCCTCGTTTTTTCAGGGCATTAAATAGAACCTTCACCGCTTCCCAAAAATCTTCCATCCTGGTGCAGATTCGATAGAACCTGAGGATTTGGGACTTCACAATCCCTTTGAAAGTATGGGCCGGATGAAAACTCATTTTGTGGACTAGGGCGTGAGTATCCGTGATCTTAAAGTAGACTTTTATATCTAATTGGTGATCAATATTAAATTTTGGTCCCTTGAATACCGTAGTATCTAAAAAGTTGATTGAATCTCTGTTTATTTCTGCTTTAATTTGTATTGATGGGTCGTGTGAATTTAGAATATTTACAAAATTTTGGAACTCCGCCTCCGTCCCGGTCCATATGCCCCATATGTCATCCAAATACCGCAGATAGCCTATCGGTTTTTGGACACATTTGGCCAAAACTTCACATTCCCAATTTGCCATGAAGATATTTGCATAAGATGGGGCGAATTTCTTCCCCATCGCTGTTCCTTTTATTTGGAGGTAATATTTTTCATCAAAAACAAAGTCGTTCCTGGTCAAATTTATTTCTAATAATTTCAATAAATCCGAATCTGGTCGCGTAGGGTCTGGAAACTTCTCAAATATTCTCCTGACGCATTCTATCCCCGCTGAAATCGGGATGTTTGTGTACAAGCTTTCAACGTCCATAGAGAAAAAATAAAAATCGGAAGCGACTCGCACCCTTTTAACCATTTCGATAAAATGGTACGTGTCTCTAACAAATGATGGATGCCTCGTTGAGAGCGGGTTCAAGTAGTGGTCCAAGAATTCGGCCGTGGCATACGTGTCACTCCCGCAATCCGAAACTATCGGTCTCCCAGGCGGGACTTCATAAGGAATTGTCCATTTTTCCGGGTCCTTGTGGATTTTGGGAAGTATGTAAAAACGTCGCTCTCTAGGATTTGACTGTCCTATTAAATATTGGCTTTGTTTGGCATTTATAAATTTATTCTTTTTTAAGTTATTGACAATTTCGGCCACCATCGGCATCGTATCCCAATAAATTGGTTTAACCAGTTTTTTATAATATTCAGAATCATTTAATTGTCGTTCAACCTCCATTATGTACTGTTCCCTACTCAGGATGACAATTGCAGAACCTTTGTCAGCTGGTTTTATAACAATGTGCTTAGCTTTCATCAGCTCTCTCAAAGCTTGCACTTCCTCCACTGACAGGTTTAGCTTTTCTGGTGACTTTATATAATGGTCGCCAAATGTTTTTAAGTCCAAATCTATTAATTGGCCAATTTCTAATGGTAAATCGCCTATTGGAGGGATCCATGTGGAAGGTCCGACAAAATGTGGCGGCTCCCTTTTCCCCGAGTCCCTAAAATATGCTGTTAATTTTAATTTCCGATGGTAATTTTGTATATCCAATTGAAATTGAGCCTTCTGGTCCTTAGCAAGTCCCAGCGTGGGTATAAAAGACAGACCTTTGCTCAAGACCGAATGCTGTAGGTTTGTTAACTTGAAATGTTTGGCTAAAACCACCACATCCTTCGCCACCAAGGATCGAGCATCCCTAGTCACTCGGATGTGTGCTCTTTCTGCCCTTGCCCGGTCATGGCTTAATGGGCGGGTGCGTTTAAAAACGTCATCCAGTGATTAAAAATGGCTGTCGCGGTCTCCTCCGTCCAATGGATGTCGTCTGGTTCCACCTCAAATTGGTTAGCAGGCAATAATGGAATATACCCCATATTCCTCTCAATGTGTTCATTGATGATTTGGAGATTGTCCTTCTCCTCTGTGGGGAGTAAGTCCGAGAAATTAATTAATGGAACCCACACTTCTGCATAGGGAAACTTCCTCTTAGTGGACCGTATCGCCCCTTGCAGGTTCTTAATAGTGGTCTCCCTGGATTTATTCCCCCTACAGTTTATTCCAAACGCCAGTACGATCTTTTCTACCACCAAGCTCTCCGGCGCCAATGTCTTCTCCATGAGCGCTTGCCCATGGCGAAAGTGGCTTCCCGGGAAGCTGTCAAGCTGCAGATTGGCATTCCAGTAGGGTGGTATGCGAGCTAAGTTGGAGTCTCCAATAATCAGCCACTTTTTGGTGACCTGTAAGTCCCAGTCCGTGAGACGTCTCTGCGTATTCTGGTGGCAATTCACCCAATATCGCCGGGGGTTCGGGCCCACAAATTTCTCAAAAGACTCATGGAAGACCTCCTCCAGATCCGTGTCCTCATTCTCTCTGTGGAACGTGATCAATTCTGGTCCCACCATCATGCGTGACATGTCTTCTTCCTCAGACTCTGAGTCTCCAGTCCTACAGCTTACAGGTATTACTACGGGAGGGGTTGGAGACTGCCGACTCTGAATCACCTCGGAACCATCTGCTTGAGGACCCATTGGCAACTCCTCCTCCACATTCTCCTCGGTCAGGACCACCCCTCTGGTCCTTCTGGATGTCCGCGGTGCCTCCTTGCATTCGTCTATCGTCGTAAGCAGTGCTGGGATCACCTCTATCCCTAGCTGTCTACTCTCTTTCCTCACTACCCTCTGCTCCCTAGGAGGTTGTACCTCTTCCATCCCTTGGTTCTCTATCTCTTCCCTGAAGGCTGTCAGTCTAGCCTTGACCACTGGCACATTTCGAACAATAGGAGTTGATTGTTGAGGAGCTTGTGCCTGTTTCGGAACTGACTCCCTGACAGGGTCTCCCCCGTCGATCCTGGCCACTATGAGAGCCTCCGCATAATCGATCACTTCCTGTGAAAGGCGGGGTAGGTTACGCTTGGCCCATCTCACTGCCACCTCATATGCAGTAGTCCAATCTGGGGTCAGGGAATCCCCCAAATCCTCCAGACTATCTTCCAGACAGTCCTGGTAATGTTCTGACAAGATCTGACAAGTGGTATGCCCCCAGTTCTTGGCATTTCCCACTATCAAGTCCAGAGCATCTCTCTTGGGGAATGCAGGTTTAATCATGGTTGACAGAATATCAACCATCTTTGCAATCATCCGCGGTTGAGGTCTTCCTTCCATCGGATCCACGTTCTGCAAGTGGTGGAGCGTCTTAATCACACCATGCAGTTTGCGAACCAATTTGCCAAATCTGGCATTCGCTGGCTGACGTACCACCTCTAGTCCCCCTGATTGTGAGTGAGGTGCCCGCCGCTCTTGTCCTTTCTGACCTTGCCGCGCCACCGCTGCATAAGAACGAAAACCAGAACTGACGTTTCGAGAGGACCTCGGAGGAGGCACAGGCTGGTTAGGAATGAGGGATTGAGCCCTTCCTCGACCAGGATAGGGGAATTGATCCCCCCTCCTGGAGCGAAAGGGAATCGCACGGTCCTTCCGTCCTTGGTACCTCCCGTCGTCACGTTCCTTCCACTGATGTGTGGGCTGGCGTCTCCGCCCATTGCGGACAACAGTCCACCCACCATCCATCATACTTTTTTTTGAATCTCTGATTCCTTTTTATGGTAATTGATGTATAATAATGTTTTTAATCTTTTATTTAATAGTTAGGAGTTGCCTTTGTATCCTATGCAATCACTATCTACAAATCTATTTTATTTAAGATGTTATGTATAATTGATTTTTAATCTTTTATTTATTCAATAGGAGTGGCCTTTGTTATATATGTAATCACTATCTATTAATATAAAACAATAAACAAAAACAATCAAAAAAAATGTTTTATATAAAAAAATAGTTCTAATTCCTAATGAGTATAATTAAATGTAAGTGTGCCTTGACAACGTTTCGGCTCATCCAGAGCCTTCTTCAGGTAAATGGCACAATGAAACAATGAAAATGCAATTAAGCTCTTCCTGGCGAGAGATGTTGTCTCTGCAACGACCAAACTCCAACTGAGCAGCTGTGAGTCTGCGATCCTTTAT
Source organism: Leptonotus elevatus (assembly GCF_054856555.1). Taxonomy (NCBI): domain Eukaryota; kingdom Metazoa; phylum Chordata; class Actinopteri; order Syngnathiformes; family Syngnathidae; genus Leptonotus; species Leptonotus elevatus. Next base: position 20,724 of record NC_141239.1, on the reverse strand, counting down.
ATACTTGTGAAACCAGCCCGCCCCCAACTCAAATTGAACACGCCCACTCCATGTACAATGAAAAAGCAAACCTCATGAAATAACCTTGTAAATATCCAACCCTATTAGTTTATACACTTATGTACACTTAGTATTTAACTTTAAAGTACATATATATCCCCACAAATGTATTGTACATATTTACAACTCTTTAATTATGCATGCATTATATTTTAATCGTATTAACCTATTTTAACATCATGAATTAACTGTCCATTTTAATATCCCACTAATTATGCACCTATGATATTTTGATCTTGTTTAACACCATGAAATTGTGTTATTACCGTGTAATACAACACATGTATGTCATAATACAACATTCACACAATATACAGTTTTCATATTTACTATATACATGTAATTCACATCCCACTAGGGTTAGAAAGGTGTCCAGGGTTATATACAATTATAGGGTTGAGGTTAGGGTTAGCACTCAGTAGGGCCATAGTACATCCACTAGGTTAGGGTTAGTATAGCTGGGGTTGGGGTTAGGGTTAGGGTTGGGGTTAGGGTTAAAATAGCCAGGGTTGGGGTTAGAGTTAGGGTTGGGGTTAGGGTTAAGGTTAGGGTCAGGGTTAGGGTTAGGGTTAAGGTTAGGGTTGGGGTTGGGGTTAGGGTTAGGGTTAGGGTTAGGGTTAGGGTTGGTTAGGGTTAGGGTTAGGGTTAGGGTTAGGGTTGGGGTTAGGGTTAGGGTTAGGGTTAAGGTTAGGGTTAGGGTTAGGGTTGGGGTTGGGGTTGGGGTTAGGGTTCCAGGGTTGAGGGTTGGGGTTAGGGTTAGGGGTTAGGGTTAGGGGTTAGGGTTAGGGGTTAGGGTTAGGGTTAGGGTTAGGGTTAGGGTTAGGGTTAGGGGTTGGGGTTAAGGGTTGGGGTTTAAGGTTGGGGTTGGGGTTAGGATTTGGGTTGGAGTATATTTTAGCCTACACATTTAAACCCACCGGGACCTTAGTCCCCAATCTATAAATCCACTTTCTCTCCCAAGCTTTTCGTTTTTGATCCGTCCATCTGGTGTCACTCTGCAGTCCCGCTATCTGGAGCGCCTCAATCCCATGGTGTAAAAAATGAATGACCAAAGGTTTATCCATTTCTTTTTTATTTTTGATATTGTATCTATGTTGTGTTAAGCGAGTCATCAATGAATTTTTTGTCTCGCCCACATACTTTGCCCCACATTTTTTGCAAAAAATCAAATACACGATATTTTCCGATTTTGGGCAGAATTTTTGGTCTAATTTTATTATTGATTTGTCCCGTGCGTTTCTCACGAATGTCAATCTCGTAAAATATCTGCTCAGAGGTTGCCGTTTCATGGTTTGTAAGGTTGGTAATTTAGCCCGAACAAGCAAGTCCTGCAAATTCTTGTTCCTTCTGAACGCAGATATTACTCTTGATTGCGGCATCCAATCGGTTGGTCCCAAGATCTCTGCAAAGTTCTTCTTTATTCTGTTATGGAGAACCTTGGCCACCGAGAAGTACGTTGATATAAATGGGATAAGCTTGTCTGGGTTTTTGGTTCGTTTCTCTTGATATGATTTCAGACATTGTCTTAGAAATGACCTCGAATAGCCTCGTTTTTTCAGGGCATTAAATAGAACCTTCACCGCTTCCCAAAAATCTTCCATCCTGGTGCAGATTCGATAGAACCTGAGGATTTGGGACTTCACAATCCCTTTGAAAGTATGGGCCGGATGAAAACTCATTTTGTGGACTAGGGCGTGAGTATCCGTGATCTTAAAGTAGACTTTTATATCTAATTGGTGATCAATATTAAATTTTGGTCCCTTGAATACCGTAGTATCTAAAAAGTTGATTGAATCTCTGTTTATTTCTGCTTTAATTTGTATTGATGGGTCGTGTGAATTTAGAATATTTACAAAATTTTGGAACTCCGCCTCCGTCCCGGTCCATATGCCCCATATGTCATCCAAATACCGCAGATAGCCTATCGGTTTTTGGACACATTTGGCCAAAACTTCACATTCCCAATTTGCCATGAAGATATTTGCATAAGATGGGGCGAATTTCTTCCCCATCGCTGTTCCTTTTATTTGGAGGTAATATTTTTCATCAAAAACAAAGTCGTTCCTGGTCAAATTTATTTCTAATAATTTCAATAAATCCGAATCTGGTCGCGTAGGGTCTGGAAACTTCTCAAATATTCTCCTGACGCATTCTATCCCCGCTGAAATCGGGATGTTTGTGTACAAGCTTTCAACGTCCATAGAGAAAAAATAAAAATCGGAAGCGACTCGCACCCTTTTAACCATTTCGATAAAATGGTACGTGTCTCTAACAAATGATGGATGCCTCGTTGAGAGCGGGTTCAAGTAGTGGTCCAAGAATTCGGCCGTGGCATACGTGTCACTCCCGCAATCCGAAACTATCGGTCTCCCAGGCGGGACTTCATAAGGAATTGTCCATTTTTCCGGGTCCTTGTGGATTTTGGGAAGTATGTAAAAACGTCGCTCTCTAGGATTTGACTGTCCTATTAAATATTGGCTTTGTTTGGCATTTATAAATTTATTCTTTTTTAAGTTATTGACAATTTCGGCCACCATCGGCATCGTATCCCAATAAATTGGTTTAACCAGTTTTTTATAATATTCAGAATCATTTAATTGTCGTTCAACCTCCATTATGTACTGTTCCCTACTCAGGATGACAATTGCAGAACCTTTGTCAGCTGGTTTTATAACAATGTGCTTAGCTTTCATCAGCTCTCTCAAAGCTTGCACTTCCTCCACTGACAGGTTTAGCTTTTCTGGTGACTTTATATAATGGTCGCCAAATGTTTTTAAGTCCAAATCTATTAATTGGCCAATTTCTAATGGTAAATCGCCTATTGGAGGGATCCATGTGGAAGGTCCGACAAAATGTGGCGGCTCCCTTTTCCCCGAGTCCCTAAAATATGCTGTTAATTTTAATTTCCGATGGTAATTTTGTATATCCAATTGAAATTGAGCCTTCTGGTCCTTAGCAAGTCCCAGCGTGGGTATAAAAGACAGACCTTTGCTCAAGACCGAATGCTGTAGGTTTGTTAACTTGAAATGTTTGGCTAAAACCACCACATCCTTCGCCACCAAGGATCGAGCATCCCTAGTCACTCGGATGTGTGCTCTTTCTGCCCTTGCCCGGTCATGGCTTAATGGGCGGGTGCGTTTAAAAACGTCATCCAGTGATTAAAAATGGCTGTCGCGGTCTCCTCCGTCCAATGGATGTCGTCTGGTTCCACCTCAAATTGGTTAGCAGGCAATAATGGAATATACCCCATATTCCTCTCAATGTGTTCATTGATGATTTGGAGATTGTCCTTCTCCTCTGTGGGGAGTAAGTCCGAGAAATTAATTAATGGAACCCACACTTCTGCATAGGGAAACTTCCTCTTAGTGGACCGTATCGCCCCTTGCAGGTTCTTAATAGTGGTCTCCCTGGATTTATTCCCCCTACAGTTTATTCCAAACGCCAGTACGATCTTTTCTACCACCAAGCTCTCCGGCGCCAATGTCTTCTCCATGAGCGCTTGCCCATGGCGAAAGTGGCTTCCCGGGAAGCTGTCAAGCTGCAGATTGGCATTCCAGTAGGGTGGTATGCGAGCTAAGTTGGAGTCTCCAATAATCAGCCACTTTTTGGTGACCTGTAAGTCCCAGTCCGTGAGACGTCTCTGCGTATTCTGGTGGCAATTCACCCAATATCGCCGGGGGTTCGGGCCCACAAATTTCTCAAAAGACTCATGGAAGACCTCCTCCAGATCCGTGTCCTCATTCTCTCTGTGGAACGTGATCAATTCTGGTCCCACCATCATGCGTGACATGTCTTCTTCCTCAGACTCTGAGTCTCCAGTCCTACAGCTTACAGGTATTACTACGGGAGGGGTTGGAGACTGCCGACTCTGAATCACCTCGGAACCATCTGCTTGAGGACCCATTGGCAACTCCTCCTCCACATTCTCCTCGGTCAGGACCACCCCTCTGGTCCTTCTGGATGTCCGCGGTGCCTCCTTGCATTCGTCTATCGTCGTAAGCAGTGCTGGGATCACCTCTATCCCTAGCTGTCTACTCTCTTTCCTCACTACCCTCTGCTCCCTAGGAGGTTGTACCTCTTCCATCCCTTGGTTCTCTATCTCTTCCCTGAAGGCTGTCAGTCTAGCCTTGACCACTGGCACATTTCGAACAATAGGAGTTGATTGTTGAGGAGCTTGTGCCTGTTTCGGAACTGACTCCCTGACAGGGTCTCCCCCGTCGATCCTGGCCACTATGAGAGCCTCCGCATAATCGATCACTTCCTGTGAAAGGCGGGGTAGGTTACGCTTGGCCCATCTCACTGCCACCTCATATGCAGTAGTCCAATCTGGGGTCAGGGAATCCCCCAAATCCTCCAGACTATCTTCCAGACAGTCCTGGTAATGTTCTGACAAGATCTGACAAGTGGTATGCCCCCAGTTCTTGGCATTTCCCACTATCAAGTCCAGAGCATCTCTCTTGGGGAATGCAGGTTTAATCATGGTTGACAGAATATCAACCATCTTTGCAATCATCCGCGGTTGAGGTCTTCCTTCCATCGGATCCACGTTCTGCAAGTGGTGGAGCGTCTTAATCACACCATGCAGTTTGCGAACCAATTTGCCAAATCTGGCATTCGCTGGCTGACGTACCACCTCTAGTCCCCCTGATTGTGAGTGAGGTGCCCGCCGCTCTTGTCCTTTCTGACCTTGCCGCGCCACCGCTGCATAAGAACGAAAACCAGAACTGACGTTTCGAGAGGACCTCGGAGGAGGCACAGGCTGGTTAGGAATGAGGGATTGAGCCCTTCCTCGACCAGGATAGGGGAATTGATCCCCCCTCCTGGAGCGAAAGGGAATCGCACGGTCCTTCCGTCCTTGGTACCTCCCGTCGTCACGTTCCTTCCACTGATGTGTGGGCTGGCGTCTCCGCCCATTGCGGACAACAGTCCACCCACCATCCATCATACTTTTTTTTGAATCTCTGATTCCTTTTTATGGTAATTGATGTATAATAATGTTTTTAATCTTTTATTTAATAGTTAGGAGTTGCCTTTGTATCCTATGCAATCACTATCTACAAATCTATTTTATTTAAGATGTTATGTATAATTGATTTTTAATCTTTTATTTATTCAATAGGAGTGGCCTTTGTTATATATGTAATCACTATCTATTAATATAAAACAATAAACAAAAACAATCAAAAAAAATGTTTTATATAAAAAAATAGTTCTAATTCCTAATGAGTATAATTAAATGTAAGTGTGCCTTGACAACGTTTCGGCTCATCCAGAGCCTTCTTCAGGTAAATGGCACAATGAAACAATGAAAATGCAATTAAGCTCTTCCTGGCGAGAGATGTTGTCTCTGCAACGACCAAACTCCAACTGAGCAGCTGTGAGTCTGCGATCCTTTATATACTTGTGAAACCAGCCCGCCCCCAACTCAAATTGAACACGCCCACTCCATGTACAATGAAAAAGCAAACCTCATGAAATAACCTTGTAAATATCCAACCCTATTAGTTTATACACTTATGTACACTTAGTATTTAACTTTAAAGTACATATATATCCCCACAAATGTATTGTACATATTTACAACTCTTTAATTATGCATGCATTATATTTTAATCGTATTAACCTATTTTAACATCATGAATTAACTGTCCATTTTAATATCCCACTAATTATGCACCTATGATATTTTGATCTTGTTTAACACCATGAAATTGTGTTATTACCGTGTAATACAACACATGTATGTCATAATACAACATTCACACAATATACAGTTTTCATATTTACTATATACATGTAATTCACATCCCACTAGGGTTAGAAAGGTGTCCAGGGTTATATACAATTATAGGGTTGAGGTTAGGGTTAGCACTCAGTAGGGCCATAGTACATCCACTAGGTTAGGGTTAGTATAGCTGGGGTTGGGGTTAGGGTTAGGGTTGGGGTTAGGGTTAAAATAGCCAGGGTTGGGGTTAGAGTTAGGGTTGGGGTTAGGGTTAAGGTTAGGGTCAGGGTTAGGGTTAGGGTTAAGGTTAGGGTTGGGGTTGGGGTTAGGGTTAGGGTTAGGGTTAGGGTTAGGGTTGGTTAGGGTTAGGGTTAGGGTTAGGGTTAGGGTTGGGGTTAGGGTTAGGGTTAGGGTTAAGGTTAGGGTTAGGGTTAGGGTTGGGGTTGGGGTTGGGGTTAGGGTTCCAGGGTTGAGGGTTGGGGTTAGGGTTAGGGGTTAGGGTTAGGGGTTAGGGTTAGGGGTTAGGGTTAGGGTTAGGGTTAGGGTTAGGGTTAGGGTTAGGGGTTGGGGTTAAGGGTTGGGGTTTAAGGTTGGGGTTGGGGTTAGGATTTGGGTTGGAGTATATTTTAGCCTACACATTTAAACCCACCGGGACCTTAGTCCCCAATCTATAAATCCACTTTCTCTCCCAAGCTTTTCGTTTTTGATCCGTCCATCTGGTGTCACTCTGCAGTCCCGCTATCTGGAGCGCCTCAATCCCATGGTGTAAAAAATGAATGACCAAAGGTTTATCCATTTCTTTTTTATTTTTGATATTGTATCTATGTTGTGTTAAGCGAGTCATCAATGAATTTTTTGTCTCGCCCACATACTTTGCCCCACATTTTTTGCAAAAAATCAAATACACGATATTTTCCGATTTTGGGCAGAATTTTTGGTCTAATTTTATTATTGATTTGTCCCGTGCGTTTCTCACGAATGTCAATCTCGTAAAATATCTGCTCAGAGGTTGCCGTTTCATGGTTTGTAAGGTTGGTAATTTAGCCCGAACAAGCAAGTCCTGCAAATTCTTGTTCCTTCTGAACGCAGATATTACTCTTGATTGCGGCATCCAATCGGTTGGTCCCAAGATCTCTGCAAAGTTCTTCTTTATTCTGTTATGGAGAACCTTGGCCACCGAGAAGTACGTTGATATAAATGGGATAAGCTTGTCTGGGTTTTTGGTTCGTTTCTCTTGATATGATTTCAGACATTGTCTTAGAAATGACCTCGAATAGCCTCGTTTTTTCAGGGCATTAAATAGAACCTTCACCGCTTCCCAAAAATCTTCCATCCTGGTGCAGATTCGATAGAACCTGAGGATTTGGGACTTCACAATCCCTTTGAAAGTATGGGCCGGATGAAAACTCATTTTGTGGACTAGGGCGTGAGTATCCGTGATCTTAAAGTAGACTTTTATATCTAATTGGTGATCAATATTAAATTTTGGTCCCTTGAATACCGTAGTATCTAAAAAGTTGATTGAATCTCTGTTTATTTCTGCTTTAATTTGTATTGATGGGTCGTGTGAATTTAGAATATTTACAAAATTTTGGAACTCCGCCTCCGTCCCGGTCCATATGCCCCATATGTCATCCAAATACCGCAGATAGCCTATCGGTTTTTGGACACATTTGGCCAAAACTTCACATTCCCAATTTGCCATGAAGATATTTGCATAAGATGGGGCGAATTTCTTCCCCATCGCTGTTCCTTTTATTTGGAGGTAATATTTTTCATCAAAAACAAAGTCGTTCCTGGTCAAATTTATTTCTAATAATTTCAATAAATCCGAATCTGGTCGCGTAGGGTCTGGAAACTTCTCAAATATTCTCCTGACGCATTCTATCCCCGCTGAAATCGGGATGTTTGTGTACAAGCTTTCAACGTCCATAGAGAAAAAATAAAAATCGGAAGCGACTCGCACCCTTTTAACCATTTCGATAAAATGGTACGTGTCTCTAACAAATGATGGATGCCTCGTTGAGAGCGGGTTCAAGTAGTGGTCCAAGAATTCGGCCGTGGCATACGTGTCACTCCCGCAATCCGAAACTATCGGTCTCCCAGGCGGGACTTCATAAGGAATTGTCCATTTTTCCGGGTCCTTGTGGATTTTGGGAAGTATGTAAAAACGTCGCTCTCTAGGATTTGACTGTCCTATTAAATATTGGCTTTGTTTGGCATTTATAAATTTATTCTTTTTTAAGTTATTGACAATTTCGGCCACCATCGGCATCGTATCCCAATAAATTGGTTTAACCAGTTTTTTATAATATTCAGAATCATTTAATTGTCGTTCAACCTCCATTATGTACTGTTCCCTACTCAGGATGACAATTGCAGAACCTTTGTCAGCTGGTTTTATAACAATGTGCTTAGCTTTCATCAGCTCTCTCAAAGCTTGCACTTCCTCCACTGACAGGTTTAGCTTTTCTGGTGACTTTATATAATGGTCGCCAAATGTTTTTAAGTCCAAATCTATTAATTGGCCAATTTCTAATGGTAAATCGCCTATTGGAGGGATCCATGTGGAAGGTCCGACAAAATGTGGCGGCTCCCTTTTCCCCGAGTCCCTAAAATATGCTGTTAATTTTAATTTCCGATGGTAATTTTGTATATCCAATTGAAATTGAGCCTTCTGGTCCTTAGCAAGTCCCAGCGTGGGTATAAAAGACAGACCTTTGCTCAAGACCGAATGCTGTAGGTTTGTTAACTTGAAATGTTTGGCTAAAACCACCACATCCTTCGCCACCAAGGATCGAGCATCCCTAGTCACTCGGATGTGTGCTCTTTCTGCCCTTGCCCGGTCATGGCTTAATGGGCGGGTGCGTTTAAAAACGTCATCCAGTGATTAAAAATGGCTGTCGCGGTCTCCTCCGTCCAATGGATGTCGTCTGGTTCCACCTCAAATTGGTTAGCAGGCAATAATGGAATATACCCCATATTCCTCTCAATGTGTTCATTGATGATTTGGAGATTGTCCTTCTCCTCTGTGGGGAGTAAGTCCGAGAAATTAATTAATGGAACCCACACTTCTGCATAGGGAAACTTCCTCTTAGTGGACCGTATCGCCCCTTGCAGGTTCTTAATAGTGGTCTCCCTGGATTTATTCCCCCTACAGTTTATTCCAAACGCCAGTACGATCTTTTCTACCACCAAGCTCTCCGGCGCCAATGTCTTCTCCATGAGCGCTTGCCCATGGCGAAAGTGGCTTCCCGGGAAGCTGTCAAGCTGCAGATTGGCATTCCAGTAGGGTGGTATGCGAGCTAAGTTGGAGTCTCCAATAATCAGCCACTTTTTGGTGACCTGTAAGTCCCAGTCCGTGAGACGTCTCTGCGTATTCTGGTGGCAATTCACCCAATATCGCCGGGGGTTCGGGCCCACAAATTTCTCAAAAGACTCATGGAAGACCTCCTCCAGATCCGTGTCCTCATTCTCTCTGTGGAACGTGATCAATTCTGGTCCCACCATCATGCGTGACATGTCTTCTTCCTCAGACTCTGAGTCTCCAGTCCTACAGCTTACAGGTATTACTACGGGAGGGGTTGGAGACTGCCGACTCTGAATCACCTCGGAACCATCTGCTTGAGGACCCATTGGCAACTCCTCCTCCACATTCTCCTCGGTCAGGACCACCCCTCTGGTCCTTCTGGATGTCCGCGGTGCCTCCTTGCATTCGTCTATCGTCGTAAGCAGTGCTGGGATCACCTCTATCCCTAGCTGTCTACTCTCTTTCCTCACTACCCTCTGCTCCCTAGGAGGTTGTACCTCTTCCATCCCTTGGTTCTCTATCTCTTCCCTGAAGGCTGTCAGTCTAGCCTTGACCACTGGCACATTTCGAACAATAGGAGTTGATTGTTGAGGAGCTTGTGCCTGTTTCGGAACTGACTCCCTGACAGGGTCTCCCCCGTCGATCCTGGCCACTATGAGAGCCTCCGCATAATCGATCACTTCCTGTGAAAGGCGGGGTAGGTTACGCTTGGCCCATCTCACTGCCACCTCATATGCAGTAGTCCAATCTGGGGTCAGGGAATCCCCCAAATCCTCCAGACTATCTTCCAGACAGTCCTGGTAATGTTCTGACAAGATCTGACAAGTGGTATGCCCCCAGTTCTTGGCATTTCCCACTATCAAGTCCAGAGCATCTCTCTTGGGGAATGCAGGTTTAATCATGGTTGACAGAATATCAACCATCTTTGCAATCATCCGCGGTTGAGGTCTTCCTTCCATCGGATCCACGTTCTGCAAGTGGTGGAGCGTCTTAATCACACCATGCAGTTTGCGAACCAATTTGCCAAATCTGGCATTCGCTGGCTGACGTACCACCTCTAGTCCCCCTGATTGTGAGTGAGGTGCCCGCCGCTCTTGTCCTTTCTGACCTTGCCGCGCCACCGCTGCATAAGAACGAAAACCAGAACTGACGTTTCGAGAGGACCTCGGAGGAGGCACAGGCTGGTTAGGAATGAGGGATTGAGCCCTTCCTCGACCAGGATAGGGGAATTGATCCCCCCTCCTGGAGCGAAAGGGAATCGCACGGTCCTTCCGTCCTTGGTACCTCCCGTCGTCACGTTCCTTCCACTGATGTGTGGGCTGGCGTCTCCGCCCATTGCGGACAACAGTCCACCCACCATCCATCATACTTTTTTTTGAATCTCTGATTCCTTTTTATGGTAATTGATGTATAATAATGTTTTTAATCTTTTATTTAATAGTTAGGAGTTGCCTTTGTATCCTATGCAATCACTATCTACAAATCTATTTTATTTAAGATGTTATGTATAATTGATTTTTAATCTTTTATTTATTCAATAGGAGTGGCCTTTGTTATATATGTAATCACTATCTATTAATATAAAACAATAAACAAAAACAATCAAAAAAAATGTTTTATATAAAAAAATAGTTCTAATTCCTAATGAGTATAATTAAATGTAAGTGTGCCTTGACAACGTTTCGGCTCATCCAGAGCCTTCTTCAGGTAAATGGCACAATGAAACAATGAAAATGCAATTAAGCTCTTCCTGGCGAGAGATGTTGTCTCTGCAACGACCAAACTCCAACTGAGCAGCTGTGAGTCTGCGATCCTTTATATACTTGTGAAACCAGCCCGCCCCCAACTCAAATTGAACACGCCCACTCCATGTACAATGAAAAAGCAAACCTCATGAAATAACCTTGTAAATATCCAACCCTATTAGTTTATACACTTATGTACACTTAGTATTTAACTTTAAAGTACATATATATCCCCACAAATGTATTGTACATATTTACAACTCTTTAATTATGCATGCATTATATTTTAATCGTATTAACCTATTTTAACATCATGAATTAACTGTCCATTTTAATATCCCACTAATTATGCACCTATGATATTTTGATCTTGTTTAACACCATGAAATTGTGTTATTACCGTGTAATACAACACATGTATGTCATAATACAACATTCACACAATATACAGTTTTCATATTTACTATATACATGTAATTCACATCCCACTAGGGTTAGAAAGGTGTCCAGGGTTATATACAATTATAGGGTTGAGGTTAGGGTTAGCACTCAGTAGGGCCATAGTACATCCACTAGGTTAGGGTTAGTATAGCTGGGGTTGGGGTTAGGGTTAGGGTTGGGGTTAGGGTTAAAATAGCCAGGGTTGGGGTTAGAGTTAGGGTTGGGGTTAGGGTTAAGGTTAGGGTCAGGGTTAGGGTTAGGGTTAAGGTTAGGGTTGGGGTTGGGGTTAGGGTTAGGGTTAGGGTTAGGGTTAGGGTTGGTTAGGGTTAGGGTTAGGGTTAGGGTTAGGGTTGGGGTTAGGGTTAGGGTTAGGGTTAAGGTTAGGGTTAGGGTTAGGGTTGGGGTTGGGGTTGGGGTTAGGGTTCCAGGGTTGAGGGTTGGGGTTAGGGTTAGGGGTTAGGGTTAGGGGTTAGGGTTAGGGGTTAGGGTTAGGGTTAGGGTTAGGGTTAGGGTTAGGGTTAGGGGTTGGGGTTAAGGGTTGGGGTTTAAGGTTGGGGTTGGGGTTAGGATTTGGGTTGGAGTATATTTTAGCCTACACATTTAAACCCACCGGGACCTTAGTCCCCAATCTATAAATCCACTTTCTCTCCCAAGCTTTTCGTTTTTGATCCGTCCATCTGGTGTCACTCTGCAGTCCCGCTATCTGGAGCGCCTCAATCCCATGGTGTAAAAAATGAATGACCAAAGGTTTATCCATTTCTTTTTTATTTTTGATATTGTATCTATGTTGTGTTAAGCGAGTCATCAATGAATTTTTTGTCTCGCCCACATACTTTGCCCCACATTTTTTGCAAAAAATCAAATACACGATATTTTCCGATTTTGGGCAGAATTTTTGGTCTAATTTTATTATTGATTTGTCCCGTGCGTTTCTCACGAATGTCAATCTCGTAAAATATCTGCTCAGAGGTTGCCGTTTCATGGTTTGTAAGGTTGGTAATTTAGCCCGAACAAGCAAGTCCTGCAAATTCTTGTTCCTTCTGAACGCAGATATTACTCTTGATTGCGGCATCCAATCGGTTGGTCCCAAGATCTCTGCAAAGTTCTTCTTTATTCTGTTATGGAGAACCTTGGCCACCGAGAAGTACGTTGATATAAATGGGATAAGCTTGTCTGGGTTTTTGGTTCGTTTCTCTTGATATGATTTCAGACATTGTCTTAGAAATGACCTCGAATAGCCTCGTTTTTTCAGGGCATTAAATAGAACCTTCACCGCTTCCCAAAAATCTTCCATCCTGGTGCAGATTCGATAGAACCTGAGGATTTGGGACTTCACAATCCCTTTGAAAGTATGGGCCGGATGAAAACTCATTTTGTGGACTAGGGCGTGAGTATCCGTGATCTTAAAGTAGACTTTTATATCTAATTGGTGATCAATATTAAATTTTGGTCCCTTGAATACCGTAGTATCTAAAAAGTTGATTGAATCTCTGTTTATTTCTGCTTTAATTTGTATTGATGGGTCGTGTGAATTTAGAATATTTACAAAATTTTGGAACTCCGCCTCCGTCCCGGTCCATATGCCCCATATGTCATCCAAATACCGCAGATAGCCTATCGGTTTTTGGACACATTTGGCCAAAACTTCACATTCCCAATTTGCCATGAAGATATTTGCATAAGATGGGGCGAATTTCTTCCCCATCGCTGTTCCTTTTATTTGGAGGTAATATTTTTCATCAAAAACAAAGTCGTTCCTGGTCAAATTTATTTCTAATAATTTCAATAAATCCGAATCTGGTCGCGTAGGGTCTGGAAACTTCTCAAATATTCTCCTGACGCATTCTATCCCCGCTGAAATCGGGATGTTTGTGTACAAGCTTTCAACGTCCATAGAGAAAAAATAAAAATCGGAAGCGACTCGCACCCTTTTAACCATTTCGATAAAATGGTACGTGTCTCTAACAAATGATGGATGCCTCGTTGAGAGCGGGTTCAAGTAGTGGTCCAAGAATTCGGCCGTGGCATACGTGTCACTCCCGCAATCCGAAACTATCGGTCTCCCAGGCGGGACTTCATAAGGAATTGTCCATTTTTCCGGGTCCTTGTGGATTTTGGGAAGTATGTAAAAACGTCGCTCTCTAGGATTTGACTGTCCTATTAAATATTGGCTTTGTTTGGCATTTATAAATTTATTCTTTTTTAAGTTATTGACAATTTCGGCCACCATCGGCATCGTATCCCAATAAATTGGTTTAACCAGTTTTTTATAATATTCAGAATCATTTAATTGTCGTTCAACCTCCATTATGTACTGTTCCCTACTCAGGATGACAATTGCAGAACCTTTGTCAGCTGGTTTTATAACAATGTGCTTAGCTTTCATCAGCTCTCTCAAAGCTTGCACTTCCTCCACTGACAGGTTTAGCTTTTCTGGTGACTTTATATAATGGTCGCCAAATGTTTTTAAGTCCAAATCTATTAATTGGCCAATTTCTAATGGTAAATCGCCTATTGGAGGGATCCATGTGGAAGGTCCGACAAAATGTGGCGGCTCCCTTTTCCCCGAGTCCCTAAAATATGCTGTTAATTTTAATTTCCGATGGTAATTTTGTATATCCAATTGAAATTGAGCCTTCTGGTCCTTAGCAAGTCCCAGCGTGGGTATAAAAGACAGACCTTTGCTCAAGACCGAATGCTGTAGGTTTGTTAACTTGAAATGTTTGGCTAAAACCACCACATCCTTCGCCACCAAGGATCGAGCATCCCTAGTCACTCGGATGTGTGCTCTTTCTGCCCTTGCCCGGTCATGGCTTAATGGGCGGGTGCGTTTAAAAACGTCATCCAGTGATTAAAAATGGCTGTCGCGGTCTCCTCCGTCCAATGGATGTCGTCTGGTTCCACCTCAAATTGGTTAGCAGGCAATAATGGAATATACCCCATATTCCTCTCAATGTGTTCATTGATGATTTGGAGATTGTCCTTCTCCTCTGTGGGGAGTAAGTCCGAGAAATTAATTAATGGAACCCACACTTCTGCATAGGGAAACTTCCTCTTAGTGGACCGTATCGCCCCTTGCAGGTTCTTAATAGTGGTCTCCCTGGATTTATTCCCCCTACAGTTTATTCCAAACGCCAGTACGATCTTTTCTACCACCAAGCTCTCCGGCGCCAATGTCTTCTCCATGAGCGCTTGCCCATGGCGAAAGTGGCTTCCCGGGAAGCTGTCAAGCTGCAGATTGGCATTCCAGTAGGGTGGTATGCGAGCTAAGTTGGAGTCTCCAATAATCAGCCACTTTTTGGTGACCTGTAAGTCCCAGTCCGTGAGACGTCTCTGCGTATTCTGGTGGCAATTCACCCAATATCGCCGGGGGTTCGGGCCCACAAATTTCTCAAAAGACTCATGGAAGACCTCCTCCAGATCCGTGTCCTCATTCTCTCTGTGGAACGTGATCAATTCTGGTCCCACCATCATGCGTGACATGTCTTCTTCCTCAGACTCTGAGTCTCCAGTCCTACAGCTTACAGGTATTACTACGGGAGGGGTTGGAGACTGCCGACTCTGAATCACCTCGGAACCATCTGCTTGAGGACCCATTGGCAACTCCTCCTCCACATTCTCCTCGGTCAGGACCACCCCTCTGGTCCTTCTGGATGTCCGCGGTGCCTCCTTGCATTCGTCTATCGTCGTAAGCAGTGCTGGGATCACCTCTATCCCTAGCTGTCTACTCTCTTTCCTCACTACCCTCTGCTCCCTAGGAGGTTGTACCTCTTCCATCCCTTGGTTCTCTATCTCTTCCCTGAAGGCTGTCAGTCTAGCCTTGACCACTGGCACATTTCGAACAATAGGAGTTGATTGTTGAGGAGCTTGTGCCTGTTTCGGAACTGACTCCCTGACAGGGTCTCCCCCGTCGATCCTGGCCACTATGAGAGCCTCCGCATAATCGATCACTTCCTGTGAAAGGCGGGGTAGGTTACGCTTGGCCCATCTCACTGCCACCTCATATGCAGTAGTCCAATCTGGGGTCAGGGAATCCCCCAAATCCTCCAGACTATCTTCCAGACAGTCCTGGTAATGTTCTGACAAGATCTGACAAGTGGTATGCCCCCAGTTCTTGGCATTTCCCACTATCAAGTCCAGAGCATCTCTCTTGGGGAATGCAGGTTTAATCATGGTTGACAGAATATCAACCATCTTTGCAATCATCCGCGGTTGAGGTCTTCCTTCCATCGGATCCACGTTCTGCAAGTGGTGGAGCGTCTTAATCACACCATGCAGTTTGCGAACCAATTTGCCAAATCTGGCATTCGCTGGCTGACGTACCACCTCTAGTCCCCCTGATTGTGAGTGAGGTGCCCGCCGCTCTTGTCCTTTCTGACCTTGCCGCGCCACCGCTGCATAAGAACGAAAACCAGAACTGACGTTTCGAGAGGACCTCGGAGGAGGCACAGGCTGGTTAGGAATGAGGGATTGAGCCCTTCCTCGACCAGGATAGGGGAATTGATCCCCCCTCCTGGAGCGAAAGGGAATCGCACGGTCCTTCCGTCCTTGGTACCTCCCGTCGTCACGTTCCTTCCACTGATGTGTGGGCTGGCGTCTCCGCCCATTGCGGACAACAGTCCACCCACCATCCATCATACTTTTTTTTGAATCTCTGATTCCTTTTTATGGTAATTGATGTATAATAATGTTTTTAATCTTTTATTTAATAGTTAGGAGTTGCCTTTGTATCCTATGCAATCACTATCTACAAATCTATTTTATTTAAGATGTTATGTATAATTGATTTTTAATCTTTTATTTATTCAATAGGAGTGGCCTTTGTTATATATGTAATCACTATCTATTAATATAAAACAATAAACAAAAACAATCAAAAAAAATGTTTTATATAAAAAAATAGTTCTAATTCCTAATGAGTATAATTAAATGTAAGTGTGCCTTGACAACGTTTCGGCTCATCCAGAGCCTTCTTCAGGTAAATGGCACAATGAAACAATGAAAATGCAATTAAGCTCTTCCTGGCGAGAGATGTTGTCTCTGCAACGACCAAACTCCAACTGAGCAGCTGTGAGTCTGCGATCCTTTATATACTTGTGAAACCAGCCCGCCCCCAACTCAAATTGAACACGCCCACTCCATGTACAATGAAAAAGCAAACCTCATGAAATAACCTTGTAAATATCCAACCCTATTAGTTTATACACTTATGTACACTTAGTATTTAACTTTAAAGTACATATATATCCCCACAAATGTATTGTACATATTTACAACTCTTTAATTATGCATGCATTATATTTTAATCGTATTAACCTATTTTAACATCATGAATTAACTGTCCATTTTAATATCCCACTAATTATGCACCTATGATATTTTGATCTTGTTTAACACCATGAAATTGTGTTATTACCGTGTAATACAACACATGTATGTCATAATACAACATTCACACAATATACAGTTTTCATATTTACTATATACATGTAATTCACATCCCACTAGGGTTAGAAAGGTGTCCAGGGTTATATACAATTATAGGGTTGAGGTTAGGGTTAGCACTCAGTAGGGCCATAGTACATCCACTAGGTTAGGGTTAGTATAGCTGGGGTTGGGGTTAGGGTTAGGGTTGGGGTTAGGGTTAAAATAGCCAGGGTTGGGGTTAGAGTTAGGGTTGGGGTTAGGGTTAAGGTTAGGGTCAGGGTTAGGGTTAGGGTTAAGGTTAGGGTTGGGGTTGGGGTTAGGGTTAGGGTTAGGGTTAGGGTTAGGGTTGGTTAGGGTTAGGGTTAGGGTTAGGGTTAGGGTTGGGGTTAGGGTTAGGGTTAGGGTTAAGGTTAGGGTTAGGGTTAGGGTTGGGGTTGGGGTTGGGGTTAGGGTTCCAGGGTTGAGGGTTGGGGTTAGGGTTAGGGGTTAGGGTTAGGGGTTAGGGTTAGGGGTTAGGGTTAGGGTTAGGGTTAGGGTTAGGGTTAGGGTTAGGGGTTGGGGTTAAGGGTTGGGGTTTAAGGTTGGGGTTGGGGTTAGGATTTGGGTTGGAGTATATTTTAGCCTACACATTTAAACCCACCGGGACCTTAGTCCCCAATCTATAAATCCACTTTCTCTCCCAAGCTTTTCGTTTTTGATCCGTCCATCTGGTGTCACTCTGCAGTCCCGCTATCTGGAGCGCCTCAATCCCATGGTGTAAAAAATGAATGACCAAAGGTTTATCCATTTCTTTTTTATTTTTGATATTGTATCTATGTTGTGTTAAGCGAGTCATCAATGAATTTTTTGTCTCGCCCACATACTTTGCCCCACATTTTTTGCAAAAAATCAAATACACGATATTTTCCGATTTTGGGCAGAATTTTTGGTCTAATTTTATTATTGATTTGTCCCGTGCGTTTCTCACGAATGTCAATCTCGTAAAATATCTGCTCAGAGGTTGCCGTTTCATGGTTTGTAAGGTTGGTAATTTAGCCCGAACAAGCAAGTCCTGCAAATTCTTGTTCCTTCTGAACGCAGATATTACTCTTGATTGCGGCATCCAATCGGTTGGTCCCAAGATCTCTGCAAAGTTCTTCTTTATTCTGTTATGGAGAACCTTGGCCACCGAGAAGTACGTTGATATAAATGGGATAAGCTTGTCTGGGTTTTTGGTTCGTTTCTCTTGATATGATTTCAGACATTGTCTTAGAAATGACCTCGAATAGCCTCGTTTTTTCAGGGCATTAAATAGAACCTTCACCGCTTCCCAAAAATCTTCCATCCTGGTGCAGATTCGATAGAACCTGAGGATTTGGGACTTCACAATCCCTTTGAAAGTATGGGCCGGATGAAAACTCATTTTGTGGACTAGGGCGTGAGTATCCGTGATCTTAAAGTAGACTTTTATATCTAATTGGTGATCAATATTAAATTTTGGTCCCTTGAATACCGTAGTATCTAAAAAGTTGATTGAATCTCTGTTTATTTCTGCTTTAATTTGTATTGATGGGTCGTGTGAATTTAGAATATTTACAAAATTTTGGAACTCCGCCTCCGTCCCGGTCCATATGCCCCATATGTCATCCAAATACCGCAGATAGCCTATCGGTTTTTGGACACATTTGGCCAAAACTTCACATTCCCAATTTGCCATGAAGATATTTGCATAAGATGGGGCGAATTTCTTCCCCATCGCTGTTCCTTTTATTTGGAGGTAATATTTTTCATCAAAAACAAAGTCGTTCCTGGTCAAATTTATTTCTAATAATTTCAATAAATCCGAATCTGGTCGCGTAGGGTCTGGAAACTTCTCAAATATTCTCCTGACGCATTCTATCCCCGCTGAAATCGGGATGTTTGTGTACAAGCTTTCAACGTCCATAGAGAAAAAATAAAAATCGGAAGCGACTCGCACCCTTTTAACCATTTCGATAAAATGGTACGTGTCTCTAACAAATGATGGATGCCTCGTTGAGAGCGGGTTCAAGTAGTGGTCCAAGAATTCGGCCGTGGCATACGTGTCACTCCCGCAATCCGAAACTATCGGTCTCCCAGGCGGGACTTCATAAGGAATTGTCCATTTTTCCGGGTCCTTGTGGATTTTGGGAAGTATGTAAAAACGTCGCTCTAGGGTTAGGGTTAGGGTTAGGGTTAGGGTTAGGGTTAGGGTTAGGGTTAGGGTTAGGGTTAGGGTTAGGGTTAGGGTTAGGGTTAGGGTTAGGGTTAGGGTTAGGGTTAGGGTTAGGGTTAGGGTTAGGGTTAGGGTTAGGGTTAGGGTTAGGGTTAGGGTTAGGGTTAGGGTTAGGGTTAGGGTTAGGGTTAGGGTTAGGGTTAGGGTTAGGGTTAGGGTTAGGGTTAGGGTTAGGGTTAGGGTTAGGGTTAGGGTTAGGGTTAGGGTTAGGGTTAGGGTTAGGGTTAGGGTTAGGGTTAGGGTTAGGGTTAGGGTTAGGGTTAGGGTTAGGGTTAGGGTTAGGGTTAGGGTTAGGGTTAGGGTTAGGGTTAGGGTTAGGGTTAGGGTTAGGGTTAGGGTTAGGGTTAGGGTTAGGGTTAGGGTTAGGGTTAGGGTTAGGGTTAGGGTTAGGGTTAGGGTTAGGGTTAGGGTTAGGGTTAGGGTTAGGGTTAGGGTTAGGGTTAGGGTTAGGGTTAGGGTTAGGGTTAGGGTTAGGGTTAGGGTTAGGGTTAGGGTTAGGGTTAGGGTTAGGGTTAGGGTTAGGGTTAGGGTTAGGGTTAGGGTTAGGGTTAGGGTTAGGGTTAGGGTTAGGGTTAGGGTTAGGGTTAGGGTTAGGGTTAGGGTTAGGGTTAGGGTTAGGGTTAGGGTTAGGGTTAGGGTTAGGGTTAGGGTTAGGGTTAGGGTTAGGGTTAGGGTTAGGGTTAGGGTTAGGGTTAGGGTTAGGGTTAGGGTTAGGGTTAGGGTTAGGGTTAGGGTTAGGGTTAGGGTTAGGGTTAGGGTTAGGGTTAGGGTTAGGGTTAGGGTTAGGGTTAGGGTTAGGGTTAGGGTTAGGGTTAGGGTTAGGGTTAGGGTTAGGGTTAGGGTTAGGGTTAGGGTTAGGGTTAGGGTTAGGGTTAGGGTTAGGGTTAGGGTTAGGGTTAGGGTTAGGGTTAGGGTTAGGGTTAGGGTTAGGGTTAGGGTTAGGGTTAGGGTTAGGGTTAGGGTTAGGGTTAGGGTTAGGGTTAGGGTTAGGGTTAGGGTTAGGGTTAGGGTTAGGGTTAGGGTTAGGGTTAGGGTTAGGGTTAGGGTTAGGGTTAGGGTTAGGGTTAGGGTTAGGGTTAGGGTTAGGGTTAGGGTTAGGGTTAGGGTTAGGGTTAGGGTTAGGGTTAGGGTTAGGGTTAGGGTTAGGGTTAGGGTTAGGGTTAGGGTTAGGGTTAGGGTTAGGGTTAGGGTTAGGGTTAGGGTTAGGGTTAGGGTTAGGGTTAGGGTTAGGGTTAGGGTTAGGGTTAGGGTTAGGGTTAGGGTTAGGGTTAGGGTTAGGGTTAGGGTTAGGGTTAGGGTTAGGGTTAGGGTTAGGGTTAGGGTTAGGGTTAGGGTTAGGGTTAGGGTTAGGGTTAGGGTTAGGGTTAGGGTTAGGGTTAGGGTTAGGGTTAGGGTTAGGGTTAGGGTTAGGGTTAGGGTTAGGGTTAGGGTTAGGGTTAGGGTTAGGGTTAGGGTTAGGGTTAGGGTTAGGGTTAGGGTTAGGGTTAGGGTTAGGGTTAGGGTTAGGGTTAGGGTTAGGGTTAGGGTTAGGGTTAGGGTTAGGGTTAGGGTTAGGGTTAGGGTTAGGGTTAGGGTTAGGGTTAGGGTTAGGGTTAGGGTTAGGGTTAGGGTTAGGGTTAGGGTTAGGGTTAGGGTTAGGGTTAGGGTTAGGGTTAGGGTTAGGGTTAGGGTTAGGGTTAGGGTTAGGGTTAGGGTTAGGGTTAGGGTTAGGGTTAGGGTTAGGGTTAGGGTTAGGGTTAGGGTTAGGGTTAGGGTTAGGGTTAGGGTTAGGGTTAGGGTTAGG